>NC_090445.1:472591156-473227364 GCF_031143425.1 Pleurodeles waltl
CGCCATCTTTTTGCTCCAGTGGCACAGGTCCTCCCATCTTTTATGGCAGTGGGTGCTCCATCTGTGGTAGACCCCCAAGGTCCGGACATCCTTGGCAATGGTACGCCGAATACCCTTGCTCTAGTGGGCGCTGACCTAGAGGAATGGTACGGGGGAAAGGAAATTACTTACCCGTCCGGACCGTCATACTCATTGCCCACCAGTTCCCACCCATTCCCTGACACACATACACTCACCATCCACACATGCAGGCCTCAGCCCCCCCATGTATCTTCCATCCACACCACTCTAAACATGCATTGCCCATGATGCATGCTCACATTGTACTCACCTGTTTGTCTGGAGGACCAAACAGTTGCGTGTACTGGGGGAGGACCCCATCCACTAGTTTCTCCAACTCCTCCAAAGTGAAGGCAGGGACCGTTTCCCCAGACACTGTAGCCATTGTTGCTTCCAGACACAGGTCACAGCAGCACTTGCAGTGTAGGTCCTCTCCTGTCGAAGATCAGGTATCAAGTGAGGGAACAGACAGAAAATGGCAGTCACGTCCGCGGCGGTGCGTACCGTCACTGCCGTGTACATCGTCATTGGCTCCTGGGACCCATAGGGCCCAATGTTAACCAATGCAGAATTGTGCAGCGGTCTTCGACCGCCCACCGCAATGGTGTACAACGCCAGCACAGTTACCTCATATCCCCTTGTCCCACCTTACAGGTCAGGCAGCCGCCATTTCAGGAGGCCACATGGGATGAATGTTAACTGCGTCACACCTATCTGGGCCGGGAATATAGACAGATACCGGCACATTGCGGATTAATAACGTTTCTGCAAATAACAAATTGTGATACCTCAGTGTTGGATGACTCTCTGCTCGCTGTTCCCCTCCATAGGGCACATCTGCTGGGGCAGGTGATGAGATGGCAGCATCCTCCGGTGTGCAGACCCCTGGTGGACCTGTCGACAATGGAAGAGAGACACATCCTAGTCACATACTGGCTTGATCGTGCAACAATCCAGGAACTGTGTGCCCAGTTGGAGCCGGACCTGATTTCATCTATCCACCATCCCACAGGAATCCCCCCTCTAGTGCAGGTCCTGTCTGTACTCCATTTCCTGGCCAGTGGGTCTTTTCAAACAACAGTGGCCACGGCATCAGGGATGTCCCAGCCAATGTTCTCTAACATGTCGTCCAGAGTGTTGTCAGCCCTGCTGAAACACATGTGCAGCTACATCATTTTCCCTCAGGTGGAGGATTTGCCCACAGTGAAAGGTGACTTCTATGCCCTGGGACATATCCCCAACATCACTGGTGCCATTGATGGGACACATGTGGCATTTGTACCCCCCGCAGGAATGAACAGATGTATAGAAACCAGAAGAGCTACCATTCGATGAATGTGCAGATGGTGTGTTTGGCAGACCAGTACATTTCCCATGTGAATGCCAAGCATCCTGGCTCTGTGCATGTCGCTTACATTTTGATAAATAGCAGCATCCCTTATGTGATGGGGCAACTCCAGAGGCACCGTGTGTGGCTAATAGGTGAGGGCAAGGTCTCAATACAGTTGACATAGGTGTCTGGATATGGGGCTGCCCCTAAGGGTTAGTGTGTGTCTAACAGATATCCATCAACATTTGCAGGTGACTGGTTACCCCAAGGGCAGAGGAACGCTACAATGAGGCACATGGGTGAACTAGGAGGGTGATTGAATGCACCTCTGGCCTCCTGAAGGCCAGATTCTGGTCCCTCCATCTGACAGGTGGCTCCCTGTACTACTCACCGAAGAAGGTGTGCCAGATAATCGTGGCCTGCTGTATGCTGCACAGCCTGGCTTTACGACGGCAGGTGCCTTTTCTGCAGGAGGATGGACCAGATGGTGGTCTTGTGGCAGTTGTGGAGCCTGTGGACAGTGAAGAAGAGGAGGCAGAAGAAGAGGATATCGACAACCGAAACAACATCATCATGCAATACTTCCAGTGAGATGCAGGTAAGAAGATGTATCTGCTTCCCACATCTCATACTGTTGTTTGAGCTAGCATGAATCTGTCATTTGCACTCAGTGTATGGACCCTTACTTGTCACTTTGACTTTCCATTTCACAGATCTGGGTCCCATTTTGTGCCCTCTGCTCTGTTTACTCCTGGCCTACAGCTGTGTTACATTGGTATGTGAACAAGTACATTGACATTGCTATATTCCATAGTTATTGCAATTACACATTTGTGAAAGCACAGACTGACTCCAGATTGTTTTGTGATTGAAGTGTGTTTACTCCTGTGCAAATAAGTGGAGGTGGGTTGTAAAATGGGCTGGGGTCATGGTGGAGGAATGTCCATGGCAGAGTCCGGTCTATTTGTTTCACAGGTGCATTGTCCGAAGGGGCATAGGAAGTGGAACAATGGCAATTTAAGGATGGATAGGGTAACATAGTGGGACAGAAGGCTGACATTTAGGGGGGTCTCATTTCCTGGCAGGGGTCTTGGCAATGTTCTCTGTTTTGTTCCTGGATCTCAGGGACTGTTTGCAGGGTGGTTCTCCATCTGCAGGGGGTGGGATGCTGGTGTCCTGTTGTTCCGGTGGCGGTGCCTCCTGTCCACAAGCGCCGGCAAGGTGGAGGGCTGGTCATCATCCAGGCTAGTGTCAGGGGCCCTTGTTGTGCCACTGTGTCCCTCCTGGTGTTGAGAAGGTCTTCCAACACCCCTGCAATGGTGACCAGGGTGGTGTTAATGGACTTCAAGTCCTCCCTGATCCCAAGGTAGTGTTTCTCCTGCAGCCGCTGGGTCTCCAGAAAATTGGCCAGTACCATTGCCATGGTCTCCTGGGAATGATGGTACTCTCCCATGATGTTGGAGAGTACCTCGTGGAGTGTTGGTTCCCTGGGCCTGTCCCCCTCCTGTCGCACAGCAGTCCTCCCAGTTTCCCTGTTATCCTTTGCCTCTGTCCCCTGAACCGTGTTCCCACTGCCACTGCCCCCAAGTCCCTGATCGTCCTGTGTTAGTGGGTTTGCCTGGGTTCCCTGTAGTGGTGGACACACTGCTGATTGACGTGTCCTGGGGACAGAGGGATGGGCCCGCTGGGTGGGTGCTGTGCTGGTGTTTCCTGAGGGGGGAGGGTCTGTGGTGGCTTGTGACAGTAGCAGGGGAACCAACTGTCCCGAGGTCCCAGATGGGCCGGGCTGGCCATCTTGATCCAGGTGTGCAGAGCTGCTGTTATCACTGTGGGCCTCTTCTGTGGGGGGACTGGATATGTCTGGCACCTCCTGTCCCGTGACGGTGGGTAGAGGTCCTGTTGGGGTGTAAATGTATAGATATTGTATCTGTGGGTGCCATCGTGTGCTATGGGTGAGTGACCTCTACTCCAGTGCTTGCATTATTGGCTTGGTCCTTGTGTGATTGGTGATTTTGGGGCATGAGTGAGTCTCTGTACTGGACATGCTTCGGTGATGGGTGTCCATGCATGGGTGTTACATGCAGGGCTTAGTTTTGGGATGTGTGGATTGTGTTGGTGGGGTATCTGTGGGTTGTCAGGGTGATGGGTGTGAGGGTAAGGGTGGGAGTATATGATGGCATGCAGGTAGGGGGCGATAAGGTAGTAAATCTTTGCCTTACCAGAGTCCAGTCCTCCTGCTACTCCTGCGAGGCCCTCAGGATGCATGATCACCAAGACTTGCTCCTCCCATGGTGTTAGTTATGGGGGAGGAGGTGGAGGTCCACCGCTAGTCCTCTGTAGAGCAATCTGGTGTCTTGAGACCACGGAACGTACCTTCCCCCGTAGGTCGTTCCATCTTTTCCTGATGATATCCTGTGTTCTTGGATGCTGTCCCACTGCGTTTACCCTGTCAACAAGTCTTCACCATAGCTCCATCTTCCTTGCAATGGATGTCTGCTGCACCTGTGATCCGAATAGCTGTGGCTCTACCCGGATGATTTCCTCCACCATGACCCTTAGCTCCTCCTCAGAGAACCTGGGGTGTCTTTGAGGTGCCATGATGTGGTGTGGGTGATGTGTGAGGTGGTGTCTGTTGTGATGTGTGAGGGTGTGTGTTGGTGTGTGTTGTTTGAGGTGCGTGGATGTTGTGTAAGTGATGGTGTTGTGTTTCTGTGGATGCTGGTGTTGTTTTTGGTAGTGTCTCTCTCTGGCCTGCTTTCAAATTTCTGGTAGTAAGGGTTTGTGGGTAATGTGAGTGTGGGTTTTATATTTGTTTGGGTGTGTGGGAGTGGGGTGTGTATGTGTATCAGGTGTGTGTAATTTGAATTGTCCAATGTGGTTGTGTTTTGTAAGTGTGTGTGTATTTTGAGTGTGGTCGTGTGTACCGCCAATGGTTTACCGTGGTTCAAAGACCGCTGTGTTGAGTCGTGATAGTGTGGGCGTATTCTTGTTGGCATGAAGGTGTCGGTTTTGGTATCGCCAGTTTATCACTGACCTTTGGTGTGGCGGACTTGTGTGGGTGCCTGTATTGAGGTGGATTCCAAGCTGTGGGTTGTAATACCTGTAGCGGAATTCCGCAGCCGCAGCGGTATGTTGGCGGTCTTCTGCGCGGCTGTAAGTGGGATTTACCACCAGGGTTGTAATGAGGGCCTTAATTCCCGTAGGAAAAAACAGCATTAGCGCCAAAACCACTGGACAGAATTATACCAAATTTGGCAGAAAGGTAGCTCTTGGTCCTAAAAGAGTTCTTTTTGTTATTTGGTCTAAATCCATTCAGTAGTTTTGGGAAAATTAAAGCACATCCAAATTTGTATGTTTAGGGACACAAAGGATTTGTGCCCTCTCCCGACCTTGTGTGGAGATCTGATTGTCTGTCAACACTTCAACAAGGAAGTGTTGGCAGCCATGTTGGGACCCGGCTTGAGCCAAGACCTAGACAAAAATGTGAAAAAAAGGGACCAAGGTAGAGTCACCCTGACCCCTTAGGTCTGATGCTGGGGTCCCAGAGGGACACCCCCTAGGGCTAAAAAGCATTTTTAAATTGACAGTGGGAGTTTAAAAACAAGGCGCTACATCTTTTTCAAGCCCCTGGGTGTACCAGGTCTCGGGATCATTGTTTATTTGATACTGGGGCCACCCTGCCCCCGATTGCCCCAGATACCGCCACCTCCCCAAGGTGATGCAAAAAATATGTGCATGGGGCCTCATGGACCCCCAGGTCCTGGGGACCACCATCTCCTGGGACTATATTTAAATTGTGTGGGGGAGGCCTCTTGGCCCCCCTGCAATCCCAGGGACCACCACCTCCCTGGTGCATTGAATAGATTTGGTCCCAGGGGTCATGCACCTGCCCCACAGCCCTGGGAACCAACACTTTCCTGGGGCATTGAATAGAATTGGTGCGGGGAAGTGTGGTGGCCCCGCAACTCAAGGGACCAACACCTCCCCAGGGCATTGAATAGAATTGGTGCAAGAGGGCTGCATGGCCCAACCCGCAGCCCCAGGGACCATCACCTCCTCGGGGCATTAAAAACATTTGGTACGGTGTGGGCACAGCTCCCCTGCAGCCCTAGGATCACCACCTCTCCGGGGCATTGAACACATTTGGTGCAGGGGGCCCGTGCCCCCCCTGCATCCCAAGGCACCACCATATCTCCAAGGCAAATGCTAAAAAATAGAAAGGGAGTCCATTTTAGACCCCCAAAGGCCTGGGGACCACCACCTCCCAGGGCCAGCTCCTGCTATGTCCCGGGGTGCCCAACTCCAGGACATAGCTCTTTATTGTGGTTTGGCTGCAACTTTGAAGCTGCAGCTAGGTCACAGCAAACACTCTGGTTTCCGACAGCTGGACCTGGCATGCAGATATGCGTGTAGGGAAGACAGATGAAAACATTGCTCCAGCAATCAGGGAGCTGATATGAAAGCAGCTCCTTTCTTGCTGATGCAATGGGGTGGGACCATAGGGGAAGTCTTGAGGCTTCTCCTGCAGTCCCAGGTAGCCGGTAAAGGGCACAGAAAATAGTTTGAAAAAACATTATAGCATAACGGTGAAAGTGACAGACCTTCACCGTGAGAGTTGAGGGTTCAACTCCAGTTGTAGTCATTTCCCTCCTTTAATTTCTTTTCAATTCAACTGCAAATGTTTAAGGCGCATACTGACAGGTAATCTTACCTTAAGGTACGAGTTATAGTTACTTGAGATAACTCTAACAAGTGACTTTCTATGGTTTTGTATATTTAAAATGTGAGTCTAAGTATAATATCTCTGTAACCTTTTGCTTGTTAAAAGAATGTCTATTTTTTAATTTCTATTTCCTAACTATAATGTCCCTGTAACCTTTGGTGTGAGTGGGTGCATGCCTGTCTGTGTGGGTCTGTGAGTGGGTGTGTGAGAATGAGAGTAGGTCTGTGAGTAGATCTATGTCTCACTAAGGGGCATATTTATACTCCGTTTGCGCCGGAATTGCGTCGTTTTTTTGGACGCAATTCCGACGTAAAACTAACTCCATATTTATACTTTGGCGTTAGACGCGTCTAGCGCCAAAGTCCATGGAGTTTGCGTCATTTTTTTGCGTGGACACCTACTTTGCGTTATTGATATGCAAGGTAGGCGTTCACGTCTAAAAAATTTACTCCGAGGCATGTGCGCCGTATTTACACTCCCGGGCAAAATTCACGCCCGGGAGTGGGCGGGTCAAAAAAAATGACGTACGGCCGCTTTTGCGCCGTTTTTTAGCGCCTGCAAAAGGCAGGCGTTAAGGGACCTGTGGGCTCTGAAGGAGCCCAGAGGTGCCCTCCCAGGCCCCCAGGGACACCCCCGTCACCCTTTCCCACCCCAGGAGGACACCCAAGGCTGGAGGGACCCATCCCAGGGACATTAAGGTAAGTTCAGGTAGGTATTTTTTTTATTTTTTTGGGTGGCATAGGGGGGCCTGATTTGTGCCCCCCTACATGCCACTATGCCCAATGACCATGCCCAGGGGACATAAGTCCCCTGGGCATGGCCATTGGGCAAGGGGGCATGACTCCTGTCTTTGCTAAGACAGGAGTCATTTCAATGGGGATTGGGAGTGAAAAAAAATCCACGCTGAGCACCGCAGCAGAGTTGCCACTAAACAATTGTGGGCATAAAAGGGTTTTTAACCTTTTAAAAGTGATAAGGAGTCCCTCAGACACCTGAGAGAGATTAAGTTTTATTAATAAATAAGTGGTACAGAAAAAGCAAATGGCAGATAATAAGCCTGCAGTTTCAAAAGCCTAAAAGAGAAAATAACGTAGAAATGAAAATGTACACATTTAAATTGTGGTGGTCCTTTGTGCCTACCATTCGTATTTTGATATTACGTTTAACATGAAACCTTTGTGTATTCATAAATGTGTGAATTATTAATGATTATTTCAATTTACTGTAGATTCATTTTGGTTAGTTATTAAATGTTTCTTTACTTTTTCTTTCTTATATATATTTTTAAATGTCATATTTTTTAACGTAAATACGTATCTTTTTACAGGCAATATAGTTTAAATACTTTAAAATACACATACCTATTTAATGTCAATATTTTTATCCACTATATCTTTACACTTGATAATTTCATAACAGCAGTTATGATCTTTATATTATGTGATAGAAGATATCGAATTGAAGGCTGCTGTTGATTGTGGGTGTGCAAAACTTTGCTTTCCTGTGAATATTTGCACATTTTCACAAAAATGAAATGAAGTTACATAAAATTCTATGAGTGACACACTCCTTAATAGTCCATAAAAATTTAACATGAGAGAGTATCTTGAATTCAAATGTCACACAAGATACAATTAAGAGACTGGTTTAAGGATGGAATGTCTCTATGTTGCAGTTTTACAGTTCCACCTAGATATTTTTGTAGTATGAGAGTGCTTCACAAAGGAATAACAATGACATATTACTAATAAAATGTCGGTACAGATAACATAAGATTTAATCGAAACCATAAACCTGAAACATTCAAGGGGCGGTTGATGCATATCCTGAGAGAAGGGAGAGGAAGTTGTGGGAAGCTGTGCCAAGTGGGTGTTTCTATGACCATGGTAAAAGTGTAATCGGACGACAGCAGTTATTTTGGCTCCATGTTAGAGATAGGTTGTGATCCATGTGTATTACAAAATTACATTGAGAACAAGGTATGTGTTCCCTCTCTCACTGGATGCAAATTCACGGGGACAGGAGACATTCACTTTGATGGATAGTATGGCCTGATTCAACTTTTTTTTTATCTCAGCAAGTGTGATTTACTCTCATGTGAATTTTTGGTCTTCAATTGTTGCTGCTGAAACCCCTGGCTTCCCCTTTCGTATTTGCACTGTCCTTGCTATTATGGTTTGCTGCAAAAAACTCACCCACAAGCCAATTCTGCTAACTCTACTGTTTTTTAAAATAAAAATCCCTTTGCAGCGCAAAGCTGAGCTATAAAATGTCAGCAGCAACCCATCCTTTAGGGCAGAGAGGCCACCTTTTGGCCAGCATCAGGAGTGTCTGTCATGTAGAGCAAAGGTCAGCCTAACAGAAAGTCTTTATTTTCAGGTCAGGCAGCAAGGAGCTAAATATGCAGGTAACTATCTACCTGAGCTGAACCTAGCTGGGGTGAAAATGTTGCAGTTTCTGTGGGTTGAACCTCTTCAGCCTGGCAAAGTGTTTGGAGGACCTCTCCCTCATGATAGGGGAGAGCCTACAATGTGGGAGCTTTAGTTTTAAGCCCTCAACTGCCCAGGGCTGAGTAGCTATCACTGATACTTCATCACAGGGTGGAGTGGGGTGAACAACTCTCACCGACCCCATCCCACTCCATAATGAGTTATAGACTGCTGCCTCCTCTCATTGGCGGACCTAAGGTCAGCCAGCCAATGGGAGGAGGCGGCAGTCCCAATCCTCCTGGAACCTGCAATGCTGCCCTCATGGAGATGCTGCAGAAGGTGAGACATGTTTTGGAATAGGTGTATTTGCACTTGTGAATGGTGGGTTTATGTGTGCATGCGTGTGAATGCATTGGGTGCATGTAGATTATTGAGTGTATGTGTGTGTGTGTGGCTTGCCCACCACCCCCACCCCGCTTGAATTACCAGTCACCAATGCTAAATACTCTAAAGGCAAACTAGAGTAATGGGCATATTTCTAGTACGAAGTGCCTGACAATTTGTAAGTGCATGAAGGTTCACAATCACTGTGAAATTAGCATCTGCAGTTCCCAATTTTTGCATAGTTTCTGCTGATTTCCATATTGCTAATTGGTTCTTTTGCACAGTGATTCGCAACCATGTACCGTGAAAAAAAATGCCCAGCCCTATTTGCTGTCCCTAGACTCAGGAGTAAGGAAGTCAGAGTAATGAACAGTGTTGAGATATATATCAAAACGTGTATTCCCCAGATGACCCATTTATGCAGAGACTATTTGCCATGTATCCTGTATTTGCAGAGTAGTCCTGCTTCATCATGATTAGGGCACCCAGTTTTCTATTATTTATTTTTTAACATATTCATCTTTGTTTAGTCATACTTATTTTTTGACCAACTTATTAGCATGTATCCACATTTGTTTTGTATTTTAAAAACAACTGTAGTCATACAATGGTATATTTCCACATTTCTCTAACAGCTAAATCGGCACATACACTTTTATGGTTTTTGTGTTTTAGCAAATTAGGCAGCCAAATATAAAAAAGGTTACATTCATGGTAAATTACAGCATTATTCAATAAGTATATGTTAACATATGCCAGCACTTAAGGAAATCACATGCTGTTTTTTTTAATCTCCCATGATGTATATCTTCTCAGCTGTTGGCCTGGAATTCCTGAAAGACAACATGGAAAGTCACTTACTAGAAGCCCAGCTGTCTGTATTTTTCCACTTCTTTAAAAAAATACAGATTGGAAACATTTTGTTTTCTGTCTGTATTTTTCTGTAAAAATGGAAAACTGTTACCCTTAATTATGATACAAAATGTAGCCATTTTGACGAAGTTTAAATGTACACACTAACTATATATTATTGAGGGACAGTTGTTGCTCTGTACTTAAGACTCAGAATTCACTCCACGGGGAACCCCATTATGAACCTTCATTAATTTTATCCTTTCTTCTTGACTAGTCTGAACAAAAACAACGTTCTCTACATTATCATCACAAGCAGACCACCCGTTTCACATTTATACCTAGTTGGATGTAGCTAGAAGCTTACTCAACAAGTCCCTGGAACTAGGTTCATTGCCACCTGAGCTAAAAGCCTTCTACATTAGACCACTCCTCAAAACAAACATTTACAAATCTGACACAGCAAATAACAAACCTATATAGGATAGCCTATTCTTAGGAAGAGTGTTTTAAAAAACAGTATTTACGTAACTTCAAAAATTTACAGAAGAAATCACTTAAAGTCAGACCAAGAGTTTGGCTTTAGACCAATCGGAGCATAAAAGTCAGCCATCCTATCCAAAACCTAAAACTCACAGTTGACAAGAACGAGTGGCCACCCTATTGCTTCTGGATCCATCAGCTACATTTGACATGGTCCACCCCCACAGGCTATCGCAATGACTCCATCATCTCAAAATAAGTGAAAATATTCTACAATAGATTTCTTCCTCATAGTGCTTAATTTGCAAATAAAATTGTGCCTCTGCCCAAAGCTCTCCTCTGAAAGATGCAGCTCCTGCAGTTAAATGTGCAAGTGAAGAATAATGCGGTAGCGTAATCCTGAAGCCATCTCAGGCCTCTTTAATCCATTAACAGCCTCTCCCTGCCCATTCAGCTCACTCTTGCAATTTTCTGCTTTCTCCCTGTGTGACTCTTTTTCACTTTTCTCTTCCTCTGTCTTTCCCATATGTGTCTTTTACTTGCATTAATTTAATCAATGCGTTGATTACCAGTCCTTCTAAAGCCAAAGTACAAATCAACAATGGGAGCAATTGCACAATGTTAATAACATACATTTGAGGTTTAGCAACTGAGTAACATCAAATAGAAATTAGCTGAATGAAAGAAAAACTCACTAATGTCAGATTAGCATCAGCATGTTGGACTTCATGCAAAAGATTTTAGTAAACACAAATTTGGAAAACATCTAACTATGGCTTTATCAAAATGCAGCAGTTGGTACCTAAAAACAAAAGACAACTCAACAATAAAGACATTTGTCGCTGATATACCTGTCCTTATGAATCAGCAACTGGTGAAAAGTCTTCGTCGGGTGGACATCAGTTCAAGCAGCATCAGCATTGGGGCATGGCGAGGGAAAATGGTTCAGAATCTAGGACTCTAAGCTCTCTGAACTATTAGAAAGAAGAATCTACGTCAGGCAGAAAAAGCGCTCCAAGCTCTAAGCATCAAGAGCAAAAGTAAGCACCAGCATTATACGTGGAGCTCAAGAAAAATAAAGAGTAGGTCTCTGCTGAGAAGTGGTAACTGAAGTCTCAAGAAGAAGTTGTGAAGTTTGGCCATAATGGCATGATGACTTGAAAGTTCTTAGTGCAGTGCAGTTAAATTAAAGTTGTCCCACGTTGTCATTAGTCGAGGAATCAGGTGATAGCCATTAGTCCTATAGAATTGACATTTCAAATTTAAGATATAATTAAACAGTCTTTCACACTTTGATGATTGGTTTTCCATCATTATGCACATTGTTCGACTTGTCAAGAAGCAACTTTTATATTCTTCTGTCTTTCTGTTAGTACATCTATTGTTAATTCCTGGGGACATCACTTTCTCATACGCTTTGTGTTAACATTTGTAACAACTTCTGTACATCACAGTTTCTATGCACGTTACCCAATACAAAATCTCTAGTAAAGACGGGAAAAACAACTTTTGCTACAGCTAATAATTCAGGTCAACTTTCAGATAAAACAATTCGCTTTTATTCAGCACAGCAGGAGATCACATTTAGTCTGACATTGCATTTTTCTAATAAACGGCAGTGCAATATTAAGGCTCAGACCTCGGTAACCTTGAGGCCTACAGTTTATGCCAATGCATAACATTTGAGTGTAAGTATAACCCATTACTGCATTTTACATTATTATAAGTTCTAAATAAACATTAACTGTTTAATACACACCTTTCCTAATAGATGACGGCCATTCAAGTGGTCACATTTTCGAGTTGCGCGTTATTCTCTAAGTTAATTTATTTTCTATGCAAATACAATTACGTAATATGTTGTACTTTTTTTGCTTATGCAGGGTCATCGCAATCTTTTTGCCTCCTGCCTCCTATTTTTTCTAACCTGTTGCTGTTGGCTTTTGAACTCTGAGCACTTTACCACTGCTAAACAGTGGATGTAATTGGTTTAATTATGATTGGCATATTTGATTTACTAGTAAGTCCCTATTAAAGTGCACTAGAGGTGCCATGGCCTGTAAATCAAATGCTACTAGTGGGCCTGCAGCACTGGTTGTGCCACCCACATAAGTAGTTCTGTAATCATGACTCAGACCTGTCACTGCATTGTCTGTGTGTACAGTTTTACCTGCAAATTCGACTTGGCAAGTGTACCCACTTGCCAGGCCTGAACCTTTCCTTTTCTTACATGTCAGACACCCCTAAGGTAGGCCCCAGGTATCCCCAGGGGCAGGGTGCAGTGTATGGTTAAGGTAGGACATATAGGGGGTCATTACGACCCTGGCGGTCGGTGGTAAAGCGGCGGTAAGACCGCAAACAGGCTGGCGAAAAAAAAAATTGAATTATGACCGCGGCGGTCATCCGCCACTTCACCATTCCGACCGCCATGGCGGTGAAGACCGCTGGGCTGGAGATTGCAGTCTCCAGCCCGGCGGTTGTCACTAGACCGCCGACGGTATCAGGACCCTGCATACTGCCATGGATTTCGAGTGGTTGGGAACTGCCATGAGGTCCATGGCAGTAGGCACTATCAGTGCCAGGGAATTCCTTCACAGTTACAACCCCCAAACCCCCGGAATAATGCAAAGACAATAGAAAATGAGTGTAACCATTGTAATATATTAAAAGCAGTAGGCAGAAATATATACATATATATATATACACCATTTACAAAATATATACCAAGCATAGTAGTCCAGGTAGTGCTATAATAAAGTCCGTGAAACACTGGGACCCCACGGTATGGCCGAGGCCCACACAAGATCCCCAACCATGATGGAGAGAACACTGCAGGGGCATCAGAGAGCAATTAAACAGGCACCTCATGGGGAGGGAAAGGGGGGCACCTCAGCCGCTTGAGTGCACGATGCCAAATCAATGAGGGGGCCACATGTCCACTGTTCCATCCTGGGGAGTGCAAAGCCACAGTCTCACAAGTCTCTACAGTGGGTGGTTTGCCCACTGTTCAATCCTGGGGAGTGCAAAGCCACAGTCTCACAAGTCTCTACAGTGGGTGGTTTGCCCACTGTTCAATCCTGGGGAGTGCAAAGCCACAGTCTCTCAAGTCTCTGCAGTAGGTGGTTTGCCCACTGTTCAATCCTGGGGAGTGCAAAGCCACAGTCTCTCAAATGGATGACAGTCTCCACTGGTTCTGGAGGGGGCATGGTGCCCAGAGTGCTTCATCCTGCTAAGGACAGAGATAGTGGATGCCTCTCTCCACAGATTCTGGAGGAGGCTTTGTACCCAGAGTGCTTCATCCTGCTAAGGACAGAGGTAGTGGATGCCTTTCTCCACTGGTTCTGGAGGGGGCATGGTGCCCAGAGTGCTTCATCCTGCTAAGGACAGAGATAGTGGATGCCTTTCTCCACTGGTTCTGGAGGGGGCTTTGTGCCCAGAGTGCTAGTGGATGCCTTTCTCCACTGGTTATGGAGGGGGCTTTTTGCCCAGAGTGCTTCATCCTGCTAAGGACAGAGGTAGTGGATGCCTTTCTCCACTGGTTCCGGAGGGGGAATGGTGCCCAGAGTGCTTCATCCTGCTAAGGACAGAGGTAGTGGATGCCTTTCTCCACTGGTTCTGGAGGGGGCTTTGTGCTCAGAGTGTATCATTCACCCCGTGACGGGCTCAGTTGCGTCAGTGCCCTTGCCGCTCATGGGCCAGCGGTGCTTGAGACAGCGGTGCCCTGTTCAGCGGTGCTTGAGACGGCGGTGCCCTGTTCAGTGATGCTTGAGACGGAGGTGCCCTGTTCAGCGGTGCTTGAGACAGCGGTGCCCTGCACAGCGGTGCTTGAGACGGCAGTGCCCTGTGCAGCGGTGCTTGCGACGGCGGTGCCCAGTGCAGCGGTGTTTGAGGCGGTGGTCTCCATTGCAGGGACTTCATGGCCCAGCGGGGCTTATTTTGGCGGTCCTTCATGGCCCAGCGGGGCTTTTGCTGGTGGTCCTTTATGGCCCAGCGGGGCTTTTGCTGGTGGTCCTTCATGGCCCTATGGGGCTTTTGCTGGCGGTCCTTCATGGCCCAGCGGGGCTTTTGCTGGCGGTCCTTCATGGCCCAGCGGCGTTTTTGCTGGCGGTCCTTCATGGCCCAGCGGAGCTTGTGCTGGCGGTGGCCTCCTGGGAAGCTGGGCCTGTGCTGGTAGTGGCCTCCTGGGCAGCTGGGCCTGTGCTGGCGGTGGCCTCCTGGGCAGCTGGGCCTGTGCTGGTGGTGGCCTCCTGGGCAGGTGGGCTTGTGCTGGCGGTGGCCTCCTGGGCAGGTGGGCCTGTGCTGGCGGTGGCCTCCTGTGCAGCTGGACATGTGCTGGCGGTGGCCTCCTGTGCAGCTGGACCTGTGCTGGCGGTGGCCTCCTGGGTAGGTGGGCTTGTGCTGGCGGTGGCCTCCTGGGCAGGTGGGCTTGTGCTGGCGGTGGCCTCCTGGGCAGGTGGGCTTGTGCTGGCGGGCCTGTCTTGGGCAGGTGGGCTTGTGCTGGTGGTGGCCTCCTGGGCTGGTGGGCTTGTGCTGGTGGTGGCCTCCTGGGCAGGTGGGCTGGAGCTGGCGGGACTGTCCTGGGCAGCTGGGCTGGTGCTGGAGGTAGCCTCCTGGGCAGCGGGGATCATGGCGGTCTTCTCCGCTGTGCTGCTCTTCCCAGACTTGGCGGGTTTCTTGTGGCCCTTCCCTATCCTTGGAAGGTGTCACAACTGACTCCACACTCCCACCGGGACCACTGGGAGCGGCTTTGGTGGCTGGAGTATTCCCCCTCTCCCACCGGGCACTGGCCAACTTCTGATGCTTCACAGGTGGGGGACTGTCTGTGCTGTGGCTCTGCGCCACACTGGCTGCCCTGGTGGCCGGTGCACTCCAGAATCCGGTGACTACAGGCACCACTGGTCCCGGAGATGTTGTGACTGAGGTGCTAGTTCGGGACCTATGAGACGGACGGGGTGGGGGAGGTGTGGGCAAGAGGTCAAGGTTGGACAGGAAAAGTTTTTTTGACACAATGAGACGGGTAGCTGGAGGGGGTTTGGGGTGGAGGAAGAGGTGGTGGTTGATGGAGGTGTTCGTTTGCTGACTTTGGGTGAAGGTGCATGAGCTGGAGGCTGTCATGAGGTGGATGGCTGTTGGGTGGGTGTGTGCCTGCGTTTGTGTATCTTGGGAGGTGGTGTCACAGACACACTGGGAGAGGACACAGGGGACATGTGAATTGTAGTGGGGGTGGTGACTGCACGTGAGCGGGGTGTGGTGGTGGGTGTGCTGGAGAGGGACGTAGTGGCTGTAGAGGTAGTGCATGCAGGTGTGAGTGTAGACGAGACAGGGAGGGAGGAGGGAGATGAGGAGGAGGGGGAAACAGTGGAGGTAGTACATGTTGGTGTGTCTGCATGTGTGTGATGCTTGCGTGAGTGCCTGTGGGATGTGTGGTGCTTATGTTTGCCTGAGCTTCCCTTTTGTGTTGACGTGTGTGCATGCTGGTCTGTAGGTGTGCTTGGGATAGGCTGAGGTACATGGGATTGGGTTGGGTGGAGGAAGTTGGATGGGGAGGCTAGTCACAGGGACAATGGCTGCCATCAGTGCTGAGGCCAGAGTCTGAAAAGCTCGCTGAAGGGCCGCCTGACCAAAATGAATGCCCTCCAGGAATGCATTTGTTTGTTGCAACTGCTTTTCTACACCCTGGATGGCATTCAAAATGGTAGTCTGCCCAACAGTGAGGGACCTGAGGAGGTCAATGGCCTCCTCACTGAGGGCAGCAGGGGTGACTAGGGCAGGGTCTGAGGTGCCTGGGGCGAAGGTGATGCCCACCCTCCCGGGTGAGCGGGCACAGGGCGAAGGCTGAGGGGCTGCTGGGAGGGCGGTGATGGAAGGGGTGGTGGCGGCTGTACCTGTAGAGGGGGGTGGCACAGATGTTGCCGCCATCACAAGGGAGCTCCCATCAGAGGACGAGTCTGTGTCACTGGTCTCAGCTCCTGTCCCCGCCGTGGAGCTCCCCTCGCACTCCGTCCCACTGGTGAAGTCCGAGTCCGTACTGTGGCCCTCCATGGCCATGTGGGATGCAGCCCCCTGGTGCTCCGGTGCCACTACTCCTCCACCTGATGATGCTAATGCACACAAGAACAGGGAGACCACAAAAGGGGGAGGGGGCAACAGAAGAAAGACATGTTGAGTGCTTGCATTACCGCTACAGTTGGCGGACACGACAGACACAGAAGCCCCCTGCACTACGCTGTGCTCTTGGGCTCCACTGTTCAATTCCTGGGAAATGGCCTACAAGGCTATGGACGACATCTTCACACATAGATGACACAGGGGCATGACTAGGGGTACTTGGCACTCTACAGAGGTGGGGTGGGGTGCCACATGGCCTGCCTTATGGAGGGACCTTGCCTATGGAACTCGCCCTGGCCTAGGGAAACCCACAGCCCACCTCCCCCACCCAGACCCCTCCACTGCGTGCAAAGTCAGCAGAATGAGAGTGTACTCGCCCCCTTGTTGCTGCTGTGATGCCCTCAAGCGCCCATCCAACTCCGGGTAGGCCACCGCCAGGATCCTGAACATCAGGGGGGTCATGGTGCGACGGGCACCCCTCCCACATTGGGAGGCCATGCCCAGCTGAGCCTCCGCCGTCTTCTTGCTCCAGCGGCGAATGTCCTCCCATCTTTTCGGGCAGTGGGTGCTCCGTCTGAGGTAGACCACCAGGGTCCGGACGTCCTTGGCAAAATACACCAAATATGTTTTTTCTGGTGGGCGCTGACCTACATGAAATGTACAGGGCGAAGAGTAAGTTATTACCAACTGCACCGTCAAAGTGATTGGCCCCCATCCCTACCCTTGCCATGTGGCACATGCATTCATCGTCGTTTCATGCAACCCGCACTCTCCCCCCTTCCTTCTTACATCCAGCCCTCGCCACACAGGCATAGCCCATACATCATGCTCCCTGTGTACTTACCTGTTTGTCTGGAGGACTGTAGAGTGGCGTGTACTGGGGGAGGACCCCATCCACGAGTTTCTCCAACTCCTCCGATGTGAAGGCAGGGGCCCGTTCCCCAGACACTGGAGCCATAGTCTCTTCCAGACCGAGGTCACAGCAGCACTTGCAGTGTACGTCCTCTCCTGTCGAAGATCAGGTATCAAGTGATTCAACATATAGAAAATGGCGGTCACGCCCGGGGCGGCGCGTACCGTCACCGCCGGCGTACATCGTCATTGGCTCCTGGGACCGATAGGGTCCAATGTTAACCAATGCAGCATTGCGACGCGGTCTTCGACCGCCTACCGCGACGGTGTACAACGCCAGCGCAGTTACCTCACATCCCATTGTCCCACTTTAGAGGTCAGGTAGCTGCCGTTTCAAGCATCACACATACCTAGGCCTAGACTCAACACACATGCAGGCCACTTTTTGTGTAGGAATGGTGTTCTGTGTAAACTGTGGGTACGTACCTCTGAGTTGTTTGACTCTGTGCTCGCTTTTGTCCTTCATAGGCACCGTCCACTGGGACATGTGAGGAGATGGCGGCATCCTCCAGTGTACCGACCGTTGGTGGACCTGTCGACAATGGAGGAAAGACATGTGATTATCACATACAGGCTTGACCGTGCCACAATCCAGGATCTGTGTACCCAGTGGAGCCAGACCTGATGTCAGCAATCCGCCATCCCACAGGAATCCCCCCTCAAGTACAGGTGCTGTCAGTGCTCCATTTACTTGCAAGTGGGTCATTTCAAACAACAGTGGCCATAGCATCAGGGATGTCCCAGCCTATGTTTTCCAACGTGTTGTCCAGAGTGTTGTCTGCCCTTCTGAAACACATGCGGAGCTACATCGTTTTCCCTCAGGTGGAGGATTTGCCTACAGTGAAAGGTGATTTCTATGCCCTGGGACATATCCGCAACATCATAGGTGCCATTGATGGGACCCATGTGGCTTTGGTACCCCCCCACACAGGAGTAAACAGGTGTACAGAAACCGTAAGAGTTTTCATTCAATGAATGTACAGATGGTATGTGTGGCAGACCAGTACATCTCCCATGTGAATGCCATGTTCCCTGGCTCAGTGCATGACGCCTACATCCTGCAGAATAGCAGCATCCCTTATGTAAAGGGTCAACTCCAGAGGCACCATGTGTGGCTATTAGGTGAGCACCTGGAAGCAAGACAGTGGGAATGGTTGTCTGGGTCTGGGGATATCCCTACAGGTTAGTGAGTGTCTAACAGTTGTCCATCGCCATTTGCAGGTGACTCTGGTTACCGCAACCTGTCATCGCTACTGACCCCAGTGAGGAATCCCAGGACAAGGGCAGAGGAATGCTACAATGAAGCCCATGGGCGAACTAGGAGGGTGATCGAGCGGACCTTCGGCCTCCTGAAGGCCAGGTTCCGGTGCCGCCATATGACAGGTGGATCCCTATTCTACTCACCAAAGAAGGTGTGCCAGATCATCGTGGCCTGCTGTATGCTTCACAACTTGGCTTTGCGACGACAGGTGCCTTTTCTGCAGGAGGATGGTCCAGATGGTGGTGTTGTGGCAGCTGTGGAGCCTGTGGACAGTGAAGACGAGGAAGCAGAGGAAGAAGACATGAACAACAGGAACTCAGTGATCCAGCAATATTTCCAGTGAGACACAGGTAAGAGTACAGACCTGCCTACTACATGTACTTAAACACTACTGACTCTCTACTGTCTGTCGTTTTCACCCAGTGTATGGTCACTGAGGTGTCACTTTCCCTTACGATTTCACAGATGTGGGTCCCACTGTGTGACATCTGCTAAGATTCCTCTTGGACTAGAGCTGTGTGACATAGGTATGTTGACATTACAATTGAAAGAGCATTTTGTCACTGTAATTGCTAATACACTATTTCGAAATCACAAACAGACTCCAGATTGTTTTGTGCTTTAATGTGTTTATTTTTTAAGTGCTCAATATTGGAGGGGGTAGTAAAATGGTGAGGGGTGATGGCGGAGGAATGTCCATGGCAGAGTCCAGTCTATTAGTCTCACAGGTGCAATGCCCATATGGGCATAGGAAATGGAGCTGGGGCAGTTTAAGTATGAACAGGGTGACAAAGTGGGACAGTAGGATGACAATCAGGGTGGTCTCATTTCTTGGCGGGGGTCTTGGCATCGTGCTCTGTCTTGTTCCTGGATCTCAGGGACCGTTTACGGGGTGGTTCTCTCTCTGCAGGGGGTGGGGTGCTGGTGTGGTGGTCCTGTGGCGGGGCGTCCTGTCCACTAGCGCCTGTGGCGTGGTGGGCAGTTCATCGTCCATGCTAGTGTCAGGGGCCCCTTGTAGTGCCACAGTGTCCCTCCTGGTGTTCACAAGTTCCTTCAGCACCCCTACGATGGTGCCCAGGGTGGAGCTGATGGTTCTGAGTTCCTCCCTGAAGCCCATATACTGTTCCTCCTGCAGGCGCTGGGTCTCCTGAAACTTGGCCAGTACCATTGCCATCGTCTCCTGGGAGTGGTGGTAGGCTCCCATGATGGAGGAGAGGGCCTTGTGGAGAGTGGTTTCCCTTGGCCTGTCCGCCCCCTGTCGCACAGCAGCCCTCCCAGTTCCCCTGTGTTCCTGGGCCTCCGTCCCTTGGACCATGTGCCCACTGCCACTCCCCCCAGGTCCCTGTTGTTGTTGGGGTGGTGAGTTAGCCTGGGTTCCCTGTAGTGGTGGACACATAGCTGATTGACGTGTCCTGGGGACGGAGGTATGGGCCCGCTGGGTGGGTGCTGTGCTGGTGTTTCCAGAGGGGGGAAGGTCTGTAGTGGCCTGTGACTGTGTGAGGGGAACCGATTGTCCCGAGGTCCCCGATGGGCCGTGCTGGTCATTTAGTTTCAGTTGGACAGAGCTGCTGTCATCACTGTGGGCCTCTTCTGTTGGTGGTGTGGACATGTGTGGACCCTCCTGTCCGGTGACGTTGGGTAGGGGTCCTGCAGGGGTATAAAAGGATGTTTATTACATCTGTGTGTGCCATGGTGTGCAATGGGTGGGTGTCCGTGTACCCCAGTACTTGTATTCCTGTGTAGGACCTTGTGTGATGATGGTTTAGGGGGGTGTATGGGTATGTGCAGTGGGCATGCTTTGGTGATGGGTTTCCATGCTTTGTTGTTGCATGCAGGGTTTGGTGTTGGGATGGGTGGCTGGTGATAGTGGGACATTTGTGAGGAGTAGGAGTGATGGGGGAGAGGGTCGGGGTATATGATGGCATGCAGGTAGGGTGGGGGATGTAATAGTTAAGATTTGACTTACCAGAGTCCATTCCTCCATCTACTCCTGCGAGGCCCTCAGGATGCAGAATCACCAAGACCTGCTCCTCCCATGTTGTTAGTTGTGGGGGTCCGACGCCAGTCCGCTGAACCGCAAGGTGGTGTCTTGAGACCACGGAATGCACCTTCCCCCGTAGGTTGTTCCACCTCTTCCTGATGTCAACCCGATTTCTTGGGTGCTGTCCCACTGCGTTGACCCTGTCCACTATTCTGCGCCATAGCTCCATCTTCCTAGCTATGGAGGTGTGCTGCACCTGTGATCCGAATAGCTGTGGTTCTACCAGGACGATTTCCTCCACCATGACCCTGAGCTCCTCCTCAGAGAACCTGGGGTGTCTTTGCCGTGCCATGGGGTGGTGTGGGTGATGTGTGGGGTGGTGTGTGTAGTGATAAGTGGGGTGATATCTAGTGGTGTGTTGTGTGAGGTGCGTGGAAGTTCTGTGGGTGATGGTATTGTGTGCCTGTGGATGCTTGGTACTTGTTTGTGGTGTCTCTCTCTGGCCTTCATTCGGGATTTTGGTCGTAGGGGTTTGTGGGTGATGTGGGTGGGTGTTTTATATTGTATTGGGTGTGTGGGTGTGGTGTGTGTTTGCGTATCAGGTGTGTGTGTTTCGAATTGTCCAATGTGGCTGTGTTTTGTAAATGTGTGTGTATTTTGAGCGTGGCGGTGTGTACCGCCAATGGAATACCGCGAAATACTGTGTGTTGTGATAGTGTGGGCGTATTTCTGTTGCCGTGACGGTGGAGGTTTTGTTTTCACCAGTTTATCACTGACCCTTGGTGTGGCAGACTTGTGTGGGTGTCTGAATTTTGGCGGATTCCGTGCTGTGGGTCATAATAGCTGTGGCGGAATTCCGAGGCCGCTGCGGTGTGTTGGCGGTCTTCTGCACAGCAGTAAGTGGATTTTACCGCCAATGTTGTAATGAGGGCCTGTATCTGAGCCAACCCCGTCTATCGAAACCCCTCCTGTAAGAGACGAACCGGAAGGAATACAGGAGAGTGCAATGAACCAACCTAAACTGAGGTAGCAGGAGATTATGGTCAGAGAAGGAATCTCCCAGAAGCAGACGGTCTTGAAAGACAAACAGAAGAAACGACTGACCCTAGTGGGGAAGGAGTTGAGGTGGATCAAAGCCATTACAATTTGACTCCTCCAGAACTGGCTGCGGGTACGTCAAAAGAAGATATTACGTAGCAAGAAGAAACCGCACGTCCGATACTGAAAAGAGCATTGACAAAAGAGCTGTTGAAAGGTGACAAGCGACCAGAATCACAGCCAAAGGCAAAGAAAGCAATCACAGTGACAACGATTGAAGAAGAAGTTGAAACCACAAGAAAAGAGGATCTAAGTGAAGGAGAATTCATTGGCAATAGAAAACTAAAAAGGAAAAGAGTTGCAAACAAGAGGTACACGGGTCCGGAATGGGCATATGTATCTACTAGTGAGTGGCAGAAATAATTTTTGTCTTTTTGTTTTGTTTGAGACATTCCAGGTCAATATTTTGGCACTTGAAGAAAATCAATGAAACTGAACTGTCGAAAGCATATAACATCGAGAAATGAGAGAAAAGAAGACTGTTGAAAATATTGGGAAAGAATTTGAGAACCAAATTTGGCAAGCTGCTAAACCGATTTCAACAAAACTACTGATTTTTTACAAGGGTCCTGGAAGAAAAGCCTGAATGCTGTGAATAATTGCAAGAGGAAAAAAATATATACATATATTTGTGAAGATTCTTTTTGTTTTTGATTTTTGCTGCATAGCTATAAAAAAAAAAAATCTTCTCCTTTCTGATTCTTTACAGGTCATGAATAACCATAGCCAGCAAGGTAGGAAGGGTAGATGCTTCAAATATATGGGTACTGGTTTGGTGATTGTATGTATAGTATATATGGTATTGATTGTAGGTGTGACAGTTCTTGACAAGAATGAGGACAACTATACCTTCGCTGTAGAGAGGACTACTGTGTTATCAAACATAGATAAGTTTAGGTTAGATGAAAAGTATCTGCACATAGATGACTCACAGGGAGAACTTTCCTTCAATGTTTTCTATCGCTTGTTGCAGGAGTATGTTGACACAATGGATGCAAAAGAATGTTGTGTTTGCGCACATATTCCTGCCTCAGTCGAGGAAGGAGTTACCTATCATAATTTGCCTCTTACATATGGCATAATTTGCAGTCTGTTGCTAACAAGATTCTATAATCAATAGTATAGCCAATTTTTCTATTCTAATTATGATGTTGTGTTTTCTTTTGATCCTATAATTAAGCATCTAAGTAGAGTAGCTAAGGAGAATAACATAGAAATAGTGAGGGGATTCTTTGAACCTGCGTTAACATTTGGAACAGCTTATGCACATAGAAAAAATCTCACATGTTTACTCACACCTGTAGAAAAGAGCTTCTTAGATCACACAGAAAATAGAAGGAGGGCATTAAAGGCAAAGATAGAAAAAGGTTTAGTGATAAGGACACCAGGAAATGATCATGCATTTACTGACATTGCAAAACAGGGGAAATTAGCTTTAGATCCAAAACATGTGGGAAAACTTTGTATATATAGGCCTGAATCTAGAGTTGACAGGGCATTTGTGGGAACGAGTGAATGTAGGCATTATTTCTGTTTCAGTATAAATGGAAATTTATGTTGAATGGTCAGGACCCAGCAGTTACTGGAATTTATTGCATCTGCGGGCCAAATGCATATTACCGTCTTCCTAGAGGATGGTATGGCACATGTTACTTAGGGATAGTTTTCTCGAAAATGACCCAGCTTAAAGACTTGAACGAAGTACCTGAAATGACTAAATTATATCATAAAAGACAAAAACGAGAATCAGTTTCCAGCATTGTTGGAGACATATTTGGAGCAATGATTCCTTCATTGGGAGTTGCTTTGAATGCCATAAAGATATGAAAATTGTCGACTATAGTAGAAAATATGCTGACAGAATATTGAGGAGCATTATCCTAATGGATACAGAGATGGCTGCGGTAAGAGCTTTGATTCTTCAGAACCACCCAACGTTAGACATCCATATAGCAAAAGAATGCAGAGTTTGCAAATTGCTGACTCCGCAACATCATTGTTCGTGTATACCAGATAATAGTAAAGAAATTAGAGGCCTTAGTAACAACCTAACCAGAAATAAAGCTGATTTAAACAAACTAACTGAACCTACCTTTTGGAAAAATGTTGGCAAAGGAATTCCTTCTGTGGAAATTGGCTTTACAACTTTGGAAAAGGGATATTAATGAAAATAAATAATGCAAGTGATTTGATTATTGTGATATGCTTAATTGGAGTATGGGGAATACACAAATTATACAATGTGATTAAAAATGAAGAGATTGAAAAAGGAACAGAGGAGGGAAGAAATTAGAATGGAAAGATTGTTCAGAGAATCTTCAAATGAAAAAGAATTATAAAAATATGAAAGAGACAACATTTTGAAAGAAAATTTTAAGACAGAATAAATACATTTATTAGGGAATGTGTGATGACATATTTAGTCATCAGAGAAGGGATTGTGAGGGCTGAAAACTTTACTAATAAATATTTCATGTATTCTGTTAGAAATGGGGTCTTTAATTGACCGTCAGGTTACCACCGTTCAAGCAAGGACTCTCAGTCTAGTCAGGGTAAAAGAGAATCACCCTCAGCTAACCCCTACCTATCCCCTTGGTAGCTTGGCAGAGCAGTAGGCTTAACGTCACAGTGCTAGGTGTGAAGTATTTGTACCAACACACACAGTAACTTAATGAAAACACTACAAAATGACCCAACACCAGTTTAGAAAAATAAGAAATCTTTATCTAAACAAAACAAGATCAAAACTACAAAAATCCACAATGCACAAGTCAAGTCATCAATTAAAAAGCAAAAGGAGTCTTTCTGAAGTTTAAAACACACACTAACACTGTTAATGTGAAAATGTACCTTGGGTGCATCAAACCTAACCTGGCACAGGCGAGTGTGCGTCAAAAAGGGCTTGCGATGCGTCGATTCCAATCACGAGCAGCACCTTGGTCGTTTCTCCATTCGTCGGGTCGGGCACGTTGTTCCTTCTCTCCACAGGAGAGCAATGTGTTGATCCGGTCATCACTTTTGGGTCCGGGGAGGCCTTGCGTTGTTTTTACATGCCAAGCAGTGCTTGCGCTGGAAATCCAGCCGCACGATGATCCGAAAACCACGCAGCGCGGGTTGCAATCTCTCAGCCTCCGTCAGCGATGCTGCACGTTATTTCTGTAGCTCCGTGAGTCGATTCTTCGGTCGCATTGCGGGCGAGCGTTGATTTTCAGCCGCAGGCCTGGCAGCGCATCATTTCTTCAGCCGCAGATCGGAGTTGCGTCGATCTTTTCCCTGCATGCACTCTTTGTGTGGATTTCCTCCTCTTAGGCTGCCAGCTTCTCCTTTCAGGGTCCCAGGAACTGGATGGGCACCACAGGGCAGAGTAGGAGTCTCCCCAGAGACTCCAGGTGCTGGCAGAGAGAAGTCTTTGCTGTCCCTGAGACTTCAAACAACAGGAGGCATGCTCTAAAAAAGCCCTTAGAGAGTTCTTCTCAACATGGAAGGCACACAAAGTCCAGCCCTCTTACTCTGGCAGAAGCAGCAATTGCATGATAGCTCCACAAAGCACAGTCACAGGCAGGGCAGCTCTTCTTCCTCAGCTCTTCAGCTCTTCTCCAGGCAGAGGTTCCTCTTGTTTCCAGAAGTATTCTAATTTCTGAGGTTTTAGGTGCCCTTCTTATACCCAATTTCTCCTTTGAAGTAGGCCTACTTCAAAATACAACATTGGTGGTAAAAGCTGGTTACCGCCGTGTAGAAGACCGCCAACACACCGCTGCGGCTGTGGAATTCCGCCACAGAAATTATGACCCACAGTTCTGAATCCGCCAAAATCTAGACACTCACACAAGACCGCCACACCAAAGGTCAGTGATAAACTGGCGAAAACAAAACCTCCACAGTCACGCCAACAGAAATACACCCACACTATCACGACCCACAAATCCACGCAGCGGTCTTTCAACCGCAGTATTCCATTGGCGGTACACACCGCCGTGCTCAAAATACACACACATTTACATAACACAGCCACATTAGACAAATCAAAATACACACACCTGATACACATACACACACCACTCCCACACACCCAATACAATATAAAACACACACCCACATCACCCACAAACCCTTACGACAATAAATCACGAACGAAAGCCAGTGAGAGACAGCACCAGCAAGAACAACAACATCCACAGGCACACAACACCATCACCCACAGAACTTCCACGCACCTCACACAACACCCCACTACATATCAGCACACTTATCACCCCACACTCCACCCCACACATCACCTACATCACCCCATGGCACGGCAAAGACACCCCAGGTTCTCGGAAGAGGAGCTCAGGGTCATGGTGAAGGAAATCGTCCGGGTAGAGCCACAGCTATTCGGAGCACAGGTGCAGCACACCTCCATTGCAAGGAAGATGGAGCTATGGTGAAGAATAGTGGACAGGGTCAACGCAGTGGGACAGCACCCAAGAAATCGGGAGGACATCAGGAAGAGGTGGAATGACCTACGGGGGAAGGTGCGTTCCGTGGTCTCAAGACACCACCTGGTGGTTCAGCGGACTGGCGGCGGACCCCCACCTCCTCCCCCTCAACTAACAACATGGGAGGAGCAGGTCTTGGCGATTCTGCATCCTGAGGGCCTCGCAGGAGTAGGTGGAGAATGGACTCTGGTAAGACAAATCTTAACTATTACATCCCCCACCCTACCTGCATGCCAGCACATACCCCCACCCTCACCCTCACCCCCAGCACTCCAACTCCTCACATATGTCCCAACATCACAAACCACCCATCCCAACACCAAGCCCTGCATGCAACAACAAAGCACAAAGCACAAAGCCACATGGGTCCCATCAATGGCACCTATGATGTTGGGGATATGTCCCAGGGCATAGAAGTCTCCTTTCACTGTAGGCAAATCCTCCACCTGAGGGAAAACGATGTAGCTCCACATGTGTTTCAGCAGGGCAGACAACACTCTGGACAACACATTGGAAAACATAGGCTGGGACATCCCTGATGCTATGGCCACTGTTGTTTGAAATGACCCACTTGCAAGGAAATGGAGTACTGACAGCACCTGCACTTGAGGGGGGATTCCTGTGGGATGGCGGATAGCTGACATCAGGTCTGGCTCCAGCTGGGCACACAGTTCCTGGATTGTGGCACGGTCAAGCCTGTAGGTGATGAACACATGTCTTTCCTCCATTGTCAACAGGTCCACCAGCAGTCTGTACACCGGAGGATGCCGCCATCTCCTCACATGTCCCAGCGGACTGTGCCTATGAAGGACAACAGTGAGCACAGAGTCAAACAACTCAGAGGTACGTATCCACAGCTGACACAGAACACGAATCATAATCCGAAAATTGGCCTGTATGTTTGTTGAGGTTAGGCCTAGGTATGTGTGACGAACTTAAAAGTTAAGCCATGTGGGCCCCTGAAATGGCGGCTGCCTGACCTGTAAAGTGGGACCATGGGATGTGAGGTCACTGCGCTGGCGTTGTACACCATTGCGGTAGGCGGTCGAAGACCGCGGCGCAATGCTGCATTGGTTAACATTGGACCCTATGGGTCCCAGGAGCCAATGATGATGTACGCCGGCGGTGACGGTACGCACCACCGTGAACATGACCGCCATTTTCTATCTCTTCAATCACTGGATACCTGATCTTCGACAGGAGAGTACCTACACTGCAAGTGCTGCTGTGACCTCGGTCTGTAACAGACAATGGCCTGTGCGACTTGGGAAAGGGCCTCTGCCTTCACATCGGAGGAGTTGGAGAAACTTGTGGATGGGGTCTTCCCCAGTACACGCTACTCTACGGTCCTCCAGACAAACAGGTAAATACACTGGGAGCATGCTGTATGGGCTATGACTGTGTGGAGTGGGGTGGATGAAAGATGTGGGGGGGGAGATTGAGGCGTGCATGAAACGTCGATGAGTGCGTGTGCATCATGGCAAGGGTTGGAATGGGGGCCAAGGACTGTGACGGTGCATTTGGTAATAACTTTTCTTTTCCCCCTGTACAATTCATGTAGGTCAGCGCCCATCAGAAAAACGATATTTGGCGTGCCGTCGCCAAGGACGTCCGGACCCTGGGGGCCTACCACAGACGGAGTACCCACTGCCGGAAAAGATGGGAGGGCATTCACCGCTGGTGCAAGAAGACGGCGGAGGCCCAGCTGGGGATGGCCTCCCAACGTGGGAGGGGTGCCCGTCGCACCATGACCCCCCTGATGTTCAGGATCCTGGCGGTGGCGTACCCAGAGTTGGATGGGTGCTTTGGGGCATCACAGCAGCCACAAGGGGGTGAGTACACTCTCATTCTGCTGATTTTGCGCGCAGTGAAGGTGTTTGGGTGGGGGAGGTGGGCTGTGGGTTTCCCTAGGCCTGGGCGAGTTTAGGAGGCAAGGTCCCCTTGTTCTGGCAGAGCCTGTGGCACCCCACCCCACCTGCGTACAGTGCCAAGCACACCTAGTCAGGCTCCTGTGTCATCCATGTGCGCACATGTCGTCCATAGCCTTGTAGGCCATGTCCCAGGAATTGAACAGTGGAGGCCAAGTGCACGGCGTAGTGCAGGAGGCTTCTGTGTCTGTCGTGTCCGACAACGGTAGCGGTAAAGCATGCACTCAACATGTCTTTCTTCTGTCGTCCCTCCCCCTTTTTGTGGTCTCCCTGTTGTTGTGTGCATTAGCATCATCAGGCGGAGGAGCAGTGGCAACGGAGCAGGAGGGAGCTGCATCCCACATGTCCCTGGAGGGCGAGACAACGGACTCAGAGTTCACCAGTGGGACGGAGGGCGAGGGGAGCTCCACGGCGGGGACAGGAGCTGACACCAGTGACACGGACTCGTCCTCTGATGGGAGCTCCCTTGTGGTGGCAGCAACATCTGTGCCCCCGCATCTACAGGTACAGCCGCCACCCCCCCTACCAGCTCCACCCTCCCAGCAGCCCCTCAGCCTTTGTCCCTTGCCCGCTCACACAGGAGGGTGGGCATCATCTTCACCCCAGGCACCTCAGCCCCTGCCCCAGTCACCCCTGCTGCCCTCAGTGAGGAGGCCATTGACCTCCTCAGGTCCCTCACTGTTGGGCAGTCTAACATTTTGAATGCCATCCAGGGTGTAGAACGGCAGTTGCAATAAACAAATGCATTCCTGGAGGGCATTCATTCTGGTCAGGTGGCCCTTCAGCAAGCTTTTCAGACTCTGGCCTCAGCACTGATGGCAGCCATTTTCGCTGTGTCTAGCCTCCCCCCTCCAACTTCCTCCACCCAGACCCAATCCCCTCTACCTCAGCCTATCCCAAGCACACCTTCAGACCAGCATGCACACACGTCAACACACAAGGGAAGCTCAGGCAAACATAAGCACCACACATCCCACAGGCACTCACGCAAGCATCACACACATGCAGACACACCAACATCCACTGCCTCCACAGTGTCCCCCTTGTCCTCGTCTGCCTCCTCCCTCCCAGTCTCATCTACACTCACACCTGCATGCATTACATCTACAGCCACTACTGTCATCACCAGCACACACACCACCACACCCCGCTCACGTGCAGTCACCACCCCCACTGCCATTCACACGTCCCCTGTGTCCTCTCCCAGTGTGTCTGTGACGCCACCTCCCAAGATACACAAACGCAGACACACACCCACCAAACAGCCATCCACCTCACAACAGCCTCCAGCGCATGCACCTTCACCCAAAGGCACCAAACGAACACCTCCTACTACCACAACCTCTTCCTCCACTCCCAAACCGCCTCCAGCTACCCGTCCCAGTGTTTCCCAAAAACTTTTCCTGTCCAACCTTGACCTCTTTCCCACACCTGCCCCACCCCGTCCGTCTCCTAGGGCCCGACTCTCCAGGTCCCAACCTAGCACCTCAGCCACATCATCTCCGGGACCAGTGGTGCCTGTAGTCACCGGAATCTGGAGTGCACCGGCCACCAGGGCAGCCAGTGTGGCACAGAGCCACAGCACGGACAGTCCCCCACCTGTGAAGCATCAAAAGTTGACCAGTGCCCGGCGGGAGAGGGGGAAGATTCCAGCCACCAAAGCCGCTCCCAGGGGTACAGGTGGGAGTGTGGATTCAGCTGCAACACCTTCCAAGGTGGGGAAGGGCCACAAGAAAGTCAGCAGGTCTGGGAAGAGCAGCACGGCGGAGAAGACCCCCATCATCCCCGCTGCCAGGAGCCCACCGCCATCATCCCCGCTGCCCAGGAGGCCACTGCCAGCACTGCCCTGCTGCCCAAGAGGCCACCGCCAGCACCTGCCCTGCTGCCCAAGAGGCCACCACAGCACCAGCCACGCTGGGCCAGAGAGGACCGCCAGCACCAGCCCGCTGGGCCAGAGAGGACCGCCAGCACCAGCTCGCGTTGAGCAAGAGAGGACCGCCAGCTGAGCCAGAGAGGACCGCCAGCACCAGCCCCGCTGGGCCAGAGAGGACTGCCAGCACCAGCCCCGCTGAGCCAGAGAGGACCGCCAGCACCAGCCCCGCTGGGCCAGAGAGGACCGACAGCACCAGCCCCGCTGGGCAAGACAGGACTGCCAGCACCAGCCCCGCTGGGCCAGACAGGACTGCCAGCACCAGCCCCCCTGGGTCATGAAGGACCACCTGCAGCTGAGTCACTGCAAAGGACACCGCCACCACAAGCACCGCTGAACAGGGCACCGCCAACACAAGCACCGGTGAACAGGGCACCGCCACCACAAGTGCCGCTGAACAGGGCACCACCGCCACATGCACCGCTGGCCCATGAGCGCCAAGGGCAGTGACGCTAATGAGGCACTCTGGGCACCAAGCCCCCTCCAGATCCAGTGGAGAGATCCATCCACTACCTCAGTCCTTGGCAGGATGAAGCACGCTGGGCACCAAGCCCCCTCCAGAACCAGTGGAGAGATCCATCCACTACCTCAGTCCTTGAAAGGATGAAGCACTCTGGGCTCAAGGCCCCCTCCAGAACCAGTGGAGACTGTAATCCACTTGAGAGACTGTGGCTTTGCACTCTCCAGGATTGAACAGTGGGCAAACAACCCACTGTAGAGACTTGAGAAACTGTGGCTTTGCACTCCCCAGGATTGAACAGTGGGCATGTGGCCCTCTCGTGGATTTGGCGTCATGCACTCAACCGGCTGAGGTGCCCCCCCCCTTTCCCGCCCCCTAAGGTGCCTGTTTTATTGCTATCTGATGCCCCTGCAGTGTTCTCTCCGTCATGGTCGGGGATCTTGTGTGGGCCTCGCCCATACCGTGCGGGCCCAGTGTTCCAATGGTTACACTCATTTTCTTTGGTCTTTGCATTCTTCCGGGGGGGGGGGGTTGAGGGGTGTAACTATAATGTATCATGATGTATTAGTGTGTGTGTTGTCGTGGTATAGGGTGGGGGTGGGGGTGTTGCGTGTTGCGTGTGTGTGTCCCTGTTGTTTCCCTCTCTCTCCCCTGTGTTGTAGGTGCAGTACTCACTGTGGTCTTCGCCGCCGGCGTTCGTGCTCCTGGTAGAGGAGCAAGAAGATAAGGGCTGGCAGGATCTGCAGCTCTGGCTCCATGGCGTCCTGGTTTCTCGTGGGGTGTGTAGAGGTGAGCGTTTTCCCTTTGAGGTCCTGTTTCCGCCGTGTTTTTGTCCGCGGTGAATCCGCCCCGGAAAAGGTGGCGGATTGGTAGGTTGTGATACTGTTGGCAGTACTTTGTCCTCCGCCTGTCTGTTGGCGGTGACCACCATGCTGTTTGTTTGTAACGCAGTGGCGGTCGGAGTGTTAAAGTGGCTGTCTTTGTTGGCAGTTTCCGCCACGGTCGTGATTCCAATTTTTTTACCTCCAGCCTGTTGGCGGTCTTACCGCCGCTTTAACACCGTCCACCAGGGTTGTAACAATCACCACAGTCTCTAGCTCGCTTTCTCCCTTCTCCAAGCCTGGAACATTTCTAGATGTTGGCCTTCATTATGAACATGGCAGTAAACACTGCACTGCCGGCGGTGGCGGTAACAACCACCAACAGACGTGCGGTCCGAACCACCAAATAATGAAACAACTGAAACACAGGCATCCTGAAAACCACTCACCGCCAGCAGAGGTGTGCCGGCAACGACGGCAGCTCCCGCCCACACGCCGACGGAAAGGCCAAACCCACCCATCAAATAATGAAGCACTAGACTGCCGTCAGTTCTGGGTTGGGAACCACCGCCACGCAGAGCCAGGCGGAAATTAAACAAATATAAGCAAACACTCACCGGAGGCCCACACAACACGTCGAAGCAGACAAGGAGAGAGAGTTGCAGATCATGTCAGCCCTGCTCCTTGCCATATACCTCCAAGACCGAGACCGCTGACGAAGACGATGATGGTAAGTACCGCAACCTACTACACAAGGGAAGAAAGGGCACAGTTACATACCAACCCAATCTACCCTCCCTACAATGCTCCTACAACCCTTCACAGCAGCACAAGCCATACACCCCACAGCAAGGGGTACTTACCCGACACAAGGCAAATCCAACCTGCCCAAAGTCTGGGGTGCATGAATGGAAGTGTGCTATTGTGGTGACTGCAGGAACAGGGTCAGCAACATTGAATGAGGGTGCAGTGCCTGGGGTGTGCATGTACAGGGGACAGACAGGGATGCGGAAGAGGTGGACACACTGGGGGAAGTGAATGTTGGTGTGTGTGCATGTGTATGTTGGCTGTGTGTATGCTTGTGGTGGGAGGTGTGGTGCTTGTGTTTTGAAGTGTGCTTCTTGTGTGTTTAGGTGTGTGCCTGGATGTCAGATTGTGTGCTTTGGACAGGCGAAGGGAGTGGGGTGCTGGAAGGGGTAGACGTGGTTGGTGGGGGGACGGAATGACCAGGGACACTAGCTGCCGTCCAAGAGGAGGCCAGAGCCTGAAAAGATCTCTGTAGGCCAGACACAGCACAGTGAATGCCATCCAGATAGGCATTGGTCTGTTGCACCTCTGATGCTAGCCCCTGGATGGCATTTACGATGGTTGTCTGCCCTACAGAGATGGTTCTCAGGAGGTCAATAGCCTCCTCTGTGAGGGCAGCAGGGCTGACTGGGGCAGGGGAGGAGGTGCCTGGAGCAAAGGAGGCGCCCACCCTTCGGGGTGAGTGGGCACAGGCAACTCATTGGGGAGCAAATGGGAGGGCGTTGATGGTATGGGGTATGGCGGAAGATGACACAGTAGGGGTGGGCCCACTAGGGTCCTTCACCGCCAGGGAGCTCCCATCGGAGGAGGTATTGGAGTCACTAACTCCAGTCGTAGTTGCCTCCCCTGTGGTACTCCCCTTGCCCTCCAACCCACTGGTCCCCTTGGCCTCGGATGAGTCTGCCTCTGAGGATCCATTGGCTGCTCCATCCCCACTCGCAGGTGCCTTAGCTCCCTCGCCAGATGATGCTGATATACACAGACAACACAAGAGAACAGGGATGGGGAGACAAAACAGGAGAGACACTTGTAAATAGCTGAATGGAGGTACATTAGTAGTTCACACATACACCCATTCAGAAAATATTCCACCAGGCAGCACCTACCGCTATACACATGGCTGTGTCCCTGACTAGTGGCCAGAACCCTGCTCTAAAGCCATTCCCCAACTAACTTAAGGACCTGATGTGCTGCAGACTTAACCCAAACACCCCTACTCCGAACGGGGGCCATTATGTAGATGAACATCCGTCTTAGTCCCTGCCACTAGACAGCATAAATACGAACGAACACACACACATCCATCAACGGCCCATTATGGTATATGTACGCACCCCCTTGTGACTGCTGGGCAGCCTTCAAGCGTCCATCCTGTTCCAGGTATGCCACCACCAGGATGCATTGCATAAAGGGGGTCAGTGCCCGATGGGCACCCCTTTCTCATTGGGAGGACTTCCTCAGTTGGGCCTCGCAGATCTTCCTTGCCCAGTGCTGCAGGTCCTCCCACCTCTTCCTGGTTTTCCAGGTCTACAACCTCTGCTGGTTGTAGACCCCCAGGGTTTGCACTTCCTTGGCGATGGCATGCCAAAGTGCTCTCTTCTGGTGGGAGCTGACCTATATGGGACACTAAGTTCAGACACTGGCAATCATATACAGCAGGCAATACGTCCACTATGGGATGGACATTTCAAACAGCCTAACAGCACACACACACGCAGCATGTCAGGAACCCAGGACCATACAGTGTCACAGATGCACACATGTATGCATCCAACACCCACCACTACACACACCCATGCCCCCCAATCCTCCTACTCACCTGTACCTCTGGCCCACTGTAGAGCTTGGCATACAGGGGCAGGACCCCGTCCACGAGGTTCTCCAATTCCTCGTTGGTGAAAGTTGGGGCCCTTTCCCCTACAACACATGTCATTTCCATGACTAGAGGCAGGACACAACAGTACACTCAGTGGAGTAACTGCTTGCACGAGATCAGGGAGTCAAGTGAAGTGCTGTGACGAGTCCGCGTACGCACCGCAGCGGTGTGCACCATCACCGCCGGCGGCGGTCATGATTCGCCAAGATTGCCCATTAACAACCATGTTAACCAATGAATTTGCGCACGGTGGTAAACACCGCCTTACACTACTACGTCAAACGCTAGCAGTATGAGGTCACTTCCACCACGACACTTCTGGATTACAGGGGACAGACATTTTGGCCTTAACTACGCAGTCGTAAAACCCTCATCTACACAATGCTGGCCCTATTGTCCCCTAAACACCCCTAGGCATGTAACAATATACATTACCTCACCTAACCAGTCCTGCTATATCATTGTGGTCATGTTTTTGTTACGTCACACACACTAAGCATTAGTGTCGTCGACAATCATGCCCACAGTGCTGAATGAAAAACAATGTGTGCAGATTCATGTGTGTTCCTCACACGTGTTTTCAACTCCTCCTAGGTACAGACCCTTGTGGTGAGGAAGGGCCCCATCGGTATACAGACCACTTGTTGATTTGCGGACCATGGTGGAGCATCACATCTTTCTCAATCACAGACTCACTTGTGCAACTATTCATGAACTTTGTGCATTCCATCCCTACTGAAGTGCAGGTGCACTCTGCATTCCATTTCATGGCCACAGGGTCATTTCAAGTGACAGTGGGCATGAGTGCAGGTTTTTCACAGCCAATGTTTAGAATAATACTGGCAAGATTCCTGAATGCATTTGTACGACGCCTACAGTCCTATGTGAGGTTTCCCCAAAGTGCTGACCTCCCTGCCATCAAGTCGGACTTCTATGCCTTTGCCAACATACCCCATGTGATAGGTGCCATTGATGGCACCCACATAGCTATCACCCTCCCCAAGAGTCAGTGAACAGGTGTACAGAAACAGGAAGAACATTAATTCCATGAACATTCAGTTGATGTGTACTACAGACCAATACATCTCACATGTGAATGCCATGTTCCCTGGTTCACTCCATGATTCCTTTGTGCTGAGGAACAGTAGTGTGCCACACAAGATGGAACAACTACAAGACGACAGAGGGTGGATCATAGGTAGGTGTTTCTGACACTTATTGCCACATAGCAGACAGACAGGCTGTCTGCCTCTGAGGGTTGTCAATGAATGTCCTGTTTTGCACCTTTGTCTAGCTGATTCTGGCTATCCCAGCTTGCGTTGGCTCCTGACACCAGTGAGGAATCCTGGAACAGATGCAGAGAGGAATTACAATGAGGCCCATGGACGTACTAGGAGGGTGATAGAGCGCACAATAGGTCTCCTGAAGGCTAGATTTTGTTGCCTATATATCTCTGGCGGTTCCCTGGCCTATGGGCCTGAAAAGGTGTGTAGAATAGTGGTGGCCTGCTGCATGCTGCACAACGTGGCTGTGAAAAATTCTATCCCCCTCTTGGAGGAGGAGGGTGCTGTATATCCAGACCAGCTTCCTCAGAGTGGGAATGAGAGTGATGGTGTTGATGATGATGGGGAAGATGTACAGACCAGGACCCAACTGATGCAACTCTACTTCCAGTAACTTTGTGGGACAATTGGATGAGATTGCTGTCTGTGCATCATACTGTCACTGTGCCTTGTCATCTAGGGGGGTGTTGGGTCAATACTCATTGCCACTGTGACCAGGTCTGCATAGGACAGATTACAATATATTATAAAAGTTCAACACATCTGTATGCACAACAACATGTAAGGCGTGTGGTGCATTTCCTGCCATTCAGATAACAATAAAAGAGTTATAATACAGTTTCATCCATACTTCACTTTGTTTAAACTTAAGGACAGGGGACACTGTAACAGGGGAAAAGGTGTTTTATTTGGTGCAGGGATAAAATCATGCAGATTACAGTGATGGGAGTGGCCTTCTGGTGGTTGTACATTATGGCAACATGGTTGCAGCATTGTTGGCAGTATTGGTAGGTCCATCAATGTTTACAAGAGTTTGTTCTAGTTTTCACACGGTTTGGTGGTTGATTCAGTGGGACACTTGGAGGGCCGTTCTTGCCAGAGTCACTTCTTTGAGGGGCCTTGTTCTTGGCAGGTGTTCCTGTGCCATATCTGGGCCGGAGGGTCCGTTTGAGCACCTAGTGTTGGCCGCTACAGGTTGGGATGGATGCCCCCTGTGTGTCCTGAGAGGGTGGTACATGTGCAGTTGCTGCTGATGCTGTTGTTGTCCGGTCTGTATCCTGACCTTTAGTAGGGGCTTCCTGGTCTGTGTGGGCCTCATTCTGTGTTGGGACAAGGTGCAGCAGCGCACCTGCTATGCTGGCCATTGTGGCATTGTGCATTTTCCACTGCTCCATGGCCTCTTGGTGGTGTGCTAGCTGCATCCTTTGACTCTGCTCCAGGGTGAATACTATCTGGGCCAATCTGTCCTGGGTATGGTGATGTGGTCCCAGGACCTCAGAGATCACGTCATGGGCTGCAGCATCCATCCTGTGACTGGGTGTATTTGTGCAGGTTTCACACTTTGGGGCCATGCAGGTTGCTTTTGTGAGGTTAGCATTGCTTTTTTGCTTAGGATGTGGAGGTGCATTGTGGGTGCTGTAGGCCATTGTGATTCCTTGCAGGGGTTGGGGGCTGTGCTAGGAGGGAGGGATTTTGGCCTGTTAGTGGGTTTGTGGGCATGCAGAGGGACTGGATGTAGTGATTGTGGCCTGGGTGGGGTAGTGGGCCAGGTAGTAATTGGAGGGGTAAGGTGGTGCATGCATTCCAGGTGTGATGGATATGGGTAATTGTAGATGACTTACCAGAGTCCATTCCTCCAGTGAGTCCCTCAGGGTGCAGGATGCCCAGAACCTTTTCCTCCCAGTCAGTGTAGTCGGGTGGTGTTGGTGGAGGTCCTCTACCAGTCTTCTGGACTGCAATGTGGTGCCTGGATGCCATGGACCTGACCTTCCCACGCAGGTCGTTCCATCTCTTGCGGATGTCGTACCAGATGCGTGGATGGTGTCCCACTGCATTGACCTTGTTCACTATTGTCTGCCATAGCTCCATCTTCCTGGAGATGGGTGTGTGCTGGACCTGTGCCCTGAATAATTGTGGCTCGACTTTCAGGATCTCGTCCACCATGGTCCTTAGCTCCCTTTCTGTACAGTGTGGGTGTTTGGGGGGGTGCCATGGTGAGGGTTGTGAATGGTGTCTTGTGTGGATCTAGGTGAGGGTGCCCTTGTGTGGTTGGGTGTATGTATCGTGGATTGTGGTGTTCGGTGTCTGCTTCTGGAGTTCTCTGTATCAGTTGGCCTAATTTCATTGCAAAGGATTGTGGGGTGTGTCTGTGTGTGTTTTATAGTGTTGTTGATTTGTGTCAGGTGTGTGGGTTTCAAACTTACCAATGCAAGCATTTCTTACTGTTGGGTCCACTGCTGCCCGTGGCGGTCTGTACCGTCAATGATCGTTCGGCTTCCACTAACCGCTGCGGTGATTTGTGCTTCATTATTTGGAGGGCGGGGTGTTTGTGTGCTTGGCGGTGGTGGGGTGGGAGGTCCAACATTTCCGCCGACAAGGTCCTGGCGGTGAATGGTGGCAGGGAGATTTTTGTTGGTTTCTGATTTTTGCATCATTATATGATGGGTTTCTGTTTACCGCCAATGGCGGACTACTGTTTGCCGTCGCCTTGGCGGTCAACGTTGTTTACCGCTGTGTTCATAATGACTGCCATTGTTGGTATTCTCAACAACCGCTCTTCCTCATCCAAAGGATTTGTTACTCTCCAAGTGTGGCTGACATGGATCCAGTTCGGAAGTTCAGCACAGCACACTTTACAGCTGTAGTTGTGATCAGCACTATCTGCTAGGGGTTTTCCACCGAGGCTCCAAGCACAACTTCCTCATGTGCTTTCGGATCACAACCCAATCATCGGGCTTCAGGTTTTGTCTTTGGCCCTGAGACGATGGCAGTGTGGTGAATTCCACCTGATGAGAGAAAGAGCGAACCACATCAGCCAGGCCTTTGCAGTAGTCCAGTACCATATCATCTGTAATGTTCACAAGAGCATTTGCAAGGACCACTGGCAACATCATTGCTCTGCCCATGAGGATGTTGTGTGATGACAATCCTGTTTTCTTGTCAGGCGTACTTCTCATTGACATTAGAACTAGCAGTAGTATGTCAGGCCATTTCAGATTTGTGGATGCACACATTTTTGCCATTCTTGACTTGAAGGTACCATTCATCTGTTCCACAAGTCCTGAGGCTTCAGGGCGGGAACTACAGTGCAGCTTCTGCTCAATGTTTGAAGCTGAACATAGCAATTTTATTACTTCATTGTTGAAATGAGTTCCTCTATCTGATTCTAAAGAGACTGGAAACTTAAAAGGTGGTATCAGCTCCATAAGCAGTAACTTTGCTACTGAGAGGCTATCATTTCTTCCTGTGGGGTAAGCTTCAAACCAAATGCCAAAAATGCACACAATCACCAACACATACCACAATCCTCCACACATAGGCATCTCAATGAAATGTATCTGCATTCTGCCAAATGGACCTCCGACTTTTCCAATGTGGTCCATATTGACTACTGTTCCCTTTCCCACATTCATCTGCTAGCAGACAACACATCTGTGGCAAATTGCTTCGGCAACCTGTCTAAATTTTGGATTAAACCAAAATTATTTAAAAGTTCGGACCATGGCATCCCTTCCCACATGTGCTTGACCATGATAATATCTAGCCATTTGAATCAGTAGACTATTTGGCAAAACAACCCTTCTTTCTCCTGACACCCAAACATCATCTTCTCTCTGAAAACATTTCATTTTGAGCCATTCCTTCTTCTCCTCTTTAGATACGTTGTTCTGTAATTCCTTTAGCTCTTCTATGGTATCTACAACATGCAAAGCATACGTAGAATGCATTTCATTGTCATCAGATAGCAGTTCCCATTTTTATTTGAACGATACACAGTTCAATGCACAAAACCTTGCGACTTGATCCGCATATCCATTTCTCATTGAAACAAAATCTTGCGATTTCTGATGTGCACTGCATTTCACCAGAACAATCTTTTCGGGCAATTCGATAGCTTGCAACAGTTTGTGAATTCTTTCTCCATTTCTCACTGATGAACCAGAAGGGGTTAGGAAACCCCTCTGTGACCACAATTGGCCGAAGTTGTGAACTATTCCAAATCCATATTGACTGTCTGTATACATGGTGACTCTATGCTGAGCAGAAATATGGCATGCTCTAGTAAGAGCTAACAGCTCTGCTGCTTGTGTGGAATATACTCCTCGAACCCAAGACACTTCTAATATACCAGAGATAGTAAATACAGCATATCCCGCTCTCAATACACCTGTGTTATCTCTCAGGCAGGAGCCATCAACAAAGACAATCTGGTCATTTTCTTCCAAATAAGCATCTCTAATGTCAGGTCTTCTTTTTGTGCATAATTCCTCTAGACAATCATGCTCAATATCATCTATTTTGTCAATTTTGACATTTTCGCTTGGAAGCAAAGTTGCTGGGTTAAGCACTGTCCATCTTTTGATTGACACATTTGGGGAACCCAAGATTGTGGTCTCGTACTTAGTCTAATGAGAACTTGTTGACTGTTTGGTCTTTGATTTAGTGAGTAAAACTTTAATAGAGGGTGGGACCATTACAGTAAGTGGGTGACCCTTCACAATCCTCTCACTCTGAGTAAGGCTCTCTTCAAGTGCTGCAACTGACCTTAGACAGCCTGGTAAAGCTGCTGCAACTGGGTCCAAAGTAGCTGAAAAATTTGCTACTGGGAGATTTACAGCGCCATGTGCTTGAGTCACAGCTTATAAAGCAACGTGCATTAAGCTTGTGTCAAAACAACACAAAGGGCTTCGTGTAATCAGGCATACCCAAAGCTGGGGCTTGACACAGACTCTCTTTCAGTTCCATGAAAGCTTTCATACAGGCTTGGTCTAACACTAGGGGATCAGTAGCTTCCTTGTGAGTAAGCTTCTGCAGGGGTTTTGAAATTACCAAAACATTTGGGATGCATTAGCTGCAATAGCCCACCATTCCCAAGAACATCCTAACATCTCACTGAGTAGTTGGAGGATTCATTTGCAATATGGCTGCAACCCTTTCTCTGGATATTGTTTTAATTCCCTTCTCAATAAGGTGACCCAAATATTTCCCTTCTTTCTGGCAGTACTGTAATTTAGCTAGTGACACTTTATGCCCATTCTTTCCTAGGTGATTCAACGATCCAAAAGTATTGTACCTGCATTCCTCCTTCGTTTTGGATGCAATCAACAAATCATCAATGTACTGTACCAATGTCGACTGGTAAGGCATGTTCAGTGATTCCAAATTCTTTTTCAGGGTCTGATTGAAAATGGAAGGTGACTTTGAGAACCCTTGTGGGATCCTACACCAGCAATAGACTTGATTTAAGAATCTGAAACAGAAAAGACATTGGCTATCCTCATGAAGAGGAACAGAAAAGAATGCTTGTGACAGGTCCACTACAGTGAACCACTCAGCATCGCATGGGATTTGAAACATAATGACTCCGATTCCGATTCGATACCACTGGGCAACATTTAACCACAATGTCAATTTATTTTTTGCAAATCCTGAACAATTTGAAACTTTCCACATGGCTTGCACAATCTCATTATTGGTGAGTTAGATGGACTGCTCAGCTCTTCTTTCAGAACACCTTGGTCTATACTTTCTACAATTACAGGTGCTAAACCCTGAGTTGTCTCTTTTGGCATGTGGTACTGTGGAATCTGTGAGAAGACTGCATTTGGCTTAATCGTCACTTTAAATGGGCTCAACTCCCTTTATTAATCTGATATCCTTTCCTGAAAAATCCCACACTTTCATCTTGACAGTTCCCTGTAAATCAGAAGGAAGATCTTTCACAGTGAAAACTGGAAATAATCTAATCAGAGGATATTCCTCATTCACTGTATCACAATTAGTCTCTGGTAGCAAATCATCTTCATCATCACTGTTTGTCTGAATTTCAACTCTGTTATTTGAGCAAGTAATTGAGCATTTAGTTTTGCACAACAAATCCCTCCCCAGTAAGGACACAGGGCTCGAGTCACAAACCACGGATCTGTGCAATCCCCTGAAATTGCCAATTTTGACCGGCACTGGTTCTGTAATTGGGTTTGTCAAGTATTGATTTGCAACTCCTACAATCTGGACTGTTTTCCCCAAGAGAGGCAGGTTTGGAACTTTTGCAGTTTTCCTTGTAGAGTGTGTACCTCCAGTGTTAACAAAAAATGAAACTTTGTAGGCCAATACCTTTCCCTTTACATACAGACCTTTCTGATCTACTCCTAGGGAAGCTGCAAGCATACATTCTTTTTCATCCAAACTCTCGCTCACCTAATCATCGTTTATTCCATTCTTACTGTGTAAGAGGAATTGTACAGTATTATTACTCTGATTTAACCTTTGGCCTGTGAACGGCTGAGTAAGCATCACCTGCTGCCTTTCCATAGGGGCTTGAGGTATTTGGATTTGGTACCATTTGAACCTGAGGTTACATCTGCTGTGTCTGGGGTATCTGCATTTGTGGCAACTGCATCAGCTACATGGGTTGGAAACCTTGCATCTGATTCATATTATTTTGAAAATTTGGGTTTGGACCTCTTATTTTGGCCCTCTCATGTTTCAGAAGGAATTGACATCACTCATTTGCTGAACAATACCTCCCTGGCTTACCATCGGGCATTCCCTTTTCCAATGCCGGTGGCCTCTGCAACTGTGACACGACAACATCCTTTTCATTCCTTGCATCTCACTTTCAAGTACTACTATACTTATATCGGGACCACGATTCACACTTCCCACTCCTCCACGGCCTCTACCTCTGCCTTGACTCTGAAATGGCACATTTCTCTGTTGCTGCGGTCGTGGGAAACTTCCCTGTAACCCTGTTTGTGTTGCTTTAATCTGCATCACCTTCTCTTTCAACTTCCTCTGTTTCAACTTAATATCGTCACTGCGTCACTACAGTATTTTGCATATTGAAACACCTCATCAATCCGCTTTGCTTGCCAGCAAATCAAATGGTTCTTAATCATCTGACTAATTTCAGGTCTCACTCATTCAACAAATCTGAACACAAAATGAAACATATCTTTCGGTTCAATTTTCTTTGTACCACTGTAATGTTTAAACGCCTGCAACAATCTCTCATAATACGCATGTATTGACTCTTTCTCGTTCTGGGCTGTCCTATCAATGCGCTGCCAATCGATGTTTTTAGGTGAAATTCGCATTTTCAAAAATTCAATCACTTTATAGTAATATTCCATTACTTCAGGAGATGGTGCACCTGTTGCTGGATCTCCCTCTGGCTCCCTTGTTGGATCTATGCTCCTTTTGCGTTCCACCCATAAGTCTGCTGGGACTACTATCTCAAGTAGAGTGTTTAAGTCTTCTCATAGGCATCTAGTAACCTTCACAAACCTATCGGTCTGCTGGTACCATTCTATAGGTTTCTCCCTCAGCCTGGGGTAGTCATTTGTAAATGACAGAATGTTGCTCCTGCTCCATGTGGCATGTACAAAATTCCCTCCCGGAATCTCTCTCATTGGCAACATCTTTACTGGGTCCTCAGCCTTCTGAATATTTGCAGGTAGAGGATCAGAATCCACTTTTCTCTTATCTCATTTCTTCATCCAACTGCCTTCCCATTTGTCTAATGCTCTCCATGTCTGGATGCTTTGAAGAAATTCTCTAAGGTGTGCTTTCATTCCAGCGGATCTCATGTGTTCAAAGTCTTTTGCCTCAAACTCTAACCTGTAACTCCTTTTCAAGTGTTTGGTTTTCTCAAGGTCAATATGATATTTGTCTGCTACGTCTGCTGGCTTTTGATGTACTATTCCCGCGTCCTTTGTAATTAATGGGCACAAATAACGCAATTCATCTTCCGTGTATGACTCGAGTCGGTTTACACCCATAGTTCCTTCAATGTGTTCATCTGCTTCCATCTTAAGTCTAGTATAGATTAGATGATTCCCTCCACTAGGAGCACCTTGTGGGCTATTCAGCTTTTCCAACCATTCAGTTAATTGTTGAGCTGTCAAACCTTGCAGTGAAATGTTGCTGGGCTCAGTACTTGGCAATTGTTGTACAGTTAGTTCTGGAGGTTGTGGTGTCATAAATTTCAGGATGGGACTGCCGTGTGACCATGCTACAGTATTTGGAGGAGCTCTGTAATGACTTAAGTCTAATAATGTTCCTGCTCCGTTAAAGGTCTTTCTCATAGGGGATACTTTTCTGGTATTCTCATCAAGTCTTTCTCCCAAGAAATCTTGACTCAGGATTCTCTGGCCATTTGTCTCGTTATTTCCCTGGGCAAACAATGGTATGACTGGACCAATGGTAACTGGTACCAACACTGCATTTGGGCTTGGCCTAACATTCAGGTCTCGTGAATGTATTATTCCAGTATTCTGGCTCATTAGTACAGACATTTCTGTCTGTGTTCCTGTTATAGGGGCATACTTTGGAATAGTTTGTGGCTGCATTTGAGGCAGTAAGTGTGAAGTTGACTCCATCTCAACCAATGTTGGTTCCGGGTAAACCGGTCCTGTTGGCACTATTCAATTTATTGCAGTATCTACAATAGGCACATCTGGGTAAATTCTGGAATACTCGACTGCAACATTGGATTTTGAGCTGCCAATGTAGTAGGTACACTTGGACTACTCTGTATCAGACTCAGTGTCAGGTTAACGTGTTGGTGCTGTAGGGTCTACATTTGTTTTTGAACTGCTCTCTCATGATGCATACGGTGGGGGATGATTCCTCAACAACTGTAAAATGAACTCATCATCATCTGACTGTTCTTCTGGGTTCAAAGACCTCCTAGTTTCTTTTGATTTCTATTCCTTACCCTCGGAAGGACTTTTATTTGTCTTTCTGGTAGCTTCACTCCCTTCAGCTTCATTGTCCTGTGTAATTGCAGGAAATTATTTAATTCCCTGTAAACGTCTCTCATCCCCAAAACCTCTGATCGCTGTCCCATCTGGCCTCTACTTGTGTCTTTTCTGCCTTTCTCATCCTTCTTTCAAATTTTACCTGCTGTTGCTGTCTAGCTACTAGTTCTCAAATTGCTAATTCTTCGAACTGTGCTGGTCTTGGAGGAGGCTTCAGATCCTATAAAACCCTCCTCAAATTTTCTAAGATTCTCAAATTAAATGTCCCATGTGTAGAAAACGCTAATCTCCTATCATTTTCTGTCACTTTGCACCAATATTTTAACCAAAGGCATAGCGCAGCACCCTGTTCTTTGAACACAACATATGCGGGGGTACATTCTGGTGGAGTACCTTCCCCTAATGTCACTGGAATATACACATCACCTCTTAAGGCACTCTTAAAGGCTTTGAAAATTTTCATTTTCGCAAATTTTATGCTAGTTCAATCAAATCAGGGAGTGACTTTTAATCCTGAAATACCTTTTACTGATCTTTCTTAACCAATTGCGCTTTGCGGATGTCTGCCAATCCATCAATCAATCACAGACATTTATAGAGAGCGCTACTTACCCGTTAGGGTTCCAAGGCGCTGGGGGGGGGGGGTGACTGCTACTGCTTGAAGAGCCAGGTCTTGAGGAGTCTTCTGAAGGCGAGTAGGTCTTGAGTCTGTCAGAGATAGGAGAAGGATCTGCCGCCGGAGGTGGTTCGTTGGATGCGGGGGATGGTGGCGAGGGCGAGGCTTGCGGATCGCAGTTGGCGGGTCGGCGTGTAGAAATTGAGTCTGTTGTTGAGGTAGGTGGGGCCGGCGTTGTGGAGTGCTTTGTGTGCGTGGGTGAGGAGCTTGAAGGTGACCCTCTTGTCGACGGGAAGCCAGTGGAGCTCTTTGAGGTGTGGGGTGATGTGGCTGTGGCGGGGTGCGTTGGTGATGAGTCGGGCTGAGGCGTTTTGGATGCGTTGAAGACGTTGGAGGTGTTTTGCAGGGATTCCTGCATAGAGTGCGTTGCCGTAGTCCAATCTTCTGCTGACGAGGGCGTGGGTCACTGTCTTCCTGGTGTCGGTCGGGATCCACTTGTAGATCCTGCGGAGGGTGCGGAGGGTGTTGTAGCAGGAGGAGGTGACGGCGCTGACTTTTCTGTTCATGGAGAGTGCGGAGTCGAGGATGAATCCCGAGTTGCGGGCGTGGTCGGTGGGCGTTGGGGCTGTTCCAAGGGTGGTGGGCCACCACGAGTTGTCCCAGGCGGAGGGGGATGTCCCGAGGAGGAGGATTTCTGTCTTGTCGGTGTTCAGTTTCAGGTGGCAATTTCTCATCCAGTCGGCGACTGCTTTCATTCCTTCGTGGAGGTTGGCTTTGGCGGTGGCGGGGTTGTTGGTGAGGGAGAGGATGAGCTGGGTGTCGTCGGCGTAGGTGATGATGTTGAGGTCGTGACGGCGGGCCACTTGTGCAAGGGGGGCCATGTAAATGTCGAACAGCGTCGGGATCAGGACGGAGCCCTGGGGACGCCGCAGATGATGTTGTTGGCTTCTGAGCGGAAGGGTGGGAGGCGGACGGTCTGTGTTCTGCCGGAGAGGAAGGATGAGGTCCAGGCTAGGGCTTTTTCCTGTATTCCGGCTTCTTGGAGGCGTGATAGTAGGGTGCAGTGGCAGACCGTGTCGAAGGCCGCTGAGATGTCTAGGAGGATGAGGGCGGAGGTTTCACTGTGGTCGAGTTGGCGTCTGATGTCATATGTGGCGGCGATGAGGGCGGTCTCGGTGCTGTGGTTTAGTCTGAATCCGGTTTGTGAGGGGTTGAGGATGTTGTTGTCTTCGATGTGGCGTGTCAGTTGAAGGTTGACGATCTTTTCTGCGACTTTCGCTGGGTAGGGGAGGAGGGAGATGGGGCGGAAGTTCTTGAGGTCCTTGGGGTCGGCTTTGGGTTTCTTGAGGAGGGCGTTGATGTCTGCGTGCTTCCAGCTTTCCAGGAAGGTGCCTGTTTCGAAGGAGGCGTTGATGATCTTGTGGAGTTGGGGGGCGATGATAGAGTCGGCTTTGTTGAAGATGTGGTGGGGGCAGGGGTCAGTCGGAGATCCGGAGTGGATGGAGTTCATGATTTTGCGTGTTGTGTTGTCGTCGACATTGGACCAGGCGGTGATGGGGTTGGCGATGCTTGGGTTCGAGGTGGTGACGGGGGTGGGCGTGGTCGGGGTGTTGAAGCTGCTGTGGATGTCGGCGATCTTGCTGTGGAAAAAAGCAGCGAGGGAGTCGCAGAGTTCCTGAGAGGGCGGGATGTCGTTGACGTTGGCACTGGGGGTGGACAGTTCCTTTACGATGTGGAAGAGCTCTTTGCTGTCGTGTGCGTTGTTGTCTAGGCGGTCTTTGAAGGAGGACCTCTTGGTGGTCCTGATGAGGTGGTGGTGTCGGCGGGTGGCGTATTTGAGGGTTGCGTGGTTGTCCGGTGTGCGTTCTTGGAGCCATTTCTTTTCCAGTTTCCTGCAGGCGCGTTTGGAGGCCAGGAGTTGGTCAGTGAACCAGGAGGCTTTCTTTCTGGTGAGGTTGCTGGGGGGTTTCTTCAGCGGGGCGAGGATGTTGGCGCAGTTGTTGATCCATTGTCTGAAGTCGCAGGCCGCGGTGTCCGGGTCGGTTGGCTCGTTCGGTGGGTTCTGGGAGAGGGTGCTGAGAAGTTGTTCTTCGGTGACTTTGCCCCAGCTGCGGCGGGGGAGTTGGCGGCTGTGGTGGTGTGCGGTGTTTTTGTTGTAGGTGAAGTGAATGCAGCGGTGGTCGGTCCAGTAGGGTTCGGTGGTGTTGTTGAAGGTAACGTGGTCGCTGGTGGAGAAGATGGCGTCCAGTGTGTGTCCGGCGGCGTGGGTTGGTGACGTGACGAGTTGTCTGAGTCCGAGGTTCATGAGGTTGCTGATCAGCGTGGTGGAGTTGTGGTCGTTGTTGTTCTCGAGGTGAAAGTTGAGGTCCCCGAGGAGGATGTAGTCCATGGAGCCGAGTGCGTGGGTGCTTGCGAGGTCGGTGATAGCGTCGCAGAACTGGGCCCATGGTCCGGGGGGTCTGTAGACGAGCGTTCCTCTGAGGGTGGTGTTGGGGTCGGTGTGGATCCGGAAGTGTAGAAGCTCGGCTGTGTTGAAGTGGTCATCGGTGTGGGTTGTGATCTTGAGGGTGGACTTGTGGATGATGGTGAGTCCTCTTCCGTAGCCGTTGGTGCGGTCCCTGCGGGAGATCTTGTATCCGTCTGGGATGGCGATGGCGACGTCTGGCGTGGATGAGTCGTTCCACCATGTCTCGGTCAGGAAGGCTACATCCGGGGCGGTGCTGTCGAGCAGGTCCCAGAGTTCCACGGCGTGTTTGCGTGCGGAGCGGGTGTTGAGGAGTATGCAGTGGAGGTGGTTCGCTCTGGTGGTTGTTGGTTTGGGGGTTCGGACGCAGGTGGAGTGGCAGTTGCGGCAGGCGAAAGGTCCGTGGGTGTGCTTCGGGGTGGCTTGGTAGCAGTGTTGGTCTCGGCCGTTGTTGAGTGCGTGGAGGGAAGCGGCGTCGTAGCTGAGATTGGGAGGTGTGCGGAGTGCAAGGTCCAGGGGTTCTGGTGCTGGGCGTGGTCCAGGCGCGGACGGGCGCAGACGAGCTTGCCTCTGGTGCGCCACTGGGGCGCCATCGGCGCGTCTGCTGCCCGGTTGCGCAGCGACCTGCATTAAGAGGGGGTGGAGGGAGGGAGGAGGAGCTGGGGGCGGAAGGGGAGCGGGGCCGAAGCAGTGGGAAAACGGGCGAGGGAGCGGCGAGGGGGGTGAAAAAAATAACGCTAGGTAGCTAGAGGGGAGGGGGAGGTGGCAGGGCAGGGGGTGTGGAGTGGGAGAAAATAGTCAGGGAAGCAGGCGGATGGCGCTGGATTGGGGGTGGAGGGGGTCAGAGGAAGAGGGAGACGCGCAAGGGGAGAGAGCAAGATGCGGTACCAGCGCACAGAGAGGACAAAAAATAACGTGACTACTAGGTAACAGATACTAGGACAACCAGAGGCAGCACAAAGGGCACAAATTGAATAACAGTGACAACGTGATTATGATACAGAGAATGCAGTGGGCACAACAGAGAGAGACGGTGAGAAAACAGACACGACAGAAGCAAACCTTACTGCCCACCACTGGGCCACCAGGGATGAGGCGCAGGCGGGGGCCTGCGGGTGGAGGAGGGCCTCGAACACGGGCAGCAGCGGCAGTCAGGGACAGAGCACCTGCAGGGTGTGCTGCACGGCTGGGGGAGCGTCCTGTCCTGACAACAAGGTCAGAGAACGCGCTCTCGCAGCACAGCGACCTGCCTTAAGAAGGGGTGGAGGGAGGGAGGAGGAGCTGGGGGCGGGAGGGGGGCGGGGCCGAATCGGCGGGAAAATGGGCGAGGGAGCGGCGAGTGGGTAGAGGGGTGAAAAAAATAACGCTAGGTAGCTAGAGGGCAGGGGGAGGTGGGAGGGCAGGGGGAGTGGGAGAAAATAGTCAGGGAAGCGGGCGGATGGCGCTGGATTGGGGGTGGGGGGGTCAGAGGAGGAGGGAGACGCGCAAGGGGAGAGAGCAAGATGCGGTACAAGCGCACAGAGAGGACAAAAAATAACGTGACTACTAGGTAACAGATACAAGGACAACCAGAGGCAGAACCAGAGACCCTTCTCACTAACCAATCTATCCCAGCAAGGCTCTAATGATGTCACACTCACATGTACAGCAGCTGACAAAGTCTTGCGGCTTGTCCTCCTTCACTCGGACTCACACTAAACTGGTGCAAAATTATTGTGAGCACTTCAACAATCCCAAAAACCAAAATGTATCTGTTCGCGACAGGTAGGGTAACGCAATTGCTTCAGGAACCTTACGATTTTCACTGACGGCCTTTATGCTCTAGCAGCTACTCTTTCTTTCTCAGTTCCCCTGATTTGCAAGCAAAATCCGACCCACAAATTTTACTCTCAACTTATCAATGGGTCTGCCCTCGTGCACATCACACTCTGACTTGTCGACCCCGCTCGATCGCTCCACTAAACAGACAAATTACAACAATAAACCAAGGCCCTCATTCTAACCCCGGCGGTCTCAGACCGCCGGGGCCAGGGTCGGCGGGAGCACCGCCGACAGACCGGCGGTGCCCCGCAGGGCATTCTGACCGCGGCGGTTTGGCCGCGGTCAGAAAGGGTAAACCGGCGGTCTCCCGCCGGTTTACCGCTGCCCTTAGAATCCCACATGGCGGCGCAGCTTGCTGCGCCGCCATGGGGGATTCTGACACCCCCTACCGCCATCCTGTTCCTGGCGGTTCGCCAATGGCATGGGCACGGCAGGGGACCCCGTAAGAGGGCCCCACAAAGTATTTCAGTGTCTGCCTAGCAGACACTGAAATACGCGACGGGTGCAACTGCACCCGTCGCACCTTCCCACTCCGCCGGCTCAATTCTGAGCCGGCATCTTAGTAGGAAGGCTGATTTGCCCTGGGCTGGCGGGCGGCCTTTTGGCGGCCGCCCGCCAGCCCAGGGCATATCCCAAAATACCCTCAGCGGTCTTTCGACCGCGGAGCGGTATTTTGATGGGGGAACTTCGGCGGGCGGCCTCCGCCGCCCGCCGAAGTTAGAATCACCCCCCAAGTGTCTCCTACACTTTTCAATATACTTTGGAGTCTTAGACCTCACAGGGTCCGTATATCAACGGCCACGTGGACAATTTTTGAGCACAAAGCACCACAACACATGTGAAGTTCGATGACTTTCCTACTCTCACACTCAGGAGTACGCAAACTCCTTCAATAACTTCATCTGGAGTACACAAACTCCCTAATCCTCACAACCATCACAATTCACCTGCTATCTGCATAAGCTGTGCAAGCGCAAACACCTAATTCATTCACACTGTCACTAGAATGCTGAGAACACCTTCAGACAATCATAGACAAGCTCCAGGGATTTGGGAAAGTCATCCTAGGTTTTTAGGGGGACATTTTCTCTCTATTTTGTGTCACCGAATTCGAAAATCTTAGCCAAATCAATTTTTATCTTCTATCCTTTCCACAGGACACTATGTCGATCTCTTAAGGAGATAACCCATATAGCAATACTCGAGGGTGCTTTCAAAGAGACAAACCATAGACTATATTCAAGGATGTGCTCTTAAAGAGAGTAACCATTCTACACTGCTACCATTTCTTGCGAGAGCGTCTTATCTTATTGGTCCTTTATATGTTAATTGATAGGGGATGCGTTCTTAGGCCAATGGACCTTAAGATGTTTACACCCTTAAGCAATCCACATTATAAATATCATCAAATAGACAATGCAAAACTTCTTTAGAGAGAGTAATTCTCATGCACCATGACCCAATAGGCCATGAATAACCTAACCTTTAGTATCAGTTAGAAAATGTATTTCCCTAAATTAACAATGCTAGTATCACGTAAATTAGTCTCGACACCGCATGATATATGTATAAGAATAATACTGGTTGACTGAATCTCCTAAATAATTTTGATTTAATCAATGCATTGATCACCAATCCTTCTAAAGCTAAAGTACAAATCAACCATAAGAGCAATTGCACAATAGTAATAACATACATTTGAGGTTCAACAACTGAGTAACATCAAATAGAAATTAGTCAAATGATAGAAAAACTCACTAAGGTCAGGTTAGCATCAGCATGTTGGACTTCATGCAAAAGATTTTGGTCAACACAAATTTGAAAAACATCTAACTACGTCTCTATCAAAATGAGGCAGTTGGTACCTAAAAACAAAAAACAAATCAACCATAAAGACATTTGTGGCTGATATACCTGTCCTTATAAATCAGCAAGCGGTGAACAGTCTTCATCAGGTGGACATCAGTTCGAGCAGCATGAGCATCGTGGCATGGCAAGGAAAAATGGTTCAGAATCTAGGACTCTAAGCTCTCCGAACCATTAGAAAGAAGAATCTAGGGCAGGCAGCAAAGGCGCTACAAGCTCTAAGCATCGAGCGCAAAAGTAAGCACCAGCATTATACATGGAGCTCAAGAAAAATAAATAATAGGTCTCTGCTGAGAAGACATAACTGAAGTCTCAAGAAGAAGTTGCGAAGTGGGGCGCATAGTAGCATAATAGCCTGAAAGTTCTTAATGCAGTACGGTTAAGTTGTCCCACATTATCATTGGTTGAGGAATCAGGCAATAGCCATTAGTCCAGTAGAACTGACATTTGAAATCTAAGATATAGCTAAACAGTCTTTCACACGTTGATGATTGGTTTTACATCGTTCGACTCGTCATGAAGCAACTATTCTTCTGTCTTTCTGTTAGTACATCTATTGTTAGTTCCTGGGGACATGACTTTCTCATACTCCTCATGTTTACATTTGTAACAAGTTCAGTACATTCAGGTTTCTATGCACGTTACCCAATACAAAATCTTCAGTAAAGACAGAAAAAACAACTTTTGCTACAGCTAATGATTTGGTTCAACTTTCAGATAAAATAATACGCTTTTATTCAGCACAGCATGAAATCACATTTTATTCTGACATTGCATTTTTCAAATAAACGGCAGTGTAACATTAAGACTCAGACCTCGGTAACTTTGAGGCCTACAGTAGGTTTAAGCCAATACATAACATTTTTTCATAAGTATAACCCATTACTGCCTTTTATATTATTATAAGTTCTAAATAAAAATTAATAAGCTGTTTAATACACAATTTTAATAATAAATGACGGCCATTCAAGTGGGCACATTTTCGAGTTGCATGTTATTTTCTTGGTTAATTAATTTTCTATGCAAATACAATTACAGAATACATGAAATATTTATTAGTAACATTTTCAGCTCTCACATCGGCTTCAAAAATAAGTGTTGGTGCCCCGCTACAGAATCCACCCACTCAAATTAAGCGCTGCTTCCTCAGTGACAAAAAAAGTGTGACTTACCTACCATCTTTCACATCGGCTCCTCAACCCAACATTGACATCCCTCTGGAGCCCATTATGTGTCCTCTATTATTTAACATTAACCTCACCCCTTACAAGACCTGAATCATTCACCCTCACTTGTTACAACTATGCAGATGACTTGCAAATCACTCTAAAAATGGATGTCCCAGAAGACCTGTGCAACTTAAAATGTGTGCCATCTATACATGGATTACCACCTCATGCTCAACATTGCAAAGACTAAGATCATAGCCAATGGAAAAAATACTAGCCTTCCTTCAGATGGCCTGGGGAACTTAAGGCCTCTCCAGAAACATCAGGAGAAGCCAAGACTCTATGATAAACCATGGATTCAAACCTATCCCTGATACCACATCACCGGCATCACAAAGAGCACCTTCTACGCTATGAAAACATTGTGTCACATCTTACCATACCTTAAATACTTACAAACAACTGCATGATATCCTCACACTCATAATCTCCAAGCTTGTTTATGTCAACCGCCTATACCTTGTTACTCCCAGATTCATCATGCTCAAAATATGACTAATCCAAAATGCACTGCAGAACTCCTTCCCTGCTTTCACACAAGAGAATGTATGACTCCAATCCTACAATCTCTCCCCTGGCTGCCTATAGCTAAAAGGCCATTTTCCAAGACACTGTTACTGTACACAGAGCCTCCCAAGGAAAAAGGACCACCATAGCTCCAAGTTAAGTTCAAGCAATACAAATACAACTGTACACTGCATGCCAGATTGCACCATGGAATATCATACCCCCTTACCATAAGAAATCCATAAGCGACACAACTTTCTCAGTACAACCCCCAAATCTCTGAGACTCGACCAGCCAAGCATTCAGGAGCACATACACTTCAGAAGACAGTTGAAAACATGGCTATTTCCAAGATAGATACACAATCGCACAACACTGGATAAATACTCAGAAACATAATTGCACCTTCAAGTACAACCTACGGCACAAAGCCAAGAGATATGGAAGTGCCCGACTAGCATACATTCTATATCCCGGTAAGCTAAGAAAGGCTGAACTGTTCCTAGCCTGGGTATAGGATTACATCTCTTCTAGCCAAAACTAATACTAATACCATAACACTCAGCGCTCAATAGACAAATGCAGCTTAATTCTCTTACACTCACCTAAGACAAATCTGCTATGGGTCTTGTCTACCACCCTGTACTGTATCAGATCATAAACCAGCCTCACCAACTGAACAGGCAACAAATAACTGAAGGGATCTGTCACATTCTGCTACTGGTTTGTTAGATTAGATTAGTAACATTATTTCGACCACACCTTTACTTTTCACAATGGCACTCAAATATGAGATGATAGTAAAAAGTCCATCGCAGTAAATTTCCCTACCACATCTCTCTCATGCCTGCTCAGGGCCATCAACTTTAAACACTGATTACAACTTTGGAGGAGGGTGTTAATCCGTCTCAAATGTGACAGATATCCTGCCCACCGTATTTCGAGTTCCATAGGATATAATGGACTCGTAATGCGGCGGGTGGTATATCCGTCACATTTGGGACGGATTAACACTTTCCTCCAAAGTTATAATCAGGCCCAATATGAGGTTAGGCAACTCAGTGCAGTAACCAGATGAGAAGACTATGGCCCACATTACAACATTGGCGGTAAATCCCGCTTACCGCCGTGCAGAAGACCGCCAACAAACCGCTGTGGCGGCAGAATTCCGCTACAGCTATTACGACCCACAGGCCGGAATCTGCCAAAATCCAGACACCCACACAAGTCCGCCACACCAAAGGTCAGTGAGAGACTGGCGATAACAAAACCGACACCGTCATGCCAACAGGAATATGCCCACAGTATCACGACCCACGAATCCACGTGGCGGTCTTTCAACCATGGTATTCCATTGGCAGTACACACAGCCACGCTCAAAATACACACACTCTTACAAAACACAACCACATTGGACAATTCAAAATGCACACACCTGATACACATACACACACCACACCCACACACACAAACCAATATAAAACACACACCCACATCACCCACAAACCCCTACAACAAAAATTGAGAAAGAAGCCCAGAGAGAGACACCACCAGAACAACACTAGCATCAACAGGCACACAACACCATCACTCACACAACATCCACGCACCTCAGACAACATACACAAACACATCCCCTCACACATCACAACACACACCACCTCACACATCACCCACACCATGGCACTGCAAAGACACCCCAGGTTCTCTGAGGAGGTGCTCTGGGTCATGGTGGAGGAAATCGTCCCGGTAGAGCCACAGCTATTCGGATCACAGGTGCAGCACAACTCCATAGCTAGGAAGATGGAGCTATGGCACAGAATCGTAGACAGGGTCAACGCAGTGGGACAGCATCCAAGAACTAGGGATGACATCAGGAAGAGGTGGAACGATCTACGGGGAAGGTGCGTTCCGTGGTCTCAAGACAACAGATTGCAGTTCAGAGGACTGGCGGCGGATCCCCACCTCCTCCCCCACAACTTACAACATGGGAGGAGCAGGTCTTGGCTTTACTGCATCCTGAGGGCCTCGCAGGAGTAGCAGGAGGAATGGACTCTGGTAAGTCAAATCTTAACTATTACATCCCCCACCCTACCTGCATGCTATCACATACCCCACCCTCACCCTCACCCCCATCACTACAACACCTCACATATGCGCCAATATCACAACCCACACATCCCAACACCAAGCCCTGCATGCAACATCAAAGCATGGACATCCATCGCCAAAGCATATCCACTACTGATACCCACACAGATCCCCAAACCAAATATCACGCAAGGTCCTAGACAAGAATGTAAGCACTGGGGTACATGGTCACCCACCCATTGCACACAATGGCACACACAGATGCAATAATCATGCCTTTGCACCCCTGTAGGACCCCTACCCAACGTCACCAGGCAGGAGGTTCCAGACATGTCCACTCCCCCCACAGAAGAGGCCCACAGTGATGACAGCAGCTCTGTCCAACTGGATCTAGATGACCAGCCTGGCCCATCTGGGACCTCGGGACAGTCGGTTCCCCACACACTGGCACATGCCACCACAGAGCCTCCCCCCCTCAGGAAACACCAGCACAGCACCCACCAAGCGGGCCCATATCTCTGTCCCCAGGACACATCAAGCAGCAGTGTGTCCACCACTACAGGGAACCCAGGCAAACCCACCACCCCAAGAAAATCAGGGACCTGGGGGAAGTGGCAGTTGGCACACAGTTCAGGGGACAGAGGAACAGGAAAACCGGGAAACTTGGAGGACTGTTGTGCGACAGGGGGGAGGACAGACCCAGGGAACTCACTCTCCACGAGGCCCTCTCCAACATCATGGGAGCATACCATCATTCCCAGGAGACAATGGCAACGGTACTGGCCAAGTTTCAGTAGACCCAGCGGCTGGAGGAGGAACAGTATTTGGGGATCAGGGAAGAACTCAAGTCCATCAACACCACCCTGGTCACCATTGTAGTGGTGCTGAAGGACCTTGTGAACACCAGGAGGGACACTGTGGCACAACAAGGGGCCCCTGACACTAGCCTGGATGATGAACAGCCCACCACCTCTGCCGGCGCTAGTGGACAGGAGGCACCGCTACAGGACCACAACACCATTTCCCCACCCCCTGCAGATGGAGAACCACCCCGCAAACGGTCCCTGAGATCCAGGACAAAGACAGAGAACAATGCCAAGACCCCCGCCAAGAAATGAGACCACCCTGAATGCCATCCTTCTGTCCCACTTCATCACCCTGTCCATTCATCAACTGCCCTAGCTCCACTTCCTATGCCCCTTTGGACAATGCGCCTGTGAAACAAATAGACTGGACTCTGCCATGGACATTCCTCCACCATCACCCCTGCCCATTTAACAACCCCCTCCACTAATTTGCACTTAAATAAACACCCTTGAATCACAAAACAATCTGGAGTCAGTCTGTGCTTTCACAAATGTGTATTTGCTATAACTAAGGAAAATAGCAATGTTGATTGTATTGTCAACATACATACGTCACACAGCTCTAGTCCATGAGGTAATATAGCAGAGGTCACACAGTGGGACCCACATCTGTTAAATGGAAAGGCAAAGTGACAAGTAAAGGTCCATACACTTGGTGAAAGTGACCGACATATGATAGGTCTAACAATTGTATGAGATGTGGGAGGCAGTGATGTCTTCTTACCAGTGTCTCACTGGAAGTATTGCTGGATAACGTTGTTTCTGTTGTCGATATCCTCTTCTTCTGCCTACTCTTCTTCACTGTCCACAGGCTCCACAGCTGCCACAAGACCTCCCTCTGGACCATCCTCCTGCAGAAAAGGCACCTGTCGTCGCAAAGCCAGGTTGTGAAGCATACAACAGGCCACGATGATCTGGCACACCTTCTTTGGTGAGTAGTAGAGAGAGACACCTACCATATGGAGGCACTGGAGTCCGGCCTTTCAGGAGGCCGAAGGTCCTTTCGATCACTCTCCTAGTTCGTCCCCATGTGTGTCATTGTAGCGTTCATCTGCCCTTGTCCTGGGATTTCTCACTGGGGTCAGTAGCCATGACAGGTTGGGGTACCCAGAGTCACCTGCAAATGTTGAGGGACAACTGTTAGACACACACTAACCCTTAGGGACAACCCCAGACCCAGACAATCATTCACACAGTGTAGGGTCCTTGTCCTCACCTATTAGCCACACCCGGTGCCTCTGGAGTTGCCCCATCACATAAGGGATGCTGCTATTCCTCAAAATGTAAGCGTCATGCACTGAGCCTGGAAACTTGGCATTCTCATTGGAGATGTACTGGTCGGCAAAACACACCATCTGCACATTCATTGAATGGTAGCTCTTCCAGTTTCTGTACACCTGTTCACTCCTGTGGGGGAGTACCAAGGCCACATGTGTCCCATCAATGGCACCTATGATGTTGGGGATATGTCCCAGGGCATAGAAGTCACCTTTCACTGTGGGCAAATCCTCCACTTGAGGGAAAACGATGTAGATGTGCATGTGTTTCAGCAGGGCAGACAACACTCTGGACAACATGTTTGTGAACATAGGCTGGGACATCCCTGATGCAATGGCCACTGTTGTTTGAAAAGACCCTCTTGCCAAGAAATGGAGTACTGACAGGACCTGCACTAGAGGGGGGATTCCTGTGGGATGGCGGATAGCTGACATCAGGTCTGGCTCCAACTGGGCACACAGTTCCTGAATTGTGGCACGATCAAGTCTGTAAGTGATAATGATGTGTCTGTCTTCCATTGTCGACAGGTCCACCAGCTGTCTGTATACCGGAGGATGCCGCCATCTCCTCACCTGCCCCAGCAGACGTGCCCTATGGACGACAAAAGCGAGCACAGAGTCAGCCAACACTGAGGTATTAAAAAAAAAAATTATTGCACACATTTGTCAATCCGCAATGTGCCTGTCAGTGTGTCTATGCAAGGCCTAGATGAGTGTGACACATTTAAAATTAATGCCATGTGGCCCCCTGAAATGGCGGCTGCCTGACCTGTAAGGTGGGACAAGGGGATATGAAGTAACTGCGCTGGCGTTGTACACCGTCGCGGTAGGCGGTCGAAGACCGCCGCGCAATCCTTCATTGGTTAACATTGGACCCTATGGGTCCCAGGAGCCAATGACAAGGTACGCCGGCAGTGACGGTACGCACCACCGCGGACGTGAGCGCCATTTTCTGTCTGTTCACTCACTTGATACCTGACCTTCGACAAGGGAGGACCTACACTGCAAGTGCTGCTGTGACCTCAGTCTGGAAGCGACGCTGGCTCATGTGTCTGGGGAAAGGGCCCCTGCCTTCTCTTCTGAGAAGTTGGAGAAGTTAGTGGATGGGGTCCTCCCCCAGTACACACTCCTCTACGGTCTTCCAGACAAACAGGTGAGTACACTGTGAGCATGGTGTATGGGCAATGCCTGTTTGGAGTGGTGTGGATGGAAGATATGGGGGGGACTGAGGCCTGCATGAGCGGACGGTGAGTGTATGTGCGTCAGGGCAAGGCTGGGAACGTGGGTCAATGACTGTGACGGTCCAGACGGTTAAAGATTATCCTTTTCCCCTGTACTATTCCTCTAGGTCAGCGCCCACCAGAAGAAGGATATTTGGCGTGCCATCGCCAAGGACGTCCGGACCCTGGGGGTCCACCACAGACGGAGCACCCACTGCCGGAAAAGATGGGAGGACATTTGCCGCTGGAGCAAGAAGACGGCAGAGGCCCAGCTGGGGATGGCCTCCCAACGTGGGAGCGGTGCCCGTCGCACCATGATCCCCCTGATGTTCCGGATCCTGGCGGTGGCGTATCCGGAGTTGGATGGGCGCTTGAGGGCATCACAGCAGCCACAAGGGGGTGAGTACAGTCACATCCATCTGCATCTGCGTGCATTACAAGGTGTCTGGGTGGGGGAGGTGGGCTATGGTTTCCCCTAGGCCAGGACGAGTTTTGTAGGCAAGGTCCCTTGGAGAGGCAGGCTATGTCCCACCCCAACCCCACCAGTGGTAAGAGCCAACTACACTTAGTCAGGCTCCTGTGACTTCCATGTGTGCAGCACTTGGGCATAGGCCTTGTACCTCATGTCCCTGGGATTAAGTAGGGAACTCTAAGTGCATGCCGTAGTGCAGAGGGCTGCTGTGTCTGTAGTGTCTGCCAACTGTAGCGGTATTGCATGCACTGAACATGTCTTTCTTCTCTCTCCCCCCTTTTTATGTCCTTCTGTGCATTAGCATCATCTGACAGATGAGCAGTGGCACCGGAGCAGGAGGGAGCTGCATCCCACATGGCCCTGGATGGCGAGACAACGAAGTCTGAAGCCACCAGTGGGACGGAGGGGAGCTCCACGGCGGGGACAGGAGGTGACATCAGCGACTCCTCCTCTGATGGGAGCTCCCTTGCGGTGGCGGGCCCCTATTTGCCCCCGCATCAACAGGTAATGCCGCCCCCTACCAGCACCGCCCTCCCAGCAGCCCCTCAGCGTGTGTCCTGTGGCCGTTCACCCAGGAAGCTGGGCATCTCCTTTGCCCCAGGCACCTCAGGCCCAGCCCCTTTCAGCCCTGCTGCTCTCAGTGAGGAGGCTATTGACCTCCTGAGATCACTCAATGTTGGGCAGTCTACCGTTCTGAATGCCATCAAGGGTGTCGAGAGGCATTCGCAACAAACAAATGCAAACCTGGAGGGCATTAATTCTGTCCAGGCAGTCCAACAGAGAGCATTTTAGGCTCTGGCCTCAGCACTGATGGCAGCCATTGTCCCTGTGTCCAGCCTCCCCCTCCAACTTCCTCCACCCAGACCCAATCCCCTGTACCTCAGCCTATCCCAAGCACACCATCAGACCAGCATGCACACACATCAACATACAAGGGTGGCTCTGGCAAACATAAGCACCACACATCCCACAGGCACTCACAAAAGCATCATACCCATGCACACACACCAATATCCACTGCCTCCACTGTGTCCCCCTCCTCCCTCCCTGTCTCGTCTCCACTCACACCTGCATGCACTACATCTTCAGCCACTACCTCCATCACCAGCACACCCATCACCACACACCGCTTACGTGCACTCACCACCCTCACTACCATTCACATATCCCCAGTGTCCTCTAGCAGTGTGTCTGTGAGCCCTCCTCCCAAAGTACACAAACGCAGCCACACACCCACCCAACAGCCATCCACCTCACAACAGCCTCCAGCCCATGCACCTTCACCCAAAGTCAGCAAACATACACCTCCTACATCCACTACCTCTTCCTCCACTCCCAAACCCCCTCCATCTACCCGTCCCAGTGTGTCTAAAAAGCTTTTCCAATCTAACGTTGACCTCTTCCCTACATCTCCCCCCGTCTGTCCCCTAGCGCCTGCCTTTCCAGGTCCCAACCCAGCACCTCATCCACCACATCACCGGGCACAGTGGTGCCAGCAATTGCGGGCTTTTGGAGTGTGCCAAGCAACAGGGCTGCCAGTGTTCCACGGAGCGAGGGCAAGGACATTCCGCCACCTCCAAAAGTAAAAACGTTGCCCACATCCCAGAAGGAGAAGGCGAAAACACCTGCCACCAAGGGCTCAGGCAAAACAAAAGTGGATAGTGGCAAGACAGCTGCGCCACCATCCAAGGTAGTGAAGGGCCAGAAGATCAAGGGCAGGTCCACATCGACGCCAACCTGCACGGCGGACAAGACCGCCACCTGCACCACGACACGCACCGCAACCAGCACCACAGTCACTGAGCCCGCCACCAGCACCGCAGTCACAGAGTCCGCCGCAAGCACCGCTGCTACTGACACTGCCGCCAGCACTGATGCCACAGAGGCAGCCGCAAGCACCGCCGCTACTGACACCACCGCTAGCACCGCCAGCGGCCCCGTGACATCCTGAGCCAGTGGCACCACCACAGGCATGGCTGCCATCCCCAGTGGTCAGTCGTCCGAGGCTGGTGGTCAGTTCCAGGAGCCTGGGCAGCTTGCATGTTGCACCACCATCAGTGAAGTGTCACATCCACCACCTCAGTCCTTGGCAGGATAAAGCACTCTGGGCACATAGCCCCCTCCAGATCCAGTGGAGAAAGACATCCACTACCTCAGTCCTTGGCAGGTTGAAGCACTCTGGGCACAAACCCCCCTCCAGAACCAGTGGAGAAAGACATCCACTACCTCCGTCCTTGGCAGGATGAAGCACTCTGGGCACAAAGCCCACTCCAGAACCAGTGGAGACTGTTATCCACTTGAGAGACTGTGGCTTTGTACTCCCCAGGATAAAGCAGTGAGCAAACCACCCACTAGAGAGACTTGAGAGAGTGTGGCTTTGCACTCCCCAGGATAAAGCAGTGGGCAAACCACCCACTGGAGAGTGTTGAGAGACTGTGGCTTTACACTCCCCAGGATAAAGCAGTGGGCAACCCACCCACTGGAGAAACTTGAGAGACTGTGGCTTTGCACTCCCCAGGATAAAGCAGTGGGCAACCCACCCACTGGAGAGACTTGAGAGACTGTGGCTTTGCACTCCCCAGGATTAAGCAGTGGGCAAACCACCCACTGGAGAGACTTGAGAGACTGTGGCTTTGCACTCCCCAGGATACATCAATGGGTATGGAGCCCCCTTGTGGAGCTGGCGTCGTGCACTCATCCAGCTGAGGAGCCCCTTCTTCCCTTCCCCCTGAGGTGCCTGTTTCATTTCGATCTGATGCCCCAGCAGTGTTCTCTCCATTTGGAGTCTGGTATGGAATGTGGGCCTCGCCCATGCATTTTGGGCCCAGTGGTCCACGGATTATGAATGGTGCACTATCCGGACTTGTATAGTTGGTGTACATAACTGTTTATATTGTATTTAAAGTTTTGACTAATGTATTTTTATTGATTACAATCGTTCAACTCATTTCATTTTGTCCTTGCATTCTTCCAGGGGGATGGGGGGGGTAAATGTAATGTTGCAGCATGTATTTGTGCGTATGTTGCTGTGGGTGAGGGTTGGGGGTGGGGGTTTTGCGTGTTGCGTGTGTATGTCACTCTCTTTTCCCTCCCCCTCCCCTGTGTTGTAGGTGCAGTACTCACCGTGGTCGCCGCAGCCGTCTTTCATGCTCCTGGTAGAGAAGCAGGAATACCATTGCAGGGAGTATTTGGAGTTCTGGCTCCATGGCATCCTGGTTCCTCGTGGAATGTGTAGAGGTGAGTGTTTTCCCTTCCAAGTCCTGTTTCCACCGTGTTTTTGTTCGCGTTGGTTCCTCCTCGGAAAAGGTGGCGGATTGGCCTCTCATAATAGTGTGGGCGGTGCATTGTCTTCCGCCTGTCTGTTGAGGGTGACCGCCATGCTGTTTGTTTCTACAGCCGTGGCAGTCTGAGTGTTAAAGTGTCTGTCTATATTGGCGGTTTCCGCCATGGTCGTGATTCCATTTTTTTTACCGCCGGACTGTTGGCGGTCTTACTGCCACTTTAACACCGACCGCCAGGGTTGTAATGAGGGCCTATATCCTTAAGAAATAACTTAAAAGGACCTGCAAAGATGCTCAAATTTGCCAGCACACTGAAAAACCATAAATTGCACATCTATCTCTCATTTCCCTACATCCACCACGCTGTTGAATCCCATAATATAATAACTGCATCTCGGTGGGCATCACACATGACATGGAAACACTTACCACGTAGCATCTAAACAATGACACTACCCTTCCAAATAGGCACCCAATATGGCAGAACTTGCTTCCCATGTAGGCAAGACCTTCAGTACCACACATAGAGGCAGTAAAAGGGCCAGAGTGGGAACCCAAAGCAGTCCTGGCAATTCTGTCAGACCAGCCCCCTCTTGGAGGATGACAAAGAGAGTGAGTGGATTATGCTCGATTTCTGCTTTTGTTACTGCGGCAGCACCATTGCAAAGCTGCCCCCCAGGAACAAAGCCAGCTCCCACCTGTAGGAGGCTGGACTGGCTTGTAGTGAGTACCAAGGGGTACTTGCACCTTGCACCAGGCCCAGTTATCCCTTATTAGTGTATAGGGTGTCTAGCAGCATAGGCTGATAGATAATGGTAGCTTAGCAGAGCAGCTTGGGCTGAACTAGGAGACAAGTGAAGCTCCTACAGTACCACTTAGTGTCATATGCACAATATCATAAGAAAACACAATACACAGTTATACAAAAAATAAAGGTACTTTATTTTTATGACAATATGCCAAAGTATCTTAGAGTGTACCCTCAGTGAGAGGATAAGAAATATACACAAGATATATGTACACAATAATAAAAATATGCAGTATAGTCTTAAAAAACAGTGCAAACAATGTATAGTTACAATAGGATGCAATGGGGACACATAGGGATAGGGGCAACACAAACCATATACTCCAAAAGTGGAATGCGAACCACGAATGGACCCCAAACCTATGTGACCTTGTAGAGGGTCGCTGGGACTATTAGAAAATAGTGAGGGTTAGAAAAATAGCCCACCCCAAGACCCTGAAAAGTGAGTGCAAAGTGCACTAAAGTTCCCCTAAGGACAAAGAAGTCGTGATAGAGGAATAATGCAGGAAAGACACAAACCAACAATGCAACAACAATGGATTTCCAGTCGAGGGTACCTGTGGAACAAGGGGACCGAGTCCAAAAGTCACAAGCAAGTCAGGGATGGGCAGATGCCCAGGAAATGCCAGCTGTGGGTGCAAAGAAGCTTCTACTGGACAGAAGAAGCTGAGGTTTCTGCAGGAACGAAAAGGGCTAGAGACTTCCCCTTTGGTGGAAGGATTCCTCTCGCCGCAGAGAGTCGTGCAGAAGTGTTTTCCTGCCAAAAGAATGCCAACAAGCCTTGCTAGCTGCAAATCGTGCATTTATCATTTTTGGACGCTGCTGTGGCCCAGGAAGGACCAGGATGTTGCAAATTGCTCCAGGAGGTAGAGGGGACGTCGAGCAAGACAAGGAGTACCCAGAGAAGTGCCAGAAAGAGGCACTACAAGGATGCGTGAAACGGTGCTCACCCGAAGTTACACAAAGGAGTCCCACGTCTCCGGAGACCAACTTAGAAAGTCGTGCAATGCAGGTTAGAGTGCCGTGGACCCAGGCTTGGCTGTGCACAAAGGATTTCTGCCGGAAGTGCACAGGGGCCGGAGTAGCTGCAAAAGTCGCGGTTCCCAGCAATGCAGTCTAGCGAGGTGAGGCAAGGACTTACCTCCACCAAACTTGGACTGAAGAGTCACTGGACTGTGGGGGTCACTTGGACAGAGTTGCTGGATTCGAGGGACCTCGCTCGTCGTGCTGAGAGGAGACCCAAGGGACCGGTAATGCAGCTTTTTGGTGCCTGCGGTTGCAGGGGGAAGATTCCGTCGACCCACTGGAGATTTCTTCGGAGCTTCTAGTGCAGAGAGGAGGCAGACTACCCCCACAGCATGCACCACCAGGAAAACAGTCGAGAAGGCGGCAGGATCAGCGTTACAGAGTTGCAGTAGTCGTCTTTGCTACTATGTTGCAGGTTTGCAGGCTTCCAGCGCGGTCAGCAGTCGATTCCTTGGCAGAAGGTGAAGAGAGAGATGCAGAGGAACTCGGATGAGCTCTTGCATTCGTTATCTAAAGTTTCCCCAGAGACAGAGACCCTAAATAGCCAGAAAAGAGGGTTTGGCTACCTAGGAGAGAGGATAGGCTAGCAACACCTGAAGGAGCCTATCACAAGGAGTCTCTGACGTCACCTGGTGGCACTGGCCACTCAGAGCAGTCCAGTGTGCCAGCAGCACCTCTGTTTCCAAGATGGCAGAGGTCTGGAGCACACTGGAGGAGCTCTGGACACCTCCCAGGGGAGGTGCAGGTCAGGGGAGTGGTCACTCCCCTTTCCTTTGTCCAGTTTCGCGCCAGAGCAGGGCTAAGGGGTCCCCTGAACCGGTGTAGACTGGCTTATGCAGAATTGGGCACATCTGTGCCCAAGAAAGCATTTCCAGAGGCTGGGGGAGGCTACTCCTCCCCTGCCTTCACACCATTTTCCAAAGGGAGAGGGTGTAACACCCTCTCTCAGAGGAAGTCCTTTGTTCTGCCATCCTGGGCCAGGCCTGGCTGGACCCCAGGAGGGCAGATGCCTGTCTGAGGGGTTGGCAGCAGCAGCAGCTGCAGTGAAACCCCAGGAAGGGCAGTTTGGCAGTACCAGGGTCTGTGCTACAGACCACTGGGATCATGGGATTGTGCCAACTATGCCAGGATGGCATAGAGGGGGCAATTCCATGACCATAGACATGTTACATGGCCATATTCGGAGTTACCATTGTGAAGCTACATATAGGTAGTGACCTATATGTAGTGCACGCGTGTAATGGTGTCCCCGCACTCACAAAGTCCGGGGAATTGGCCCTGAACAATGTGGGGGCACCTTGGCTAGTGCCAGGGTGCCCTCACACTAAGTAACTTTGCACCTAACCTTTACCAGGTAAAGGTTAGACATATAGGTGACTTATAAGTTACTTAAGTGCAGTGTAAAATGGCTGTGAAATAACGTGGACGTTATTTCACTCAGGCTGCAGTGGCAGGCCTGTGTAAGAATTGTCAGAGCTCCCTATGGGTGGCAAAAGAAATGCTGCAGCCCATAGGGATCTCCTGGAACCCCAATACCCTGGGTACCTCAGTACCATATACTAGGGAATTATAAGGGTGTTCCAGTAAGCCAATGTAAATTGGTAAAATTGGTCACTAGCCTGTTAGTGACAATTTGAAAGAAATGAGAGAGCATAACCACTGAGGTTCTGATTAGCAGAGCCTCAGTGAGACAGTTAGTCACTACACAGGTAACACATTCAGGCACACTTATGAGCACTGGGGCCCTGGGATACCAGGGTCCCAGTGACACATACAACTAAAACAACATGCATACAGTGAAAAATGAGGGTAACATGCCAGGCAAGATGGTACTTTCCTATACAACCCCCCCCAAACGAAGGACAATAAGACTAGCCATGACCTGATGAGTCTTCATTGTCTAAGTGGAAATATCTGGAGAGTCCATCTGCATTGGAGTGGCTACTCCCAGGTCTATGTTCCACTGTATAGTCCATTCCCTGTAGGGATATGGACCACCTCAATAATTTAGGATTTTTACCTTTCATTTGTTTTAGCCAAAGTAGAGGTTTGTGGTCTGTCTGAACAATGAAGTGAGTGCCAAACAGGTATGGCCTCAACTTCTTCAGAGCCCAGACCACAGCAAAGGCCTCCCTCTCTATGGCAGACCAACGCTTTTCTCTAGGGGTCAACCTCCTACTAATAAAAGCAACAGGTTGATCCTGGCCCTCAGAATTAAGTTGTGATAGGACTGCCCCTACTCCTAATTCAGATGCATCAGTTTGGACATAGAATTTTTTAGAGTAACAAGGGCTTTTCAGGACAGGTGCAGAGCACATGGCCTGCTTCAGCTCCTCAAAAGCTTTCTGACAGTTTGCTGTCCATAATACCTTTTTAGGCATTTTCTTGGATGTGAGGTCATTAAGAGGGGCTGCAATGGAGCCATAGTTCTTAATGAACCTCCTGTAATACCCAGTGAGGCCTAGGAAGGCTCTCACCTGAGTCTGAGTGGTAGGGGGAACCCAATCACTAATTGTTTGGATTTTCCCCTGAAGTGGTGCAATCTGTTCCCCACCAACAAGGTGTCCCAGATAAACCCCCTTACACTGCCCTATCTGGCACTTTGAAGCCTTGATAGTGAGGCCTGCCTTTTGCAGGGCCTCCAAAACTTTCCATAGGTGGACCAGGTGATCATCCCAGCTGGAGCTAAAGACAGCTATATCGTCCAAATATGCTGCACTGAAAGCCTCCAGCCCTTGCAGGACTGTGTTCACCAACCTTTGAAAAGTGGCAGGTGCATTTTTCAAACCAAAAGGCATTACTGTAAATTGGTAATGGCCTCCAATGGTTGAAAATGCAGCTTTAGCATCTTCTGACAATTTGATCTGCCAATACCCTGCAGTCAAATCAAAAGTGCTTAGATACTTGGCAGATGCCAGTGTATCTATGAGCTCATCTGCCCTGGGTATAGGGTGAGCATCAGTTTTGGTTACCAGGTTGAGACCTCTATAGTCTACACAAAACCGCATTTCCTTCTTTCCATCTTTGGAATGGGGTTTTGGTACAAGTACCACAGGAGAAGCCCATGGACTTTCAGAGTGCTCAACCACTCCTGGTTCTAACATTTTCTGCACTTCTTGCTTTATGCAGTCCCTGACATGGTCAGACTGTCTATAGATCTTACTTTTGACAGGTAAGCTGTCTCCAGTATCTATAGTGTGCTCACACCAAGAAGTGGTACCTGGCACAGTAGAGAAGAGTTCAGAGAATTGATCTAGGAGATTTATGCAATGGTCTTTCTGCTCAGCAGTAAGACAATCTGCCAAAACTACACCTTCCACAAGAGCATCTTGTTCTGTGGAAGAGAAGAGATCAGGTAGAGGATCACTGTCTTCTTCCTGTCCCTCATAAGTTGCCATGAGCAGGGTGAGATCAGCCCTGTCATAGTAGGGTTTCAGGCGGTTGACATGGAGCACCCTAAGGGGACTCCTGGCAGTGCCTAAGTCAACTAAATAGGTGACTTCACCCTTTTTCTCAACAATTGTGTGGGGTCCACTCCATTTATCTTGGAGTGCTCTTGGGGCCACAGGCTCCAAGACCCACACTTTCTGCCCTGGTTGGTACTGAACCAAAACAGCCTTCTGATCATGCCATTGCTTCTGGAGCTCTTGGCTGGCCTGAAGGTTTTTACTGGCCTTTTTCATATACTCAGCCATCCTTGATCTGAGGCCAAGTACATAGTCCACAATATCTTGTTTTGGAGCTTTTAAAGGTTGTTCCCAACCCTCCTTGACAAGTGTGAGTGGACCCCTAACAGGGTGTCTAAAAAGAAGTTCAAAGGGGCTGAAGCCCACTCCTTTTTGGGGTACCTCCCTGTAGGCAAAAAGGAGGCATAGTAGAAGGATATACCATCTCCTGCGGAGTTTTCCAGGGAGACCCATAATCATGCCTTTGAGAGTTTTATTAAATCTCTCCACCAGTCCATTTGTTTGTGGATGATAGGGTGTAGTGAACTTATAAGTCACACCACACTCCTTCCACATGGCCTTTAAGTATGCAGACATGAAATTGCTTCCCCTGTCTGATACTACTTCCTTTGGGAAGCCCACCCTGGAAAATATTCCCAGGAGGGCCTTTGCCACTGCAGGTGCTGTAGTGGTCCTTAAATGAATTGCTTCAGGATATCTTGTGGCATGGTCCACTACCACCAAGATAAACCTATTGCCTGAAGCAGTAGGAGGGTCAAGGGGGCCAACTATGTCAACCCCTACCCTCTCAAAGGGAACCCGAACCACAGGCAGTGGAATAAGGGGTGCCTTTGGGGTGCCACCTGTCTTGCCACTGGCTTGACAGGTTTCATAGGACTTACAAAACTCCTTTGTGTCCTCAGACATCCTAGGCCAATGAAACAAGGGAACAAGCCTGTCCCAAGTTTTCATTTGACCCAGATGCCCAGCTAGGGGAATGTCGTGGGCAAGAGTAAGGAGGAATTTTCTGTACTCTTGAGGAATCACTAATCTCCTGGCAGCTCCAGGTTTAGGATCCCTTGCCTCAGTGTACAAGAGGTTTTCCTCCCAGTAAACTCTGTGAGAGTCACTGACATCCCCATTAGCCTGTTTGACAGCTTGCTGTCTTAGACCCTCTAATGTGGGACAGGTTTGCTGTGCCACACTCAGCTCCTCTCTGGCAGGCCCCCGTTCACCCAAAAGCTCAGCAGTGTCTGCTTCAAGCTCCTCTGGTGTAGGTTCTGCACAGGGAGGGAATTCTTTTTCCTCAGAAGTTGAATCCACTGTAGAGGGAGGGATAGTAGGAAGTGGTTTGCTTCTACTAGCCCTAGCTTTAGGGAGCACTTGGTCCATTGTTCCAGGATCCAAGCTTCCCTGTCCTTTTTGATTTTTGGCCTGAGCCCTGGTTAAAGCAAAAATATGCCCTGGGATGCCCAGCATTGCTGATTGGGCCTCCAACTCCACATCTGACCAAGCTGATGTCTCCAAATCATTTCCTAGTAGACAGTCTACAGGTAAATCTGTGGCTACCACAACTTTCTTTGGACCAGTAACCCCCCTCCAGTTGAGATTTACAACAGCCATGGGGTGGCTAAGTGTGTTGTTGTGAGCATCGGTTACTTGGTAGTGGTGACCAAGTAGGTGTTGTTCAGGGTGGACCAGTTTCTCTATGACCATAGTCACACTGGCACCAGTGTCCCTGTAGGCCTGAACCTCAACACCATTTATTAGGGGTAGTTGCTTGTACTTATCCATATTAAGGGGACAAGCAACTAAGGTGGCTAAATCAATAGCCCCCTCATAGCCTCTGTGGTCTCCCTAACCAGACCAACCCCAACTAAGTTACCAATAGTGAGCCCAGCTACTCCCTTGGATTGGCTATTAGTAGGTTTGCTCCCACCACCACTGCTATTAGTAGGGACACTAGGGGTAGCAGTAGGGGTTGTAGTGGTAGGAGGCTTGGTGATTTTCTTTGGACAACTGGGATCTGTTGTCCAATGGCCTTTTACTTTACATAAATAGCACCATGGTTTCTTTTCTTTGTTTTGATTAAAAGAAGATTTGGGCCCACCACCCCCACCAGAGTGTTTTTGTGAGCCTGATGAAGACTCATTTTTAGATTTGTCCCCACCCTTGTCAGAAGACTTACCATCCTTCTTTTTGTTGCCATCTTTGTCACCCCCTGTATGAACTTGTCTGTTCACCCTTGTTCTGACCCATTTGTCTGCCTTCTTTCCCAATTCTTGGGGAGAGGTCAGATCAGAGTCCACCAAGTACTGGTGCAACAAATCAGACACACAATTATTAAGAATATGCTCTCTCAGGATCAAGTTATACAGGCTGTCATAATCAGTAACTTTACTGCCATGTAACCACCCCTCCAAGGCCTTCACTGAATGGTCAATGAAATCAACCCAGTCTTGTGAAGACTCCTTTTTGGTCTCTCTGAACTTTATCCTGTATTGTTCAGTGGTTAAGCCATAACCATCCAGGAGTGCATTCTTAAGAGCTGTAAAATTATTGGCATCACTTTCTTTCACAGTAAGGAGCCTATCCCTACCTTTTCCACTAAATGATAGCCATAGGATAGCAGCCCACTGCCTTTGAGGGACATCCTGTAAAACACAGGCCCTCTCAAGTGCAGCAAACCACTTGTTAATGTCATCCCCCTCCTTATAAGGGGGAACTATCTTATGCAGATTCCTGGAATCATGCTCTTTTGCAGGATGACTATGGGGAATACTGCTGCTGCCACCATGGGTTTCTAAACCCAACTTCTGTCTTTCCTTCTCTAATTCTAAAGACTGTCTATCCAAATCCAGCTGTTGCTTTTTAAGCTTCAGTCTGGTTTGTTCCACCCTCAACTTATTGAGTTCCCTCTCTAACAATCTGTCATCAGGGTTGGTGGGAGGGACATTCCTAGATACAGAGGTATGATGGGAATGAACAGAAGGGGACCTGTCCCTTACAGAGGGCACCCTAACAGCTTGGCTAACAGAAACATCAGTACCACTGTGGTGAGAATAAATGCTTTTGCTATGATGTGAGACAACACTATTTGTATGGTGTGGCTCTTCATCATTACCAACTATGCTAGACTGTCTAGTAATGGGCAGGCTAGGAAGTTTATTTCCTGAACTTTTTCCTGGGGGAGTCCCTGGATCAGATTGGGAACCATTAGCTACTTTTTCAACAGATGGGGCACTTTTAGCCTTATCTTGTTCTCTAAGCATGTTAAGTAACAGTTCCAAGGAAGGATTCTTCCCTACACTCAAACCTCTCTCTACACAGAGACTCCTTGCTCCTTTCCAGCTAAGGTGGTCATATGCAAGTTTGGACAGATCAACATTTTGGCCTGTGCCAGACATTTTTAGAGAGAGTTAAAGTGATAGAAAAAGAAAAAAAAGTTTTCAGAACTTTTTAGAAAGACAGAAAAAAACTTTTAAAACTTTTTAGAACTTTTTAGAAAGTTTAGAAGTACTTTTCAGCACTTAGAAAAGAGTGAAAAGAGGAAATGCAAAACTTTTTGGTTATGTGTATATACACTGAACTTGTTTTGTATATTTTTCTCTTATGAAAAGTACAATGACAAGAGTGGTAAGTAGTCTCAAAGCACTTATCCCACCGCTGCACAACCAATGTATGAGGCTGGACTGGCTTGTAGTGAGTACCCAGGGGTACTTGCACCTTGCACCAGGCCCAGTTATCCCTTATTAGTGTATAGGGTGTCTAGCAGCATAGGCTGATAGATAATGGTAGCTTAGCAGAGCAGCTTAGGCTGAACTAGGAGACGAGTGAAGCTCCTACAGTACCACTTAGTGTCATATGCACAATATCATAAGAAAACACAATACACAGTTATACAAAAAATAAAGGTACTTTATTTTTATGACAATATGCCAAAGTATCTTAGAGTGTACCCTCAGTGAGAGGATAAGAAATATACACAAGATATATGTATACAATACCAAAAATATGCAGTATAGTCTTAGAAAACAGTGCAAACAATGTATAGTTACAATAGGATGCAATGGGGACACATAGGGATAGGGGCAACACAAACCATATACTCCAAAAGTGGAATGCGAACCACAAATGGACCCCAAACCTATGTGACCTTGTAGAGGGTCGCTGGGACTATTAGAAAATAGTGAGGGTTAGAAAAATAGCCCACCCCAAGACCCTGAAAAGTGAGTGCAAAGTGCACTAAAGTTCCCCTAAGGACAAAGAAGTCGTGATAGAGGAATAATGCAGGAAAGACACAAACCAACAATGCAACAACAATGGATTTCCAGTCGAGGGTACCTGTGGAAGAAGGGGACCAAGTCCAAAAGTCACAAGCAAGTCGGAGATGGGCAGATGCCCAGGAAATGCCAGCTGTGGGTGCAAAGAAGCTTCTACTGGACAGAAGAAGCTGAGGTTTCTGCAGGAACGAAAAGGGCTAGACACTTCCCCTTTGGAGGAAGGATCCCGCTTGCCGTGGAGAGTTGTGCAGAAGTGTTTTCCCGCCAAAAGAACGCCAACAAACCTTGCTAGCTGCAAATTATGTGGTTAATGTTTTTGGACGCTGCTGTGGCCCAGGAAGGACCAGGATGTCGCAAATTGCGCCAGGAGGTAGAGGGTACGTCGAGCAAGACAAGGAGCCCTCTCAGCAGCAGATAGTACCCAGAGAAGTGCCAGAAACAGGCACTACAAGGATGCGTGAAATGGTGCTCACCCGAAGTTACACAAAGGAGTCCCACGTCGCCGGAGACCAACTTAGAAAGTCGTGCAATGCAGGTTAGAGTGCCGTGGACCCAGGCTTGGCTGTGCACAAAGGATTTCCACCGGAAGTGCACAGGGGCCGGAGTAGCTGCAAAAGTCGCGGTTCCCAGCAATGCAGTCTAGCAAGGTGAGGCAAGGACTTACCTCCACCAAACTTGGACTGAAGAGTCACTGGACTGTGGGGGTCACTTGGACAGAGTTGTTGGATTCGAGGGACCTCGCTTGTCATGCTGAGAGGAGACCCAAGGGACCGGTAATGCAGCTTTTTGGTGCCTGCGGTTGCAGGGGGAAGATTCCGTCGACCCACAGGAGATTTCTTCGGAGCTTCTAGTGCAGAGAGGAGGCAGACTACCCCCACAGCATGCACCACCAGGAAAACAGTCGAGAAGGCGGCAGGATCAGCGTTACAGAGTTGCAGTAGTCGTCTTTGCTACTATGTTGCAGGTTTGCAGGCTTCCAGCGCGGTCAGCAGTCGATTCCTTGGCAGAAGGTGAAGAGAGAGATGCAGAGGAACTCGGATGAGCTCTTGCATTCGTTATCTAAAGTTTCCCCAGAGACAGAGACCCTAAATAGCCAGAAAAGAGGGTTTGGCTACCTAGGAGAGAGGATAGGCTAGCAACACCTGAAGGAGCCTATCACAAGGAGTCTCTGACGTCACCTGGTGGCACTGGCCACTCAGAGCAGTCCAGTGTGCCAGCAGCACCTCTGTTTCCAAGATGGCAGAGGTCTGGAGCACACTGGAGGAGCTCTGGACACCTCCCAGGGAAGGTGCAGGTCAGGGGAGTGGTCACTCCCCTTTCCTTTGTCCAGTTTCGCGCCAGAGCAGGGCTAAGGGGTCCCCTGAACCGGTGTAGACTGGCTTATGCAGAATTGGGCACATCTGTGCCCAAGAAAGCATTTCCAGAGGCTGGGGGAGGCTACTCCTCCCCTGCCTTCACACCATTTTCCAAAGGGAGAGGGTGTAACACCCTCTCTCAGAGGAAGTCCTTTGTTCTGCCATCCTGGGCCAGGCCTGGCTGGACCCCAGGAGGGCAGATGCCTGTCTGAGGGGTTGGCAGCAGCAGCAGCTGCAGTGAAACCCCAGGAAGGGCAGTTTGGCAGTACCAGGGTCTGTGCTACAGACCACTGGGATCATGGGATTGTGCCAACTATGCCAGAATGGCATAGAGGGGGCAATTCCATGATCATAGACATGTTACATGGCCATATTCGGAGTTACCATTGTGAAGCTACATATAGGTAGTGACCTATATGTAGTGCACGTGTGTAATGGTGTCCCCGCACTCACAAAGTCCAGGGAATTGGCCCTGAACAATGTGGAGGCACCTTGGCTAGTGCCAGGGTGCCCTCACACTAAGTAACTTTGCACCTAACCTTTACCAGGTAAAGGTTAGACATATAGGTGACTTATAAGTTACTTAAGTGCAGTGTAAAATGGCTGTGAAATAACGTGGACGTTATTTCACTCAGGCTGCAGTGGCAGGCCTGTGTAAGAATTGTCTGAGCTTCCTATGGGTCGCAAAAGAAATGCTGCAGCCCATAGGGATCTCCTGGAACCCCAATACCCTGGGTACCTCAGTACCATATACTAGGGAATTATAAGGGTGTTCCAGTAAGCCAATGTAAATTGGTAAAATTGGTCACTAGCCTGTTAGTGACAATTTGAAAGAAATGAGAGAGCATAACCACTGAGGTTCTGATTAGCAGAGCCTCAGTGAGACAGTTAGTCACTACACAGGTAACACATTCAGGCACACTTATGAGCACTGGGGCCCTGGGATACCAGGGTCCCAGTGACACATACAACTAAAACAACATATATACAGTGAAAAATGGGGGTAACATGCCAGGCAAGATGGTACTTTCCTACACCACCCCTCCAGCCTCCCGTGGAAAAGCCCGACGCCCGCTATGGCCAGACCAGTCAGGCCCTGGGTTGTAGGCGCTATATAAATGCTACAATACAATATGATACAAAACTTAAGGAAAATAGACTTCAACCTTTTCGTAGCTTCTTCCTTGCATGTGCATGTGCACGCAGGCACACACAAGGGCAAATCCATGAATGTTTTCAAACTTTTCATTAAAAAGTTGGTCAGTGCATCTGCGCACATACACTAGCAGCTATATTTAATTTTTGTATAAGTGATTTACGAAAACATTTAAAAAGCAATGGAAAACCAAGAGGCTTTCAGGCAACGATTTGTACATGTTGTTTTCTTCTTTCTAGCGTTGAAAGACTATTTAAAAAGGTCAATAAAAGTTTATTAGAATATAACTATTTGAACAAAAATGTAATTACAATGCCACCAAACTGAAATTGACTGACACGTTTTAAATCCTATTGTTAGTGTTTTAAGCACAGATTCATCTCTCTAAAAATGGGAGCCATAACATCCTCAACATATGGCTCTGTGCACTAAAGTTTCTCATTATTTCGAGCGCTGACATCATGATCATCACAACAGGTCAGGCACAGAGATGTTTTTGGAGCTCTGGTACATTAATGTCATTGCACTCTTGACCTGTGCCACCTTCAGACATACTCCACAATGAATGCTGCTTGTGGAAGCCAGAGAAAGCCTGATCTTCTTCCTGAAAGGAAAGATAACAAATCGAGTGAAGGGAAAAGGTTATGATGTAAAGAGAGACCGGGGAAATTGAAGAAATGAGGCGTATAGGGGTGCATTTTTTGCACACATTGCGAGAAATGTGAAAAACAGACTATAATCTATAGTTATTGATTTGGGGCAGTGGGACTCTGGGTGGTGGTTAAATCCTGCAACATTATTAAATCGCTCTGTCCTGTTCTTCATATTAAGAACTCAAGATCTTCCAACAGAGTTTTTAAGCAGCAGTAGCTGTATTACACAAAGTTACAGAAGGGGCAGCAGACGCTTGTGCAGCACCTTCTGTAATCCTGATTGCGCTGGTGAACATACAGGGCTAGAGCTACCTTTAGAGAGCATTCCTTCATTTGCATGGGGTCGTTAGCCTCATGCAACCGAGGGAATATATTTGCCTCTGTGCTCCTGCTGAATTACCAACGTGGGCACAAACGCAAACATGCTTTTAGAATGCGCACTGAAAGTGCCCAAGAAATAGGTAGCACAGTTAAGTGCGCTGTCTAAAGGTAGCCCTCTGGAGCAATGAAAATGGGTCCCTTGGGATCCCAGACATCCCCTTGCAGGTGGGTGCAGTGACTTACCCACCTGCAAGGGAATCTCTAATCCCTCTAAAAAGTGCAGGTGGATTGCCACCTGCACAGAGAAATACAGAGTAGCTTTTAAATAGCTGCTCTGCATTTCTCTTGAATGAGCTGCCCTGGGGGCAGCACCAGTTTGCGGTTGCCCGGAGGGCAGTGCATTTTGCCCAATAGGGCACACTTTCCCTGTTTACACCCAGTGCACCTGCTTCGAGGTGGGCTGTGGTGCTAACAGGGAAAGTGCACCAAATAGGTGATATTGGCCACGGTGGCTTGTCTATTTTCTGATTGTTAGATTAGGAGTAGTTTAGAATTCGGTGCCCAGACGGACCTGCAACCTTTTTGCGTCAAGATTTGTTGGCAGAATGATATGGTTTGGCTTTTTCTCACAGTCCTGGTCTGTGTTTCAAAGTAGGTTGGGCTTATTTTCTGCAGGTATCTTCTGTTACAGGAGGCCTTCTTGCTAGTGCAGAGGACTTGACAGTTTATTCTATCATCAACCAGGAGCCAGTCAAGTGCTAAGATAAACTTTATGTGATGTAGACTTTTAATGACACTACATGTGGTTTGTACCTTTGGCTAGAAATATGTCACAGTCTTTCAAAGGGATTTTTAGGGATTGTCAGACTAGATTTTATTGCTGAAGCTTTGAAATGAAAGTACCTCATAGATAGCTGATTGTGATATCCTGTTTCATTTTTGTGCATTCTAGCCTATCCTGCCTTTTTTGCCTCCAGTGGCCCTATCACTAGGAATGTTCAATGTAAGGTTAGGCTGCGGCCCAAGAGAGTGCTGGTGTCAGATGGGCACAATTACATCAAAAACGTACTCCTAACCCCAGTGAATGATAATTAGGAAGACTGAGGCCCCTGTGTCTGGTCATAATGCCCATGCTAATAGGAGAGACTCCCGGGAGGAAGGTGAACTTATGCATCATGGCTCTGTATGACTGTCATCTGCCCAGGAAGCCCTTAATAGGGACATTTTAGAGGAAGCTCAAATAATTAGATTTGACAATACCACTGATGATTTGAACTACAAGGATGTTTTTCCCACAACCTATGATACTAAAACAGACACTATTGGTTTATCCATAATGACTTGGAATCTTGCTGGCCTTGCTAGGAAACTGGACGATATTGATTGGGTTACTTACATAAAGTCCCAAGATGTGTGTCTTTTCCAAGAAACATGGGTTGAGGGTCAAACTAGTATAGATGGGTTCCTTTCCTTTAATGTCCCTGCACAACCATCTGAGAAAGCAACAGGTCGAGCAAAAGGGGGACTTCTAATTCTTTTAAATTTAAAACTGCAATATGATTATAAGGTTTTAAAATTTGATTGTCCTGATCTGATGGGTTTACAAATCTCTTTTCAGCAGAATTTTAACATAATTCTTATTAATGTATACGCACGATCAGTCTCACGTGGATCAGAATCACATATTTTAACTCTACTTACAGATTTTTTAGACACTATACAAACTAACTCTTATTTAATTATTGCTGGGGATGTAAATTGTACCTTCGAACCCTCTGAGTTCTTTAGTGATTTAACCATGGAGGAGGACGAATTATGGGGGATTGCACAACTGAATGGTGATAGCCCCTGCCCACGTTCTCGTGTTGCAGCTCAGCTAGCCTCACTATGTTTAAAATTTGGCCTTAGGGCTTGTAATGGGCGTACTCCTTCTGACTTAAACCTTGCTCCTACATTCCAACGAGGTTCTCTGACTAGTGTTATCGATTTTTTTCTAGTGGACGTGCGACTTTGGCCGCTATTGCGGGATATGAGGGTGGATTCCAGGTGCGAGAGCGATCATTATCCCCTGTTACTCACCCTCTCTGGGAACATCTTTGGTAGAACCTCGAACATGCAATTCACAACGGTCCCTCCCCCTATTTTTAACAATGCTTATTCAAAGGTAGGGTGGCCAAAAGTGATGTCGAACCCTTACTTGTTACGCAAGATTTACCTAATGTTTTCTGATAACTTGTCAGCCTATGAAGATTTTGATCCTGAGGCTATTCCACTTCTTGGTATTCATGCAGACATGATGGTTAAACTTCAAAGTATTTTTTACAAAAAGGCCAAGGCAAGCCCGCGAGGCAGGTCTCTGAACAACAGTAGATGGTTTAACGATACATGTATGAGGGCCAAGTCTGGTCTAAAAAAGGCCATAAAGGTGGGACTCCGGGGGTGATCAAACAAGCAAGATGTATGTACAAAAAGACAATTTTACATTCAAAGAAATCTTGGGAAGACTCTATTTGGCAGGAGTTGTTGGATGCTTCAAAAACAAATAATAACAAGCTTTTCTGGGAATTGTTGACTAAAGATGAGAGAGGGGGTAGATCTAATCTAAGGAATCACATTCAACCTGAATGTTGGGTGGAGCATTTCTCTCTTCTTTATGAGGAAACTACCGCCTCTGTGGCCTTTGATTGTGATAATGTGGGTTTAGACCCCCTCACTTTACCAAATGACCCTGAGAGTTACACTTGTTTCTCCTTAGAAGAAACTGCTGATGCTATTAACTCTTTGAAATCTGGTAAAGCCCCAGGACCAGATAAAATCCCAGGCGATCTATATAAATCTGAGCCACTTATATGGACATGGTATATCAACTTATCGTCAAATAAAATCATAAAAGGAGGGCGGTTCCCGAGATGTGGAAGGGTGCCAAAATTATCCCCATCTACAAAAAGGGTAACCCAAATCTCCCAACCAACTATAGACCGGTTAGTTTAATTGATAATCTGCAAAAAATATTCGCCAAACAGCTTCTAGGTAGACTATCGAGCTGGGTTACGGAACAGCAGATTCTTTCACCGTTACAGGTGGGGTTCCGGCCTAAAATAAGTACGGTAGACCAGGCCTTTAGGTTGGCTGTGTTACATTGGAAATATGTAGTTCTGGCAAAGCAATCCTCATATGTTGCCTTTGTTGACTTGCGTTCCGCCTTTGATTTGGTCCCAAGAGAAAAGCTTTGGGAAGTGCTATATAAAATAGGGATACCAGCCCATACAATTCTCCTATTGAAACACAGGCATGAAGACACATAGGCGCAAGTGAGGTGGGGCAAACAAGGTGAATTGAATAATAAATTCCCTATTAAAAGAGGCGTCCGACAGGGATGTGTGTTAGCACCACTCTTGTTCTCCCTATTTATTAATGAGGTAGTGCAAGAATTAAGGGCATGTCAGAATGATGCTCCCACTTTAGTCAATCAGAACATTCCTATTCTCCTTTTTGCGGATGACTCCTTACTTATTTCAAAAACCCCTATGGGTTTACAAATTCTTGTGGACACATTTAATTAATTCTGTTGGAATTCTGGTCTAGAGCTGAACCTGAAGAAAACTAAACTGATGGTGCTCCGCTCCGGACCTCGGAAAAAATGCACTATAAGGCTAGATGGTGTTATTTTGGTCCAGGTTAGCTCCATCGATTACCTGGGTGTGAGGCTCACAGATTTACTTCATTGGGAGGAACAGGTTAGCAAGAGTGCTGGGCTTTTGCAACATCGGGCAGCATCCATATTGCGCCTTTATAGGAGCACGATTGCCAAAGCTGTATCCCCAACAATAAAGATCTATGTGGCTAAGGCGCAGGGTGCTGCTGCCTATGGTGCAGAGATTTGGGGCATGTCAGATAGTAGTAGAATAACTAAAATTGAGAATAGCTTTGCTCGGGCTTTATGTGCATGCCCCATCAGCACCCCATTAATCCCTTTATTTTTAGACTTAGGGTTAAAACGAATGGCTGATCTAATTATTCTACGACCTTTGTTGTATTGGGTGAGGCTATGGATAGTCCCCGAATTGGTCGTATACAAGTCCTCACTTCTAGAATTGCTAAAATGTACTAATTCTACCTCTTTCCCATGGACCAAACATGTATCCAGCTGGCTTTGCACATTGGGACTGAGAGATTTATGGGAGAACCCTTATCAACTTGAGAAATCCCATGTTAAAGTATTGAAGGGAGCCTACTGGTCTTACGTACGGAATAATTATATTTCCCGCAAATCTAGTGGTCGTTTAACCAATCTTTTTATTGATTTTAAATGGTACCCGGAATTTGAATTATATCTAGATATAATACCTGACCTATTAGGCAAAGGACTGTATGCCAGATTCCGCTTCGAACATTACCATTAATGGCCCTGATGAGCAGATGGGGATCCAATTTAACCTCTGATACTTGTCCTGTGTGTGGTAATTCCCCAGAAACAGTAGAGCATTTTATGTTTTTCTGTCCTGCTTATTTAACTCCAAGGTCTAAATGGATCCGTGACATTTGTCGGGAATTGAAGTTAAGAAAATGTGCTTTCGCTTTGAGGATTCTAAAAAGTCACAACATGTGTTAATTTATGCTGTAAGCAAGTTTTTAGTAGAGGCGTGGCGTATACGCAACTTTTATCTATAGTGATTTTAACTGGTTTTAGCTCGGGCAGAATGGATTTTACTCTCTTTCTTAAATTTGGTTTATGGTAGATTTGTATTGTTCTATTTATGATAATTATTTACTTTGTATTGTATTGCTTTGATGGTCTGCTGGCCGAATAAAGCTTGTGTGTAACAGTAACAGGAAGACTGATGATTTATGGTAGCTAATAAGGAAAAGGTGCAAAGGACTTTTTACCTGTGCCTTTGGAAATGGTGTCTACTGACCCTCTTATTGAACGGTGTTAGACAGCCATAGTGTAGTCTTCCCCCAGACTTTTTGCCTGCTTGCCTTACAGTTTGCTGAATTTGTTTTTGTTGGCCTTAGGACTCTGTGGACTTTATTGCTGCTGTTTAGTGCTAAAGCGAATGTTCTCTCTCTCTAAAACATGGTTTAATTGATGTACACCTAATCAGCATATTTTATTGATTTATAGTCCCTAGTAAAGTTTACCACGTGTGCTTAGGGCCTGTAAATTAAATGCTACCCGTGGGCCTGCAGCACTGCTTGTGCCACCCACTTAGGTAGCACTTTAAAACATCTCTCAGGCCTGCCATTGCAGCATGAATGCAGTATTACACTTCAATGTCGACTTGGCATTTAAAACCCCTTGCCAATCCTTAAAATCTATTTTTATTACACATAAAGTCACCCATAAGATAGGTCCTAGGTAGCCATTGGGCACCATGCTATGTAATTGAAAGGCAGGAAGAATACTTTTGAGTTTTACATGTCCTGGTAGTTAAAAACTCTACAATTTGTTTTTCACTACTGTGAGGCCTACCCCTCTCATAGGATAACATTGGGGATTCCTTATTAATAATACATTGTAGTTCCTAATTGAGAAGGCGTGGACCTGTCATGTTTAGAACCTATGGAACTGCAATGACAAGCCCTCTTTAATGGTAAAGTCGGATTTAATACTACAATTTTGAAAATGCCACTTTTAAAAAGTTGGCATTTCCTGCCCTCAACCCTGTGTGCCTGCAGCCAGACTCCAACAGACGTCTGGGGTTGGGTGGCAACTGGGCTTGTGCATTCCCTCTAGACAGACACACACAAAGGGAACTTAGGTGTGACTGATGGGCCATCAACATCATGATGGGCCATCTTGGTAAGGATAGGAGGGAGAGGTTGACAAACCTGAATAAGCAGTGCCCTGTCCCTGCACAAGGAACTGAATACCCCATATGTAGTGAGAGGAACTCTGTGAACTTCAAAGCCCTTCTTTAAAGTCTCCTCCATTTCAAAGGCATCACTGGGTATGAGAACTGGACTTCTGACCCTACCAACTCAGTACACTTCTGGATCTGTGGATACTGTGGCAGGAAGAAGGATTGCTCTGTTGCTACATTGACTGCTACTCTGCTGGACTTCTGCTGTGGAAGAATTGCTTTCTTGATGTGCTTACTTGCTTCCTGCTGCCCTCTTTGCCTAGGTGACAAGGGCTGGACCCTCAACACTTGAACCCAGAACCAAACTGACTTCAATGGCTTGCTGGCTTGCCTCCTGCTTTTTTGAAGTCTCAGGAATGCAAAAGGCTTCCATATCATCACCTTCAACAGCTGGACTCTGCCATCTGATAGTCTTGCCCTGCCAAGTGGTGCAAATACAGACCTGGCCCCTTGGGAGTGAGTATAAAGTTTTGCAACTGCCGCAATCCACACATTGATGCTTTTGTGCCGCTTAGATCCGGTACATCTCCATCACTGCCAATTGCTGCTGCTATGAGGATTGAAGACCCCGCATCGCTGTCAGAGCAGAGTGCTGCTTCCATTATGGGCTTCTCTCCAATTTTGAGTAGCTCTGAATCCATGCATTGCCAACATCCAAAGGATCAACAATGACACATTGTCTCTTTTGCTCCTCACATCTTGTACTTGATGTCAAAGCAACCATGAACCAAGGTACTGTTTCAGTGGGCCAAGGCTGGTCCCTGTATCCAATCCACACTCCATCATTGTCCGCCTGACTTTACCGATTTGACTCGGTCCAGCATGACCAGTTAGCCCCAGTTGCCATTTTATATTTTTATTGGCACTACATATCAGTTTATTCTTTCACAATTCAAATCTCATGTTCTACTTATTGGGTTGGTATCTTTTTGTGTGGTGTTTCCACTGTTTTGTTGTTTGAAGTGTTGCACAAATACTTAGCACATTGCCTCTTAAGTTAAGACTGACTGCTCTGTGCCAAGCTACCAGCAGAGTGAGCACAGATTAATTTAGGATGTTTGTGATTTACCCTGACTAGGATTGAAATTACAGGGTACATACCTCCACCAAGCAGAAACCCAATTTATAACAAACATCTGTATAATCTCCCATAACTGGTAGCTTTCACCTCTCCTGAGTATATTTCCCCACTGTCTGGTTTATCGTCCACAATCCAGAGTGAGTCAACAAACCTTTTCTGCAATAATGCTTGGGTGAAATTAGCTTGCCTTCCTGGGCAACCCTATTCTTTCATCTGCTCTGCCACTGAATCAATGTCACTAGAGATTCAATGGCTTGTGTGTTCCCAATACACACCCCCTCAGCATTTGTTGCTTCCCTTTCCAAACTGAAGGAAACCTAAGAAAGTGGCTTTTAGATTTTTCATGTGTTGATTTGCAGAGGTTATCAAATTTGAAGGTGTTACGCCATCCAATTAGGGCATGGATCACAATCAGTGCTGTAAGTTTGGTTATTACAAGCCCTCTAGAACCAGTATGGTGTACTCAGCCTCACTTGCTTACTTGAAGTGCTGCTGTGCCAGCTAAGAGGACCATGAAGCACCAGGTCCAGAACACCATGTGCTGCATTACTCTCTGAGCCTTGGGAAGAAGACTAGGACCAACCAGATAACCTACTGCTCTGCTTTGCCTCTTGGATGTGGATCTGTACTTCTTGGACAAGGGAGGAGATGCTCAAAACTTGAACACAAGCACAGGCCTTCCAGGCTCAAACGTGCATGGAAGACAAACAAGAAAAGAAGTATACAAAAGTAGCCATGAGGATCTGCAGCCAAGATTTGGCATAGACATGAGAATCAGGAACTTCATCTTCATCTGGTGTTGATCAGGGATGGGGCTCGAGACACTGATGGATACCACTTGCTGTTGGGACTGGCTGCTGCATGGCTGCTCACATTGTCAACCAGTCATTTGAAATTGTGAGTGTGTGTCCTCCTGGTTCCAGTGCATATATTTTGAAGGTGGCCACATGACCCACTCTTGATTTTATGAAAGCCAGTATAACCCATTCTTCAACTTGGCAGAGTTTGTTTCACCCTTTCATCCTTGATCCTGTAATCTTATCTGTTACCTGAGGTTGGTCTGAATTGTTTTAAAACTGTTGGAGATATTCTTCCATGACTTATGGTCCCCAAGCTATTATGCATGGAATATTGTGAAGCATCCTACACGTAAACTAGAGTGCCTTGAGGCCATGGTTGGTGACACCCAGTCCAGTTTCCCTCCCTGGACAATAAGAGTTATTTATACAGGAAATCATTCATGTGACCTGCAGTTATTCAGATAAAGGCCCCTAAAGGCTCCAACATCTTTGATCAACAGCATGAGGTCCTGTCTCATGCCCATGGGCCTCCTGGAACCCTGAGCTTTGTCAGAGACACACTGAAGCCATATATGACTTTTCCAGTGACCGGAGACATTGCTCAGTTTCATCTTTAGCATCTAACCACTTTCTATCTAGGGTTGGCATCCCTATATTCCTTAACATGTGGTGAGTCTTTGTGTTTGATATGGGCTCCGCTCTGCTTTAGAAATGTTAGGGTGGGAAAGGGAAATAAGATCCCCCCCCTCCATGTGATGTGGTAAGCTCTCTTCTGGATAGTCGGAGAACAGTAACTCAATATGAAAAATAAACTATAGTTACTGGCTCCCACAACAAGCACAAGGTTCTGGTCCTAAAGCTGGTTAGTCTCTGTGATCTGAAGCACAGGTGGGCAGTATCTTTCAATGCCTTGGAAAATATAATTCAAGTCAATTACTTAAGAGACTTGGCTGCTGTCTGTGAAAACCGCCATGGTTCTATGTGATTGGACTAAACCCATACCACCATAGGGTGAACATGATTACAGTAAGTCCATCCCTCACTTTCCACCAAGAGAGTAGATGATGTTGTCAAGGGAGCAGAATTCACCTTTGATCTGACGGCTGTCCAAAAGAAGACGTGCTAAGCATTGTTCATTAAAGCAGCCAACCTATTCTTCTTGGCACCAGGGCTAATACACATCTGCTTCCTTCCATCACACCTCCTTGTTCAAAATATCCCCCGCAAAGCTCATTAGATGTCAGATTGAGTACAGCAATGATTCATCAAAAATGAAATACCAGGATGCTATGGGTAAAAGTCATCGAGAGATCCTAAAGTGCATTCATATGCCCTGCCCTGTTTAATTCTACAGCACAGCAAGGAACTCAGATCTGCATTGTATTGATTACTTTGCCCTCAAAACAACGACAAAAACAGACGTCAATAATTTTCAGCACACCAAACCAGCTGTAAAGTTTCCAAACACCTTCATGCATACCAGAGGTTACTGCAGATACCCCTTACTCCTAGCTCCAAAAGAATAGGCATTTTCCACAAAAGAGGGGCTTTACTTTTGCCCTTGCTTTGAAATAGGCTTGCAACACCTTGCAATCAGGACCCTGCAGGACATACCAACTTATTGGAGAGGTTAGTGAAAAGCAAGCATTCCGCCTACACAGCTACAGAACAGAGCTGATAAAGGAAGAGACTGAGTGAAGAATGAGACAAACTCAGACCAAAAGACTGATTCTTCCTGAGATTTCTTATTTTCTGGCTGTAGCAGCTCGTTCCTTTAGAATGGGTAACATGACATGTAACCTCTTGTGGATTTGTTGACGTATCTTCTTATTTGAAATATATCTGGATTAGGTGAGGAATTTGGAAAAATGCCGATATTTTTGGATCCATCGCCAATTTTGTTCTCGAGATTTTGGTGCATATATATTAGGGAAATGGACTGGGGTCCAGTCTGCACAGCTGGCAATGAGACACGAGGAGAAGAGGAAGGAAGCAAAAGGAATTGGAAACTATTACTTGAAAGCACCTTGAACCTGTTTAGAATGGACCTGCTTCTGGATATAAATGATAGTAAGCTTTGCGTACTGTCTCAATTTTATGGGAGATCGTGGATCTCTGGCGTCGCTGTCAGTGCTGCTAGAAATGTGTAATTTTAATGCTTGGCTACATTTTGCTTTAACCCTGATTCAGAAAGGAATGTTGTCCTGGGTTCGGATGGGGAAACAGTGAGTCTGAAGGGAAGCTGCATGGAATAGGGGACAAAATGAAAAATATATATATTAAGACAATGATATAAAGTGGTCTGTGATAAGTTTTGAACATCATTTGGCAATAACCATAACGATTCCAACTTTGTTATCTGCATATGGTTATGGTTTAATTATTTAAAACAACATGAAAACATTCAAGTGAAGGGACCCTATGTTTATATTTCAAACCTACAAATAAAATCATAGTCTTAAAACTTCTGAAATTGTATTGTTCTGGCTAGCTATTCAACTAGCAGCACCCAATACGTTTCAGAGCACTGCTCACTTTCAGAGCGACAGTGTAATTGTCAACAACTAGAGATACTGTTAAGAAACATACTATAAGGATACTCCTGGCCAGGGTGTCTGCTGCGTGCTGAAGGCGGTGGTGGGAATGGTACTGATGTAGCTGCCGTCTGCCCTTCCTTGAGATGATGAGGTGGAATGTCAGTGTAATTGTCAACACCTAGAGATACTGTTAAGAAACATACTATAAGGATATTCCTGGCCAGGGTGTCTGCCGCGTGCTGAAGGTGGTGGTGGGAATGGTACTGATGTAGCTGCCGTCTGCCCCCGCCTTGAGATGGTGAGGTGGAAGGTGTGGCACAAACACATTGCTAACACCCCTTGACCAATACCCCAGAGGAGGCAAGAGTTAAGGCATGTAGGAGCTTCTGCCAGACTGGGGAGATTGTAATTATCACACCCTGGACTATGGATGGCTGTAGAAGCAGAAGAGGCATCCCATATTTTTCTTAGCCACTCCCCACTCCCCATTTCTCAGCTGGGAGAGGAACAAGTGCTAGCTCAAAGGCTTAAATGAAGAGTGACTTGTAGATTTTCATAACATTTTGTCCTGTGACAATTTACTTGTGATCCGCCCTTCTCACAACATTATCAGTGGACCTGCCGAAGAAGCCACTGAGTTTGACACACAGAGGGCAACAGGGTTTCTATCTGTTTGAGGGTGTTGCTGCTGAAGAGGATTAATGCTACTATGTGCCACGATAACCCCTGGGTAACATTCACAGCTTGGCCTCATTTTAAAACAAATTGTTTCTTGCAGAAGCCCCGCCCACCAAATCACCAAAATCTTCTGTAGACGTGATCGCCATATTTGCAAGTGCAAAGGGTAAAACATCATATAATACTCTATTTTATTCAAATCTAGCTTTCTTAGCTGTAGTAAGACATTTCAGTAAGGAAGAGTGGAATGGGCAGACTAAAAGTGACAGCAATCCTTCGGGACATACATACGTGACACTCTTGTTGGTGTAAAAGGTAATTTATTAGAACAGGATTTAACACAACAATATTTCAAAACATTAACTGTATATCTTTTAAAGCAAACTTTAACTTTTTAGAACTCCCTCTCCTTCATTTTCTCCACAAATGTCTCCCTTCAATTTTCCTGCCGTATATGCTCCCCTATTCCGCCCATGTCTTCCTTGCCTGTAGCCTACCCCTCCCTGCTCGGATGCTTCACCTCCTTGTTTTCCCCCTGGAAGGGTGGACAAACCCGCACCTGGCTCTCCACCCTCCCCCATCTCCTGCTACCTCTTCACAACTCACCTGTCCTAAATGACTGATGACCCCAAACCTACCTGACCTATCTACCCTACCTGAATAAACCTTTCTTCCCCCTGTCTTCCTAAGCTGGGTGGGTGGGTGGTCCTAAAATAAATCCTTCCCTCTCCTAAGTCGGCGTGCAAAGAGGCCCGACCCCACCCTCCACCCCCCTTATAAACTACTCTAACCCCCACCCCCACTTATCCCTAACCAATCAGGCGCCTAGTGCGCCACTTCCCCTGTCCCGAATCCCCCCGCGGAGAGACTAGACTGTGTCCCTCTCTCCGCGGGTCCCTTCATCGGGACATACATACGTGACACTCTTGTTGGTGTAAAAGGTCATTTATTAGAACAGGATTTAACACAACAATATTTCAAAACATTAACTGTATATCTTTTAAAGCAAACTTTAACTTTTTAGAACTCCCTCTCCTTCATTTTCTCCACAAATGTCTCCCTTCAATTTTCCTGCCGTATATGCTCCCCTATTCCGCCCATGCCTTCCTTGCCTGTAGCCTACCCCTCCCTGCTCGGATGCTTCACCTCCTTGTTTTCCCCCTGGAAGGGTGGACAAACCCGCACCTGGCTCTCCACCCTCCCCCATCTCCTGCCACCCAGGGAAACCCGTGAGGCGTTTCGCTGCACCACCCCTTTCATTTTCGGGTACACAAGTTCGTACCCCATATGCTTTCCAGCATTAGTCTCAGTTCTGTGATATAGAACACGTTACCTATCTGTGACAGATGCACCCCGTCATTGCGGAATAAGGCTTGCTCCTGCTCTTTTATGTCCCCGTGTCTTAAAACCTTGATCCCTTGAGCCCAACAAAACACTCTCATGGCTCTGTTCAATTTCTTTCTAGCCCGCTCAATGGCTCCATGGTTGATCGCCCCTCTCCATGCCCTTCTTGGCACAAATTCTGTCCAAACCAAACTTGTCCCGCATAGCTTCCGTTTCAGGAGCTCCAGATCCCTCTGCATCAATTGTATCAGAGTGAGTCCCGATAGCTTCACTAAGTCATTCTCTCCCAAGTGAATCAATAAAAGATCTGGGCATCCCCATTGCGGTAAGTTACCCGTGATAAAAGGGAGCAGGCTCCCCCACCTCATACCACTCTTGCCCCACCAACGCACTTCATGGCTTCTGCTGGGCAGTCCCAACGATCTGCCGTAAATTTGCTTCTCCGCAAATTTCGCCGCCCACAGGACGAACGAATGGCCGACCAACCACGTCGTCATCTTTTCCTTCTCTGGCCCGGCCACACAGCCTGCAAAGAAAAAACATTGTAACCTCTGCCTTGGTAAACTCACTGTCACTCACCCCCCCCGATTGTTCTGCCTTTATCAAGGCCTGACATAACGCTCACAGCATCTAGAATTCCATCTCCCTATGGATTTGATCTTAGCCCAATCCCAACCGATATGTGCTGCCTCTGTCGCTGCGCCAATTCTGAATGAGTGTGTTCCATAATCTCCTGCGCGCCGCCCTATCCTTATGAGTCATCCTCATCACATGTAGCAACTGGTAACTAGTTAACTTTTTCCCCGACGCATGCATAAAAACCCCTGATTCTCCTGCTCCTGGCCACCTCGCCTTGAAACTGACCCATTCCTTTACCGGGCAAGCCTCTTCCACGCCCCCTTTCTCTAGCCATATCCACTTTCCCTTACCCAGCTGATCCGTTTTGGACCGTCTTAGCCATATTCCCAACCTTTCTTTGTGTATACACACCTCTTTTCTCCTTACTCCAACATCCTTACCCACTCCCAACAACTCCGATACTCTGAACGCCCCAAAAAACATCCACAACATGCATAAACGAAATAAACCCACCTCGTCTTGATCCCTACAACAACTTGGTAACACCTGTATCATCTCAACTAACATTTCGAAAGTGATGGGCTCTCTTGCTGGTCTGTCCCCACTCGTTCTGACCCTGCTCCATCCTTTCAGCATTTTACCCAATAAATCACTATGTGCTGGATCATAACCGAAAAACAGTTTCCCGTAAAAAGACACTCCAGCCAGCTTTCCGCCAATTGTTGCCGGAGATAAACCCTCCCTGATCAGAAACAGCACGAAACGTCTGGTCCGTGCCTCCAATACCGACAAGCTTTGCTCCCAAAAATTGCCCACAAACTGTTCAAAAGATTGAAACTCCAACCATGCCAGTCTGTAATTACGCCGCGTGGATACCGCTAACGACATCTCCACCAGCCCTGTGATCGTCATGCCCCCCAATCCCAGATGTCTGCCGGGACCACAGTCTTGTTATGCTCTGCTCCTGGGGCCAATTCGCGGAAACGCTGCCACTGTGAACGAGATAGGGAGTCTGCAATCTCGTTGTAAATCACTGGTATATGTGTAGCTTTAAATATGACATTCAAGGATAAGCATAGAAGCATAAACTGCCGCAACAAGCGCAAAACTCTGATGTCCTTAGCTCTCTGTCTATTCACCAACTCTACCACTGCCATGTTGTCTATTTGAAAAATCACTGTCCTGTTGGCTAATTCCTGTCCCCACACTGCTAGTGCCACTAAAAGGGGAAAAAACTCCAAGAACGCTATGCTTCTCCCTTGCTGTCTCCAGGATGTTGGCCAGGATTCCGCACACCACCTCCCATCCCAGTATAAACCAAACCCTGACGCTCCTGCTGCATCCGAGAAAATTTGTACTTGCCATATTGTGTCTGACTCTCCAAAAGACATCGGTACTCCGTTGAACTTTGTCAGAAAAATCTCCCATATTCTAATGTCTTCTCGTAATGCCAATGACACTCGTATCCTGTGGTGCGGAAGTACGGCACCTGACATGGAAAGTCCTAAACGCCTGCAAAAAGTCCTACCTACCCTAACTACCCTGCAAGCAAAATTGAGGTAACCTAAAAGCTTTTGAGCTGTTCGCAACTCCATCCTGCGCAGAGTGCGCACCATTGCCAAGAACTCGAGTATCTCCCTCACTTTCGCCGCTGGCAACCTGGCGACCAACATCCTTATGTCTAGTTCGATGCCTAAGAATGTTAGGATCCGCGCGGGGCCCTCTGTTTTTTCTGGGGCCAGAGGCACTCCCGCCTGCTGTGCGAGCTTCTGAAACGTGTCCAGTGCCCGCCCACAGGCCCCCGTTGCCGCCGTTCCTACTAATAAAAAGTCATCCAAGTAATGTGTCACCCATCTATGCCCGCTTGTCTTCACAAAAACCCACTGCAAAAAGGTGCTGAATGTCTCAAATAGGGCGCATGATATCGAGCAACCCATGGGCAGAACTCTATCCACATAGATGTTGCCCTCTAACTGCATGCCCAAGAGGTCGAAATCTGCTGGATGGATAGGAAGCAATCTAAAAGCTGATTGAATATCACATTTCGTCATTTCCGCCATCCTACCGCACCTTAAAACCAGCCTTATCGCATCATCTACTGACGCGTAAACTACTTTAGAGTCCTCTTGGGCAATAAAATCATTTACTGACGTCCCTTCCGGCCATGACAGGTGGTGAATCAAACGAAATTCTCCCTGCGCTTTCTTGGGCACTACTCCCAATGGTGATATCATCAGCGCATCACTTGGCCACTCGTAAAATGGGCCTGCTATTCTGCCTAAAGCTACCTCCTTTGTTATTTTATCGTGCACAATCTGCGGGTGCTCCTTGGCTGACCGCAAATTGTCAGCCCATCTCCTTTGTCGTGGGCCTTGGTAGCCTAATCTAAAACCTTCTCTAAAGCCCCATTCCAAAAGCCGTGCCTTATCCCTATCCGGGTATAAGCGCAACCATGGCCGCAGAAATTCCAGTTTAACTGGTGTAGGCCCCTTTTGGCGCAGGCGCGCCATGAGCCCCTCTCCCCCTAGAGGCCCTCCACTGTTCCGCTGGGCTGGATAATGAGAAACATTGTGTGACTGGATGACGGCCCCCGCACTTGGAGCAGTCATGCTTGAACCTACATTGCGCTCTGGAACAAAAACCTTTGTTAAAGTTCCAGCAAGCCCCCGTGTTTGCCCCCGCTGTTTTAGTTTCAGTGCCCGCCCCTCCATGGGCGGGGCGCGCTTGAAAGGGCCTGTAGGTCACCGGCAATCCGCTCGCCGTATGAGTGGACGCCGCTGTCTGTGCTGATGCCATCCATTGCATCCACAGTTCTGAGTCTACATCGCCCCATGGTTTTTCTGGGTTAACACTTACCCTGGCCCTGAATTCTTCATCGTAACTTAACCACGCGAAACCCCCAAAATGCATTTGAGCCTTTCTAATTATATCCATGTATTTAAAAAGGGCGATAGCCCTGTCTGGGTATTTTTCGCAGTATATGCTTGCGAATATCAAAAAGGCCGACGTCCAGTTATCCATTGTTATGGGTACCCTGGGCCTGCGTGCCAACTCCCATTCTTCCTCCTTAGACCCTTCCTTCGCCTGTATGTCTCTATGTAATAGTTTAAACACATCCACGTATTTGTATTTCCATATCTTACTCTTTGTCTTCTCGGCCACATGTGAACCCAGCGGCATGGCCAAACCCATGTACGGCAGCCTTTTCTTGTGACTTCCCCCCTCCTTGTCTTCTACCACCTTGTCCCCTTTATCCTCCTTTCCTGCTGTTGCCGTATCTATCGAGGCGGTACCCTCTTTCTCTTTGTTCTCGCACACCTTTTGCGTAATGTTATTGCCTGTTATCTCCAGCACTGACCCTTCGCCTACTCCGATGGACCTACTGGTGGTAGCCTCCTGTATTGTCCCCCCCCCTCGCCCCACACTGACCACCATTTCTTACCTCCAGCGGTGTCCCCCAGGTTCCTTGGTACTCCTTTCCAGCTCCTGCCACGCTGCATGCTTTGTCTACTCCCCGTGGGGCCTTCCAAAGGTGCTGTAACCTGTAACACAGAGCACGAAGAAGAGGTTGCGCCGCTCTTGCGCCCTCGTCCCCCACCCTTTTTCCAGCGCTCATCTCCCAATCGCGTACTTTGCCATCCTCCCATTCGTCCCCTTCCTCCTCATAATCCAATTCCAAGACATCATCTCCTTCCCACTGGCCCTTGTGTTGGCCCACATCTCTCACATTGGTTAATGTACCCTCGTTGGCATCCCTGCCCGCATAAGGCAGGTCCTTGTGACGGCGTCCTTGGTCCCTCGGTGTGGAGAGGGCCGCCATAGACCCCTCCAGTGCTTCGTGCTAACGTGTTTGGGCCGTCTTGCGCCCAGTCGGCGTGCACCGCCTCTTGCCAACCTCTGTTGTTGACATTGTCGCCCTGTTGTCCCCATGACCGTCTGCGTCACTGCGTCTCCCTGCGCCGACTAACCCCTCGGCCGCCCTAGCCTCTTGTCCCTGTTCTCCTCTTACCCGTGGTACCCATACCCAGGATCCGTTCTCTTGACCTGCCTGTTGTGTCCCTGGTTGCCCTCTGGCCTCTCTGATTATAGGCGTTGCTTCGCTGTGTGTGCTCGCCTCTTCCCTGTCTTTGCACAGCTGTGCCCACCTGGCCTCCGTCTCTAATACCACCCTGCGCTGTTCCTTGATTCTAGCCTCCAAATCCCATGTGTCTGCCTGTTCCCAGTTCCCCTGTGTGTGCGAAACCTGGCTCGTCCCAGCCCTTGTTTCTTGCGGTGTCTTGACTTTCCCCCCCCTGGCCTGGCGGGGCGCCGTCTTGGCCCTCCCTGTCCCCCCCCTGTTCTTCCCGGCGTACTTGCCTCTTTTCTTCAGTGGCGACCCAAACCAACTTGGGTTGGGTGCCTCCCCTCTGTGATATGACAAATCTAGGGGGGCGCAAACCCCGCTAGTCCCCGGTGCGTGTTGCTCTGTTTCCTTGCCTAGTCCTTCCCCCCCGGCCTCCCCCGCCGCCTGGCCGCCTGTGCCTGCGGGGTCGGGACCCGCCTGTGCGCTATCTGTGCCCCTGCCCTGAGAGGCTTGTGTCTCCTCGCCGAACATCAGAGGGCTCTGAGCCCCGTACCTTAATTGGGCCGCAGTGCCTTGCCCAGGGGGAATGGGCCCCTCATCCTTCTCCCCGTCAGACTCCTGCGACTCGCAGGCCGCTACTGCGGCCGCGACCCGGCCAGATGCCGCCCTGGTGGGGCGTGTCATCCCGACCCAAGCCTGGTGTAAAACCCCTGGCCTGAGCAGATCTGCCCTGCCCGCTTCGCCCAAAACGCGCAGTGCGGCCCTCACCGCCTCAGCGTCGTGGCCGGTGGCCATACTGCCGGCCTGCCCTATCAGTTGCCTGTCCGATGCCACACTCGATCCCCTTTTGCCTGGCTCTGGGTGTCTGTATGTCTATCTATATCTGGGGCCTGGGAGTGCACTTAACCTGCTGGCAATGTCTTTTTGTCCTGTTGACTATATATGAATTGGGGGGTGGCGGGAACTGCCGGCAAAAATTACCCCGATCTCAAAATGCTGAATACACAATTGTGATGAAATTTTTTTTTTTAATTATTTTTTTATTTATACCCAGGGGGCCCTCGCCGCCCCGTGCGGTTCACCGTTGATCTTTGCGCCCCCCCCCCCGCGGGGAAATGTGCTCTCCGCCCGCCGCTGGGCCCGCCGTAATTGACTCCTAATAAAACCCGGCGCTCCCTGTTGTCCGCGATCTGGGGAGCCGGCTTGCTTCTCTGTGCGCGCGTGCTCCGCGCGCTGTCAAAATTACAAATGCCCGCGGGGCCGGCTCCACTAGCGCGGCGCCGCCCTTATGGGCTTCCCCGGCCTCTCGCTCCACACGCCTTTGCTGGCGTCACTTGCCCCGGGGCCGCCCTCCCTTCCCTCCTCTGCCTGCCGCGCTACCCCTGCCCGCGTCCCGGTGTCCTGACAACCGGGTGAGAACCTTTCACTGAAAAGAAGGCCTAACCTGGCTTCTAAATACTCCTTACCTCGCCTTCCTAAAATAAATCCTTCCCTCTCCTAAGTCGGCGCGCAAAGAGGCCCGACCCCACCCTCCACCCCCCTTATAAACTACTCTAACCCCCACCCCCACTTATCCCTAACCAATCAGGCGCCTAGTGCGCCACTTCCCCTGTCCCGAATCCCCCCGCGGAGAGACTAGACTGTGTCTCTCTCTCCGCGGGTCCCTTCATTTCTATACAAATTTCAAAACGTGCAGAGTAGGAGAGTGCAACGGAGTAAAAACATTTGCACTTTAAGTATTTTTGTAAATCATCGCCTGCTCTGCAAAGTGAGAAACTGGCATAGTTTTTTTAAAAATTGAGATAAAATGGGCCCTGCGCCACATCAGGTGGATATTCTAAGAGCTGGAGGCAGCCGCTTAGCGTCCAGATATTCCACGCCTTGGGATGGTTGAATGCAGCTCTTACAGCACTAACTCAGCTGTCCGCAACATTAAGGGAAGTCTTGAGAGAATGAAGGGAGTAGCCTTTCCACGGGACTGCCAGTTCCTTGCAATCTGACATCCTTCTTCTTGATGTGACATTGAGTCAGAGCTAAACAGAAGGGGACTTGACATTACGGGTGAAGCTAAAACTTTGAACATTTCTAAATTAAAGACAATTTAGCTTGTAGTGTGCATGTTCCGCAACCAGTGTCACATTACACCGCATAACATCAATTGTCCTCTTTTGTTATTCTGCAACAACCATAGTTTGATACCCAAGGCATTTATTCAGCCAGGACTTCTTTCTCGAACATACTGACTGGCCTCGCTGGGAAGTTTTATAACAATAGTAAGTTATTAAATATTGACATGACATAATATTGGGTCCACGTCTATTGGCGACTACAATATTGTGAAGGTGAGTGCAGTACTACTAATCTTAACTCCATGTTGATGTGCCTTCCCAATATGTGTACCTTCAATGTAAATCTATATTTATCTTCATGATATTAGTATCAGAACTGTGGTAAAACACCTCCGATATTGTGACATACATCCCACAGAAGTGCTGGCATACTCACACAAGCTTACACACAGATAATTACTTTGAGCCCAGCTCCTGGAAGTTTTCTACCCACACTATCTATTTCTATGCCAGAAACACCACTATTCTAAAAAAACACCTTATTTTGAGTTTGTTGGACAGGAAACTTCGTCAAAAAGGGGAGGAAATCCTGTGCACAATATTACAAGTGCAATAGGCTATAATGGGCATGTAATACGTTGCACAGGACATCTACCAGGTGCAAGACAGTATCTCCAAACTCTAAATAAGGGCCAGGGTACCCTACCGTTTCCGCCTCCTCGCACCCCGAATGCGCTGGACAATATATGACTGTCTTTTTGTATATACAACAGAACTCTTGGTCTCTTCAATTTCCAACTCAGGCTCCAGAATGCAGACAAATTCACTCTGCAAGATCCCTTTGTAGTTTCGGCTGCCCAGGCAATTTTCAGTTCTTTCGTGCAAAAGGCATCTTCCGCTACATTTATCACCCCCTGCCGCTGGCTACAAGTCAGCTTACTCCAAGCTACTGAGCCGAAATGTGGAGCGGGGCTCCAGTTTATCATTCCACACAATAATGGGAGTTCACAGCACCAAGGGCAGAGTCAAAATTCATTCCAACACCCTGTCTTCTTGCGGTTATGAGAAATGACAGAAGCGGAGTTACATTTGCAGAAACAGGGGGAGAGCAAACACATTGAACAAAGTCCTATCTGTACTTGGTACCGAGAAAATCGATCCGGAAAATGTATTCTTGAAAAGGATGTAGATAGTGTTTTCGGACTGCCTGCCACTCGCCTTTTCTTGTATTACGACATCAAGCCTTAACTGCCCCAAGGCCTTTCCATCAGCCTTTGCAAGCATAACCTGTGATGGTAATGTGTTTTCTATCGTACACATGATCAGAATGGTGCACAAAGAACAGTCAAAATGGAAGATGAATCGAGTCAAACTCAAAAAACATAGATAAGATTGTGGTTAGGAGAGCAACCCACAACTGCCATGCAAACCGTAACTTGCACACCAAATCCAATGCTCTTAACCTCACCCATAAGAAAACAGATGTATTTATAAATGTCTAAGTTATCTTGCAGATGAGATTATATATCACATTAGCCTTGCCATAGTGACAGAAGCATTGTGGACGCACTGCCATTAGTTAGTTTGATTGCTGTTCAATTACATTTTGCTTTTAGATGTTATTTATTAATAAAAACATTATGAGGTCCTAAGTAAGCTGTTGTTAGAACTGCTATCCTTGGCGTGGTTTTCCCTGTCGTTTTTGCCTCTGCTTCCCATGTTGTGACTATGTGCTGTTTTTGCTGTTTTTGGTACTCTGGGCACTTTACCACTGCTGACCAGTGCTAAAGTGCAAATGCTCACTGTGTAAAATGTATGTGAAATTGGCTTTTCCATGATTGGCACATTTGATTTACTAGTAAGTCCCTAGTAAATTCCACTAGAGGGGCCCAGGGCCTGTAAATCAAATGCTGCTAGTGGGCCTGCAGTACTAGTTGTGCCACCCACATGAGTAGCCCTGCAAACATGGCTCAGACCTTCCAACGCAGTGTTTGTGTGTGCAGTTTTAAACTGCCAATTCGACTTGGCAAGTGTACCCATATGCCAGGCCCAAACCTTCCATTTCTATACATGTAAGGCACCTCTAAGGTAAGCCCTTGGTATCCCCCTGGGTAGGGTGGCGTGTATGTTAAAGGTGGGACACATACTGATGTGTTTTACATCTTCTAACAGTGAAATACTGCCAAATTTGGGTTTCACTGTTGCAAGGCCTATCTCTCTCATAGGTCAACACGGGGGCTGCCTTTTAGTATCTTTGATGTGAAGTTTCCTTTTTGGAGCAGATGGAAATATGGAATTTAGTGTCTCTGAACTCACAATTTTAAAATACATATTTTGGCAAAGTTGTTTTTTAGATTGTCAGTTTGAAAATGCCACTTTTAGAAAGTGGGCATTTCCTTACTTAAACCATTCAGTGCTCTATCTGCTTGTGTATTCCCTTTCTGGGTCAGATTGACAGTTGGGCTGTTTATGATTTCCCTCTAGACAGTAATGTAAAGTGAACTGGGGTGTAGCCTGCATATCCCGATGAGCCATCTGGGCTAAAGTGGAGGGAGGTGTAGTCACTTACACCTGAATGGGCTGGGCCTGCCCTCACACGATACAGTCTCCAAACCCCTGGTCTGTGTCTGGAGCCAGGCCTGGGCAAGGCAGGATCTTGTGTACAACAGAGGCTTTCCTTTGAAGTTTGCCTACTTCAAAGGCAGAAAGAGCTATAAGTAGTGGACCCAAAACTCCGGAAGTTCAAATTACTTCTGGAACCAAGAGGAACCTCTGCCAAGAAGAAGAACTGAAGAGCTGGAGGAGGAGTACTGCCCCTTTGCCTGTGACTGTGCTTTGCTGGGTTGGCCTGCAGTTGCTGCTTCTGCTGTAAGAGGACAAAGACTGGACTTTGTGCTATATTCTTGCTTGTGAAGAATCTCCAAGGGCTTGGACTGAGCTTGCCTCCTGTTTTGAAGTCTCAGGGCCATCAAGTACTTCCTCTGCCAGCACCTGGGCTCTCTACTAAGACTCCTGCCAGTGGCGACTTGCAGGAGTTACATGGGGCGGGGCAGTCAGGGCGTTCCCAGGCAGATAGGGAGTCTGTGCTCTAGTGCCGGGATGGAGAGAGCACACTGTACATGTGTGTTTGGCCGGGCTAAGATGGCCTGCCTAACACACTTGTGCTCTGATGGGAGTGCACAGTGCACTCCCTTCACTGCTCATTACCCCCAATGCTTCGCCCTTTCACAACAAAAGGATAATACACCTTATCCTTTTGTTGTGAAAGGTTTGCAGCTTCTGCTACTGGTGGGGGGGCAGCGCCAAGTGGTGCCCTATCCAGTCCCTGAGCCCTTGAAAGGTGAAGTTGGTAGAACAAGGATTGAAATCCACACACAGGAAGCCATGCATGGAAAATTTGACACACCACCTGCAATGCAGCTGTAAAAAATGGCGTGCCACCTGCCTCATGGCTGAAATCGATGCACCATCTGCATCGCAGCTAGGAAATTGACGCATCACCTACATTGCGGCTAGAGAAATGACACAACACCCTCTTGCAACTACTGATAATGACACAAACCACATGCAGCACAGTGTTCCTTCACTGTGCGGCTGGATTTCTCACGCAACATCGATGGGTGTCAAAGTCATTGTGAACCTATGTGGATCTGAGATGCTCTGTCTGGAAATTGACAAATTGCTCTCTTGCAGGAGAGAAAAACGACACATCGCTGACCCGACCTGAGAAGAAACAACGCACTGCCTCACTTGTATATAAGGAATCAACTCATCGCTGACTTTTCTGATGCACGCTCACCCGTGCGGCTTTATTTTTGATGCAAATGAGATACTTTGTGTAACCTCAATATTTCAATTGTTTTCTATGAATTAAGACTGTTCTTCTTTTGTTGAGAAGCAGTGGTTATTCACACATCTCTGAAGTCCGGGGTCCCCATACTAGCATGTGAATTACAGGGCATTTCTCAAATAGACCTCTTTCTTATACACTGTCTAACATTTGAAAGGACAAAATGTAGAGAAAGACAAGTGGCAAAAACTCTTGTTCTCCTATTCTGTCTTCCCCCAAGTCTCCTGATAAAAATGGTACCTCACTTGTGTGGGTAGGCCTAGTGCCCGCGACAGGAAACGCCCTAAAACGCAACATGGACACATCACATTTTTACATTGAAATCAGCTGTGGATTTTTGCCTCTCAGCTTAGCGGGCACCTAGGGAACCTGTGCATTTTTGAAAAGTAGACACCTAGGTAAATCCAGGCTGGAGTGACTTGTGGGATCTCACCAGGCCCTGTTACCCAGAATCCTTTGCAAACCTCAAAATTTGGCAAAACAAAACTTTTTTCGGTGATGGAAAGTGCTGGAATCGGAGAGGAGCCACAAATTTCCTTGCACTCAGCATTTCTCTAAGTCTCCTGATAAAAATGGTACCTCAATTGCGTGGGTAGGACCATTGCCCGCAACAGGTAATGTCCCAAAACACAACATGGACACATCACATTTTCCCAAGGAAAAACTGACATGTTTTTTGCAAAGTGCCTACGTGTGGATTTTGACCTCTAGCTCAGCCGGCACCTAGGAAAACCTAGCAAACATATACATTTTTAAAACCTAGACACCTAGGGAAATTCAGAATGGGGTGATTTGTGGGACTCTCACTGAGTTCTGTTTCCCAGAATCCTTTTCAAACCTCAAAATTTGGCAAAAGAACACTTTTAAAGTTCTGAAATCTGAGGGGAGTCACAAACTGCCTTCCACCCAGCATTCCCCTGTATCTTTCAACAAAAATGGTACCCCACTTGTGTGGGTAGGCACAGTGCCCGTGTCAGGAAGTGCCCCAAAACACAACGGGAACACGTCACATTTAGCCAAAGAAAACTGCCAAGTTTTTTGCACAGTGCCTACCTGTGGATTTTGGCCTCTAGCTCAGCCAGCACCTAGGGAAACTAGCAAACCTATGCATTTATTAAAACTAGACACATTGGGGAATTCAGAATGGGTTGATTTGTGGGGCTCTCACTGGTGTCTGTTACTCTGAATCCTTTGCAAACCTCAATATGTGGCATAAAAAACACTTTTTCCTCACATTTCGGTGCTGCAAAATTCTGGAATCTGAGGGGAGCCACAAATGTCTTTCCACCCAGCATTCCCCCACATATCCCAATAACAATGGTACATCAATTGTGTGGGTAGGCCCAGTGCCCAGGATAGGAAATGCCCCAAAACAGAACGTGGACACATCACATTTTCCCAAGGAAAATGGACATGTTTTTTGCAGTGTCACTATTTACACTGCCAGCCAAGTGCCACACCACGAACGCCACCATCACTTAAAAAGAAAAAAGAAAACAGTAACTAATTATAACTACAAAACTACAAACACAAGTATACAGTTTTGCCGTATGTAAAACTGAACAAAAAATATTAAACAATATAGAACAGGCAGTTTACACTCACGGTAGTTCCCAATTATTCTTTTGGGTGTGGTAACTTCTGAAACAGCCATCCACACACAGCTGAGGCTTAGAAGGACAATCTGGGCAGCACATACGAGTCTCCCTCCAGATACCTCTTCGGGCACAGAATCTACATATCTTGGCAGGAAAGTCTTTTTGGGGAGTGGAAGGAATCTGAGCAGGACAGTTGCGATCTTTCAATCTAGCCACATCATCCACCACTGCTACTCTAGGAACTCTTGCCTGTTCCACCACAAGGCTCTCTATCATTGACTCCTGAAATTTAACACATTTCATACTTGACTCAGGAGAACAATCCTTGAATACAATAAAACCATTAAAAGTTGCTAAATGGAACAAATTTATAGCCTACTTTTTATACCAAAACTAAGACTTATGAACAGCAGTGCAAGGTTTCAACCTCTGATCTACTCTATCAACACCACACGTGTGCTTATTGTAGTCCAAAATGCACACAGGTTTGCGCACTTCGGCAACCTGACCCCAAACAGCCACAGGGGAAGTTCTCTCATCATGGATGGTAGTTAGCATGTAGACATCCCGCCTGTCAGCAAATTTCACAGCTAGCAGCTCATCATTCCACAAGGCACTGCACTGTCCCCTCTCAAGTTTTCTACACACAAGCTCCCTTGGGTAGCCTTTCCAGTTAGAGCGGATTGTACCACAAGCAAAAGTGTCCACTCTGAAAAATTCCCAGAATAATTGCACTCCAGTGTAGAAGTTATCTAGGTACAAATTGTGACCTTTGTTAAACAGTCATCTACCAAGTTCCCACACAATTTCCCCACTAACTTCAAAACTGGGCAAAAAAACAGGGGGTTCAGTCCCTACCAGTGTAGACCCGGAAATTATAAACATATCCTGTACTACTTTTAAACAACATATACATCTTAGTTCCATACCATGCCCTCTTGCTAGGAATGTACTGCCTAAAAACCAAACGGTCCTTGAACAGGACCAAGACTCATCAACAGATATTTCTTTCCATGGAACATAAACCTCTGAAAACCATTCTACAAAATGATCAAGGACAGGCATAATCTTAAAAAGACAGTCAGAATCATCATGATCTCGTGATAAGGCTAAAGCATTGTCAACAAAATTCAGCATCCGAAAAAGAAGCAAATACTGATTATGAGTAATGGTTGCAGGAAATATAGCCGTTGCCATCAAGGGACTAGTATACCAATAAGAAGCCAGTGACGGCTTCCTTATCAACCCCATCAAAAAAGTCAAACCCAAGAACTTTTTCATCTCTTCTGGATTTTCGGGAATTCACTGGGTAGCTCTAGAATGTGGCCTAAGTCTGTCAACTGTTGTCCCTCAAATACTACTCAGCATACAAATTAGTCTGCTCAACAATCTCTCCCAAAAATACATCATCCATAAACAACTGAAAGAAATTGATAGGCAAAAAAAATTCTGTATTGACTCCACACCTGGGGAGACCAGTAAAGGCATGCAGCTCTGGCTGCTCCATGTTTGGGTAAACCCAGAGTTCAGGTCTTCCACTGGGAAACCTTTCAGCCCCAGGCTGCTGCACTATTAGCACATCAGTGTCATCCTGTAAAACGGGCCTTTCATCTGCTCTGAGAGTGGCTTCCTAATCAGAAGATTCCTCTTGGCCAGAAAATTCACTGCCAGAATCTCACACTTCCGCTTCTGCCTCAGATGCAGAGTCAGTCTCGCAGTCATGGTCAGAAGACGACTCAAAAAGCATACCAACAACCTGCTGAGCAGTCAACCTGCAGCTAGCCGCAATTCTTTCTAAGAAAAGTAACTTGACAAATGCACCAACAACAACCAGCACTGTCTAAAATAACCACTAAACAAATTGAGGCTTTACACAAAGAGTTATGTACTCAAAAACTATACCACTCACTTGACTGAAAAAGCTAGACTCACCAGCAACTACTCTGCACAGACACAGCAGTCACTAATGATATCCCACTAAAAAGAAAAAAATAAGACATAAGACAACACGAATATCATTGTGCGCAAATCGAAGAACAATTTCACACACAATCCTGCATTTAGTACATCACTTACAAAAATGCCATTGATGCATGGCAACAATACTCATTTACGGTAAATTGTTTTTTCTTACCTAAAACATGCAACTACGCAAACTGAAGGTCAACCACTGCCAAAACCGCAAGGAGTCACAGCAAAGGAAGCAAATCAATCAATCAATCAATCAATTTGTAAAGCGCGCTGCATACCCATGAGGGCTTCAAGGCACTGGGGGGGGGGGAGGTGCTGCTACTGCTCGAAGAGCCAAGTCTTGGGGAGTTTTCTGAAGGAAAGAAGGTCCTGGGTCTGCCGTAGATCCGGAGGGAGGGTGTTCCAGGTCTTGGCGGGGCGAGGTACGAGAATGATCTGCTGCCGGAAGATTTGCGTCGGATGCAGGGGATGGAGGCGAGGGCGAGGTTAGCGGAGCAGAGATGTCGGGTGGGGGTGTAGAAGCTGAGTCTGGTGTTCAGGTATGATGGTCCGGTGTTGTGGAGTGCCTTGTGTGTGTGGGTGAGGAGCTTGAAGGTGATTCTCTTGTTGACGGGGAGCCAGTAAAGGTCTCTTAGGTGGGGGGTGATGTGGCAGTGGCGAGGGTTGTTGAGGATGAGTCGGGCAGAGGTGTTTTGGATGCGTTGGAGGCGTTGGAGGAGTTTGGATGAGATACCGGTGTAGAGGGCGTTGCCGTAGTCGAGTCTGCTGCTAACGAGGGCCTGGGTTACTGTTTTTCTTGTTTCTGTTGGGATCCACTTGTAAACTCTGCGAAGCATGCGGAGGGTGTTGTAGCAGGAGGAGGAGATGGCACTTACCTGCTTTGACATGGAGAGTGAGGAGTCGAGGGTGAAGCCAATGTTTCGTGCGCTTTCGGTGGGTGTCGGTGGGGGACCCAGCGTAGACGGCCACCATGAGTTGTCCCGGGCGGAGGGGGTGCACCCAAGGATGAGGACCTCTGTTTTGTCCGAGTTCAGTTTTAGCCAGCTGTCTCTCATCCAGTCGGCGATGGCTTTTAGTCCCTTGTGGAGGTTGGTTTTGGCGGTGTGAGGATCCTTGGTGAGGGAGAGGATGAGTTGGGTGTCGTCGGCGTGGGAGATGATGTTGAGGTTGTGCTGGCGGGCCACTTGTGCGACGGGGGCCATGTAGATGTTGAACAGCGTCGGCCTGAGGGATGAGCCCTGGGGTACGCCGCAGATGATGTTGAAGGCTTTGGATTGGTAAGGGGGAGGCGGACTCTTTGGGTTCTGCCGGCGAGGAAGGATGCGGCCCATTCGAGGGCTTGGTCCTGGATTCCTGCTGCGTGGAGGTGGGATTTTAGGGTGTGGTGACAGACGGTGTCAAAGGCGGCTGATAGGTCTAGGAGGATGAGGGCTGATGTTTCTCCATTGTCGAGGTGGCTTCTGATGTCGTCTGTGGCGGCGAGGAGGGCGGTTTCGGTGCTGTGGTTGCGTCTGAAGCCGGATTGGGAGGGGTCGAGGATGTTGCTGTCTTCGAGGTGCGAATGAGCTAAGTGTTGATGATTTTCTCGATGACCTTTGCCGGGAAAGGGAGCAGAGAGATGGGCTGGAAGTTTTTCAGGTCCTTGGGGTCTGCCTTTGGTTTCTTGAGAAGGGCGTTGATTTCAGCGTGTTTCCAGCTTGCTGGGAATCTTGCAGTTTCGAAGGAGATGTTGATGGCTTTCCGTAGGTGTGGTGCTATGTTTGCTTTGTTGAAGATGTGGTGTGGGCAGGGGTCTGATGGTGATCCAGAGTGGATGGAGTTCATGGTCTTGCGGGTATCGTCGTCGCTGATGTTGGTCCAGGAGATCAGTTGGTTGGAGCGGGTGGAGTTCGTGGTGGGTGGGGTGGGAGCATCCGGAGTGTGAGGGGAGTTGAAGCTGTCGTGGATGTCTGAGATTTTTTGGGGGAAGGCGGCTGCTAGGGCGTCGCATAGTTCTTGGGAGGGGGTGATTTCGTTGACGATGGCGTTTGGGTTGGAGAGTTCTTTTACGATGCTGAAAAGTTCTTTGCAGTCGTGGGCATTGTTTTCTAGCCGGGTTTTGAAGGAGGATCTTTTTCTAGCCTGATGAGTTGGTGGGGTTTGAGTGTGGCATCCTTGAGTGCCTTGTGGTTGTCTAGAGTGCGTTTGAGCAGCCATATTTGCTTGAGTTTTCGGCAGTGGCGTTTGGAGGCTTGGAGGTCGTCGGTGAACCAGGTGGCTTTTTTGTTGATGTGGTTGTTGGAGGGTTTTCTGAGTGGAGCAAGGCGGTCGGCGCAGTCATTGATCCATAGCTTGAGGTTGTGTGCCGCGATTTTGGGGTCGTGGGGTTGACGGGTGGATTCTGGGCTAGGGCGTTGGTTAGATGAAATTCAGTGACTTTGCCCCATCGACGGCATGGTGGTTGTACGGTGAGGTGGTCTTCTGTCTGTTTCTTGAAGGTGATGTGGATGCAGTGGTGATCAGTCCAGTAGAGTTCGGAGGTATGGTTGAAGGTGACGTGGTTGCTTGTGGAGAAGATGGGGTCGATGGCAAAAGCTTTGAACTAGAACAACAAGGAGAAATAAACTATTATGATCACAAATGGAAATACTTCGCCAGTTGACAAACACCCCGCCACCAAATATTTAGACATTTTCCCTGGTGTCTTATGGTTTCAGCCCCCCTCGGGGGCAGATGGGCCTAAAAAAAATAGGCAGATCTTCCCCCAATGGGGGGAGGGTGGTCAGAAATGGCCAACAGTTATGTGCTTCCTTTGTGGGGGCGACCCTTGCCCAAGGGCTGTTCCCCATACAAAAAAAAATAAAAAACTATCCCTGGCACCTTAGTGCATTCTGCCTTCCTGGGGGGCAGATATGCCTAAAAAAAGGCTGATCTGCTCCCAAGAGGGGTAGAAATAGCAACAGTTGTGTGCCCCCTTTGGGGGAGGACCCTTGCCCAAGGGGCTGCCCCCACACACACAAAAAACAAAACTAAAGAAATCCCTGCTGCTTTCGTGGCTTCTGACCCCCTGGGGGGGCAGATGGATTTAAAAATGTTAGCCTGATCTTCCCCCAATGGGGGCAGAAATGGCCAACAGTCAAGTGCCCCCCTAGGGGGGCAACCCTTGCCCAAGGAGCCGCCCCCCACACAAAAAAAGCATGAAACAAAATAATCCTTGGTGTCTTCATGGCTTCTGCCCCATGGGCCTAAAACAAATACTCCTATCTGTCCCCAAGGGGGACAGAAATGGGCAACAGTTGTGTGGCCCCTATGGGGAGGGACCCTTGTCCAAGGGGGCAACCCCACACAAAAATCATTTTAAAAAAACTGAAAAAATCCCTGGTGTCCTCATGGCTTCTGCACCACCATGGGGGCAGATGGGCCTTAAAATAATAGTACGATATGCCCCAGGGGGGCAGAAATTGCCAACGGTTGTATGCCCCCATTGGTGGGTGACCCTTGTCCAAGGGGCAGCCCCCCCACACCAAAAAAAACAAAACTAAAAAGCATCCCTGGTATATTTGTGGCTTCTGCCCCTTTGGGGGCAGATGGGACTGAAAATAATAGGCTGATTTACCCCCAAGGGGAGGTAGAAATTGTCAACAGTTGTGTGGCTCCTTTGGGGAGTCGACCCTTGCCCAAGGGGGCACCCCCTCACACAAAAGAACACAAAAAAATCCTGAAAAATTCCATAGTGTGTTTGTGGCTCCTGCCCTGCCATGGGGGCAGATGGGCCTAAATATAATAATCCCATATGCCCCCCAGGGGGGCAGAAATTGCACACAGTTGCGTTCCCCCCTTAGTGGGTAACCCTGGTGTCTTTGTGGCTTCTGCCCCTTTGGGGGCAAATGGGCCTAAAAATAATAGGTTGAGAACTGGCCAACAGTGCTGTGCCCCCTTTGAGGGGGTGACTCTTGCAATCACTGGACTCATCGTGGCTTCTACCTCTCGTGGGGGCAGATCAACCTAAAAATAATAGGTTGATCTGCCCCCAAAGGGGGAAGAAATGGGTACAACATTACGGCCCCCTAAGGGGAGTGACCCTTGCCCAAGGGGCCAATCCCCCCAAATGAAATTGAAAAAAATAAATTCCCTGGTGTCTAGTGGGCATTCCTGCTGCCCGATCGTGGTGTGGTCGGGCAGCAGGAATTCTGAAAGAGATATCGAGGGAAAGGAAAGGCCTTTCCTTTCCCCCAGTGCCCCTTTTACAGAAAATCCCCCCACCCACCCGGCTGCAGGAGAAACTCACCTATTTCTCCCTTGTTGCACTGGAAGCAAATAGCTTCCAGCGCATTGGCGGCCTCTAATGATGTCAGCATGCAATTGCAGCTGAAGTCATTAGATGGGATTGGGGGGTGGGGGTGGAAGGGGAAGCGATTCCCCTTCCATCCCTGCCCAGGGGAGTGGACTAGAGCTCCAGCTCCCTCGTGGGCCGGGTAAAGGACTTAATGATTACTTCCTGGGCACCCGAGCGGTGCAGCCGAGCACGTAACCGTTACGCCCTCGGCACCCAAGGGGTTAACAATCCAGGAGAGATGGTTGGCAGGAGTTTTGGTTTGAGCTGCAAACTATACCTAGTGAATTTCTGTGGCTTGTCCTGTTTGAACCAGAACCACAACTAAGTTTCTAACTATAGTTTGCTTTTGGGAGAAAATGGGCTGTTGGTTTGGAGGAGGTGTGTACCCTTCTCATGCAACAACCACAGTACTTGCCAGGGTGAACTGTAAAAAGTCACTAAATTAACCTGTGCTCAACCCTCTGGTAGCTTCCCACAAAAGCAGTCAAGCTTGGCTCAAAGGCAATGTGTAAAGCATTTAGGCAGTACACAAACAGTAATAAAGTGAAAACACAATACATGAAAAACCCCACACTAATTTAGAAAATAGAGTAAAATTGAATACATTTTTTGGCATCAACATGATAAAAATCCAAACAGCAGAACCGAGGATATGCCATCTTAAAACTGTATGGCATGTATAGTGCCTAAAAACACAAACAGCCTATCTCAGCTATCTGGTTATATGAAAACTGGTGAAAGTAACAAGTTCAGGCTGATGCTATGGATTGCAGACTGGATGCAGTCTGTCTGGTGGCACAATAGGCTAGTAAGAAGTCATCTGTGTGACCTGAGCTGTGTCTTTTGAAGTGCAAGTGTGACAGACAACAACTTCTCCCCGTTAATCAAGTCAGAATGATCCATCCTGACAACACCAAGGCCCTCTACTGTGATACTGTCTGGGAGAGATACACAAAGGCTTACTACCAGCTACACCTAGTCATGTCACCCAGGAAACAGGCAAAAAATTGGCTAGGACGAGGACATCACAACTTTCTACATATGACATTTTTTAAATTGTGACTCAAATCCGACTTTACACATAAAGAGGTGTTTAAATTACAATTCATCAGACCCCAAACATGACATTCCTACCTTCTCCCACGCAAAAGTTATCACTTATATCTTATTGTATGGCAGAGGTAGCACTCACAGTAGTGGAAAATGGACTTGGGAGTTTTTCACTGCTAGGACATGTAAAAATTAAAAATACTTCCTCACCCTTTAAACACAACACACCCTCTCCTAGGGGCTGTATAGGGCCTGCACTAGGTGTGGTTTAAAAGTATTAAAAAAGGGAGCTTAAAGCTTGGTAAAAGGTTTATTTTGCCAAGTCAAACTGGGAATTTAAAACTGCACACCAGGCTGCAATGGCAGGCCTCAGACATGTTCTAAATGCTTCTTAAAGGGGTGACACAATAGGTGCTGCAGGCCAACTAGTAGCATTTAATTTTCAGGCCCTGGGTACATGTAGTACCACATTAATGAGATCTTACAGGTAAATTACATGTGCCAAATGGGTGTAAGCCAATTATACAATGTTTAAAAGAGAGGGTAAAAGCACATTAGCACTGGTTAGCAGTGATAAAGTGTAGAGTACTAAAAGCTAATAAAAACAGGTTCAGAAAACAGTAGGAAGAAAGGCAAAAAGTTTGGAGGTGACCCGTCAGAGTTTTTTCATTGAAAAATATGACATGTTAAATGTATATATATAATGGGCAGGTACTGCAGGTACTGAGTAACTGCACTTCTTTAATTTGAAGGAGAGAATACCTGCACTTCTCAGCACTGCTGAAAAACATTACAATGGACCAGTCCAGGCACTTCTCAGGAGCAAACAGGTAGTTGAATAAAACCAGCTGAATTGTCCCTCAGTATGCATCTCTAGTAAAGTGGGACTCAGAATATATTATATATATATATATATATATATATATATATATATGAAAACATAAAAACAAGTGTTAAATAAACGAAAAACACAGGCTTTTTTAAATGCTATTTTTTATTTACATCATTTCAGAACCTAACTCTAATGGTATTTTAACCCTTGTTTTTTCCTGTGAATGTATGTATTTTTTAACATAAGCTTAACAGCTCATTTCTATATCTAATAAAATATAAGGTCACTAACCTTTGCTTTTTTTCAGCTCTTCACCAAGCCCCTACTCCGTCCTACCTTTGGCCATACACAGCATTGGTGGGCCTAGAGTCCAACCCACTGCTGGAAGTCAATCCAGCTAAGCATTGGCCTATGGCACAACCCTCACTCCGCTTTGCTTTTGGCAATGCACAGCATTGGTTTGGTCCAGTATCCAGCCCACTGCTGGCTGCCAACGCCCACTGTGCACAGCCTAATGCCTGCACAATGGTGGTTGGCCACAGGTGAGGTACTGGGTTTTTCAGAACCGGTACTGATCCGGTAACCCAGTGGTGCCAGGGTACACCCAAAGACCTCGGGTACTTTCCTGATTCAGACCACAGAAACTCAGAGTCTTCTAAGTGAAGTCAAAGATCGAATTTATTGGCTGCAACCAAGTGACAAGCGTCCTAGAAGTACAACAGCACGGTTTGTATGTTCTCAGGAGACTGTGTTTCAATGCAAAGTCAGGTTTCCTTATATACAGTTTTTTAAGCTTCAGGCAAACATTCTTTTCATTTTGGTTGGTCATTCACATGTTTTCACTACAAAGGAAAAAACAGTGTCATGATGAAACCTCATATTTCATGTCATCCAACCCATAATAAATTACCCGGCAAGGCCTAGTATTTTACATCAGATAAGTGTGGACCCCCAATAAAAACGGGCACCTCCCCCTCGTAAAGTAAGAAGAAGAAAAGAGCAGGTGCAGGTGTGAGCAAGATTAGGCAGGGTGTGTGAGCGATAATAAGGGTTTTATGGCATGGTGTGCCTTGATGCTATCTGATTCGGCCACTGGGAGAGGGACTGACCAAACAGGTTTGGCCTGAGGCAATGGTTCCAGCTTGCCCAGGTCAGAGAAAAGTCAATCAAGGTGTACGTGTCCTTGGAATCAAATCTGACTGTATTATAAGCCTATGTGAGGGCAACTTTTAAAAATGGCTGCCGTGGATAAAATGGGAGCCACGAGTGCAGGACGAAAATGGCGATTTCGAGGTGAAAACGCTGCTGGAATTGAGCGAAAATGCTCATGCTTAGTGTACTAGTCATTATCGGTCTTTTGATACTAAAATCGTACTGCTGTGGCAAAGTAAATTACATGGGTCCAGAATTTTTAGAACCACAAACCCTCCTTTTACCCTTACATAGGCAATAAACCTATTCTCATGCTAATCTGAGTCCAGGTCTATGTTTCTAAAGTCGTTGAGATGTTGCTGTAACATCATCCTAGTATTTAGCTCGTCTCTTGGTGCAGGTTTCCTTATGCATGATGTAACACAGAGGCCACATATGGCAGGACAAAGTAAGGAATACCTCTATCTGCAGTAGGTGGCATAAGATCACACACCCAACAATTAGTGATGTTCACTACTAACTAGTGTTGATGCAGAAGCTGTACAAAAGAATTGCTTACGAATTCTGATCTTCTAACCTGCTCATGTTCAGGAAAAGGGTGAAAAGAGTGCAAAGAAACAATAGTAGGAAAAGACATAGGTTGGGAAGTGGGTGCAGAAGTCAATTGAGTAGAGAAAAACAATCCCACCCATAAATGACAACGTCATGTTTAAAAGTCACTAGAAAACACGTTATTAAGAACATATAGACAACGGGAGAAAGTAGTGACCACTATTACAAATGAAATAATAATTTTTCACAACCCTAACCAAAAAGCAAATCCTAAAATTATCTAGTAACATTTTTAGGGCTCCTCTGCATTTCAGTAATTTTGGTATGTTCAGGTGGAACAGTGGTGACTCTCATCAATGCTCTAAGGTGAAAAGGGGGTACTCTTTCCACAGAAAATGGACTTTATTCTGCTTTTACTAAACAGAATAGTACTTTAAAACAATGCCAGCAAAACAATCAGTCTCCTAACACCTAGTCTATACAATCACACGGAAACCTCTTGTGAAACTAACTATGCCCAGAGTCCGTTCAAAAAGCCTCTCTGGCAGGCTTCTATTGTCCATCAAATTTTCTTTTGTTGTTTTCTTTCGCAAGGGCCTCTCAATTCAGGCCTCTTCGTGAGAAAAGTACTGCTTAGTTGGAGTGCCCTCCTGGCAAACACCCACAGCTCACTCGAAAGTCTCAATGTCTTAAAGCAATGCACCAGTGTCTCTCCTCTGTGGCAGACACTTCAAACAATGTGCTCTTCATTGATCAAGGGCACAAATCATCTTGTGCAGACCCAAGCACCATTAATTGGGAAATAGCTCAAGCTCAGCAGCACTTTCAGACTCCAACACTCATTATTTAGTGTCAGAGGACGCTCAAGCTGCTCTTTCATGGGCACCACAATATAGTGCCTTTTTCCAAACTTGAAATCTCCCGTGCACTGCCCTTCTTCCGTTGGAGCAAAGAAAAGGGGGTGTGTGGCCAAAACGCAGGCCAAGGGGCTCAAGGGATTGAACACTGTCAGAGGTTACCAGCACATGACAGGTAGAGAAATGAAACCTCAAAACAGCTCTGCCATCAACAACAGGAATCCTTCTCTTTAGCTCTTTTACACTGAAACTTTGGTTTTGCGATGTCCAACGCCGTCTGATGGAGCAAGTACGATACCATGCGCTGGCGATCGCTGTCCAGCTTTGCTACTTTCTGGGTGCTGAGACTGTAGGGCCAAAACGTCCGTCTTTCATCTGTAGCTGTCACTGATGGGAATTAGGCTTAAATCAATGTCCTGCAGGTTATTATGACTTGATACCCGCAGAATCTAGTGATGTAGGAAATGTGCCACAGTTGTTAGTTCCCTTCAATTTAGTACAAAAACAGTTCATGATTTTTAACAAGGGGACTGCAAGCAGGTGGTCTGCAATCTTCAAAGGAGTAGCCATACACCATGGGCATAAAATACAAAGACAAAGGCAGAAGGGCAAAACAGGGTCTCTAGCATCTTTAATTGGGTTCTCTCCATTATTCTCTGCCATCTATAGCTACATGAGAATTCTATCTGAATGGATTTCCTCACACAGTGGCATTGTCTAATGGGGTAAACACATATTTTCCTCAATGATTAAGTATAGGTGTTCCTCCTTATCTTAGAACATCTCAATAGAGAAATCACATGATACCGATTATCAGGGACATGTAGAAACCTTCCTTTAAAAACTGTGCATCAGGTGCACTATGCAATACACAGGCTAATAGTCAAATGTGCAAACAAAAAGACAAGAACTAGAGGGTCCTGATATTTGCATGATTAGGACACATCTGATCCCACCAAAAATTAAAGTAGCAGGAACAGAAGGGAACCGAAAACCAAATTAAAATAGACATTGAAAATTCGTCATGTTCAAAAAGGTAAACATAAGATATCTCCTATTGAGATGGAAAACTTGTCTTACTATAATATTGAGTCAGTTAACCAGTCTATCGCTACCCTGACAGTCAGGCTGGAAAACATTGAAGCAGGCCTAAGGCAAATTCTTGAAAACCAGTCTGGTCATACCAAAGGGAATTATACATAACATGGGGGTCCCTGGTACAACACTGCAGTCTGGAAATGTGAACCTGAACAATACATCAATAATAATAAAAAGGTCTGACTGGTGAAAGGAATTTGAAAAAGAGAAATGGGACTAGGACATAGCTAAAATCTCAATAACTAAGCATGATGCGACATTGGTCAGGGGAAGTAACAAAAGAAAAAATCTATAGGAAGAACAAAAAAATTATTTGGGTGATAGTCAGGCATGTGTGCACAACACCGAGAGTACGGGTGACACAAAGGCCAAAGTTACACAAATTTTAACTCTACCGTTGGTGACTACACCATATACGGTACTCCTAGCTAATGTTTCAGTTCCTTCTTCAGGAAAAAATAAAAACCTGGTTTTCTTTTAAGGAACAAAAGCCATATGCTACTTAGGAAACAGAACATCATTAACTAATGTAATATAGAAATTAGGCCACCTTGAGTCACAGATCTATAATTTCATCCTTAGGTCCAATCAAGGCTACATAAATGTAGGGCTGCCTGTTCCTTTAAGGGAAGGGGCAGTAACGTGACTAACTGCAGGTGACACACTTTGATCCTGTATATCTCTTTTTATTTTCCTTCAATACCATTATAGCCAAATAGACATGCACTGGTGAAGTGTTGTCTCTTATGTTCACAGCATGAAATATCATTATCTGTGGAATTTAGTAACCAGAACAAGTTCAACCAACTGTTGCGTAGCGATGGGCATCGTCATGACCATCCCCTCACAACACAGGGGAGCTTGTAATAGTATCAAAAGCAGCAACAAACATGCAAAAAAAACTAATAAAAAATAATAAATCGCACAAAACGTCAAGCTATCAGATATACTTGCTATGTATCAAGCACAAAAAGCATAGACAAATCAATAGCATGTGTGAATAAGCGGTGACACACAACACCATGTCATGTACTTTATGCACTGTAAACCTGCAGCCCAAAACCCAATATTTGGGCCTGTTTAATTTGTCAGGTTTAAAATCCTTACCCTCCTTTTGACAGTAGATCACCAGGCAATGGAAATCTGCTGTCAAATATAACTTTACTGTTTCTCTTCTAACATACAGGACCAGCAAGAACAATTCATGATAGGACCAAATACACGAAAATAAATTTCCATTACTTAACTCTTACCCTCTTGTCAGTTACTTCGCAACTTCAAGCCACCTTAGTTTTACCTTTCTAAAAGTAAAAATTGTTACACTGACACTCCATATTAATTTGGCACCTACAATTTCCACTGTGAAAAATAAGTCTTAATTGGTAAATCGTTCTCATTAAGGCATGTAGACTTAAAAATTTTAGAAAAGGGCTGCATCTTATTTTCTGTCTAAGACTTAATGCAACACTTCGTTTTCTGTCAAATAAAAGCAACTAGCAGGCATAATTTTATTTTTTTAGAGCGGAGACACAAATGTATCAGTTCTGCAGAGCATTTAACATGATGTTGGGACTTTCGAAGAAACCCCTTTTTTTTATATTTTCCCTTTGGAATTAAGTTCTTTAATTGTATTGATGTTCTTCTGGAGAAACCAGAAATCCCACTTTTAGAGGCTTGTAGGGTCATTCTGCATTTCACAGAGACAAGGCCCTAATTTAAAAGGTCACAAGTGTCAACATGACAGCCTCCTCCATTGTTTATGGGAAAACTAAAGATAGCATCTCAGCAGCGTGACTTGAGCCAGCCTCTGTAGCTCTCCTAGCTTCTGCCACTCTGAATCTGTCAAAGACAGTAGGCCTTCCTGTTTTCCTTCTAACCTGCAATAATTCACTCTATTTAAAAAAAAAAAAAAAATCCTTTTTAGGCGCTAAAAAAAATTATCTCTATTTCCAGATTATTAAACTACATTTACTGTGAATAATTCACAAACCTTAATAACACACATACCAGTTGTTAGAATAAATGCTTGTTGCAATCCCATGCAAAGGTACATATTTCATCAACCTCGAATGAATGAACGTCTCAGTAGGCCCAGCTGAAGTTAGAACCTTCAACCTCGATATTAAAACAAGCCTTTGTACTGGCACATTGACTCATTGAATCATAAGAAGGCACAACCTGCAAATATATATCAAACCTAAATGTATGCATTTACTGAAGCCTGAGACACTTTAAAAAGTACTCTGAATGAAAGAAAATGCAGTTTAAACAGTGCTTTTGCCCAAAATCGACTTTGATATTTTAGGCATTACAAATCAATATCCTACAATTTTCTTGCATAATATGCATTACCAGAATGTCTATTACACAATCCATGAGTCAGCCATTGAAAATATTAACTTATACTTTATAGAAATGAGCTTGTTTGCTCCTGCGCCAAGGGAAAATTGCACATACAAATGTCATTTTAGCGGTGCAACATAACTTAAATTAAATTTTAATGCTAGGAGGTCATAGTATAGTATTAAGCTTTATAAATATTAAAAAACGATTTTGAAAGGCACTTATTTTTTAAATAATTGTTCCATAATTAATAATTTTCTTTTTTTTTTTAAAACCCAATTATTCTTTTTTTTGTGATAATTCCGCATATAAAAGCAAGCTGCATCCCTTGCCTATTATTTGGGATACATTAACTCACATGCCTAAGCGCATAAGCCTAACTTGAAATGCGTCACATTTTTGCGCCACTTTCATTTAAAAGGAAGGTTATGCAAAATTCCACCCGTGTTTAACTGGGAAAGTGCTGGCTGAATTGAACATTCCTATCAAATATACTGCAGCTGAAAAGTTTGCCTGTGAACATCTAATACAATGCATCTAAGAAAAATGCTGTAAATTTATTTATTTTTTTGCAAAAATAGATAATTTCGTTTTTTTTTTTTGGGGCCCTATTTATATCTATTGAATGTGTTTTCTAATTTATTAAGCATTTAACGGCAGTTTTGTATATGTGCACAATTGCTCATTCTATAAATTAAAGAGCAACATATAGCTATGTTAGCACATCACATGGTTAATTTCTGGATTTTTTCTAAGTTTCTACTTAATATTAATTAACCAACATTTTACTTAACAAACTGAAAACATCAAGAAGACCCACAAACACACATTGAGCTCATTTCAGATATAAACAGAAAACACTCTGGACACACAATACAGCGCGCTTTAGCCATTTTTCATAAATAGCGCCGTCGCAATTTACTTACAGAACCGTTTGCAGATCCTAGTTGTAAGTCATATTTACAAGAGAAAAGAAAACTTTTCTCAATAGTGTTCCAAAAAACTGCAAAAACAGCCTCACAGACATTTATTTCCAAGAATAGCGGACCCATACTTTGTGGGCCCACTCCGTGCTTCACATATAGTTCATAGGTTGGAGTTCCAATCGGAGGAACGGACATGAATCCTCCAACCGGGAGTCCCTTTTACAACCAAGACAAAACAAATTTCCAAGTCTGCTAAGCCCAGGCATCTTCGCTCACTAGTCTAGCTTCAAACTTCAAAGGATTATCATTTACGATAGTCTCGTGAATACACGAGTCCTTCGGCTTTGGTACTTGCAAGTTCCAAATCAAAGTGATCCCGAAGGGATACCAAACCAAATGTCCAACTAAGGACCAAACCAAGTGTCCAACTAAGGACTGGGAGACGCTCCACTTATGCTTAACTGAAAATATCGATGACGTCACCAGAAGACTCGTCTTATCGTTTCGCTCTACCAAACATGAAGGGTCCAAATCAGGGCGATAGCCAGGGCAGCAGTCCTTCGTAGCCGTCGGGAAGCGGGGAACCTCGCAGCAAAGACTTTCGGACCACGTCGACATGCAGGGCTCGATGAAGTGGCGGCCTTCCTCCAGAATTTTCACACGAAGCTCCCCACGGACCTCAGGCTTGGACCTGTACCGCTGGTATCGCCCCACGTTGGGCGCCAACTGAGGTACTGGGTTTTTCAGAACCGGTACTGATCCGGTAACCCAGTGGTGCCAGGGTACACCCAAAGACCTCGGGTACTTTCCTGATTCAGACCACAGAAACTCAGAGTCTTCTAGGTGAAGTCAAAGATCGAATTTATTGGCTGCAACCAAGTGACAAGCGTCCTAGAAGTACAACAGCACGGTTTGTATGTTCTCAGGAGACTGTGTTTCAATGCAAAGTCAGGTTTCCTTATATACAGTTTTTTAAGCTTCAGGCAAACATTCTTTTCATTTTGGTTGGTCATTCACATGTTTTCACTACAAAGGAAAAAACAGTGTCATGATGAAACCTCATATTTCATGTCATCCAACCCATAATAAATTACCCGGCAAGGCCTAGTATTTTACATCAGATAAGTGTGGACCCCCAATAAAAACGGGCACCTCCCCCTCGTAAAGTAAGAAGAAGAAAAGAGCAGGTGCAGGTGTGAGCAAGATTAGGCAGGGTGTGTGAGCGATAATAAGGGTTTTATGGCATGGTGTGCCTTGATGCTATCTGATTCGGCCACTGGGAGAGGGACTGACCAAACAGGTTTGGCCTGAGGCATTGGTTCCAGCTTGCCCAGGTCAGAGAAAAGTCAATCAAGGTGTACGTGTCCTTGGAATCAAATCTGACTGTATTATAAGCCTATGTGAGGGCAACTTTTAAAAATGGCTGCCGTGGATAAAATGGGAGCCACGAGTGCAGGACGAAAATGGCGATTTCGAGGTTAAAACGCTGCTGGAATTGAGCGAAAATGCTCATGCTTAGTGTACTAGTCATTATCGGTCTTTTGATACTAAAATCGTACTGCTGTGGCAAAGTAAATTACATGGGTCCAGAATTTTTAGAACCACACAGGGCGTGGTCTATAACTACACCCTTCTAATTTTCTTTTTTTAATGTGTTGTTGGTGCGTGATTCTCTTCATCATGCGAATATGTTGTCCCTGCATGATTTTGATTGCCACAAACAACCATTATTGGAGGCACGAGGCAGTCCTCTTGCACATGTAATGAGTATGAGTGCTAAAACGTGTTGACCTTGGTGCCTAAAAGCCCTCCTTTAGCCTTGAGATGTTTCCGATCACATCTGTTGATCAACTCATAGGAGTGTTTCTCTGTCAAATTCATGCTAAGGGATGAATCATTTCGCTTCCAAGAGGGTGCATTAAGGAGTAGTTTATAGCTTAAAAGTACACTCAAACGACAGACATTTTGTCACACCCAATTCTTTAACTGACACTTGCTCCTGATACAGAAAATAATGCTTATTTTGCAACAGGAGATATTCCTGTGAGCAAAGCAAACACCGGGCCGAAATGAGTCGATGTTTGGGACACCATCACTGTGTTATATTTGAAATAAATGAATTGATATGAAACAACCAAGGGAGTAGTGGTGCTGTGGTGGAGTTTGGCATCCAGAAAGGTATGGGTGCAGGGTCCATCTGGAGGAAAGGCCTCGTGCCCAACACCAACTGTGCACTGCTATAGGATGTTCATAGCAGGTGTTTAGGCATGGACACCCATGGGGGAGGTGGGTGCTTGCCCTGGTTGGGGGTTGGAAATTCACAGGGGTTTGGGTGTCTGTGACGGGCTTAGGCATAAGGCCTGGCCGGAGCCGCATTTGCATCATTTTTTGACGCTAAAGCGGCGCAAACTTTCAAAATACAATTGTATTTTGTAAGTTTGTGCCACTTTTGCATCGAAAAATGACGCAAATGCGGCGCTAAAAAGTATAAATATGGGCCTTTGTCTTTTGAGAATACTATCATACACAATAAACAAGGATGGTGGTGAAAGACAGCTTAAGTGTATTCTCATGAGATAAGTAAATCTTGATGGGAAGGTGCTATGAAAATTGTATGCAATGTGGGAAACATATTAAACACCCCTATTGCTGGTCCTGATTAAATCATCATAGACCTATAAGAGTGCTGAAAAACCTTAACCTTGGTGTCAGGAATGTTATTTGGCTGAGCGAAGGGCATTAAAAAGATAATGAACGTTATTATGATTAATCTACTTATACAATTCTGAAGCTTCATTTTGGGTATTAAGGGACATAAACTCATTACTATTACAATCTACATATCCTACCTTGAGGAACAGTGCATGTTAGCGACTCAGTAGCAGGTGGTAACACCACTTTGGAAATCCAGAGACAGCAGTTGCAGGAGTAAGGAGTTGCATGCCTAGGCATTAGTCTGTTTGAAAATAGGATCAGTTATGAACTGAAATGACGTGTAAGGTACATTTCCTCTTGTTTAGCTAGATAGGTAGTTGATTGCACTGATAAAAAAGGACAAACACAATGGACATTTGTTATTTTGGGAGGTGAAGAAAACTTTGGTTCATAGAATATGAGGATTTATGTGAGATGAACGGTCTTGTGATTGTTTGTGCGATTGCTCCATATTTGGACATTGTTAATGCTCTCCAAGTCAGTTCTTTCTGGTTTACTTCCAATGCCAAAGAAAAGTGAGATATTTCATATTAGCCTTCATACTGTTCTGCACTGTTGCAGACAAGTGAGCAGTGGCCAGTGTCTTCTAGAAGAAGCCCCAAGGAAGCAAAAGCCAAATGGCAGAAAAAAAATCTAGGCAAAGATGAAAGGCAGCCTAAGTGTTGACAGCAAGGAATGATTGAAAAGGCAATGATATATGGATCATGAACTATCCACAGCTGAGTACAGTAGAAACGTGCACGTAATGATCCAGAACTACTCAGGTCTGGAAAAGATCCTGAAGAGGGGAAAAGCACGAAGGTAGTATCAGAGAGGTGATGAAAGAGACAAAAAATCAACTTCAAATGTTGAGCAACACATCCTTCACTCAAACGGGCTTCTTTATGTACAGTACTACCAGGAAAGTATGTCGAAGAAAGCGATCAGGAATTGGTAAGATTATGCCAGCAGAATAGAATGGTGACCATCTTCAGCAGGACAGGTAAATCGAATTAGCTATGCTCTCCTTGCAGAGAGCAAGAAAGATGTATTATAGAGAGATGCTAAAATGTTCTCGATATATCCAGATTCTAGTTGCATAATTTCTTGTTTAGGCCACTCACAGACCTTCCCCACTATGCACCACTTACAATGGAGTAGATGTGAGCAGAAAGTCCAAAGTACTAGAGTGGCTCCAGTAGGACCGCATATGTAGGGCTGTGGCTGGGGCTGAAGATGCAATTGACGTTATTTTCCTTCACAGAGAAGGCAAATCTTTCATAGCGCATACACAGGACATGGTTGTGGCTCTTGGGAACGACCTCCTAAGAGATGTGACCCATGCATCTTCTTCTTCACTTTAATAAGGCTGGGGCAGCACTCTGAAGTCTGGCATCACCACTGGAACTGCTGCTTACATGAGTCAGTGCAGTACTAGAGAGGATGTCACTATCACTGAAACTGCAGATGATGTCAGACGGGGAAGAGCCACGGAGACCGGTGCGACCATTAGATCTTTTGCTGACATCAGCTGTGACAAGTTCCTGAACAACCTGCAATCTAGTAAAACTCTCTCATTGATCAAAAAACTTCACTGGGACTCAGAAGACCTCACCAAACTGCAACTCAGTTTTATGTCCATGGCAAGACTGATGAGAGAACTGGGACACCTTTATTTCAGGGTTAAATATAAAGGGGGTTATTCTAACTTTGGAGGAGGTGTTAATCTGTCCCAAAAGTGACGGAAAAGTGACGGATTTACCACCAGCCGTATTACGAGTCCATTATATCCTATGGAACTCGTAATACGGCTGGTGGTATATCCGTCACTTTACCGTCACTTTTGGGACGGATTAACACTCCTCCAAAGTTAGAATAACCCCCAAAGTACTTCCCAGGTTTTTTCAAGAGTATCATATACCTCTGCCCCATCATGACCTATGACCTTTTATAAAGGGCGCCCAAAATTTCGGTCCTAAGCACACAAGGTCCTTTTCAATCAGACATTCTGTTTTTAGTTTACATATGCATTACATGATTATATGTTTCATTTTTTTTTCTTGTTTCATTTGATAAGGACCTAGTTGTTTTAATAGAAAAGACGGTGTGTTTTGAAAAAGGACCTGTTGTTTTGGAAAAACATATTGTTTAAAAAAAGCCCCAGTCATTTAAAAAATCCCTAAATGTTTGAATAAAATACTTTTTTTATTTTGAAAAAGGCCAATTTGCTTTGATAAAGGCCTGATACTGCTGAATAGCAGTATTTGTTTCGAACAAAACTTGGTTTGTTTTGAAAAATGACCAAAAGTTTTGAAAAAAAAAGCTGTTTGCTTTGAAAACCTCCATTTTATTTATGCATGTTCAATTTATGATCATTTATTGTGGTGTTTGTAGTTCATGTTCTGTTCATAGAGTGTGGTGTCGTTTGGATAATGTGTAAATTCTGTATCATTCTCAAAACTTACCAAGCTTGAATCAGTTCCAGGAAGAGCATAGAACAAATGACAGTCTGGGGACTCTGGGAGACAGAGTTTCATGAAGTTTAAGCAAATGTTCTGATTTAAGACTGCAACCAGAACAAATGATTCCTGTTGTACAGGGCCCTTTCTGCAGGGTCATCCCAGATGTTTGTCTTCTTCTGTCTTCCTTTGCTGAACTTGTTTTTGTTTACTTTTAAGTGTTTCTCTGTGCTAATCAGTCGTAAAGTGCTTGTGCTCGCCCTTAAAAATGTGGTAACATTGGCTTGCACATAATGATTTGTATTCCACGTACTCAGAGCCTGGGAATTGAATGTCACTGGTGTGCAGCATTCCTCAGTGTGCCATCCACAAAAATAGCCTGTTAAAAAATCTCACTCCTGCTACTGCATCCTGTAGTGCATTTTTAAATGCCATTTAGACCTGTCAATATAAACCTTTTGACAGACCGAAACCTTCCTTTTTAAAACATATAAGTCAACCCTAAGGTAGATCTACCCACCCCTATGGTACGGTATTTAAAAAGTAGGGCATGTGGGTTTATGTCTTGACAATGAAAAGCTCCTAATTCAAAATCCTCTTTAATGATAAAATCAGATTTTAAGTCACACCTCTGAAAATGACACTCTAAGAAAGTTGGCATTTTCTTGTCCCAAACATTTGTGCCTTTCTGCCAGTGTTTTGGATCACATAACTGTGAATGGCTCTGTTGCTGGGGTTTATCTATTGCTTCTTGACATGGGAACAAACACTCCTAGGTGTGAGGGGAGCAGGTCTTCTTGACAGGCTGGCTGGGCAGGAGCTGTACCCTTCCCTGATTACACTTCAAATGGTTCTCTGCCTGCAGTACAAACAAAGAAACACTACACCAGACCTGTCCTTACCATTGTTACCCTAAACAGCTTGGAGTCAGTACCAAGGGAATGGGGAGAACTGACTGTTTACAATTTTTGGGGTAGCACAGGGAATTCCCCAACACAAAGGATGGCATCAGGTATAAACGTGGAACTTCATCAGAGTACTGATGGATCTTTGGAAGATATAGAAGTGCGGCTGCTCTATTGCCAGAAGGACTGCCCTGCAGCTGGATGGACTGCCTTGTTGTCTGAAGAAGGAAGATTGGAACTGCTTGTCTTGATCCCAGGTTACCCAGAGTAAATCCAAGGGCCCCTTGGCTGGCCTCTTGTGTTAGCAACAGGGGTACAAGCTTCCATAGGACTTTAGAAAAATATTATGCTGATCAGCAGCAAATGAACCTGCCTGGACTTGCCTGAGCCCTGCTGCTGGCCTCTTTTGGAGTGAGTTCTGATCTCCAGTAGGTGCTCCCCATGTCCTGGGCCCTTGGCTGGCATCAGTGTATACATTTCATCAAAAAAGGTGAAGTTTGGGCTCCTTGCGACGTCAAAGTGACCTCTTCATGCTGAAAATCGACTACCCACAATGACCACCAAGGCGAAGCTCCAGCGGGACTTGCTCTTCACGCTGTGGTGGGCAAAAAAACAATGGATTGGGATACGGTCCTGAGCGATTGCCAGGAGCTGACATGAATTCAAGCATTCTATCCATCACCTTGCTGCTTTTGCATTTGTCATTCTAAGTGTGCCAGGTATGCCTAGACGTACCACTCATTGTACCACGGGATACAAGCTAGCCTGGGTGAAGAGGGATGAAACCCCGAAACTGGTCCCAGATGCTTGTTTCTGGTCAAGGAAGGACCTGCCCTGGCAGTTCGGGCTTGACTGTTCCCATGGGAAGCGAGGTCAAAAATTATTTCCATATGGCTGGGTCCAAACTGGGGTGGCATGTGGGCAAAAAAGCAATGGATGGGATGCGGCCCGAGTGATTGCCAGTGACTGAGATTAATTCAAGCATTCCGTTCATCACGTTGTTTTCTTTGCATTTGCTGCCCTATGCGCACTGAGTATGCTCAGACTTGTCCTGGGCTCCCTGTGCTACTGGATTCAAGCTAACCTGGCTGATATCCCCAAACTGGTTTTAGGATGCTTGTTTCCAGTCCAGGGAGGACCTGGCCTGACAGTTTGGGCTGGAGTGCTCCCATGGAAAGCAGGAGCAAGGCTGATTTGCACATGGCTGGGTCCAAATAGGGGTGGCATGGTGGGCAAAACAACTATGGATTGGGATGCAGCCTGAGAGATTTCCAGTAGCTGAGATTAATTCAAACACTCCATCCATCCCCTTGTAGTATTTGCACTATGTGCAGCAGCTATGCCAAGCTGTGGGTCACGGGCTACTGTGCCACTGGAGTCAAGCTAGCCTGACCGATGAGGGGGTGACACCCTGAAACCGGTCCCAGGATGTTTGTTTCCAGTCCAGGGGGTCCTGGCCTGGCAGTTCTGGCTGCGCTGTTCCCATGGGGTGGCGGGCCAAGACTGATTTGCATATGGCTGGGTCCAAACTGGGGTGTCATGGTGAGCAAAAAAACAATGGATTGGCATACGGCCTGAGTGACTGCCTCTGGCTGAGATTAATTCAAGCATTCCATCCACCTTCTCAATTCACACCAACAGCAACTGTCCGCTATGACTGACAACGTAAGACCTGCACTTTGCAGCAACTGCAACCTTCCAAGGAGATCAGACCTACTGTGATGACCTGCTCTTATCACTAAGGCAAGAGCCATCAGTGATGCTCAATGTGCTTCTTGTGGCAAAAGCTTTCTCCTCATGGCATCCTCTAAATTAAATGGAACTCTTCACACCAGAGTTAGGAAGAAAACTCTTAGGTGGTACTAAACTGGCCCAGGTATCTGCCTAGTACTCCATCGTTGTCAGTCTAAAATTGAGACTTTCCCTCAGTCTAACAGGACCAGATAACCACGATTTGAACCCTGTTCTTTCTAGGGCTATTTACCTAGTATCTCTGGGTCTTCTGATTCGACTTTACTTGTTTTGGTGTCATTTTATATATTAAAATTTACTCTATTTCATACATTTGCTTGGGATTTTTCTTGTCTCATGTTTTTTATTACTGTTTGCGTGCTACATCAACACTTTACACATTGCCTCCAAGTTAAGATGACTGCTTTGAGTCAACCTACCAGAATCTTAAGCACAGGCTATATTAGTGACTGTTTGTGGTTAACCCTCACAAAGACTGTGTTTATTATATTGACTGGGGATTCCACCCCTCTCAACTAATAATGCAGTTTCTTACAGTTCCATATCCTGCTTGCAGTGGCTGTAATGTTAAAGTTAAAACATTGAAGGTATGTGTGAAATTGGGACATTAGTTTCTTTCACGGCTATCTAGCTTCGACAATGTGTAGAAATATATTTTGCTTATTATATAAAAAAGTTTTTCTACATAAGAGAAGTAGGAATGCTAACCATATAATTTATTTTCAGTTTCTTCTATTTTTCTGTGCTATTATTTTGGTTATGACCAATAAAATCTGTCATTTAATGTATGTGCATTTGCTTAATTAACGTCTCTCTCCTCATCAATTACAGTTGGTCAGCAAGGTTCGCTCTTGCCCCAGTAGTATTACATCTCTGCTGACCAGCAATATATAATTCCACACCAATATGTCAATTTCACACAACTGTACCTCGAGGAGTAATCTGCAACTGACATCCTTATCCTTTAAGACTACTTGAACACCACACTATCCCTTGTTATCATAGTCTATTTTCAGCTAAATAATTCTCATTCAGGGGAGAAGGCCTGAACTTAGCTCCATTTAACTCATCCGTTTTTAATTCACACTCACCACCAGACCACAATCTTTAGACCTTAGAATCAACTGGTATCTCTCCTTTACAGAGCACATGAGAAAATCCCTGGTAGTTTGGTACCAAATCAGCCTTCTCTACAGGTGAAACCTTTCCTCCAGGACTCATAATTTATTCCAGCATGCAAGGTCTGACTTATCACAGTTCAATGATTGAATCACCCTGCTAATTGACTGTCTTGATTCCACTCTAACCACTCTAAAAGCCACTGTCTGAATAGGTTCCAAAATGATCAGTGCTAAAGTACAAGTTCTCCGTATGTAAATTGTATTGGTGATTGATTTATCCATGATTGGCACATTTGATTTACTAGTAAGTCCCTAGTAAAGTGCACTAGAGGTGCCCCGGGTCTGTAAAATCAAATGCTACTAGTGGGCCTGCAGCACTGATTGTGCCACCCACAGATGAAGCCCTGTGAACATGTCACAGTGTCTGTGTGTGCAGTTTTAAACTGCCAATTCGACCTGTCAAGAGTACCCACTTCCCAGGCCCAAACCTTCCCTTTTTGTATATGTAAGGCACCCTCAAGGTAGGCCTAAGGTAGCCCCAAGGGCAGGGAGCAGTGTATTTTAAAGTGGGACATGTCCTGATGTATTTTATATGTCCTAACAGTGAAATGCTGCCAAATTCGGGTTTTGCTGTTGCAAGGCAAATCTCATTCATAGGTTAACATGGGAGCTGCCTTTAACCTGTTGAGTGCGGGCGTCGGCCACTGGCCGGCGCCCACACACCCTCCCTGGTGCGGGTCACGACCAGTGGCCGACACCAGGAAGGGTATTAATAAATCCTCGGGTGCGTCGCACCCGAGGATTATTATTATTTTTTTTAACTTCCCTCGGGAGACACAGAAGCTTCTGTGTCTCCCCCCGCCCGCCCCTTTGTGATGTCAGCGCGCCGCGAGGCACGCTGACGTTTCAAAGGTGTTTTCCCCATCAAAGCAGGAAGCAGCCTTGCGGCCGCTTCCTGCTTTAATGCGGAAAACTGCCTTTTCCACGTTCGGGAAGGCCTCGTAAGAAAGGGGAGAGTCTCCCCTTTCTTACGAGGCCTTCCTACGATCGGGGGCCAGGAAACACTTTCCGGAAGGCCTCGTAAGAAAGGGGAGACACTCCCCTTTCTTACGAGGCCTTCCTGAAAGTGTTTCCTGGCCCCCGGTCGCAGCTGTGCGTAATTTTTTTTTTTTTTTTAAAGGTAGGTGCCCCCTGGGGGGGGGGGCGCGATCGCGCCCCCCCAGGGGATTTTTTTTTTCTTTTTAAAAAATAAATAAATAAAAAAAATGACAGGGGGTCGCCCGTGGGCAGGGTGACCCCCTGTGGGGGCAATATATTTTTTTTAGATGTTGTAGGGTTTCCCTGGGGGCCATTTTGGCCCCCAAGGAAACCATACAACAACTAAAAAAATATATATGTATATATAGATCTAAATATATCTATGTAGATAGATATATCTAGGTACATGGATATATCTATAGATATATCTATGTAGATAGATAGATATATATATATATATATATATATATAGAGGTAGATCTATATCAAAGAGATTTATTAAGCGCGCTACTCACCTGTGAGGGTCTCAAGGCGCTGGGGGGGGGGGACGGGGGAGGGAAAGGGGCTGGGAGGTTCACTGTTCGAAAAGCCAGGTTTTGAGGCCCTTCCTGAAAAGAAGTAGGTTTTGGGTCTTGCGAAGGTGGGTTGTGAGGGCGTTCCAGGTTTTGGGTGCAAGGTAGGAGAAGGATCTGCCCCCGGTGGTGGTGTGTTTGATGCGGGGGACAGAGGCGAGAGAGAGGTTAGCTGAGCGAACGTTTCGTGTGGGGTGTGGAAGGTGACTCTCGTTGAGGTAGGCAGGGCCTGTGTTGTGGAGTGATTTGTGTGCGAGGATGAGGATCTTGAAGGTGATCCTTTTGTCAATGGGGAGCCAGTGGAAGGATTTGAGGTGTGGAGAGATGTGTTTGTGTCGGCGGAGGTCGAGGATGAGTCGTGCTGCTGAGTTCTGGATGCGTGTAGTTTGCGCTTGAGTTTTAGAGTGGTGCCGGCGTAGAGGGCGTTTCCGTAATCAAGCCTGCTGCTGATGAGTGCGTGAGTGACAGTTTTTCTGGTCTCTGTGGGGATCCATTTGAATGTTTTTCAGTATACGGAGTTTGTTGAAGCATGAGGAGGTAAGAGCATTGATTTGTTGGGTCATCGAGAGGGAGGAGTCTAGGATGATGCTGAGGTTGCGTGCGTGGTTGGCGGGGGTGGGTGCAGGGCCTAGCGTGGTTGGCCACCATGGGGGGTCCCAGGTGTTTTTGTGTGGGCCAAAGAGGATTATTTCGGTTTTGCTTGAGTTGAGTTTCAGGTGGTTGGCTGTCATATATATATCACTTTTGTCAATATGTGTGTGGTTTCCCTGGGGGGAAAAGGGTCCGACTTTTCTAGTGGCAGTTTTAGTGCCATAAAGAAGCGCAGAAGGTTTATATGCCTACTGCAAAGAGCACATCTGTATTTTATGTAAATAGCTGAGTACATTAGTAAAGTCTATGGAGATGAAGGGCACTTTTGCTGGGTGGTAATGAGGGAATCCGAGGAGGAGGGAGTGGGAGCACCAATAATGATTGTTGGACTGGGCGCAGGAGGTGCTAAAGACTGTGACGAATGGTATGTGACAAGGTGTTTTTTGAGTGTCTTGAAAGTATGTGCTGATTGAGGGAAGAAGCGCAGGTAAGGTGGCCTCTACTGTTGCACATATCTCACACACACCATCGATTTTGTGACTGTCTACGTAGGCTAGTGTTTTAGAGCAACAGTTTAGCCAATAGCAGAGATGGCATCTTGATGGATGACTGCTGCCTGCACTCGGGTTATAGAGGACTGCTCTGACATAGGATCAGAAACTGAGACATCAGATACTGAGACAGCATCTGAGGGATAGGACAATGGCGCAGACTCCGGGAGTGATTTTTCAGTCAGAGGAGTCCCATTCGAAAACTCCTCTTCCAGTACATTATGAGGGAGGTGATGAGGACAGTCCTGCTGTCCCTTTGCAAGCTGTTCGTGCAACTGGGTAATAGTGGGTTAGGCCAACCCAGAGAGCAGATTAATGCGGCGGCAAGCAGAGAGAGAGTGCTCTCTTGGGAGCTCCCCAATTTAGTTCAGCCCCAAATTCCACCACCCAAATCATATTGTGGAGACATCAAAATTGTCTATGGCAAAACAAACTGGTTTTGTAAGGCAGGCACCTGTGTTTTTGGTCCTGGATTCGGTGGCCATATAGAGAAACACACTAAACCCAAACATTTCTGGAAACTAGACATTCGGGGGAGTCCACAGAGGTGTGACTTGTGTGGATTCCCCAAAGTTTTCTTACCCAGAATACCCTGCAAAGCTGAAATGTTGAAAAAACCCTCAATTTTTCTCGCATTTCTGTCACACAAACTACAGGAATATGCTGGGATCCATAACATTCCTACCACCCAGTGACTCCTCACCTGTCCTGATAAAAACACTACCCCACTTGAGTGCCTACACCTAGTGCCTGTGTCAGGAATGGATCACCCCAGGGTCAACAGCTGCCTCACGTAAGGACCAACATTGACCGTTGTGTGATCTATTCCTGTCGCAGGCACCAGGCCTAAGGCCCACCTGCCGGCTGAGCTAGAGGCCAAAATCTACAGGTAGGCACTTCTCAAAAAACACCTCTGTTTACTTCCAAAAATTTGGATGTGTCCACGTTGCGCTTTGGGGCGTTTCCTGTCGCAGGCGCTACGCCTACCCACACAAGTGAGGTATCATTTTTATCGGGAGACTTGGGGGAACGCCGGGTGGAAGGAAATTTGTGGCTCCTCTCAGATTCCAGAACTTTCTGTCACCGAAATGTGAGGAAAACTTGTTTTTTTAGCCACTTTTTGAGGTTTGCAAAGGATTCTGGGTAACAGAACCTGGTCCGAGCCCCGCAAGTCACCCCTCCTTGGATTCCCCTAGGTCTCTAGTTTTCAGAAATGCACAGGTTTGGTAGGTTTCCCTAGGTGCCGGCTGAGCTAGAGGCCAAAATCTACAGGTAGGCACTTCGCAAAAAACACCTCTGTTTTCTTCCAAAAATTTGGATGTGTCCACGTTGCGCTTTGGGGCGTTACCTGTCGCGGGCGCTAGGCCTACCCACACAAGTGAGGTATCATTTTTATCGGGAGACTTGGGGGAACGCTGGGTGGAAGGAAATTTGAGGCTCCTCTCAGATTCCAGAACTTTCTGTCACCGAAATGTTAGGAAAACTTGTTTTTTTAGCCACTTTTTGAGGTTTGCAAAGAATTCTGGGTAACAGAACCTGGTCCGAGCCCCGCAAGTCACCCCTCCTTGGATTCCCCTAGGTCTCTAGTTTTCAGAAATGCACAGGTTTGGTAAGTTTCCCTAGGTGCCGGCTGAGCTAGAGGCCAAAATCTACAGGTAGGCATTTCTCAAAAAACACCTCTGTTTTCTTCCAAAAATTTGGATGTGTCCACGTTGCGTTTTGGGGCATTTCCTGTCGCGGGCACTAGGCCTACCCACACAAGTGAGGTATCATTTTTATCGGGAGACTTGGGGGAACATAGAATAGCAAAACAAGTGTTATTGCCCCTTATCTTTCTCTACATTTTTTCCTTCCAAATATAAGAGAGTGTGTAAAAAAGACGTCTATTTGAGAAATGCCCTGCAATTCACATGCTAGTATGGGCACCTCGGAATTCAGCGATGTGCAAATAACCACTGCTCCTCAAAACCTTATCTTGATCCCATTTTGGAAATGCAAAGGTTTTCTTGATACCTCTTTTTCACTCTTCATATTTCAGCAAATCAATTGCTGTATACCCAGTATAGAATGAAAACCAACTGCAGGGTGCTCATTTATTGGCTCTGGGTGCCTAGGGTTCTTGATGAACCTACAAGCCCTTTATATCCCCGCAACCAGAAGAGTCCAGCAGACAAAACGGTATATTGCTTTCAGAAATCTGACATCGCAGGAAAAAGTTACAGAGTAAAACATAAAGAAAAATGGCTGTTGTTTTCAGCTCAATTTCAATATTTTTTTATTTCAGCTGTTATTTTCTGTAGGAAAACCTTGTAGGATCTACACAAATGACCCCTTGCTGAATTCAGAATGTTGTCTAGTTTTCATAAATGTGTAGCATTCCGGGATCCAGCATTGGTTTCACACCCATTCCTGTCACTAACTGGAAGGAGGCTGAAAGCACCAAATATAGTAGAAATGGGGTATGTCCCAGTAAAATGCCAAATTTGTGTTGAAAAATTTGTTTTTCTGATTCAAGTCTGTCCGTTCCTGAAAGGTGGGAAGATAGTAATTTCAGCACCAGAAACCCTTTGTTGATGGCATTTTCAGGGAAAAAACCACAAGCCTTCTTCGGCAGCCCTTTTTTCCAATTTTTTTGGAAAAAACTAAATTTTCACTGTATTTTGGCTATTTTCTTGGTCTCCTCCAGGGGAAACCACCAACTCTGGGTACCATTAGAATCCCTAGGATGTTGGAAAAAAAGGACGCAAATTTGGCGTGGTTAGCTTATGTGGACAAAAAGTTATGAAGCCCTAAGCGCGAACTACCCCAAATAGCCAAAAAAGGGCTCAGCACTGGGGGGGGAAAAGGCCCAGCAGCTAAGGGGTTAAATAACTTTTAAGTGAAGTTTCCCTTTGGGAGCAGATAGAGATATGGACTTTTGCGTCTCTGAACTCACAATTAAAAAATACATATTTTGGTAAAGTTGATTTTTAAATTGTTTGTTTGAAAATGCCACTTTTCGAAAGTGGGCACTTTCTTGCTTAAACCATTCTGTGCCTCTGCCTGTTTGTGTATTCCTCATCTGGGTCACACTGACAGTTGGGCTGTTGTGATTTCCCTTTCGACAGTGACACAAATGGAGTTGGGGTGCAGCCTGCATATCCTGATGGGCCACCTGGGCTACAGTGGAGGGAGGAGTGGTTACTTACACCTGAAAGGGCTGTGCCTGTCCTCATAAAATGCAGTCTCCGACCCCCTGATATCTGTCTGGTCCATGCCTGAACAAGGCAGGATCCTGTCAACAACAGAGACCTTTCTTTGAATTTTAGCTACTTCAAAGGCAGAACTAGATATAAGTAGTGGACCCAAAACTCCAGACTTTTAGAATCTTTCTGGAATCAAGGGGAACCTCTGCCAAGGAGAAGAGCTGAAGAGCTGGAGGAGGAGTAATGTCCTTTTGCTGTGTTGCTTTGCTGGATTGGCCTGCAGTTGCTGCTTCTGACAAAAAGAGAGCAAAGGGTGAACTTTGCTGTGTATCCTGCTGAGAACGAGAAAGAACACTGCAATGTGGTCAACAATACCTCTGGCCTGCCAACGCAGCACAGAGCCACACTGCCCTGCTTCGCACTGAGACCCTGGTCTCACCAATGCCATCATCAGACTACTTCACTGAGTTGCTGCTCACACTGCAGCCTGGGCCTCCCTGACAGTGTCGGTCCTGCTCACACCGATGCCGCTGCCTGCACTGTGGCCTGTGGACACTGCTTGTGAGATGCACGAAGCACCGTCGCATCCCGCACCGCAGCCCCGGTCCACTGACGCCAGCACCATCAACTCCAGTGTCGTCAACAGACATCCCTGTCTGCACCACGAAGTGTGGATGCCGCACAGAGCCCATCCTGCACCACACCGCCGACTTGGGCCTTCTGACAACAGAGCTTCAACAACTACGCCGCTACTGCCTGCACAGTGACCTGGTGGCACTGCACGTCGCACCCCCCACTTCACACTGCTGCCCTGGTCTAGCCAACGCCGCTGGACGCCATCATTGAGCCGCTGCCTGCACCGTGACCTGTGAGCACCTCACGTTGCATCGTCCCACTTCGCACTGCAGCCAAGAAGTCATCCACGGCAGCACTCCTGACTTCATCATCCTGGAGTTCGATCCACGCTTGTGACTTCAAGGGCCCGATAACCCCCACACCGACTCCGGGACCGATACCACAACACCAGCAGCGCCGCTCTCCGCGAGGATCATGACACCCGGAAATCCAAGGTACTGTTTGCAGGTCTTCCCGACAACGTGGCTGGCCTGTGATGCAGCAGCTGGCCTGAACTGTTGGTATTGTTGATCACGAAGTCATGATAACCCCAAGTGGAGCTATCAACTTCAAGGAACTGTATTTTTAAGTTAAATCTTTAACATTTCATATCTTTAGCACTGTATGTAGGATTTTTCTCGTTTTGGTATTGTTTTACACAGATAAATATTGGCTATTGTTCTAAGACTGGTGTGGTGTCCTTTTGTAGTGTTCTCACTGTGTTAATGTGTGTTATATGCAAATGCTTCACACATTGCTTCTGATATAAGCCTGACTGCTTGTGTCAAGCTACCAAGGGGGTGAGCAAGGGTTATCTGAGCTGGGTATCTCTCTTATCCTGACTAGAGTGAGGGTCCCTACTTAGACAGGGTGCAAACAGACTGCTAACTAGATATCTCATTTCTAACAGAATGTTACCACATTAACCTCACAGAAAGTAACTGCATTAGCTCCTTCACTGACACACATTACGTTCAAGCCCCTTTGCATCATTTTCAAGGTTATTAGTAACAACAAGGCTAACTACATGGCTAAAAATCTAGTCTTGTCTTTCAGCACCAGCAACACAAACCTATATTTGAAATGCCAATTTCAATCAAACAGACGACAAGGAAACATGTATTTTTCTAATTTGATGAACCTCTGAAGAACAATCCACTACTCCATCAGAGGAAATGACTTTTTCTTACCCACTTGACTACTGAAGGTTGAATTTCAACTGTCACTTCAAACAGATGTTTCGGATTGGCCAGGAGAATTGAGAGCAGGTGTTCGACAATACTACTGTTTAATTTTTTACCTTCAGGAAGTAACTTAAAACCTTTCACCTCTCCATTGGCCTCAAATCCCCTCCTACACCCGCTACACCTCTTGTCCATCTGGTGTGCATGTATATCTGGTGTAATACATTGCCTAAACTACAGCTGTTCCACCTTGCCTATGTTTGTGTAAATGTATTTGCACTCCTGCATGCCTGAATGTGTAACATCCAGCCATGCGTAAAATTTTCAGCTGCAGTCTGTGGATAAGTTGGTCCCACATAAATACATCCAATGAAATAAAATATAGAACACAACCAATAAAACATAATACGAATCATAAAATATATCATAACAAAAAAAATAAACAAAACATTGTAAACTATGACACAAACAGTATAATACAATAGCACATTACAGATATGTTGGTCACAACATAATGCAACTCAGAACATAATCAAAAAAGTCTTACAGGTGTGTGAATTTTATTCTGTAATTACATGAAATGTCACAGAGAATTATGCAAAATTAAACATAACATACACCTAATGCACATGAGAATTTTGAGTGAAAAATGAATGTGGAGGCAGTCCATGAGTTCAAAAGTTACTCGAGGTACCAGGAAAGTCACTGGTTCACAGCAAAAGTGTCTTGTTGAAGTGAGTGTGTGTTGGAATGTTTGTGTGAATTTGTGTCTGTTGGTGCCAGTGAATGAGTGTATTTGTGCATGTTGGTGAATGCATGTCTGTTGGTGCGAGTGAATAAGTGCATATAAGTGTTCAGGGTGTGTGTGGGTGTGTGGGTGTGTGTCCGCGTGAATGTATGCAGGAAGGGTGGTGCCGACATGGAAGTAGTTTGGGGGGTGTTTTACTTGCTGGAGGAGTTGTCTGCTGGTGACAGGAAAGGAATTTCCTGTTGCCAGAAGCCTCACCACCAGGGTTTTTGTGGAGGTGCTACCGTGGATACCCTGGTGGAAAGGAGGCTCATAATGCCACTGGCGTTCTTCAGTGGACCGCCGGGTTGGGGATGCTGTTCTCCGGCCCGGCGGTCCGACCGCCCTGGCGGTACCAGTGGAGATGAGTGCAGTTTAACTTAACAGAGGCCAAACCACCACACTCATAATGTGGCAGTCTTCACCACTTGCCCGTCGGCGGTGAGAACGACATAAAAGACAATGAGCTAGATTCACGGAGGTAAACTTAGACCTGCAGTATAAGCTTAGCCTTGAAGCCCAAGTTTAGACCTAAAGTCTTAGTTTAGACCTGAAGCCTAAGTTTAGACCTGAAGTATAAGTTTAAACCTAATTTTAGACTTTAAGTTAGACTTTAAGTCTAAAATTAGACTTCAGGTAAACTTAGACGTCAGGTATAAAGTTAGACTTTAGATCTAAACTTAGACTTCCGGTCTAAACTTTGACTTCACCTCTAAGTTTTCCTCTATGAATGGAGCTCAATTTGTGTTCCATATTCGGAAGGCTATTATCAGTTATTGGCTCAAACTTTTCTCTAACAAAAAGATATTATAGTGTTGATGTCCCAAAACAGTATATTTCTACAACCGAGGCCAAGAAGATTAACTTTTGAACAGATTTTAAATAATAGTTTTCTACCAAACCGAAGGCTGTATCTCATCTTGTTTTTGCACTAAAGTTTATTAAAAGATTTCTTCCATATTGGCTTGGAGTGTCAAACAGAAGCTTCAGCTTGAGCTAGAGGAATGGAATGCAGATTTTCCACAACATGACTACCCATCTCTGGGAATATGAGCCTGTGTCCTGTCATCCTAATGTCAATCAATCAATCAATCAATCAGTGTAAAGCATGGCTACACATTCGTGAGTGTCTCAAGGAGCTGCAGGGGGGGAGGAGGCTCATCTGAAGAGCCACGTTTTGAGGTTCTTCCTGAAGATGGTGAGAGCTTTGTCTGAGGTACAGGGGAAGGTTGTTCCAGCTCTTTGCTGCAATGTGGGTGAAGGATCTTCCTCCGGCAAGGAATGGTGGCAAGGGCCATCTGGGTGGAGGGGAAGGTTCTGGCAGGGTTGTGGAAGGAGACACGGTGGTACAGGTAGGCTGGTCCTGCGTTGTGTATGGCCTTCTACGTGTGGATGAGTAGTTTAAAGGTGATTTTCTTCTAGACTGGTAGCCAGTGGAGGGTCTGCAGGTGCTGGGAGATGTATCCTAGGTGTGGGAGGACCAGAATGAGTTTGGCGGTGGCGTTCTGGATGAGTTGTAGTTTTTTGATGTTTGTAGTTGAAGTGCCGGCATAGGAGGCTTTGCCGTAGTCAAGCTTGCTTTTGTGACTAAAGCGTGGGTGACTGTCTTATGACAGTCTGCTGGGATCCATCTGAAGGTCTTCCGAAGTTTGCGGAGTGTGTGCCAGCAGGAGGAGGTGACTGAGTTTACCTGGCAGGTCATGGATAGGGAGGAGTCGAGGATGATGCCTAGGTTGCGGGGGTGCTCAGTTAGTGCAGGGGTGGCGCTGAGGGATGTGGGCCACCAAGAGTCATCCCAAGCTGAGGTGGCGTTTCCGAAGATAATGAGCTCAGTCTTGTCAGAGTTGAGCTTGAGGCAGCTTTCTTCAGGTGGCGACGGCTTCCATTCCTGAGTGGAAGTTCCTTTTGGCAGTGTCCGGGTCTTGGGTGAGGGAAATTATGAGTTGTGTGTCATCGGCATATGACACGATGTTCATACCATGGTTCTGACAATGGGTGGGAGAGGGGCCATGTAGATGTTGAACACTGTGGGGGATCCGCAGTTGACTCCTGTGTGCCCGGATATATAGGGCGGGAGTCTGACCCTCTGCATCCTCCTGGAGAGGAAGGAGTGGATCCATTCCATGCCTCTTCTGCTGATTCCTATGTTGTGGAGGCTGTGTTGAATGTTGCTGAGAGGTCGAAGAGTATGAACGCTGTGGTGTGGCCATTGTTTAGGAGCAATCGGATGTCATTGGTGGCTGCCAGGAGGGCTGTCTCCATGCTGTGGTTGCTGCGGAATCTGGACTGGGAGCTATCCAGGGAGTTGTTGGCCTCAATGAAATTCCGTAGTTGTACATTGATTGCTTTCTTTAGTACTTTGGCGAGGTAGGGTAGCAGCAAGATGGGCCAGAAATTCTTTAGGTCTGATGGGTTGGCCGAAGGTTTCTTCAGGAGAGGGTGTATTTTGGCAAGTTTCCAGTCCTCGAGAAAGATTCCAGTATTGATGGAGCAGTTGATTGTGTTCTGGAGCTCGAGGGCAATGGATGCGCAGGCTCTGATGTATATGTCGTGCAGGCAGGGGTCCATGGGGGCTCCAGAGTGGGTACTGTTCATGATGCTGACTGCTTCCTCTGTGGAGAGCGTGGACCAGCTGTGGATGGTCTGGGTGGGTTCTTGGTGGGGGTGCTTGGTCACAGGTTCCAGTGCCAGGGTTTTCCTGGAGGAAGCTGTCGTAGATGTCCTAGATCTTGCGGTGGAAAAAGGTGGTGAGTTTGTCGCACAGGTCCTGTGATGGGGATGCTGGTGGCTTTGGAGTTGGGAATCTGTGGACTCACTGATGACTGAGAAGAGTTCCTTGTGTGCGGAGGAGTTGATGTGCTCCCAGCGTGTGTCTTTCCTAGCGTACTTGATTTTTCAGTAGTAGGCGGCAGTAGCGGCTCTGAATGAGGTGAGGTCTTCGCTGGTTTGGCTGTTCCCCCATTTTTTCTCTAAATGTCTGTGGGTACGCTTTGATTCTTGGAGTTCAGTGGTAAACCAGCTGGCTTTCTAGGTACGTGATTGGCCGATGTCAGCCAGAGGGGGGCTAGAGTGTCAGCGCATTCGGTGGTCCATGTGCTGAGATTGCGTGCTGCTGTGCTGGTGTCATCAGAGGGAGGAAGGAGGGATTTGGCGAGCGATGAGGTTAGTTGCTCGTTGGTGATTTCATTCCATTTCCTGTGCGGGCCCTGGGGTGTGGGTGTGGCTGCTGGGTGCGGTGATTGTGAAGTGTATGGAGAGGTGGTCAGTCCAATCTGGGGTGGAGATGGTCTCCATGGTGATCCAATTGCTTGAGGTGAAGATGGGGTCCAGTGTGTGTCCTGTGATGTGTGTGGATGTGGAGACCAGCTGTCTGAGGCCGAGGGTGGCGAGGATGTCAAGTAGAGTGGTGGTGTCCTTAAAGTGGAATTTCAGGTTGCTGAGGAGGAGGTAGTCGTCAGACGCCAGGGCCTGGAAGAAGTGATGTCTCCACAGGCTGCATGTGGATGGATGAGTAAAAATCAAGGTTGTATTTATAAAGAGAGTTGTATGTTATGTGGATCCATCAGTCTTTGGCATTTCTCCTCCATTCCTAAAGGAGAGCGTCTTGCCTTACTCACACTTCTGTCAGTGCCCTTTGCTCAGCTTAAACTTTTAAAGATTCCAGTCACAACATGAAAATAAACAGATGGTGCAATTTTTCCTTTCGAGAGGGGAGTTACATAGGTAGAGTTACCTTTAGAATGACCAACATCTTGGGTCCATGATTATCCTTATCAGAAGGTAATGACCCTAACCCAGTGCTTCATCACCAGATTGTGCCCAACATTGGATGAGGAGTGCAAATGCAATGGTCTATGTAAGGAGCTCTTTTATTGAGTAGTTTTATATGTGTTGGTCAAAAGACTGCTGAATCTTTTATTACTTTAATGGGTTTGGAGTATTTTTTGATTGGAAGTGAATTATGTGAAGTTAAAATTAACTATGCATAAACTCAGACATTTATTTTAATTCATAGAGATATACATGGGAAGGTTAAAAAGAAATGATGGACAAACATGTGTCTAAAGTACCATAATTTAAATGGTCCAGGCCCCCCTTTTCCTGAAAATGTGCAAGTCAGGCCACCATTTTTTAGTGTGCATGTGTACATTAAATTAAACTTAAATTAAGTTCACATTGGACCGTATTTATTTTGTTGATTTCCTTGGACCTATAAAATAACATAGAATAATCAAAAAACAATCTTGTAGAGAAAGTCTACAATTCAAAATGATGTTTTATTGATTATGTTCATGTTTAATATCTGAAAACACAGCAAACTTGCAATTATATATATAGTGCCTGTGGTCACATCCAATCTAAAAAATATTCCAAATGCATTCAAGGGATAAAAAAATCAGTGGTCCTTTGACCATCACATCTAAAATGTTCTCCATAAAAGAGCTCTTATGGTGCTCTTTGGGTATTGTGCACGTGTTAGACCTGTCAGCCTTACGGTGGGTTCCCCCTAAACGTTTACCTTTTTTCCTCTGTTTTTTGTGATTTTTGTTGTTGTTGGCCTTACTGCTCTTTACCACTGCTAACCAGTGCTACAGTTCTTGTGCGTACTCCCTTAAACATTGTAAAATTGGCCTACACTTGATTGGCCACCTTAAGTCACTTGTAGAGTGATATACCATATACCCAGGGCCTGCAAATTAAATTATACTAGTGGACATGCACCACTTGTTGTGCCACCCACCTCAATAGCCCCTTAAAACATGTTGCAGGGCTCCCATGGCAGCCTGAATGGAGTTTTAAACTGTCAATTCAACTTGGCAATATAATCCCCTTTCCTTTGATTGCATATAAGTGACCCCTAAGGTAGGTCCTAGGTAGCCATAGGGCAGGGTGAATTGTAATTAAAAGGATGGACGTGTACTTTTAATTTGTAACTGTGCTGGTAATGAAAAATGCCTACATTTGTTTTTCACTACTGTGAGGCCTACTTGTCTCATGGGATAACAATGGGCTGCCTCATAGCATTTAATAAGTGCTAACGTTTGATTGGGGACAGACAGGCATTTCATGTTTGGTATCTATGAAATTGTAATAAAAATCCTCTTTAATGGTAAAGTCAGATTTTTAATTACAGTCTTGAAAATTCATTTTTTAGGAAGTTAGCATTCTCCTGACCTTTGCTTTTTGTTGCCTGCAGTCTGTCTTATGTCACATGGCAGGGTGTAGTTGGGAGCTGGACTTTTTTAAATTGTCCTAGACAAAAAAATAGAGGAATTATGTGTGTCTGAATGGGCCATCTGCTACCATGATTGGGGGTTGGGGGTTTGAGCTGGGTACAGCCCCCCTTTCCACCAAAAAGGCTGTCCTCTGCCTTCACACAAAGGGCTTGTCACCATTGTATTGTCCCCAGAGCCAGCCTGGAGCCAGGGCAGGGGAGGCACGAAATTCCAAATACTTCAAAGAAAAACTTCTCCTACTTCAAGGCATTGGGTATGAAAATAGGACCCTTGGACCCACTGTTCAGCACACATCTGGATCTGTGGAAGACTTGGAAGAAGGACTACTGTGCTGCTTTTCTGCAAGAAGTACTGCCACTCTGCTGCCCTGTTGTGCAGTCCTCATGCCCTCCGGCCTGAGTGAAAAGGACTGAACCCACATTTTGAACCCAGGTCTACTAGAGTGCCCCAAGAGCTAGTTGGCTGGCCTCCTCATCAGAAGCCTCAGGGACAGAACAGGCTTCTCAGTCCTGGACCTTTGAAAGTGGGCCTGAATGTGCTCTGCCAACTCAACTGTGGTACCAGCATAACAAAACTATCGCCTCCCAGAAACTCTTTATCGGAGCTGTTCAGCGTTGCATCGCCTCATCAAACTGCATTGGTACTGCTGTGTGATGTATCCCCAGAACACGACTTCACATTGCTGCCTGCAGCCATCTGGGAAATGCCACTGTGTGACGCATCTTTGATGCAGGTCTTCCATCACAAGCCCCTCGTCCAAGTCATTCTACATGGTGATGCAGGACTCTGCACCGTAAGCCCCACAGCTTCTTGGGAGCCGGCTGGTGTGATACACATCTTCGAAGCGGAACTTCACATCGCAAGCCCCTGGTCAACAGCTTTCTTGACAATGCAGGATCTTACATCGCAGCTTTGGAGCTTCTAGGAATCGCCGCTGAGCGACACATCCTTGAAACTGTACTCAGCATCGCACTGCAACCAGGAATTAGGGTACTTTATTCAGCGAGCCTAACCGGGCACCTGTAGCCAGCCAGTGTGTCATCATGGTCAACCTGAACTTGTGAATTTGTCATGGTCCAGTGCAACCATATAACCCCTGTTCGCGCTTTGTGCCTTTTGGTGTTATTTTCACACAATCTAAAACTGCGCATCTCCAGTTCCACAGTTTGGATTTTTGTTGTTTTGGTTTTAAATAACTTATTAGGTTTTACTTCAGTTTTCTAATTCAGTATGGAATTTATCTTGTTTTGTGTTTTCACTTTATTACTGCTTGAAGTGCCCTATAAATAATTTACATACACATTGCTTGTAATTTAAGTCCCTGGTGAGTGACCACTATCAATATAACGAGATCGTGCCAAGGAACATTTCTTGGTGGACTTACATTGATAAATTGCAAGTAAATAGATTTATAGATTGATATTTCATTGGGAACACAATAGAAAATATGACCAGAAACATTATAGAAAACAAGTCGGATAATATGACAACTAACATAACAGATAGAAAGACCGTAAACACTATTAAAAAACTTGACAGGAGATACTATAGAAGGCACAGAAACCTAACCTGAACATTGACAGAAGACTGAACAAAATGAATGACTCTCACCAAGCTGGAAGACACATAGCAGTAAACATGATACAAAACCTGGCGGCCTGCAGGGCAGAAAACACATTAACACAATATATCAAATTCATCAGAGAAAATATAATGACAATTTATGAAAAAAACAATTTACAGATGAAATTAACTCGGGTAGAATTATAAATTGTTTCCTAGAATACACCAGCCTACTTCTGACTGTAAACCCCTTCGTTAAAGACAATTTAACATTTTGGTTTGATGCATGTAGAACAATTAAATGGATTCATAAACGGATTAAAACAACTTTAGAATCAAATGGAACTGGGTCACTAGGTGTTTTCTTTTGAAAAGAAAGCTATGTTCATAACATATCGGATTGCAGTGATACCAGTAGATCTCACAGAAGCTGTGTTAATTTCAGATGCGTGACCAACGGACATCTTCGCAATACTGTAGTAAATCTATATAGCGAAAGAACATTGATTGTGTTTCCTTAATACAATGACATGAGTATAAATATAAGTCCTTCACGCCGCTGCAGTGACACCTCAACATCTAGACACATTTTTTACCATCAAATACTGTGCTCACAACTTGGAACCCCGTGAACAAAGTGAGCGAAACTCTTCTAAGAAGTTCTTCTCATTAAAGCCGCTACCAGGTGTTAATTATAGCACTCGAAAAACACACTTTATTATTTTTATGCTGCGTGCGTTCAATACCATATGCTGCGCGCCAGGATAAGCAACATTTTCTACTTCTGCATAGTTCTGAAAAAGAGACGTCATTCGGAATTTGCTTAGGGGATGGTGGGCATTGTCAGTCCTCTCGGTTCGGCCCCTGCAAGACACGCTGCAGTTGTTCAAGGATTGACGCCTGTCACAGATATATTGGAGGTGCGGCACGTGACGCACGTCACATTCTGGCCGGGCGCGGGATGAGGGGTACTAGCACACTTTTTTCCCCTCATTTCTCTTTAGACAAGCTTCGCTATAGATGTTCCTATGCAGCTCAGTGACAGGATTGTGGAGATTGTAAATTTTCTATCAGTTCTCAAAAAAACATGTAGGCTCCCGCTGTTCAGGTCCTAAGGCCAGCGATGTAGCTCAGTCTGTGAGATAAGAGGAGAGTGAGGGGTGAATCACAAATTGCTCAACTAAAAATGCAATGGGCCTCAGGGTAAATGTGTGCGGTGACCAAGGCTCTGATGGACTGATCTTATGAGGAGCAGGGTCAGAACTAATTTGCATTAGGTGGGCCTTTGGGGCTAATCTAGAGGTTGGCAGACAGGTACTCTGTTGCAATGGCGACAGAGTATTCTGCCAAACTGACTGTCCAGTGGCCTGATTTTGAGTCTGGAAGACCACACACTTTAAGCAGACAGAGTAAAATGTAGTCGGTCAGTGTAAAACGTCCTTTGATGGCCAATAGAGAGGGTGTCATCGGAACTAAACCATCTGACTTTCCACCTTTTTTAGAGTCGGCAGTCAGATGGCATTTTTGTACTGTCTGTCAATGCCACATATATCCTGGTGGTGAAGGACAGTAAAAAACAAAACATTACCCACTCACCGTGGAAGAAAACTGGTGTGGGAGTCATTAGTTACTTATTACTTTTTTTATTTTTCAATAACAAACTCCAGCTTTGGAAGTTTGCTTTTGAAAATATAAAACGTTGGAAAAGTGTGATGGCCATGCATCACGGAGCCATCTGTTAAACTTTTCCTACATTGACAGGAGCCCCCATGGTGGCGGTTCTTGCTAAATTATGGAGACTTCTGCCAAGCTCGAGGACCTTTCGGGTGTTGAATTGGCAGTAGAGTGCCTGGAAATCTGAGACTGGCATAGCTTTCCAAGCATACTTCTATGTACGTTTATGAATTATAAAAAATAGCACATTTGCATACATTCAAAGAGTACTTCTGCAGGTACACATTTGTTACTTTTTTGTAGTAAAAAAGTGGCTCAACATAGCACGGAAAGTAAGAGTTATGGCACTATTTTGCATCACTTGAGGAGAGCAGAACTGTTGCATAATTTTCAAAGAAATTGTGCAGTTCTGCTCTCTCTATCTACTTGCACACTTTTGGGTGCCTAGCACCAATGCAGGCACATTCTCACCAAAGTGGAAGGGTGTCTGCTTTGTAATACGAATAGGTTTTGTGCAGGGAAGGTCACCTTCCTGCAATCACCATTTGCATGGCTTTTTAAATGCCAAGAGCAATTTTGCTTTCGGCTGCATCAAAAAAATGATGCAACCCTGATGACAAATCTTTGTAAATATACTTTTGTTCCTGCTTCCAAATAACATGAACAAGTTGAATCCTTTTAGTAAAATCAGGATAACAAGAAAACCTTATATAGACATAGCACACCCATCACAAGACCCTGGGACCCAACTACCAAGCCAAGAATATATTACCCCTTCTGAAGCCACACCTATGCAAAAAAATTTTTTTAGCATATTCATTGTTTTAGAGCAGAGATAGTTGTTGCCGGTTAGGAGTGAAATGCACGCCTCTGCTTTTGAAAGGCATACTCAACCATCTTCTTCACTTGTTCAAAAATTGATTGCCTGCAAGAAATAATAAAAAGGGAGACTACCACAATAGAGATTGTGTTTTTCTTGTCATAGGGCTGTAAAGTTTCTGAATGGTATGATATCATCATCCAGATCTAGCTTTTACCTAACACCATGTCAGCTGAAATCCTCAGAGATGCATTTATAGTTGGATCATCGAGTAGCTGTGAGTGCCGCCCTTACTCGCACTTAGATGTCATTCCCTTTCACCTCACTTGCTGCCATTCTCTTGTGTGCCTTCTGCTTTTGCTTACGATAATATCAGTGGTGCTTCTGTCTTTTTATCTAAAAGCCCTTCTGTAGTCATTCTGGGGCTTGTAGTTTTGGTTTTAACAATTTTAATGTGGGCCAGAAAATTCGTATATGCATGGTGGTACTTGCCAAAAAGTCAGGACTGGCTAAAAATTTCACAGATGGCATTAAGGTGGTCATTATGAACACTGCAGGATTCCCCACAGTGTTAATGCTGGCGGTCTAATCATAGACCACCAGCCCCTAGAAGACCACGCCGGCCCTATAATATACATTCCACTGGGCCGGTGGGCAGAAAAAGTGTTTCCGCCAGCCGGCCCAGCGGAATGCTGGGCAAGGACATTGCCGAAGGCTCCACATGGAGCCGTCGTCAATGCCGCATTGCGGCGGGGGCAGCAGCACCCATCGCGCAGATCGGCAGTGACCTGCGCGATGGGCCTGTGCACGGGGGTCCCTGCACTGCCCATGCCAAGTGCATGGGCAGTAGAGCGCCCCTTCCGCCAGCCTTTCCCTGGCGGAGGAAACCACCATGGAAAGGCTGGAGGAACAAGGGTTCTTTATCCGGAGGGCGGCGTTGCTTGCTGCGCTGCCCTGTTGGATTGAGAAATCTGCCATCGCCAGGCTGCCTGTCGGCAGAAGCCTGTCGGTGGCAGAGGGCCGCCTGTGGCGGTTTCCCCTTGTTCATTATTTGGTGGTCCAGACCGCCATGCCGGTGGCGGTAACTTCCGCCGCCGCCGGCATGGCGGTCTGGACCGCCATGTTCATATTGAGGCCTTAAGTCTCTTGGTAGATGTAATTTAAAAAGTGCACAGTACACTCTCAACTTATTTTATGAGGATCCACTGTCTCTTGCACTTTTGCATAAACACAAGCATTGAAAAAGAATAGACAATTCTAACTGTTTTGAAAATGTTTGTTCCAAGGTGTACTAAAACACAACTGAGAAAGAATGAGCAGTAGCAGAACAGAGGGGATGAGCTATAAGAGCATGAAAGGAACTGTAACAGTCTCTAAACAGGTGCATCTCTAATACCAACACTGTATGCTTCAATTCCTCACATAACAGGTATAACTTGATTATCAACAGTGCAATATTCTCTCTTTCAGAGGACAAATACTGCTGGGGCACTAACTGTTCAAAATTCCTCCTATTCAAATCAGGAATAGCACAACAGCTGAAGTCCAAGGTTCTTCCTTCAGAAACAGATACATGTGGGCATGAGCAATGGAAGTGTCTCTCCTTGAGTTAGCAGTTACAGCTTGGACAAAAGCAGTGCAAGAATCTATAAATGATGGAAGAGGTACAGCTTTAGCAGCATCAGTTGCTCAATGACACGACAGGTACACAACAGGCAGCAGTTTTGAAAGGTTTGCTTCCTCATAGGGCAGGTACACTATGGCAGCACCAAATCAAGCTTCCCTCTCAGGGAAGGCAGGAGCAGTGTAACCTTCATTTCCCCACAGAACACAAAAAGCATGCAAGCAATAGTGCAAGCCTCTGTCAACAACAATACAGATACAGTTAAGGCATGTAGGTTACTCAAAGAACATGTTTTTAAGATACTAAGGCCCTCATTACAACCCTGGCGGTCAGTGATATAGTGGCGGTAAAACCACCAACAGGCCGGCGGTGATAACTATGAAATTATGACCACGGCGGAAACCGCTCAGACAGACAGCCACTTTAACTCACCGACCACCAGGGCGAAATCAACAGGCACCACGACGGTAACTGCCTACAGCCAGGCGGAAGACAATGTTCCGCCTACTATATTATGACACACCAATCCGCCACCTTTTCTGGGGCGGTACCAACGACATCAAAAGCCTGGCGGAAACACTGCACAGAAGGGAAACAACTCACCTCTGGAGACTCAGGGAAGAACCACGCCGCCATGGAGCCCGAGTTGCATGTGTTCCCCATGCTCTTCTATGTTCTGCTCTACTACGAACACCAACGCCGGCGAAGACAACCAGGGTGAGTATTGCCGCCTAGCACACAGGCGAGGGGGGGTGGAAAAAGAGAGTGACACACACACACGCAAAATGAAACACCCCCACCCCCAACACCATAGACATAGGCAGATGCAATAACATAACAAATTGACCATGTACCCCTCAGGAATAATGCAAGGACAACTACAATAGAGTAAAAAGAGTGTAATAAGATAAATATAGTAGTAATATGTGCATCCAAATCAAAAAGTATATACATATTCACAAATCAAGGGACACTGCCCAGTCCTCACTGTTCGTGGGCCACAGGGCCACATCACAAAGTCCAAGGCCCCACCTCACTCCTGCAACAACACGGAGAGAACACTGCAGGGGAATCAGGTCGAAAAAAGCAAGGCAACTCAGGGGGACGGGGAATGGGGGGCACCTCAGCCAAAAGATGGTACAAAGTCACTGGTCCTTGAGGAGGCAACATGCCCTGTGAGATACCCTGGGGAGTGCAAGGCCACAGTCTCTCAAGTTGGTGATTTGCCCACTGGCTCTGGAGGGGGGCAACATGCCCTGTGCTTGGTCCTGGGGAGTGCAAGGCCACAGTCTCTCAAGTGTGTGATTTGCCCACTGGCTCTGGAGAGGGCAACATGCCCTGTGCTTGGTCCTGAGGAGTGCAAGGCCACAGTCTCTCACAGTCTGGCAGTGGGGATGGGAGTGAGGGTGAGGGTGGGGTATGTGATGGCATGCAGGAAGGGGGGTGGTAGTAATAGGGAATTGACTTACCAGAGTCCAGTCCTCCTGCTACTCCTGCCAGGCCCTCAGGATGCAGTATCACCAAGACTTGCTCCTCCCTTGTTGTTACTTGTGGGGGAGGAGGTGGGTGTCCACCGCCAGTCCTCTGTACAGCGAGTTTGTGTCTAGCAGCTATGGGACGTACCTTCCCCCGTAGGTCATTCCACCTCTTTCTGATGTCATCCCTTGTTCTGGGGTACTATCCCACGGTGTTCAGCCTGTTCATGATCCTCCTCCATAGCTCCATCTTCCTAGCAATGGATGTCTGCTGCACCTGTGATGGGAATAGCTGTGGCTCTACCCAGATGATTTCCTTCACCATGACCCTAAGCTCCTCCTCTAAGAATCTGGGGTGTCGTTGTGATGCCATGGGTGTAGTGTGAGTGGTGTGTGTGAGGGTGTGTGGGGTGATGTGTTGGGGTGTGTGCTGTGAGGTACGTGGATGGTGTATGGATGATTGTATTTTGTGTCTCTGGTTCTCTGGGTGCTGTTGGTCTGGCTCTCTCAGTTGGCAAACATTTTGAGTCGTAAGGGGTTGTGGGTAGTGTGGGTGTGTGTTTTATAGTGTTGTGGGTGTGTGTATGTGTGGCAGGTGTGTGTAGTTTGAATTGTCCAATGTAGTGTTCTTTTGTTAGGTTGTGTGTATTTTGAGTGTGGTGGTATGTACCCCCAATGGTTTACCGCAGTTGAACGTCTGCCGCGGTGATTCGTAGGTCATAATATTGTGGGCATAGTACTGTTGGTCTAATGGTGTGGGTTTTGCTACCGCCAGTTTATCACTGACCTTTGGGCTGGCGGACTTGTGTGTGTGTCTGTATAGTGACGAATTGCTATGTGTGTGTCATAATATGGGTAGCGGTAAACTGCCACAGCGGCAGTATGTTGGTGGCAGTCGGCATGGAGGTAAGCGGAACTTACCGTCAATGTCATAATGAGGGCCTCATTCTTTTTTACATTCTTATCTTGACTTGTGTATATTGAATTTTTGTCGTTCTGTCTTGTTTGATATCGATAAATATTACCTATTTTTCTAAACTGGTGGGGTGTCCATTTTGTAGTATATCAATGTATTACTGTGTGTGTGGGTACAAATACTTTACACATTGCTTCTGAAGTTAAGCCTGCCTGCTTGTGCCAAGCTACCAAGGGAGTGAGCGAGGGTTAACTGATGGTGATTCTCCATTATCTTGACTAAAGTGAGGGCCTTGTTTGGACCTGACTGCCAACCAAAGACCCCATTTCTAACACTGGTGATCAGCGGTTGGGATTGGACTTGTATTTGTACTTGAAATACAGTGATTTAGTACACACTACTGTTTTCAGTGCAGACCATTACGTGACCACATACTACTTAAACTGCTAATTCGACCTGGCAAGTGTACCCACTTACCAGCCCTAAACCTTCCCTTTTACGTGACCACATACTACTTGTCTTTGTGATTTGGCTTTTTCTCTTTTTGAACTTTTTTCCTGCTTGTATATTTTTGGTGATCTCTTTGTTGATTTTTTTCAACTACTGATTGAGAACTCTTTGTACTGCCTTGGTTCTTTGCACTTTTGGACTTGCCAACATGTCTCAGTCTGTGGGTGCATCAGCTGTACCTACAAAGGCTGTTTTTGAGTTAGAGAAACTGAAGAGTTACACAGTGGCTCAGCTGAATATTGCCTGCCCATAAAGGGCTCCACCAGGAAGGAGGAATTGCAAAAGGCACTGAGGGCCAGGGTGACAGCCAAGGAGGCTGAGGGGCACACAGAGCTGGAGGTGAGGAGGTAAAAAATGTTCAGGATGTAATAGTGGATGTACCTGTTCTGCCTGGGGGGAGGGTCCACAGGGCAGGTAGCAGTGTGTCTACCAAGGGTCTGACTCCTGAACAGTTACAGGACAGACAGGCAGAGAGGGAATACCAATTGCAGCTGGAGAAGCTCCGGTGTAAAATGGAGAGGGAGAGGGATGAGGGAAGGATGGCCATTGAGGAGAAGAAGATACTGCTGGCTCATGAGTTTAGCTTGAGGGAGCTGGATCACAGGAGACAGTCTAGTAGAGATGGTGGCAGCAATACCTCAGTGCAGCCTGAAAGGAGGGTACACATTCAAAAAGATCTAGTGAAGGATTACGAAAGAGAGGATGACATATACTTTGGTTTAAGGGGGTATGAGTCTGCGCTCCACATAAACATGGTCCCTGAAACACATTGGGGGCGGGTCTGTGGAAGGACTTTGAGGTAGATGGAAGGGATAACCTGACATCCTTAGGGAATGCTCAGGGGCTCCCTGCACTATCATGAAGGACACAATACTCCCAAGGTATGGTCTGACCCCTGAGCAGTATAAGGACAAGTTTAGGTCCTACAAAAAGAAAGAATCCCAAACTTGACTAGAATGTGTTGACTCTTTTTACAGGTCACTGAATAGTTGGGTGAAGGGCTGTGTGGTAACAACCTTTGAGGGGCTGTACAATTTGATTGCTTGGGAGCATTTTATATTCTTTTTTTTCAGAGCTGCACCAGCACCTGATTGACAGCAAGCTGACTGACCCCAGGAAGCTTGCACAGGTAGCAGACCATTGGTAGAGTACCAGGGTCCAAAAGAGGTATGGGGGAGACCAGGCCAAGGGTGGGCAGGGTCCCCATCAGAAGAAGTGGGGGGTAAGGGTAAACAGGCAGAGTTCTCTAAAGGGCCCCAATCTAGTTCCCAGGGTAAGGAATCCCAGCCCCCAGAAGAAAAGAAACTATGGGTCTGTACATGGAAACCCGCAGAGAAGAGTCCCCACAAGTGTTTTGCATGTGATGAGGAGGGTGACATGAGAAATGTGATCTGGACTGAGTCTTGCCAACCAGCGTTTGATGCCCTGAAGGCAGCCATGTGCACAGCACCTGTGCTGAAGGCACCTAATTTCTCCAAGGAGTTTGTTATACAAACTGATGCTTCAAAGCATGGTATAGGAGCTGTATTATCACAGCTAAATAAGACAGGCCTACATCAACCTGTAGCCTTCGTTAGGAGTAGGTTACTTCCCAGGGAATGTACGTAGAGTGCAATTGAATGTGAAGCTTTTGCTGTGGTCTGGGCACTGAAGACGCTAAGACCCTACTTGTTTGGGACTCACTTCTGGGTTCAGATAGACCACAGGTCCGTCAGATGGTAGATAAAGGGTGAGAATCACAAATTGTTGAGGTGGGCCATCTCCCTACAGAGAATAGAGTGGAGTAGTGGTCACTTACACCTGAATGGACTGCGCCTGCCCTCACACAATGCATGCTCCAAACCCATGATGTGTGTCTGGGTCCTGACCTGAGCAAGGCACAATCTTGTAAACAATAGAGACTTTCCTTTGAAGTAGGCCTCCTTCAAAGGCAGAAAGGGGTATAAGTATTGTGCCCAGAACCCCTGAAAATCAGATTACTTCTGGAACCAAGAGGAACCTCTGTCAAGAAGGAGAGCTGGCGGAGGAGTACTGCCCCTTTGCCTTTGACTGTGCTTTGCTGGGTTGGCCTGCAGCAGCTGGTTCTACCTGAAAAAGGACAAAGACTGACTTTTGTGTGACTTCCCACTGGTGAAGAATCTCCAAGGGCTTGAGCTGAGCTTGCCTCCTGTTTTTGAATTCTCAGGGACATCAAAGACTTCTCTCTGCCAGCACCTGGACTCTTTGCTGTGACTCCTGCCCTGCCAAGTGGTGCCCTAACCTGTCTCTGGGCACCTGAAAGGTGAAGCTTGTGGAAAAAAGACAGAAATCCACACACAGACCGCCATTACAGGGAAACGTTCGATGCACCATTCAAAATGTGGCTTATAAACGATGCGCCACCGGCCTCGGGCTAAAATTGACACTCCACCTGCATCGAGGTTGGGAGAGCGACACATCGTGGCTGGAGAAACGACTCGCAACACCCACTAGCAGCTGCTGATAATGACGCAAGCCCCATGTAACACGGTTTCCTGACACTGTGCAACTGGATTTTAACGCAACCTCGCTGGGCGTGGAACATCAACGCAAAGCCTGCCTATATCTGAGGTGCCTGTCTGGAAATCAACGCATTGCTCTCTTGCGGGAGAGAAGAAACATCGTGCACCGACCCGACCGGAGAAGGAACGATGCATCGCTGGCCTGTTTTCGATGCACACTTGCCTGTGCAGCTTTATTTTTGATGCTACCCAGGTAATTTGTGTAACAACAGTATTCTCACTGTTTTCTAAGGATTAAGACTCTTGTTCTTTTTAAAAGTCATAACTCGACTTATGTATGTTGGATTTTTGTCATTCTGTTCTTGTTTGATTTAGATAAATATTGCCTATTTTTCTAAAAGGTGTGATGTCCATTTGTTAGTGTTTCACTGTATTACTGTGTGTGTTGGTACAAATACTTTACACATTGCTTCCGAAGTTAAGCCTGCCTGCTCTTGCCAAGCTACCAAGGGGATGCGCGGAGGTTAACTGAAGGTGATTCTCCTTTACCCTGACTAGAGTGATGGTCCTTGCATGGACATGGGGTAACCTAACTGCCAACCAAAGACCCAATTTCTAACACTAAGATATGTGTATAGGTGGATAATTGAGTGAATATGAGAGTGCTGCAATCAGTTGCATTAATCATATATATTTTCCAATGATACCTTTATCTCAAAGGCTGGGGACCTTTGCTATGCCTACAAAGAGACATTCCATGCTTGTGGTGTGTCAGGGGCAGGAGGAACAGGCCAGCATCCAGCAGGGCCATTGTAAAAAAATATGTTCTACGGAGCGTGCGTGAGCCACCGACCAAGATGGCTGCCTGATTACGGAGCTCCGCGCATCGTCGGGCGAGTTTCTACAGCCGGAGCCGTTTTTATTCTTCCATTTAATGTTATTTCACTAAGAACAACTATGGGATGTTTTGGTGAACATTTTCATTGTTTTTTGGGCTGCCTAGCTTATTTCTTGACTATTTAATTACATTTTCTTACTTCATGAGTGAGGCCATTTTGACTAACTTTGCTCACCATCACATTATACTTTTTTTGAATATTTGACTTTCTTTTTTGCCAAGCCTAGTTATTTATTTTTGCTGTTTCGTTAACATATTTTTGGAGTTCCTGTGTCACTTGCTTCCTTAATGAAGTCTTTTTATTTTTATATGGGCAAACTAAAGAAAATAAAATCTCTGTTGCATCAGTCCTTCTCAGCTGACAAACTTTCGCACTTTTTACAATTGGACACTTCTTCTGCAGCGTCTTCTTCTTCCATATCAAAGATGTCTTACTCATCTTCTTTTTTGCCTAAAGTTCCTCAGAATATTTCTACAACCACTCATAAGAGGGTCAAACAGGACCCACCTTCACCAGTAAAATCTCCCTCGCCGATCTCTTTTGAACTTGTGCTTGACGAAATACGCGCATTGCGTCCTTTTATCGAAGAAACGAATTCTTGGATACAAAATCTTGATTCTAAGTGGTCTCAAATGGAAGTGAGAGTCTCTGCTTTGGAACAAAGAGTCAGCGACGTGCAGGATGAAACACATAAAATTATTAGTTTGGAGAAGGAAGTGGCAACCTTGAAGACTCTTACGGAGCATTTGGAAAACAGAAATAGACGCAATAATCTTCGCCTTTATGGATTACCGGAGGGTCTTGAAGGGAGTGACCCAATTTCATTTTTTACCTCATTCTTTCCACAGTTGGTGGATCTACCATCTTCTACAGTATTAAACATCCAAAGAGCGCACCGCATTGGTCATCGTTCTCCGCATTCCTCCACATCTAAACCAAGAGGCGTGATTATTTTCTTAACTTACTGACTTAATGAGAATTGTTAACGCTGCGAAAGCCAAAAAACAAATTTGTGGCAGGGAAGTAAAATCTTCATCTCACAGGATGTGTCCAAAGCTACAGCAGACAGGAGGAAAGAGTTTTTGGATCTTCGTCCACAGCTTCGTGACTTGGGAGCTCGTTTTGGATTATTCCATCCGTATTTGTTTAAAATGACACATCAAAACAAGACCACTTCATTTACCTCTCCTGCAGTTCTTCATGAGTACACTCCACAAATTCTATGGAAACAGCTAGTCCTTCTACACGTTGACTATATACATTTCTTAATTTATTATGCCCTTTCATTATTACTGTGATATAATTGATGGTCCTTCATATGCAGTTTATACAGTATACTATATTGACGTGACTACAGACACTTTTTTGTTATGTATTGTTTTCTTTTCAAAGGTTCCTGGTGTTCTATAATCATCATTTTTGCTCGTAACCTTTGTGCGTTGATGCATTCCGTTCCCTTGCTGTGCCGTCTTCAGTCTGTGCTATCACCACCCCTCCCCTATTGTTCATTCATCTCAGGTATGTTTTTGCAGTCGTCTTTATTTGACATGTACTGTCTCTTCTTTTTTTCTTGACTATTTTCCATCCTTTTTCCTGCTGTTTTCCCTTTACTCTTCTCTCCTTTTGTTTTTTCTGTTTTCAGTTCCCTTATATGTATTTTCAGTTATTTATGGTACAAGGCCTTTCGTGTATATGTATGGTTATGTGACGTAAATTCAGAGTTGTTTCTTGGAATGTCAAAGGTTTTATTAATCCAATCAAAAGGCAGAGAATTTTATCCCACTTATCTAAATATAATCCAGACTTGGTTCTTCTACAGGAGGCCCATTTGACAGACTCTGAAGCTCTGAAACTAAAAAAAGGCTGGGTGGGCAATGTTTTTACTTCACCTTCGTCTACAAAGAAAAATGGTGTAATTGTGCTTTGCCATAAAAAATTATCAGTTAATGTTATTTCGCAAGACTCGGATTCTGATGGTAGGTGGCTCTTTCCGAGGCTCAGTATTAATGGGATTACAATGACTATTGGTAATATTTATGCTCCAAATAATTCAGTTTATCTTTTCTGACCCAATATTACTAAACTATGTTTGCATTATAATGATGAGTTTCTTCTTATTGGAGGGGATTGCAATCAAATTCTTGATCCCATTATAGATAGGCAATCTGTAATAAAATTTTCTCCCCATAAAATGCATAAACAATTTAAAGCATTTTCCTCACAATGTAATTTAATTCACTCATGGAGAACTTGTAATCCTGCTAATAGGGATTTTTTGTTTTATTCTCCACCACATGGCTCCTAATCTAGACTTGACCATATTTTTGTTTCTAAATCATTATGCCAAAATCTTATTAACTCCTCCATTGAACCTATGGTAATATCGATCATGCCCCAGTCATTACAGATTTTGACTTGCTCCCAGTGCATCCCAAGTCCAATAGGTGGCGATTTAATAATTCTTTATTACTTGATTCTAAATTTTCCACTTCCTTTGCTGCCTTTGCGGACAAATTTTTTCGATTTATTGAAGATTTGTTATGGGATTCGTTTAAGGCTGCGGCTCGTGGTCATATAAAAAAACTTTCAATGCCCAGCATCAAGCACTGCTTCTCAAAATTAAACGCTTAGAACATCAATATTATTCTTCCTCCTCCAATTTTAATATACAAGAACTCATTCAGGCAAAACTGCAATTTAACGAAATCTCAACGGATAATGCATCCTCTTTTCTTCTACGTAGTAGTCCCCGTTATTATGGAGGTCGAAATAGAGCGGGGAAGCTTCTGGCTAATTATTTAAAAGTTCGAAAGCAACGCCATAATGTGAAGTTTATAGTTTCAGATACTGGTGAGTCCCTTTTTAAAGATGAAGATATTTTAGCTGAATTTGTTAATTATTACCAGACACTTTATACTCCTGAGTCAGTCCCGACCCCCTTACAGATTGATGATTTTTTAAAGAATATTCCAAACCCTAATAAGACACTGACTGATGCTACTTCACTTGAAGCAGATATTACTTTGTTAGAAATTTTTAAAGCCCTTCAATCTCTAAAAAAAGGTAAAACTCCTGGTCCGGAAGGATTTACAGTGGAATTTTATTTACATTTTCCTGACCTGTTACTTCCCAAACTTTTTCCGCTTTTTCAATTCTTCATGGGTTCTGGTTCTACAGGGGGCACTTTTCAGGAAGCTTCGATTTGCCTAATTCCAAAGGACGGTAAGGATCATACTTTCTGTAAAAATGTTAGACCAATCTCTCTTCTCAATACAGATTATAAAATCTTTGCTAAATTATTAGCCCTACGTCTTGATACCCTTCTACCTGCGCTGATAAGTAAGGAACAAACTGGTTTTATCAAAGGTAGACTTGCTTCTAACAATTCTAGATTTTTTTTTAATGTACTCAGCAAAGCTCCCGCTCTGTCGTATTCTTTAGCGCCAATTTCCATAGATGCTGAGAAAGCGTTTGACCGGTTAGACTGGTCTTTTCTATTAAAAGCTTTAGCCTGGCATGGTTTAGGGCCTCATTTCATTTCATTTATCTCTTTGCTTTAACAATTTCCAATGGCATCGATATTGGTAAATGGCAAATTGTCTAGATATTTTGTATTACGCCGAGGTGTACGTCAAGGGTACCCGCTCTCTCCACTCCTATTTATTCTAGCTCTCGAGCCCTTTATATCCAGTATTAGAAATAACATTAAAATTGAAGGTTTCCAGTATGGCGAGAAACATTTATAATTAACGGCGTGTGAAGATGATATACTTTTATATATCTCAAACCCTGAGCTCTCGATTCTGTCTCTACTTCGGGAAATTGAGGATTTTTCCTTGATTTCAGGTTATAAGATAAATTTGGATAAAACTGAAATCCTCCCTCCAACAAAATGTTGTTTTAAAGCATCATTTGATATCACTGGTTTTCACTGGAATTCTTCCAAGATTAAATATTTAGGTATTTGGTTCACTTCATCCATTAAAAAGTCAATTGAAGTAAATATTTCAGAGGTTTTAGAGAAAGTTGATAGATCGATTATGGCTTGGAATCCCTTATTTTTATCTTGGTGGGGTCGTCTTGACTCCATTAAAATGATGATTTCTCCTAACATTTTACATATCCTATCCATGATTCCGCTTCCTTTACCTGGTACCTTTTTTACACAATTGGACTCCAGATTCTCTAAATTCCTCTGGAACAATAAGAAATCTAGAATTTCTCTTAGTCATCTTCGCCATTCTAAACAGGAGGGAGGAGTCAATTTTCCTGATTTTAGATTGTATCACAAATCCTTTTGTTTGTGTCAAGCTTCTAGGTGGCTCTCCTTGTCAGACTCTAGGTTTACTCCATTATGGTTGCATATTGAGTGTTCTTTTCTTTTGCCTTTTCCCCCTAGTGAGGTGGTATCCTTTTCCTATAATATTTCACTTATCTCCTCTCTGCTTCTTAAACATACTTGTTCTCTTCTGAGTTCTCACTATTTACCTCCATCTGTTTCTCATTCCTCTTTTCTGAATTCCCCTATTTGGCATAATTGTCTTATCACTATTAATAAAAAAAAACTTATTTTGGAAATCCTGGCGACAATGAAATATAGTTTGGGTCAAGGATTTATTCTCCAGTAATACTCTACTTTCTTTTTCACAATTCCAACTTCTTTTCATTGTCCCAATTTATTTATGCCTAAATATCTTCTTCTTATTATTAATATTATTCTTGATGTACTTTTTTCCTTGCCTTCCCCTTCTTCTTCTTCGGAATTACCCTTTTCTTTGTCCTCCTTTCTTATCTCATATCCTAAGGCATCAAATATCCATAAACTTTTTCAGTCTCCTGTTTTGACGCGTCCTAAATCTAAAATTGAATCTCAATGGGAATTGGATTTGGGATGTACCTGGACTGTTTCCTTTTGGAATAAGGTGTGGCATCGATCTTATAAAATATCCAGATCAGCTTCTACCACACAGTCACTTTTCTTTCTTTATCACAGACTTTATTTTACCCCTTCTACTATAGCAACATTTTCTGTATCCTCCACTTCAAGTTGCTGGTCCTGCGACAGCCCAAAGGGAGATCTTATGTATATCCTTTTTGAATGTCCTCCTACTGTCTTTTTTTGGAGAAAAGTTTGGAGTCAGCTTACCTGCATTTTTCATTTGCAATCCCAATTATCTCCGCTGGTGCTTTTTTTAGGTAGTCTCTCTGCTGACATTGTTTCAGATGATGATAATTCAAAATTGTTGGATCTCATGTTAGCTTTGGCCTTTCAACAAATTACTCTGAATTAGAAAAATTCATCCAATATTTCCTATTAAGCTTGGTGGAATAATGTTTGTCACTACCATAGACTAGATATTGCTTTTACCTCTTTATGCTGCCCTTCCATAAATAGAGATTTTTACTGGTTACCTTTGACTGATTATCTTAATGCTGTTGCTTTAAGTCTACTAATTGTACATTATCTGAGAATTTTAAGCCACCATGAATTCTTTTTTTTCTCTGTTCTTGAGTGAATTTTAATTTAGCTTACAGTTATGCTTTTTTGAATATTACTTTTTTCTTTTATTTAACTGTTGAAGATCCAATGCATCTTTCGCATTGTAAATGGTCTTGTTCCGTTTTCATTGTTTCTTCCCCTTTTTATACTTTTAAAATGTTAAACAGCTTTTACAATTCCTTTTAAAATTATATCATTATTATTATGACAGATATATTGCATTGTTAGTATGTAACCCATATGTATTGTGATTTTAATAAAGTTGATTTACCTTAAAAAAATATGTTTTTCCAGAGCAACATTAAAAAATACACCTCTGTGGTACTCTTGTGTTCTCTCCATCTAATCCCCATTCTGATCTTTAGATTTCACCTTTCCCTATGTTGTGCTTTCACCAACCACAATTTCATTTTATTCCCTTTGTCTTCACATCTATTTGTCTCTCATTTCTCCCTCTTCTCAATCCTCTCAAGCTCTTCCTATTTTCCCTTTATTTCTCCTTCATTTCTCTTTGCTCTCCTAATTTTGCATACCTTTTCTGAGTTCACACTCTGTACTCACACATGTCTGTCTCCCTCTCCTCTTTCCCACACTTCTTCCTTATAGGTAATTACACTTGCTTCTTCATCTTTAACACCCTCTCACTCCCTCTGCCTCTCATCAACCTCTTCTCATCTAAACTCCTGTTTCCTGCTTCTATCTCTCTCTCTTCACCACTCACGGAAAGTGCAAGGATTTTGCCATACTACGTGAATACATTTTCTATACAACCTTTTCCAGTAATTGTGCAACATTTGTTCATTGCACTGGTATTATGACATCCCTTGCAGTTGACAATCCAGGCATCCTCCCAGAATCATTTCCAAAATATTGCTCATGGCCTATCTTCAGTCTCACACACCACCCACTCTCTCACACCACCTTTCTTGAACATCTTTCTATCATTGATCATTGTGCACATTACTTTCGTCTTTTTCACTCTCCCCATTTCTTTGTTACTTTGTTTTCATTTAATTTTAAATGTCTCTTTCTTTCTTCTTCTCACACATTTCTATTTGAGCTACTCATTTCTTCTCTGCATATTCCTCTTAAGACACTCCGTCTCCCTGCTTTAGCCAGCCTTACACTCGGCCTGCTTTCTTTCATGCCCCTCTCTTTCTGAGTCACTGTTGATTTCAATTTTTTCACTTCTTCTCACTTAGAGAAGACATTTGAGTCAAGGGTGGCTGTGTTTTCTATGCTTCACACATTTTGAATGATTATTTGTCAAATTTACACAGGGGAAAACAAAGCTGACTCCACGGTGAAACAATATGGCCTTTGTGCCCTGCTAATGAGGTCTAAAGAGAAAATGGTATGCATTTACAATTCACATTATATTTACTGTGTGTCTTAATAATAATGTGTGTGAACATTTAAAAACATTAATGAAATGTAACTGTAGAGAAACTGAAGCTTTATATACTTTGTGCATACTAATGTTTTTGAAAAGGCTTACATGTGATCATTATTCACGTTTTATATTTGTATTTTATAAGTAAACATGCATTCTTTTATCCCTGGTTTGCATTTATTTTGAAAGTTAAATGGCTGCATGTATAATCATATATTAGAAATGCACATTAAATATTTAGTTAAAGTTAGCTTGGTTAAAGGCCGTAATTTTTAAATGCATTGTGCTCGGTTATCGTGTTCTTTTTTTCTAGGTGCATTTTCGGCTGTCATTAGCTATAGAAAAGGAGTATTGCTGTATGTATTATATGTGTAGCTAGTAAGGCCGCAGAAGAGAAATCGTGGCAAAATATGTGAAGAATTAATGAGCAGCTGAAGTCCCCCATTCATTGTGTATTAGGAGCGGGGATGCTCAAGGTTGCAGTAACTTTCCAAATTCTGCTGGATGTGAAATTCAGGTAATGCTGCAATTGCACACCATGGGAAGAGAGACAATTGGTTCTTGGTAGGGTGGGAAGAGATACAATTGACGTTGAAGGTTCCATTTGATTTAATTATTGTTCATGTTGTTAGAAGTTAGAGTGGATTCCCTTAGACTTTGAGGGGTACAGTCTGCTCTGCTTCCTTTATTTTTGCATGTGTGAAGCTTGATGCTAAACACTTAGGGCCATATGTACGAACACATTTTCCCATAGACACAAAATGGGCAAAACCCTTTGCTACATCTGGCCCTTATTCCTTTTTCTGGATGACTTCGACTGAAGCCTTCACTATTCTGACACTTTCTCACATTTATACATTTCCCTAATACTTCATTCAAACTATCATCATTCGTTAATTAGAATTCTGATTAGATGATTTTTAGAATACTTTCCTGTTCAGGAGAAGGAATAGAAGTTTCTTTAAGGAACAACTATTTCTAATTCTCAGTTTTTGTATTGCAGTGGCTGTTATTGCTTTGTAGCTTTATCTATTGAGGCTGAACCAACTGCGATATTGCAGCTTGCCATCTGTCATCTTGTATCTTTGTAATATTCTCTTGACATGTACATGTATTGGATTGATTATTGACTGGCAATAAAACTGCTTACCTTCAATCACCAATCCCTGGTCCTTATTGTGTGGCCAAATGGGCCTCTCGAAAAATTTAATTGTTTATTATTGTTAACTCCATCGGCATCTCAATCAACTTAAAAAGTTCAGTCAGATAAGAGATTGTAAACCATGCACTGCATGCTCTCAGATGGTAGCATGTCGGATGGTTCAGTTATTGAGCAGAGGGAGTTATTGTATTTGAGTGAGAGTCCAGTCTTGCCCAAGCCCATTCCTGACCTCAAAGCCCATGTCCTGGTTTGGAGGAGCAGCATTATTCTAGAAATTTGGAATTAAGTTCTAACAGCAGAGGAATGAGTATCAATAGGGTCGTGTGTTGCAATGGCTTATGTCTAGCTTGCAGTGTTTTGCTGAGATTATGTGGTGTGATGTGGTGATGTTTTAAGTTGTCATGTGTATGAGAAAGAACTTAATGCAAAGAAGATGAAGTGATTACCGGGCTGAATGTAACCTAAGAATTCTGCGACAGTAATGTTATCAGTGTATACAAAACACTGTGTTGTAACTGTCTGCTAAGTTTGGTGGTGTTAGTTGTGAAGTACCATCTCCTACTCAATTGAGAGAGGGACAAATATATTTGTATGAGAGTAAGGTGTGGTTGGTGTGGTTGATCCTATTCCCCAGTGGTGAAGCTACACTAATCAGAGTGTTTCCCAGCTGGTCAAGGTTTTACTTGATATTGAGTCATAGTAGGCCAGAAAGTGTCACTCCAGATCATTTATTATGTGATTGAATACTATCAATTCTTTAGTGGAGCAGACAAAGTTTGTTAAATTTGCTTGACGTTGTTGTGCTTGTATTCCAATGCTCACAAGGGATTGTAAAGGAGGGTAAACCACTGCAAGGAATGAGAAGGACATCATAGTGTGCAGCGCTGAGATTAGATGGTTGGTGTTAGTGGCGCACTAGTCATTAGTTTACTATGTCATAGAGTGCTGCACTGTTTTTGGTTGTTAACATCGGACAAGAATTAAGGGCAAAAATAATTTATTCTTTGTTCGAAATTGCATTCTATTTATGATTATTGACATTGTTGAAAAATTAAATTATTTAAAACTATATGAAATCTGATTAAGGGAAACGTGAGAATACCTGTTCAGTGGGGGGGGGGGAAGAGGCACCACTTGAAGACACGCCAAGTCATTATATGGCCATTAATGGGGGGTATTACACATGTATTTGGTTGTGTCAATGGTGTAAGATAACAGAGAAAGAAGGTTTATTGATGTTTCCATGCTATGGCACATTTCATTTGAGAATCATTGATAACTTCAGAAGATAATTGTATGAAATTAAACCACCTCCTGGGCCTGCACAGTTCGAATCACTTAATGCTCGGGAGCACACAGCTCATGTTAGGAAATGGGAAAACTATCAGGGAAGAGTCCAAAAGGTAGTGAGTAGCTGTGCCGATGCTGGATGTTATGCTGAACAATAGGGGTAGAGAGATGATATGATAGAGGGAACTAGAGTGTACTCTGCCACGATGAGTAAAGAATCTGAGAAAAGGGAAAAGAAGAAAGGTAAGAAGAAGGAGGAAAAGACAGGGAGCCTAAAAAGTACAGGTGAAGACAGTGATAATGATTCTAGCGATGAACTCCTAGATGTGTTGTTATCAACACCTCAACCTCCATATAACGTGGCCCACAACAAAGGAATGGATGGTGCAGTTGCTAGTGGAATAGCCACTGCATCAGTAAATAAAAGTCAGAACCTCATACGAGAAATTTAGAGATTATTGCCCCTGTTAACTCCACTGTTTCAAATACTCCAGATGCAATCACTGTTCTGGTCACTATTGATCTTACAGTTCCTTAGCATTAACCTGACTCAACAGGAACCATAAGACATACTTTGACAGTCCCTACTAGAGTAGATATATCAACTAATGCCGCTGAGGTCCCAGGAATGTGAGGAACTCCTTTGGACCTGACTCAGATGAATAACCTTTATGCTGCCTCTACACCATCAACCATGAATCAGACAGGATTTACTCCTGTAAGAAAGTCCACTCCAACATTGCAAAGTTCTAGCATGTCTATTTGGTATTCACCTCTAACTGTCATCAACATTAGTTACAGAAAAAAGAAAAAGTTTAATACCAGGTCAGTGGTAAACTTAGCTCGTGAAGTTTTTGGAATTCGGGCACTTTGCACCACACGGAGTAGTGCAGAGTTCCCAAATTACGCTTTCCGGTGCAAGTGGAATTCTTTTTTTTCTGTTTGCGTGCACAAGATTTGTTTTTGATGTCCACTTTCGAGTATGATGATATTTTCAGGCTGCTAGTGAGTGCGCACAGATTTTGCGATTGCTCATGCGACTTCCAGACGCTTTGGTGCCATTGTGGTGTCGCTCACTAAGAGCCAGCGCACCTTGAGTATGTTCTACACTAAGAAGCAATCAAATCTACTCAAAAATATATTTTGAGTGGATTTACTCCTCCACCGGACCATTCAAGTTATTTTTTAGTGCAGGAAACCTTTTTTTAACTTTTGTTTTCCAACATGGAGGAAGTGCCCCAACTCCATCTTCCCCCTTCTTTCCAGCAGGCTCTTTCCAGTGCTTTGCCCCTCTCTGGGTCACTTTTCATTTGGATTTCAAGGTGGAAGGATCACTCTTTTTGTCTGCTGGATAAATACCTTAGGATTTAAGGACTTTGTTTTTGTGATATCACAAAAGTAAGTCCAAAAACTATTGTATAAGAGTATTGTTTGTTTGATAGGACATGCACCAGAACTTCTTTGTACTTTTATTTGACTTTTGAATTTCATTGTGGTGGGTGGCCTTGAGTTTCAGTAGGGCCTAGTTATTATTTTGCATTTTCATTTTTCATCTTTAAAAGGAAAAATGTTGCAAAGTTCAGTACCTTTTCTTTGTGTTTGTTACATTTGCAATACTCATTTATTTTACTATGTGGCCTAGTCTTCCAATGGCAATAGGCCATCCAGCCAATAGGTGTAATACTAGTCATCAGTGCATATATAGTTGTGATGCTATTAATTGTGTTTGACCAATGACTTTGTGTTTCACCACTGCGCATATTAGTTGCTCAATGTTCACCAGTAGCACATTGTATGTTTTGTTCAGTTTAGCCGCGTATTGGCTTTGACATGGCATTAGCCATTACTTTCTGTTTTCAGCTGAGCTGCCTATTGGCTTTGACATGATATTAGACATTACATTTTGTATTCAGCTTAGCTGCCTATTGGCTTTGACATGATATTAGACATTACATTTTATATTCAGCTTAGCTGCCTATTAGCTTTGACATGATATTAGACATCACATTTTGTATTCAGCTCAGCTGCCTATTGGCTTTGACATGACATTAGACATTATATTTAGGTTAGCTGCCTATTGCCTTTAACGTGGAGTTAGACATTGCAGTTGAGAATCCAAGCTGTATTTTTCCAAGCTGTGTTTTTCCACAAGATGAACCACGTTGTTTTCTGCACACTAGACTAGACCTGATAAGAGAGAGTACAATTGGTGTTTTCCTTTCTGCTCAGGCTTGAGAAGAGGAGAAGTCAAGGAGATCTGGCCAGTCTCCAAAGGCTTGCGTAGTTTTCCTGAGTCTGAGAGGAGGGGGCACGCTTTTGTAAGGAAGACTCGGGGCTTCAGAGATTTAGATTCAAATCTGCTTGACTTCGGACTGGAACTTGGCACCAGTTGCCAGTCTCCCGTGTGGGTAGATAATCTCTTTCTCGCAGTTGACCGGAGTCATCAACTTGCAGACCCCAGAAAGATGAAGCTGTATATAGGCCTTACACAGTGAAGAATTTAATTTGTTTTGCTTTGCATTGAATATCTTATATATATATAACCTGCTGTGTACATTGCAACTGAGAAGTACTGTGATATATTTTGTTTTCATTGCTGCGACTACTTTTGTGCTTGAAATCTTTTAATTCGTCCCTCAAGAACTTGTGGGTGGGGAAGAATTAACAACAATAAAGGTCTCCTTTGAACTAAGAAGTGCATTCCAGAGATGTTCTGTAAGCTCTGATACGAGATAAGTAGGAAGGCAGAACAATAGTGTGTATGTTTTTTAAAACATCATTTATGTCAGGGATGGCACTGGATTAATTTAAAAATATTTTCTATTGTTTGCATTTCATGTTTTTGTTCTGCAAAAAAGTGTATATGTGTGGTAATATTTGATGACATAGGAGGATCTGTGTTGTCGTAAACGTTTTATAGCTCAGTTATTGTTTGTGTTTTGTGTTGCTGATTTAATGGTCGTGTTTTCTTCAGCACTACCATGCCTCCTTTGTCTGGCCAGTGTGTGTGTGAATGTATATGCCATCAGCCGCCATTTGTTTTTGTTCTCCATGCAATGTGGCCAGGGATCTTTTTGTGTAGTCTGTGTCTATGGGCCTCAATGTGTGTGTTCTTTGTTCTCCATGCCTCCTTGATCTTTGTTGTTGTTTTGATCATGGGGTCAGAGGACATTTTGTCTACCCAGCCAGTGAGCTTTTGCCATTGGCTTGCATGTTTCGTTATTCTCCGTGCCTCCTTGCTTGCTATTGTTGTTTGACCTCGGGGCTACTGACCATTTTGTGCATTCAGGCAGTGTGCTTTTGCCAAAGGCTTGCTTGTGTTCTTTGTTCTCCATGCCTCCTTGTGCACTGCTATTGTTTGACCATGTGGTCAGAGGCTATGTTGTGAACTCAGACAGTGTGCCTTTGCCATTGGATTGCCTATGTTCTTTCTTTTCCATGCCTCCTTGCTCACTGTTGTTGTTTGACCACGGCACTGGCAGCCATTTTGTGCATCCAGCCAGTGTGCTTTTGCCTTAGGCTTGCATGCGTTCTTTGTTCTCCATGCCTCCTTGCTCACTGCTGTTGGTGCTAGTTGACCACGTGTCTGGTGGGCATTTTGTGCATCCAACCAGTATGCTTTTGACATAGGATTGCATGTATTCTTTTTTTTCCATGCTTCCTTGCTCGCTGTTGTTGTTTGACCATCTGGCTGGTGGCCATTTTGTGCATCATGGCACTGTGTGTTTGCCATAGACTTACATTGATGTGAGATCATCAGTTTAGTAATATGCTTAAGCATCATTTTATTACATGTATATTATGAAAATGATGATGAACAGTGCTTTACATTAAATGCATTTGTTTTGCATTTTTTATCTGCACCTCATTGCCTCACAATAGGTTTCTCATACTCCTATACGAGCATCAGCAATTCATTGTCTTTTTTATTTTAATTGTTTGCATTGCAATTTGTTCATTTTGTTTTTTAAATTTTATTTTAAGTTTTTTATTTTATTTTATTTTTATTTTTCATTTTATTTTACATTTTGCTTTTTGTAATCTTTTTTTTGCATCTTGCCTTGATCCATCCACCATAGGTCACAACCCCACACAGCATTTATTTTTTTATGGATAATTCCATTTCCTACTGGACACACTAACTGCCATAGAGTAGGGGCACTGTAGGCACAGCAGCATCATTCATTTTTCAATGATTATTCTATTTCACACTGGACCACCATGCCCGCCAAGGAGCACACTAACCTTTTTTTATTTTTGAATTATTCCATTTACCCATGCACCTCCCTGACTGCCACAGGTGTCTCCTTTATAATAGATGCACATAAAGAAAATAGCTATATCTATAAGTTGTGTTATCCTGATTGAAAATCAAAGTACATGGTATGGTGGTCTGGTTTGACTTTAAAATGATTGGATAAATTGTTATAATTATAACCTAAGTAAGAAATCACACTTAATTCTATTGCCTTTGTCAGTATTAATTCAAACTGCAACAATGCCACATGTCATTAAATGTTTTTTCTTGCTTGTTTGCTTTTAGGTGCACAATAGAAGAGACATCACCGACGGTACTGCCAAACAGAAGGTCTGTACAAAAAACATGTGTTGTCAGTCCTCCAATCTCTGCTGCTTGTGCAGCTTACTGCCACTGCCAACTGAGCGCTTTAAGATAGCCCCAAAGAAAGTTGCTGTCTAGAAAATGTCCAATGAGAAGAAGCAGCTTTCCGCCACTGGTGTGCTAACCACAACCTTTTTTTCTCCAGCCTCCAAGGTGGAATCTGGGAGCAGCACTCTCGGATCAACAGCAGCACCCCAACCTAAGCCTAATCCCATGTCTGTCAGCAAGGCAGCCACTGCAGTCATGGCAACACCAAGGAGCAGTGATGTTGACCTGGATTTGTCCCTTTCTCAAAGTAATACCCAATTGTTTCAGGAAACAGAGCAAAGTGGAGAGCCGCCACAGCCAGCAATAGCAGATCTTCCTGAAGCTGGAGCTAAACAGGAGGTTGAACTCCCTGCCAAGCAAGAATCTACTCTTTTAGAACCATTGGCTCCCAGATCTCCAGCAAATAAAAGGAAGGGTAGTCCACCATTTTCTTCAAGCACCACTTCTTCTGTGATAGTGTGGACATGGAGTAGCCCCCTGCAGAATCTGGGAGACATCAGGAGAGGCAAGGGAAAAGAAAAGGTCCTGAAACCCTTAAAATTATGGAGGAGGATGATGAGGAGTATGATGACGACAAGCCAGTCATTAGGGAAGCAGGCACACAGGAGTCTGACAGTACTCCTACTATTTAACCTGCTCTGAGGGATATGACACAGGTAGCACAGCTAGTTCCCATATTTGTAAAGCCGCAACTGAGACCTGCACCAGCCCCTACCTTAGTAGAAGTATGCACTGCAGGGAGGCAATAGATGTCACACCTACCTACCACCAGCTCTTCTTTAGGCATAGGCACTGGCCCACTAAGAGAGAACTCCTCCTCAGCTTGGAATATTTTATGCTAAGCAAACAGGAGGAGACCATTTCAATATGCTCCATTTGGCATACAAGTGTTCGTCAAGGTAAGCCTAGTTCACATTATGGTACTGGAGGCCAAACAACCTAAATGACAAAACATCACACAATCCAGTGGGAGGAGCACCTTAAAAAAATTGCTGGATGTGGTTGCGGTGAAGGTGAGGTGAGCCAGGAAACATCAGCTACAAGTGTATTCACAGTGGGGGGACATCAGGAAGAAAAGGTCCTATGTTTAGCGCATTGCATCAACCTGATTGTACAAGAGGTTCTCAAAAAAGAAGACATGGGGGTCATTACAACATTGGCGGTAAATGCCGCTTAGCGCCGTGCAGAAGACCACCAACACACCGCCGTGGCAGCGGAATTCCACCACAGCTATTATGACCCACAGCTCGGAATCCGCCAAAATTCAGACACCCACACAAGTCCGCCACACCAAAGGTCAGTGATAAATTGGCGAAAACAAAACCTCCACCATCACGCCAACAGAAATACGCCCACACTATCACGACACACAAATCCACGTGGCAGTCATTTAACCGTGGTATTACATTGGCAGTACACACCACCGCGCTCAAAATACACACACATTTACAAAACACAACCACATTGGACAATTCCAAATACACACACCTGATATACATACACACACCGCTCCGATACACCCATTAAAACATAAAGCACACACCCACATCACCCACAAACCCTTACAAATTACGAACGAAAGCCAAAGAGAGACACCACCATCAACAACACTAGCATCCACAGGCACACAACACCATCACCCACATAACTTCCACGCACCTCACACAACACACCACTACATATCAGCACACTTAGCACCCTACACACCACCCCACACATCACCTACACCACCCCATGGCACGGCAAAGACACCCCAGGTTCTCGGAGGAGTAGCACAGGGTCATGGTGGAGGAAATCGTCAGTGTTGAGCCACAGCTATTCGGAGCACAGGTGCAGCACACCTCAATTGCAAGGAAGATGGAGCTATGGTGAAGAATAGTGGAGAAGGTCAACACAGTGGGATAGCACCCAAGAAATCGGGAGAACATCAGGAAGAGGTGGAACGACCTATGGGGTAAGGTGCGTTCCGTGGTCTCCAGACACCACCTGGCGGTTCAGAGGACTGGCGGCGGACCCCCACCTCCTCCTCCACAACTAACAACATGGGAGGAGCAGGTCTTGGCGATTCTGCATCATGAGGGCCTCGCTGGAGTAGGTGGAGGAATGGACTCTGGTAAGTCAAATCTTAACTATTACATCCTCCACCCTACCTGCATGCCACCACATACCCCCACCCTCACACTCACCCCATCACTCTAACTCCTCACAAATGTCCCAACATCACAAACCACACATCCTAACACCAAGCCCTGCATGCAACAACAAAGCATGGACACCCATCACTAAAGCATGCCCACTGCACATACCCATACACCCCCCTAAACCATCATCACACAAGTTCCCACACAGGAATCCCACCCATTGCACACCTTGACACACACAGATGCAATAATCATTCTTTTATACCCCTGCAGGACCCCTACCCAATGTCACCGGACAGGAGGGTCCACACATGTCCACACCACCAACAGAAGAGGCCCACAGTGATGACAGCACCTCTGTCCAAGTGGATCTAGATGACCAGCCCGGCCCATCGGGGACCTCGGGACAGTCGGTTCCCCAAACCCAGTCACAGCCCACTACAGAGCTTCCCCCCTCTGGAAACACCAGCACAGCACCCACCCAGCGGGCCCATACCTCCGTCCCCAGGACACATCAATCAGCAGTATGTCCACCACTACAGGGAACCCACTCTCCACGAGGCCCTCTCCTCCATCATGGGAGCCTACCACCACTCCCAGGAGACAATGGCAACGGTACTGGCCAAGTTTCAGGAGACCCAGCGCCTGCAGGAGGAACAGTATATGGGCTTCAGGGAGGAACTCAGAACCATCAATTCTACCCTGGGCACTATCGTAGGGGTGCTAAAGGAAGTACTCAACACCAGGAGGGACACTGTGGCACTACAAGGGGCCCCTGACACTAGCCTGGACGATGAACTGCCCACCACCTCAGCCGGCACTAGTGGACAGGAGGCACCCCCAGAGGACCACCACACCAGCACCCCACCCCCTGCAGAGGGAGAACCACCTCGCAAACGGTCACTGAGATCCAGGACAAAAGCAGAGAACGATGCCAAGACCCCCGCCAAGAAATGAGACCACCCTGATTGTCATTCTACAGTCCCACTTTGTCACCCTGTCCATCCTTAAACTGCCCCAGCTCCACTTCCTATGCCCATTTGGGCAATGCACCTGTGAGACTAATAGACTGCACTCTGCCATGGACATTCCTCCGCCATCACCCCCCACCATTTTACAACCCCCTCCAATATTGAGCACTTAAATAAACACCCTTAAAGCACAAAACTATCTGGTTTCGGAATACTGTATTAGCAATAACGGTGGCAAAACGATTTTTAATTGGTAATGGCAACATACCTATGTCACACAGCTCTAGTCCATGAGGAATTAAAGCAGATGTCACACAGTGGGACCCACATCTGTGAAATCGTAAGGGAAAGTGACACTGGGTGAAAAAGACAGACAGTAGAGAGGTAGTAGTGTTTAAGTACATGTAGTAGGCAGGTTTGTATTCTTACCTGTCTCTCACTGGAAATATTGCTGGATCACTGAGTCCCTGTTGTCCATGTCTTCTTCCTCTGCTTTCTCGCCTTCACTGTCCACAGGCTCCACAGCTGCAACAACACCGCCATCTGGACCATCCTCCTGCAGAAAGGGCACCTGTCGTCGCAAAGTCAACTTGTGAAGCATACAGCAGGCCACGATGATCTGGCACACCTTCTTTGGTGAGTAGAATAGGGAACCACCTGTCATATGAAGGCACCTGAACCTGGCCTGCAGGAGGCCGAAGGTCCACTCAATCACTCTCCTAGTTCGCCCATGGGCCTCATTGTAGCGTTCCTCTGCCCTTGTCCTGGGATTCCTCACTTTGGGTCAGTAGTCATGACAGGTTGGGGTAACCAGAGTCACCTGAAAATGGCGAGAGACAACTGTTAGACACACACTAACCTGGAGGGATATCCCCAGACCCAGACAACCATTCCCACTGACTAGCTTCCAGGTGCTCACCTAATAGCCACACACGGTGCCTCTGGAGTTGACCCATCACATAAGGGATGCAGCTATTCCGCAGGATGTAAGCGTCCTGCACTGACCCAGGGAACATGGCATTCACATGGGAGATGTACTGGTCTGCCAAACATACCATCTGTACATTCATCGAATGATAACTCTTCCGGTTTCTGTACACCTGTTCACTCCTGCGTGGGGGGGGACCAAAGCCACATGGGTCCCATCAGTGGCACCTATGATGTTGGGGATATGTCCCAGGGCATAGAAATCACCTTTCACTGTAGGCAAATCCTCCACCTGAGGGAAAACGATGTAGCTCCGCATGTGTTTCAGCAGGGCAGACAACACTCTGGACAACACGTTGGAAAACATAGGCTGGGACATCCCTGATGCTATGGCCACTGTAGTTTGAAATGACCCACTAGCAAGGAAATGGAGCACTGACAGCACCTGCACTTGAGGGGGGATTCCTGTGGGATGGCGGATAGCTGACAGGTCTGGCTCCAACTGGGTACACTGTTCCTGGATTGTGGCATGGTCAAGCCTGTATGTGATTATCACATGTCTTTCCTCCATTGTCGACAGGTCCACCAACAGTCGGTACACCGGAGGATGCCACCATCTCCTCACATGTCCCAGCGGACGGTGCCTATGAAGGACAACAGCGAGCACAGAGTCAAACTACTCAGAGGTACGTACCCACAGCTTACAGAGAACACCATTCATAATCAAAAAGTGGCCTGTATGTGTGTTGACTCTAGGCCTAGGTATGTGTGACGTTGATGAAAATGAAGCCATGTGGGCCCCTGAAATGGCGGCTGCCTGACCTCTAAAGTGGGACAATGGGATGTGAGGTAACTGCGCTGGCGTTGTACACCGTCGCGGTAGGCGGTCGAAGACCGCAGCGCAATTCTGCATTGGTTAACATTGGACCCTATAGGTCCCAGGAGCCAATGACGATGTACGCCGGCGGTGACGGTACGCACCGCAGCGGACGTGACCGCCATTTTCTATCTGTACAATCACTCGATACCTGATCTTTGACAGGAGAGGACCTACACTGCAAGTGCTGCTGTGACCTCGGTCTGGAAGAGACAATGGCTCGAGTGTTTGGGGAAAGGGCCCCTGCCTTCACATCGAAGGAGTTGGAGAAACTCGTGGACGGGGTCCTCCCCAGTACACGCTACTCTACGGTCCTCCAGACCAACAGGTAAGTACACTGGGAGCATGATGTATGGGCTATGCCTGTGTGGAGAGGGGTGGATGTAAGAAGGAAGGGGGGAGAGTGCGGCGTGCATGAAACGACAGTCAGTGCATGTGCCACACAGCAAAGGTAGGGATTGGGGCCAATCACTTTGACGGTGCAGTTGGTAATAACTTTATCTTCCCCCTGTATAAATCATGTAGGTCAGCGTCCACCAGAAAAAAACATATTTGGCGTGCCATCGCCAAGGACGTCCAGAACCTGGGGGTCTACCACAGACGGAGCACCCACTGCCGGAAAAGATGGGAGGACATTCGCTGCTGGAGCAAGAAGATGGCGGAGGCTCAGCTGAGGATGGCCTCCCAACGTGGGAGGGGTGCCGGTCGCACCATGACCCCCCTGATGTTCAGGATCCTGGCGGTGGCATAGCCAGAGTTGGATGGGTGCTTGAGGGCATCACAGCAGCCACAAGGGGGTGAGTACACTCGCATTCTGCAGACTTTGCGCGCAGTGGAGGGGTCTGGGTGGGGGAAGTGGGCTGTGGGTTTCCCTAGGCCAGGACGAGTTCTGTAGGCAAGGTCCCTCCGTACGGCAGGCCATGTGGCACCCCACCCCACCTCTGTAGAGTGCCAACTACACCTAGTCATGCTCCTGTGTCATCTATGTCTGCAGATGTCGTCCATAGCCTTATAGGCCAATTCCCAGGAATTGAACAGTGGAGCCCAAGAGCGCGGCGTAGTGCAGGGGGCTTCTTTGTCTGTTGTGTCCGCCAACTGTAGCGGTAATGCATGCACTCAACATGTCTTTCTTCTGTCGTCCCCGCCCTTTTTGTGGTCTCCCTGTTCTTGTGTGCATTAGCATCATCAGGCAGAGGAGCAGTGGCACCGGAGCACCAGGGGGCTGCATCCCACATGGCCATGGAGGGCCACCCTATGGAATCGGACTTAACCAGTGGGACGGAGGGCGAGGGGATCTCCACGGCGGGGACAGGAGCTGAGACCAGTGACACAGACTCGTCCTTTGATGGGAGCTCCCTTGTGGTGGCGGCAACATCTGTGCCACCCAAATCTACAGGTACAGCCGCCACCCCCCTTCCAGCACCGCCCTCCCAGCAGCCCCTCAGCCTTCGCCCCGTGCCCGCTCACCTGGGAGGGTGGGCATCACCTTCGCCCCAGGCACCTCAGGTCCTGCCCCAGTCACCCCTGCTGCCCTCAGTGAGGAGGCCATTGACCTCCTCTCCTCAGGTCCCTCACTGTTGGGCAGTCTACCATTTTGAATGCCATCCAGGGTGTAGAAAGGCAGTTGCAACAAACCAATGCATTCCTGGAGGGCATTCATTCTGGTCAGGCGGCCCTTCAGCGAGCTTTTCAGACTCTGGCCTCAGCACTGATGGCAGCCATTGTCCCTGTGTCTAGCCTCCCCCCTCCAACTTCCTCCACCTGACCCAATCCCCTGTACCTCAGCCTATTCCAAGCACACCTACAGACCAGCATGCACACACGTCAACACACAAGGGAAGCTCAGGCAAACATAAGCACCACACATCCCACAGGCACTCATGCAAGCATCACACACATGCAGACATAGCAACATCCACTTCCTCCACTGTGTCCCCCTCCTCCTCGTCTCCCTCCTCCTTCCCTGTCTCGTCTACACTCACACCTGCATGCACTACCTCTACAGCCACTACTCCCTCTCCAGCACACCCACCACCACACCCCGCTCACGTGCAGTCACCACCCCCACTACCATTCACACATCCCCTGTGTCCTCTCCCAGTGTGTCTGTGACACCCCCTCCGAAGATACACAAATGCAGGCACACACTCACCCAACAGCCATCCACCTCACAACAGCCTCCAGTGCATGCACCTTCACCCAAAATCAGCAAAAAAACACCTCCTACAACCACAACCTCTTCCTCCACTCCCAAACCCCCTCCAGCTACCCGTCCCAGTGTGTCCAAAAAACTTTTCCTGTCCAACCTTGACCTCTTTCACACACCTCCGCCACCCCCGTCCGTCTCCTAGGTCCCGAACTAGCACCTCAGCCACAACATCTCCTGGACCAGTGGTGCCTGTAGTCACCAGAATATGGAGTGCACCAGCCACCAGGGCAGCCAGTGTGGCACGGAGCCACAGCACAGACAGTCCCCCAGCAGTGAAGCATCAGAAGTTGGCCAGTGCCCGGCGGGAGAGAGGGAAGACCCCAGCCACCAAAGCCGCTCCCAGGGGTACAGGTGGGAGTGTGGAGTCAGCTGCAACACCTTCAAAGGTGGGGAAGGGGCACAAGAAGGTCAGCAAGTCTGGGAAGAGCAGCATGGCGGAGAAGACCGCCATCATCCCAGCTGCCCAGGAGGCCACCGCCAGCACCAGCCCAGCTGCCCAGGAGGCCACTGCCAGCACAAGCCCAGCTGCCCATGAGGCCAGCACCAGCCCAGCTGCCCAGGAAGCCACCGCTGGCACAAGCCCAGCTGCCCAGGAGGCCACCGCCGGCACCAGCCCAGCTGCCCAGGAGGCCACCTCCGGCACAAGCCCAGCCTCCCAGGAGGCCACCGCCAGCACAAGCCCAGCTGCCCAGGAGGCCAGCACCAGCCCAGCTGCCCAGGAAGCCACCGCCGGCACAAGCCCAGCTGCCCAGGAGGCCACTGCCAGCACAAGCCCAGCTGCCCAGGAGGCCACCGCCGGCACCAGCCCAGCTGCCCTGGAGGCCACTGCCGGCACAAGCCCAGCTGCCCAGGAGGCCACTGCCGGCACAAGCCCAGCTGCCCAGGAGGCCACCGCCGGCACAAGCCCAGCTGCCCAGGAGGCCACCGCCAGCACCAGCCCAGCTGCCCAGGAGGCCACCGCCAGCACAAGCCCAGCTGCCCAGGAGGCCAGCACCAGCCCAGCTGCCCAGGAAGCCACCACCGGCACAAGCCCAGCTGCCCAGGAGGCCACTGCCAGCACAAGCCCAGCTGCCCAGGAGGCCACCGCCGGCACCAGCCCAGCTGCCCTGGAGGCCACCGCTGGCACAAGCCCAGCTGCCCAGGAGGCCACCGCCAGCACAAGCCCAGCTGCCCAGGAGGCCACCGCCGGCACAAGCCCAGCTGCCCAGGAGGCCACCGCCGGCACAAGCCCCGCTGGGCCATGAAGGACCGCCAGTACAAGCCCCGCTGAGCCATGAAGGACCACCAGCAAAAGCCCCACTGGGCCATGAAGGACCGCCAGCAAAAGCCCCGCTGGGCCATGAAGGACCGCCAGCAAAAGCCCCGCTGGTCCATGAAGGTCCGCCAGCAGCTGAGTCACTGCAATGGAAACCGCCGTCTCAAGCCCCGCTGAACAGGGCACCGCTGAACAGGGCACCGCTGAACAGGGCACCGCCGCCTCAAGCACCGCTGAACAGGGCACCGCCGCCTCAAGCACCGCTGGCCCATGAGCGCCAAGGGCACTGACGCTACTGAGTCCGTCACGGGCAGAATGAAGCACTCTGGGTACCATGCCCCCTCCAGATCCAGTGGAGAAATCCATCCACTACCTCTATCCTTAGTAGGATGAAGCACTCTGGGCACCATGCCCCCTCCAGAACCAGTGGAGAGATCCATCCACTACCTCTGTCCTTAGCAGGATGAAGCACTCTGGGCACCATGCCCCCTCCAGAACCAGTGGAGACTGTTATCCACTTGAGAGACTGTGGCTTTGCACTCTCCAGGATGGAACAGTGGGGAAACCACCCACTGTATAGACTTGAGAGACTGTGGCTTTGCACTCCCCAGGATTGAACAGTGGGCAAACCACCCACTGTATAGACTTGAGAGACTGTGGCTTTGCACTCCCCATGATGGAACAGTGGGCAAACCACCCACTGTAGAGACTTGAGAGACTGTGGCTTTGCACTCCCCAGGATGGAACAGTGGGCAAACCACCCACTAGAGAGACTTGAGACACTGTGGCTTTGCACTCCCCAGTATGTAACAGTGGGCAACCCACCCACTGTAGAGACTTGAGAGACTGTGGCTTTGCACTCCCCAGGATTGAACAGTGGGCAAACCACCCACTGTAGAGACTTGGGAGACTGTGGCTTTGCACTCCCCAGGATGGAACAGTGGGCAACCCACCCACTTGTGAGACTTGAGAGACTGTGGCTTTGCACTCCCCAGGATTGTACAGTGGGCATGTGGCCCCCTCGTGGATTTGGCGTTGTGCACTTAACCAGCTGAGGTGCCCTCCCTTTCCCTCCCCCTGAGGTGCCTGTTTGGTTGCTCTCTGATGCCACTGCAGTGTTCTCTCCGTCATGGTCGGGGATCTTGTGTGGGCCTCACCCATACCATGTGGGCCCAGTGTTCCACGGACTTAATTGGAGCACCACCTGGACTACTATGCTTGGTATATATTTTGTTTATGGTGTATATGTCAAAGCCCAGCTCACCTGAGTTCTTGTTCAGTTCTGATGGAGGTTGAAGACAATCCGACCCCACCCTGAAACTGCTTGTTCCAGCACACTAGTTTTTAAAACAGTGCACTAAGAACAGAAGCTCAAGGGAAGGGGGGAAGTGGATAAAATAAAAATAGAGAGACAACACCGTTCTTGCGTTTCCACTGTTGAAGTGCTGCACAAATCTGCGGCCCTTTCTGACTTCTATAGAAACTGGTGCCTAATGAAACATAAACAAAGAACAGATAAGTGCAACCTATTCCTAAATGGGTTCCTCACTATCCCTTTGTTTATTAGAAATTCTCTTCTAAAAGTACCTCTTGGATCCTGGTCTCTAGTTTCCAGGTTTGGAATGTGTTACTGCTCTGGGATGTGCTTTCTATTACTGTAAAGCTTCTAAAACATTAAACAAATACCGTTATCAGAATTACCAATATCAAACATTCATCTTAATATGTCTAAAGCCTAAATTCCCAACAGCAAACTCACTTTTCCCATATTTCCAGAATCTTTTATAAAACAAATACTGTACTTTTACATCAAAATACAGCATGTAATTTGTGCAAGTCCTTGATTTAGTGTTTGCCTTGCTGTTAATGGTTTCCACTGTTCGATTCTTAAAAGTTCCGCAAAGTATTCTTGTAACAAAGAGTTTGAATCACAATGTTCGTGGAAGGTATCTTGTTTCAAATTGTCTATACACGAATCCAGAAATTGTTGTCAAAATTCTTTCAGATAATAAAAAGTTTTGCACTTACTTGTTGCTGGCAAGAGACACTGGTCAGTCTAACCTTGTCTTCTTTCTCTTTTGCAGGTTGCTTGTCGGAGAGAGGCTGAGACAAGGAGGAACCGGAAACCGGAAGAAGGAATAGCCAGCAGCTGCGCCCATTGAAGCCAATGAAAGTCTGTAGAGAGCAGGAGTGCCAGCGCCGAGGGATCTGTTCTCAGGTAAGCGGGAGGTAGACGAGCACAAGCACTGGGTGAGGCTCGGGGGCTGCCTTTTATAGACAGGGCTGGGTGTGGTTCGAAGAGCTGGGTGTGGTTTGAAGAGCTGGGTGTGGTTTGAAGGGCTGGGTGTGGTCCTCACATGCTGCACATGTTCTTGAAAGGTGTGCAGAGCTGGGTGTGGTTTGAAGAGCTGGGTCTGGTCCTCATATGCTGCACATGTTCTTGAAAGGTGTGCAGAGTTTCAGTTATTATGCAAATGAGTTGAAGTAACACATGGCCTAAGGAGGAGTGTTTTAAAGAAGCCTTGGTAAAAGCAAGGCCCAATGTGTAAACAAAACAGCACATTAAACAACATACACAGAAGCCTAGGGGGGGGAAGGTGAGATAACAAGAAAGGCTTTCAATAGTAAGTTTAAAAGGGAGCTATTACAGAACCCACTAGTGCAGTGAGAGGGGACATGCTCTTTGCTCTGCACAAACCCTAACAGTTCCCCCCCTCAAAGGCCCTCCTACAGGACGGGGTTTTCCTGGATTTTTTAAATAAAACCGTCTAATCAGCTGTGGGGCATGTACATATGATGCTGGTTCCCATGAATTCTCAGATTCATCATATCCTTTCCATTCTACTAAATAAAACAGATGTCAAATAATTCTTTTTGAGTCTTTTATGCTTTTCACTTCATATTCTAGATTTCCCTTAATTGGTATGGGTGGAGGTGGTGGTTCAGGTCGGGTTTTTGGGTTGTACGGCTTAAGCAAGGACACATGGAATGTAGTATGTACTGGATATTCTTTTGGTAAATCTAATTTTACTGTTACCGGGTTTACTATGGTAGTTATACTAAAGGGTCCAATGAAACGTGGTTGCAGCTTTCGGGATCCCTCTATGTTTAGGTTCTTTGTGGAGAGCCATACCTTGTCACCAATTTTATACATTGGGGCCTCAGATCTGTGTTTGTCTGCTTGTCTTTTCATGCTTTCTTTGTACTTTAATAAATGTTTCCTGGCTTTGTCTTGTATGTCACCTAACCTCGTTAGTCTATCCGTTACTGTAGGCAACAGGGAATCTTCTAACAAAATGGGTATAGCTCTTGGATGATACCCCTGCAAGAAATAGAATGGTCAGCAAAGTAGAGCTGAATGCTCAGTATTATTATAAACAAACTCCGCTACAGGGAGAGCTTCCAACCATTCACTAGAATAATCAGCCAATAAACAACGTAGCGTTTGAAGTAAGGTTTGATTCAGTCTTTCAGTCTGTCCATCTGTCTCTGGGTGGAAAGCAGTGGATAATGCCACATCTATTTTCAGTTTTTTACATAATTTTTTCCAAAATCTAGAGTTGAACTGGCTCCCTCGGTCTGACACCACTTTGCTTGGCAAACCATGTAAACGCACAATTTCCCTTATAAAAATATCGGCAAATTCTGCCGCCGTGGGTAATTTCCGTAATGGTACAAAATGTGCCATTTTAGATAAAAAATCCACTATAACCAACACTGTTGTGAAGGATTTTACAGGTGGTAAACCTACAATAAAGTCTACGCTCACAGTGTGCCAAGGTTGTTTGGGTGCTGGCATTGGTATTAACAAGCCGTCAGGGGCCTTATGAGAAGATTTATGTCTTGCACAAATTGGACAGGTAGTGACAAATTGCTTAATGTCCTTTCTTATAGTGTCCCACCAAAAGTGTTTTTGCACATTTTCCAGGGTTTTTACCCAACCAGGATGACCTGCCAACGGTGAGGCGTGATGCCAAATTATCACCTGTGTTTGTAATTCAGAGGTGGGCACTAACAGCATGTTGTCGTGATACAATAAACCTCGTTGTATTGTGTTATGGGAATCCTTTAACCAATCCTGAGGTGCGATTTGCATGTGTGCATTATATAGATCTGTGATGAAATCCTTCTGTTGTACTGGTGCCAAAAACTTTTGGGGAGGAATAATGGGTTCTCCTATTTTATCTTGTTTCATGTCTGAGGTATGTCCGTATCTAGATAACACATCAGATTGAATTTGTTGTGCACCTGGTCGATAGGTTATAACAAAGTCAAATGTGCTAAAAAAGTTTAACCAGCGCATCTGACATGGTGTTAGTGCTTTAAGTGATCCAAAAAACTGTAGGTTCTTATGGTCAGAAAAGATTGTAACTGGGTACTTGGCTCCCATTAAATGGTGCCTCCATTCTGAAAAGGCTATTTTGATAGCTAGTAGTTCCCTTTCAGCCACAGTGTAATTTTGTTCAGCTGGTAATAACTTTTTGGAATAGAAGGCTATAGGATGTAACTAGCCATCTACTGCATCTCGTTGAGAGAGAACTCCTCCTAAAGCTACTTGTGAAGCATCCGCTTCAACAAAAAAAGGCAAGTCAGGATCAGGATGTTTCAGAATTGGGGCTGAAGTGAACTTTTGTTTTAGGAGTTGAAAGGCGTGTGCCGCCTCATCAGTCCAAAGAAATCGTTGCCCTTTCCGCAACAAGGTAGTTATTGGGGCCGCAATGTCTGCAAAATGTGCAATAAACCTCCTATAAAAATTGGCGAAACCCAGAAATTTCTGAATATCTTTTACAGAGGATGGTTCTGGCCAATCAGCAATAGCACTGATTTTCTTTACATCCATAGTTATTCCTTGAGGTGACAGGCAGTATCCTAAAAAGTCCACATTGCTGACATTAAAAGTACACTTTTCTAACTTAGCAAAAAGATGATTTTCTTTTAACTTTGATAATACTGCACGAACATGTTGGGTATGTTCTTCTGAGTTCTTAGAGTAAATGAGGATGTCGTCTATGTATACTATGACACAAACGTCCAGGAATTCGTGTAGGACCTCATTTATAAAGAACTGAAAGGCCGCATGGGCATTACATAACCCAAAGGGCATTACTGTGTACTCAAAAAACCCAAACTTTGTCTTGAAAGCTGTCTTCCACTCATCCCCCTCTTTTACTCGGACCAGGTGGTAAGCTCCCCGCAGATCTAGTTTAGTGTATACAGTAGAATGTCTTAATTGATCCAACAACACAGGTATTAGAGGAAGAGGATATTTATTTTTTATTGTAGCCTTATTTAGTCCTCTATAATCGCGCAGGGATTTATCCGGCTTCGGGATAAAAAAGAGTGGAGATGACACGGGAGATGTGGAATGACGGATGAACCCAGACTGTAGTAGGTCATCTAGGTAGGTTCTTAAGTATTTGGTTTCTTCGTCAGTCAAAGCATATACTCTGTTATTAGGTAAAGGGGCCCCTGGGATAAGATCTATACAGCAGTCATAAGACCGATGTGGGGGCAGCACACTAGCCTTTACTGGATCAAAGACGTCTTTAAAGTCAGAATATTCAGGAGGGAGACTTGGTTCATCTTGTGTAACACTAGCACAGTGTAATACTGTGCTCTGTTCTGTACCTGCTTCTTGATAGCAATTGGTTCTACAGAAAGAGGAATCCAAAGTAACAGTTCTATCCACCCAATCAATTTTTGGGTTATGAGTTGTTAACCAGGGTACCCCGAGAATCAAACCAAAATTAGGAGTATCTATCAGATCAAAGCTAATCACCTCTGTGTGCCCGTTCTGACAGACCATAACAAGTGGACTTGTTTGTTTTGTGATTAATCCAGAGGTCAATTCTGACCCATCCACTGCACATACTGCTTCTGGACAAGGCTTTAGGCACATAGGAAGTCCTAAGCTTTCAGCTAACTTATTATCCACAAAATTTCCTGTCGCGCCTGAGTCCAGTAGGACAGGGAGAGAATGCCTCACTTGGGTAGTAACAATTAAAACGACCTGAATTATGAAATGTTTAGGTATGTGCGGTACCATGAAGGCTGCAGCATTAGAGGTTTGATTAAGATGTTTTCTCGAACAAGTAACCTCTCCCCTTGTCGAGCTTAATCGTTTCCCGATTCAGTTGAGGAGGTGGAGGAAACAGCACCCTTTCGTGAAGTTTTAGGCTTTACTGGACATTCTCTTGCAAAGGGACCTGCCCTGCCACAATATAAACATAATTGAAGTTTTCTCCTTCTTTCTTTTTCCTCTGATGTGAGTGGACCTCTGAGTGTCCCTATTTGCATAGGCTCAGGTTCAGGGAGTTTATTATCTGTGTCTTTCTTCTCGTATCTAATAAAAGTTAACCGTGATTCCAGTTTGTATTTATCTCCCTTTCTTTCTCCTAGTCTATGTTCTAATTTCACAACTAAATCTACAAAGTCTGAATAGTCTTCTGGCAAATCAACGATATGAGCCAGCGCGTCTTTTAACTCGTCTCTCAAACCTTTATAAAAAAGGGAGACACGCTTTTCTTCTGGCCACTGTGTCTCGGTGAGTAAACGATTAAAACTAGTGAGATAGGTCAATAAATCCTTGTTACCTTGTTTAAGATTTAAAAGCTCATTATCACTTGCCTGCATGAAAGTGTGTTTTGCAAAAAGGCTGGTCATGGTACGTTTAAATTGATTCCAATTATGGAGGATGGGATCATCTCTATCCACGAAAGGAATTGACCAATTGGCTGCTGTGCCACCCAAATAAGACAAGACGAATTCCACTTTCGTAGCATCAGTAGGGAACTGTTGTGGCTTACAAACTAAGTGTAATTGACATTGATTGATAAAAACATGGAATTTGTTACTATCTCCATGAAAACTTTCAGGTGCTGCTAAGGGCACAGCATTAGGAACATTAACAGTAACCTCAACTGGGGGAGGCAAAGTTGTATGTTTTGATGGCGCCCCTGTCTCTGAGGAGGTTTTAAACAAAGGCGTAAAAGCTGTGTTCCACTGAGATCCCCTAAATTTATACCTGCTTAAATCCTGTTTTAAAGAGGTATTCTCCATCTTTAATCTCTCTAATTCCTCTTGCATATGTTGCAAGATGCCAGACACTGATTCATTATGAGCCAAGTCCTCATTTAGGGCCTCCGCCATATCCGTGACGTCAATGCCCTCTATTTCTTCCCCGGTATTCATCGTCCACCAGAACTGACATTTTTTAACTCTTGTGCTTCTGTCAAAGCCCAGCTCACCTGAGTTCTTGTTCAGTTCTGATGGAGGTTGAAGACAATCCGACCCCACCCTGAAACTGCTTGTTCCAGCACACTAGTTTTTAAAACAGTGCACTAAGAACAGAAGCTCAAGGGAAGGGGGGAAGTGGATAAAATAAAAATAGAGAGACAACACCGTTCTTGCGTTTCCACTGTTGAAGTGCTGCACAAATCTGCGGCCCCTTCTGACTTCTGTAGAAACTGGTGCCTAATGAAACATAAACAAAGAACAGATAAGTGCAACCTATTCCTAAATGGGTTCCTCACTATCCCTTTGTTTATTAGAAATTCTCTTCTAAAAGTACCTCTTGGATCCTGGTCTCTAGTTTCCAGGTTTGGAATGTGTTACTGCTCTGGGATGTGCTTTCTATTACTGTAAAGCTTCTAAAACATTAAACAAATACCGTTATCAGAATTACCAATATCAAACATTCATCTTAATATATCTAAAGCCTAAATTCCCAATAGCAAACTCACTTTTCCCATATTTCCAGAATCTTTTAAAAAACAAATACTGTACTTTTACATCAAAATACAGCATGTAATTTGTGCAAGTCCTTGATTTAGTGTTTGCCTTGCTGTTAATGGTTTCCACTGTTCGATTCTTAAAAGTTCCACAAAGTATTCTTGTAACAAAGAGTTTGAATCACAATGTTCGTGGAAGGTATCTTGTTTCAAATTGTCTATACACGAATCCAGAAATTGTTGTCAAAATTCTTTCAGGTAATAAAAAGTTTTGCACTTACTTGTTGCTGGCAAGAGATACTGATCAGTCTAACCTTGTCTTCTTTCTCTTTTGCAGGTTGCTTGTCGGAGAGAGGCTGAGACAAGGAGGAACCGGAAACCGGAAGAAGGAAGAGCCAGCAGCTGCGCCCATTGAAGCCAATGAAAGTCTGTAGAGAGCAGGAGTGCCAGCGCCGAGGGATCTGTTCTCAGGTAAGCGGGAGGTAGACGAGCACAAGCACTGGGTGAGGCTCGGGGGCTGCCTTTTATAGACAGGGCTGGGTGTGGTTTGAAGAGCTGGGTGTGGTTTGAAGAGCTGGGTGTGGTTTGAAGGGCTGGGTGTGGTCCTCACATGCTGCACATGTTCTTGAAAGGTGTGCAGAGCTGGGTGTGGTTTGAAGAGCTGGGTGTGGTCCTCACATGCTGCACATGTTCTTGAAAGGTGTGCAGAGTTTCAGTTATTATGCAAATGAGTTGAATTAACACATGGCCTAAGGAGGAGTGTTTTAAAGAAGCCTTGGTAAAAGCAAGGCCCAATGTGTAAACAAAACAGCACATTAAACAACATACACAGAAGCCTAGGGGGGGGAAGGTGAGATAACAAGAAAGGCTTTCAATAGTAAGTTTAAAAGGGAGCTATTACAGAACCCACTAGTGCAGTGAGAGGGGACATGCTCTTTGCTGTGCACAAACCCTAACAGTATATATACATATTATTGCCTACTTGATTTTAATATATTACAATGGTTACACTCATTTGCTTTTGTCTTTGCATTCTTCCCGGGGGATTGGGGGGTGAAACTGTGATGTATCAATATGCATTAGTGTGTGTGTTGTAGTGGGTGAGGGTGGGGGTGTTGCGTGTGTGTGTCCCTGTTTTTTCCCTCCCCCCTCCACTGTGTCATAGGTGCAGTACTCACCGTGGTCTTCGCCACCGGCGTTCGTGCTCCTGGTAGAGGAGCAGGAAGACTATCGCAGGTAGAATTTGGAGTTCCGGGTCCATGGTGTCCTCGTTCCTCGTGGAGTGTGTAGAGGTGAGCGTTTTCCCTTCGGAATTCCTGTTTCTGCTGTGTTTTTATCCGTGGTGAATCCACCCCGGAAAAGGTGGCGGATTGGTGGGTTGTAATAGTGTGGGCGGTACATTGTCTGCCGCCATGGCGGTCGGAGTGTTAAAGTGGCTGTCTTTGTTGGGGGTTTCCGCCACAGTCGTAATTGCAAATATTTTACCACAGGCCTGTTGCCGGTCTTACCGCCGCTTTAACACCGTCCGCCTGGGTTGTAATGACCACCATAGTCAGCAAATATACTGACCACCTGCATAAGAATCTGCACTCATTTCAGCCATACTTTTAAAGCCTAGAAGAAGTTGCAGATTATGTAGTGTGCTAATAGAACACCAGTTAAGGCCCTGATACAGGAAGTTCTAACACATTGGAACTTGACCTATTTACATCTTGCAACGTCTGTTTGAAGAGTACAGACAAATCAATTACTATGTAATTCAAAGAGAAGGGGATGCAATTGTGAAAGCTATGACCATAGATGCAGACAAATGGGGCCTTGTAAAATTCCTGACACAGATGCTACTCCCTTTTGTGTTTTTTTACATGGGAAGTTAGCATGGAGGGCAGTAGGATTCATTGTTGCATCTACTACAGGACCAGCTAAAGGAGGAGTCTGTAAGGTTTGCAGGTGTGATCTGAAACCCAGAAGTGCATTCCTTGTTTGAGAGCTTAATCCTTCGCTTGGCTTGTAATACAAGGCTACAAGATGACATCATGTTGTCCAAAGAGTACATTTGTACCACTATTTGATCCATGGTGCAAACAAATTCTGCCCACTTTCATTCCTTTTTCTGAAGGGGATGTTTCGAGATACAAGAGGTGGATTTAGAGTAAGCCGGAGACCTGGAAAAAGAAAGGCTGGAAATTAGAGCCCCACTCTGCAGTTCTAGGGTGCTGCCTTCAACTTCCAGAGAGTGCAGGCTTGTCTCACAATAGCCAACACCAGCAACAAAAATACTGGCAATTACAACAACAGAAGAATCAGATTCAACCTCTGCACTGGCTTGGTTTCAAATGACAGGTTTTAAGTCCAGCAGCAATGACCATTCAGATGATGTCCCAGGAGTATCTGAATGACCTCAGAGAGGTCTATGTGGATCAAATCCCATTGAGGTATTGGTATGGGAAGATGCGCCAATGGCCACAGCTCAGCAAGCTGGCAATAAAGTATCTGGCTTGTCCTGTAGCCAGTGTGTCTACTGAGCGTGTGTTAACTGCAGCTGGTGCAGTTGTCACAGTGAGAAGGATTATTCACTCACCTCAAAATGAGGAGAGTTTGACCATGATCAAAAGGAACCAACATTTCATACCACACGATTACACCATTCCAGAAACAGCACAGGAGGAGTATGATTAATCAGAATCAAGTGTGTTAGCTGACCAACGTCTGGGCAAACCACCTGAGTTTGAGGACAAACTCTCCTACCCTGACTTAGTATGCCAGTGCCACCACAGAACTTTTTAATTACTTATTGTTGCGCTTCTTTCTTTGCACAGAAAGAGCAGCTAGTGGAACATTATGTTTATTTCTAATTTATGCTCCCCCACAATTTTTTTGTCACATGTGTGGCCAGATTAGAGTTGGACCAGTGTGCAGTGCAAAAAGCCTCCACAATTCCTTCAGGACATTAGTGACAATGCCTGCCTCCCTTGCATGCCTATTCGTTTTTTGCATCACTTAGCAGGGCTGACCAAAAAGATCACTGATTTACAAGGCTGTCAATCCCAAATTATGTTGTGTTGCTTGCATCAAAGATACAATTGTGTACCTACCACTGTGCTTGGATTGGAAGAGGTAACTACAACTATTGCACCAATGAGTAATGATATATCATTGAGTGATTGTGAGTGATGATTGATGATTTCTGTGGTGGCAGACAGTGAGAGAGGGTATTTAACTAACTGATTGATTTTGATGAATTTGCAATGTTTGATGCCTGATGGGTGATCATTTTTCCTGAAGATGAATGGCCCTTTGAAATCTAGTAAAAATGTACCTGCAGGGTCCTCTAATTTTTTCTGGTTCTTCAGAGACCAGACCAGTCACTTTAGTAGACAAACACAAATCTATACATTTACTACAATTCTGTTTCTATACTTGTTCTTCAAAAGCAGTGCACTGCAGGTCTTTCTTGCTCGGGTCGGGACTGAGACGGAGTTACTCTGAGTCAGGAGGAGGATTGAAGGACTCATGGAGGGACTACTTCAGCAGCTAGAAGAAGGAAGTTATCAACTTCAAAGGTAAACCATGATAATGAGGACTCTGAGGCTTAATACTCAGCTATGTGTAATGGAGAGAGGTAAGTTGATTGGGAAATGCTGCTAAATGTTTGTGCTGCACTTCTGGGAAACATGAAACGTGTCTTGTTTTTGCTCTGTCTCTGAGTCTTCTTTTTACGCTTCTCATGATGCTTACCTTCCTCCTGTCATTCTCCTTGACTCTATAATACAGGTTCTGCTTTACAAACAAACACACAGGCTTTCTTCTCTCCTGCATGCATGAAAGGTGAAAGCTGAGCTCGGCACTCCTGCATACATACCGGACCAGATCAGACAGGCACCCAAGAGTGACAGACATTCTAGAGGGGAATGGAGATGCATTGCCCTATTTAGAACTGTGTGGGTTTAACTCACCCCTCCATAATTTGATTTTTTTAAAGCTAGATGCAGAAAATGTGATAGCTATTATCTTGGGTCTCTAGAGCAGAAGGACCATTTACAATGCATTTAACTGAACTGTGTTATGCTCATTCCTTCATTTCCTTCCACAACAGATTGATGATGATGATGTGCTGTCCATAGCCTTGATGAATTTATTCTTGTGTTGTGTTTGTCTTTGTCACACCTTTCTCCAAATCCCCTTTCCCATCTACTTAGCAAACCCATAACCCTATCCCTCTTAGGGGGCTGTGTGATTTATTAAGATGTGACTTAATTTGCCCAAAATAGATCACACACTTGTTATGGCAGATGTGGCTAAATGTGACACCAACTCACTGCAGAATATTCTATACCTGAGCAATAGCCATACCAGTCCCACTTACCCACCCACGCATAAGAACATCATTTTTCAACGTCAACATCATCATTCAGGTCTTTATTAGGTGTCAATGCTTTACCCTATTTACTCCAGAGTATTGACTTTGAGTACACTTTTCCTGACTTGAGGATTTTGTAACTTTGGTTTTCATTAAATTCCATGGTCACCATTCCTCAGAATAATTTACCATTGCTAGTTTTTGTTGTAATATGTGATATTATTTGAGGTGTCATGGTGATAGTGTCACGTAGGTTCTCATTATTCTAATGAGACTACTGGATTCTGGTGGCAGAATCACTTGTACTGTGGGGGACTGAGTCTGAACCCACTACAGGTGACACCTGTCGGCCTAATCCAGGTTTAGTTCAGCAGTGCCTCATCTCCACCCTAAAGCAGGGATGATTGGGCAACCAAGCGCATGACACAATTGACTCCTCAGGGAAATCGTGGTCACTCAGATCTCACCAGTTTCTCTCAGTTACATTAGTCTCACAAATGCAAGGACAATCAGAGGCAGAGTATAGTTCAATAAGGTTTTATTGAAGTAACTGCATCTTAGAGAATAAAGCATGCATTGCAATAACTAGGATGATGAAGCATGACAGGATTAAAATTGTGACAAGTAGAGTGAAACATAAAAATAACGCTACATAGTGTCACTAATATAAAGAATAGCTCCTACCTAGGCTATGTTAGAGCACATCATGTTAAGCTCTAATTCTGCCCATCAGGTTCCTCTGGGAAGACATCCTCCCTCATAGTTGAGCAAGAGGCCTGTAGTCTACATAAACAGCTGCAGCGAAGCACTCATCAATCAGCATACAGTTGTTGTCATCTGGCTGGAAACTCCCTCTGACGTACATGGGTCAAAGTCGAGTTTTATAATAAAACAGCTGAAGTTCCAAGAAAGGATCCCACTTTTGCCAGCAACCTGTCTTACTGCAGCCTTGAGAAAAGCACGGAGTGAAAGAATTGTCTTGTTTGGGAATGCAGTGCTGGCCTAGGTGAAGAACAGCTAGATAGAGAAAATAAAACAAGACTGCACATGTGGCTATTGTTAAAATAATAAAGACAAAGCTGAATAAAATATATCTAGGTTAAAGTGCACAGTGGCAGGCCTAGTTTGCTAAAATAACGTGTATAAAACTATAGCTAAAATGGCTACACAACAGTAGTAGTCAGTGCTCAGTCTTTGCAAAGATTTGATATAAATGTATATGTAGAACCTACTAACTCTATTTATTTATTTCAATTTAGTTGTTTGTGATGGATTATTCTTTTGATTAATCCTACAGTTGGAGATATCCTAGGTGGGAGTGGGACCTCACTTTTTGTGATGCCCTCCCTCTTAGTGCACTGCCACTACCATAAAGAAGGCACCTTGGGAAAGCCACCAGCAAGGTATTAGAAGATTGACAGAGGCAGCAGACGCCAGCCATCACTTCATCTATTCAGGCAAGAGAACCATGGGGTGAAGTGAACTAGTTTAGTTAGTACGTAACTTACTTCTACTGCAGTTAAGTACTTGGTTATCTAGATTTCTATATACAATATAGGGAATTGCAGCATACTCTCTTAATGGTGAATATCATTACAAAGGGTGGTAGGACAAAATGTAACTAACTGGCATACACTTTGAGAAGTAGATTAAAAAGACAGGCTGCAGGCAAAGGCATCAGTGCAAAGTTAAAGTAAGACATAAAAAAAAATCTTCATAGATAAAGTAGATTAGAGAGTTTTTCCCTTTATTAAAAAACATAAAAAACGAAACAACCTTCTCCACACACAATAGGCCCACCCTTCTCCCAAAACATTATCTCTTCCCATCCCTAACCAATGTCCAAAATGAATATAATGTCCAAAAGTCCAAAGAACAAATGCCCTGTCCAAATTCCCAACCTCTCCATCCACAGCAAAACCTCCTCCCATCAAAACAATGTAAAAAAGAAAAGGGCTAGTTCGTAAGTGCTGCATCTGGGCCTTGATTCGTGCCCAAGTGTGCCAGCTTGTGCAGCACTCATTGATAGAGTAGCATGTCTGAAGAGGGGCTGCAATGGTGGTATGGGGATAGGCTGCTCCAAGCTGCCGGCAGCGCTGGAATGGCCTAGAGGAGCAGGCGGTTGGTTGGCAGAACTGGGGCCCGGAGCAGGGGCATTTGCCTTACCCTCGTCATCCACCAGCAGTTAGTACTGTTTCCTGGAGACCTTCAACCTCTTCTGCCGGAGCCAGGCGACTATCTCCTGCTGGGTCAGTCAGTGGTGATGGTACCATGAGGAGTAGTTATATCAAGAAAGAAAAAACAATATCAAAGACACATTGTAAAGAATGCTCTGTGCAAACACTTGTTTAAAATGATATATTGGCAAGTACATTGATAGTCGCCTAGGGTCATTTGAGTTTTTCATGTGATAAGGGAAGCAACAGGCGCATGATTTTACCAACACGTGCCTCACATAAAAGCACTGGCTGGCTGAAAGGAGGTAGCATAAGATTTTTAAAAAAGAGTGATTTTTTTTATCTTGTAAGGGATTTCCTAAAAAAAAGTAAACCACAAGGAAGCTTTGTGTAGAAAAAAGAAAAATAACTCTGATTATTGAGTAAGGTATCATCCACTATGGAGTACAAGTATTCTATTGTTGTTCTGCTAAATGACTGGAAGTTTGCTAGCTAGTGCATCGGGTACAAATCTGCTACTCACTGAAGTTTGCAGCTAAGGCAGCTGCCATGGACAAAAAATAATATTTTATTCCAATGGCTCTGCTCTTCTCCAAATGCCTTTAAATTCTACCTTGATTCCAAAGAGACAGATGAATAATACATCACACATGCCACGTATAACATTCGGATAGTAGATATCCTGTCTGCTGTAAGTAGACGGTAGGAAATTTATATAGAGATTTTATTGGACACATTTGTCACAGAGTATCCCATCAACAAAACATGAAATCACAGACACTTAGTCCCACTTTACTTCCTGGCCTCTCCCTCAAACACAAATTATTTCAATTAAACACATTCATTTGGCAGCAATGGAATGAAACTTGATTTAGACTGCTGCAGCAGGGTAAGGTAGAAGAAAAAGGCCGGGTAGGTAGGGTAGAGGTTTTTCTATAGAATAGTGGGGGGGGGTCACTTATGATGAATCTAAGCTCGGACTTAGTCAGTCACTGTAGTAGAAACGGAAAGTTGATGAATAACAAAAGGGTAAAATTTCAACAGGCATACATCCATTATAGAAGCCATATAAACTACAGTACTTGTGCCGTAACATGTGGCACATGGCAAAACATTTTTGTAATGTTTAAGGTAGGTTGGAACAGAACTTTTTCAACACTTTTATTTTAATGGCATTTCAGACATTATAACATCTAGATTACCTTGTAACCAACATATAGCATTAAGTGAGTGTAAGCATTTGCAGTTCACAGCTGTAGGCCAACAATGGCAGAGCTGTTATCTGAGTTGAGGTGCCAAGGCCTACCGGGTTCATCTAATAGTTTATGCCAAAATAAGTGTTCTAGTATTTTTCTTAACTAGTAAATTTAAACAGCTGAAAAACTTGCTCTGATATACGTGTCCTGCCCCCAGCATAAGCAAGTTTGGTCGAAAAACCAAGTATTATATTTTACGCATTTCATAACAGTGATCACTCACTGTGGGGAGCAGTCAGGAATCATGGGGGGGTGCAGAACACCAGCTGCTATACTTATGTCTTTACTATGATCATGTGTGTGTGGGTCCTTCCGTGTTGTTCTATGGAGCTGCAGGGTCGTCGCCGGGCTCGCTTAGTGTCCCTTATGGGGGTGCTTCTTCGACCTAGTCATCATTGGTAGCTATGTCCAGTGTCTCCCATGTGTCAACCACCTCTGTCCACAGGGGGTAATTGGTCTGCATCTAATTCCTCTTCTTTCCTCTCTCCGCACTGCCCGTTCCTCTGCTCGTGCCCAATGCGTGGCATCTGCCGCTCCTGTTTCCAGCCTGGGCCCATTTCTGTTTTTCAATGCCATCTCCACTCTCCTCCGTGCCAGGACCAGGGCCATATCTATAAACCTGTTCCCCACTTTCTTAGCTAGTGGTCTATTAAAGAGGCCCAGGAGGCATATTGCTGGTGTGTGATCCAGTTGCCTATTTAAAGTGTGGTTAATTTTTTAGACGATCACGTCCCAGTAATGTCTCAGGGCATGGCATCCCCATGTAAAATGACAGAAGTCTGCAACCAACAGTTGGCATCAGGGGCACGCCCGACGTTCCCCCATATATGAGGTTAATTCTATATGGGGTGAGATAGGCCCTGCGTGTGTAATTGTATTGTATGTATTTAAGGAAGGTGTTTTGTGATACCTTATGGGCTTAGACAAGAACCTTGGTCCACTCTGCGTCTGACATCTCATTTTCCAGTTCTAAGTCCCATATATGTTGTAGGCCTCCTAGAGACCGTTCCACCCTCCCGGTTAGTGCCCTGTATAGCCAGGTGACCAGGTGGGACCCCCCTCGAACACTCAACATGGTCTGGAGGACAGCAGCCTTGGCAGACTGCTCGTCTCTGTTCCCCCACATCTCTCTCAGGGCATGCACAATGGCCTCATATGTCAGGATTAGTCAGTATACCCAATCTCCTAGGGTCAGTAATCCTACGTTAATCCTATATCAGTCTAGGGCTCCAGTTGCCCAGCTGTGAAGCAGGAATAGGGGTCACCTTTTGATGACCCATCAGCAGAATCTCCTAAGGGTTTTGCACCAAATAATCAGAGCAGTTGTCACCAGTGTGTTCAGTCTGAGGCCTCCCTGCCTCACTTGAAGTAGCTGTGCCAGATAGGTGTCACCACGTGGGACTTCTCCCTCTGGGCTCAGCTCCATTAAGCCCGCCCATTGAGCCACCATGCTGGCCACTGCAGTTGGGCCACCATATAATAAAATTCAAAATCAGGAAGCCAGGGAAGCATCACCATTTTTGAGAGAGAAATCAATGTCGTGTTAGGGAGATTAAGAGTTAATACGTGCCAGAAAGCTGCTGAGCAACAAGCCCCCCCCCACCAAGTTGCCCTTCCAAAGATCCCACAGCCCATGATTTATCTGGATCTCTATTTAAGGAATGTGTGAGTGGGCCCAGGTCACATCATCATGGCAAGAAAGTGGGCATGGGACACCCTCCACTATCCGGAAGACACAGGTCTTTTGTCAGATCAGGCAGAGTCCAGAGCACCTCCCAATGTCCTCCAGTAGCTGAAGCACCAGGGGCAATGCAGCATCCCTGTTCCAAAGGTAAATGAGGAGGTCCTCTGAGTACAGGGAAATGATGTGTGGGGTCTCCCCTCTTAACACCCCCCACTCTTGACCCTTTGCCCTAAACCTCATCGCCAACAGCTCTATAGCTATGGTGAACAGTGGGGGGAGGCAGTGGGCACCCCATCTTATCCCTCTATACATTTTGTAGATGTCTGATATTGTGCGACCAGTTTTATCTCTGGCCGTGAATACAGCAAGTTAATCCATTTTGCAAGGTCAAGACTGAGACCCTCATTACAACCCTGGTGGTCGGTGTTAAAGCGGTGGTAATACCGCCAACAGGCCGGCAGAAAAACAAAATGGAATCACGACCATGGCGGAAACCGCCAACATAGACAGCCACTTTGACACTCCGACCACCACGGTGGCACCAACAGACAGGCGGAAGACAATGTACCGCCCACACTATTATGAGAGACCAATCAGCCACTTTAACACTCCGACCACCAAGGTGGCACCAACAGACAGGCGGAAGACAATGTACCGCCCACACTATTATGAGAGGCCAATCCGCCACCTTTTCCAGGGCGGAACCAACGCAAACAAAAACACGGCGGAAACAGGACTTGGAAGGGAAAACAGTCACCTCTACACATTCCACGAGGAACCAGGACGCCATGGAGCCAGAACTCCAAATACACCCTGCGATGGTATTCCTGCTCCTCTACCAGGAGCACGAAAGATAGCGGTGATGACCACGGTGAGTACTGCACCTACAACACAGGGGAGAGGGGAGGGAACAGAGAGTGACACACACACGCAACATGCAACACCCCTACCCCCACCTTCACCCACAACACCATAAACACAAATACATGCTGCAACATTACATTTACACCCCCCCTGGAAGAACGCAAGGACAAAAGGAAATGAGTTGAATGATTGTATGAAATAAAAATCCATTAGTCAAAACTTGAAATACAGTATAAACAATTATGTACACCAACTACACAAGTCCGGATAGTGCACCATTCATAGTCTGTGGACCACTGGCACCAAAATGCATGGGCGAGGCCCACACTCCATACCAGACTTCAAACGGAGAGTACACTGCAGGGGCACCAGATTGAAATGAAACAGGCACGTCAGGGAGAAGGGAAGGGGGGGCACCTCAGCCGGATGAGTGCACGATGCCAGCTCCACGAGGGGGCCCCATGCCCACTGCTGTATCCTGGGGTGTGCAAAGCCACAGTCTCTCAAGTCTCTCCAGTGGGTGGATTGCCCACTGCAGTATCCTGGGGAGTGCAAAGCCACAGTCTCTCAAGTCTCTCCAGTGGGTGGTTTGCCCACTGCATTATCCTAGGGAGTGCAAAGCCACAGTCTCTCAAGTCTCTCCAGTGGGTGGTTTGCCCACTGCATTATCCTGGGGAGTGCAAAGCCACAGTCTCTTAAGTCTCTCCAGTGGGTGGTTTGCCCACTGCATTATCCTGGGGAGTGCAAAGCCATAGTCTCTCAAGTCTCTCCAGTGGGTGGGTTGCCCACTGCATTATCCTGGGGAGTGCAAAGCCACAGTCTCTCAATTGTATAACAGTATCCACTGGTTCTGGAGGGGGCTTGGTGCCCAGAGTGCTTCATCCCGCCAAGGACAGAGGTATTGGATGTGATACTCCACTGGTTCTGGAGGGGGCTTTGTGCCCAGAGTGCTTCATCCTGCCAAGGACTGAGGTAGTGGATGTGATACTCCACTGGTTCTGGAGGGGGCTTGGTGCCCAGAGTGTTTCATCCTGCCAAGGACTGAGATGGTGGATGTGAGTACTCCACTGGTTCTGGAGGGGGCATTGTGCCCAGATTGCTTCATCTTGCCAAGGTCTGAGGTAGTGGATGCCTTTCTCCACTGGCTCTGGAGGGGGCTTGGTGCCCAGAGTGCTTCATCCTGCCAAGCACTGAGGTAGTGGATGTGATACTCCACTGGTTCTGGAGGGGGCTTTGTGCCCAGAGTGCTTCATCCTGCCAAGGACTGAGGTAGTGGATGTGATACTCAACTGATGGTGGTGCAACATGCAAGCTGCCCAGGCTCCTGGAACTGACCACCAGCCTCGTACGACTGACCACTGGGGATGGCAGCCATGTATGCGGTGGTGCCACTGCCTCAGGATGTTGGAGGGCTGCTGGCGGTGCTGGCGGTGGTGTCGGTGGCATCGGGGCTTGCGTCAGCCTCTGTGGCATCGGTGCTGGCGGCAGCCTCTGTGGCATCGGTCCTGGCGGCGGGCTCTGTGGCGGCGGTGATGGTGGCGGTCTTTGTGGCATCGGTGCTGGCGGTGGCCTCTGTGGCATCGGTGCTGGCGGCGGCCTCTGTAGCATCGGTGCTCGCTATAGGCTCTGTGGCATTGGTGCTGGGGGTGGGCTCTGTGGCGGTGGTGCTGGTGGCGGGCTCAGTGACTGTGGTGCTGGTGGCGGGCTCTGTGGTGGCGGTGCTGGTGGTGGGCTCAGTGACTTCAGTGCTGGTGGCGGGCTCAGTGCCTGCAGTGCTGGTGGCGGTGCTGGTGACTGTGCAGGTGGCCGTGCTGGTGGCGGTCTTGTCCACCGTGCAGGTTGGCGTCAACGAGGACCTGCCCTTGATTTTCTGGCCCGTCCCCACCTTGGATGGTGGTGCAGCTGTCTTGCCACTATTCACTTTTGTTTTGCCTGAGCCCTTGGTCGCAGGTGTTTTCGCCTTCTCCCTCCGACATGTGCGCAACTATTTTACTTTTGGAGGTGGCAGAATGTCCTTGCCCTCGCTCCGTGGAACACTGGCAGCCCTGTTGCTTGGCGCACTCCAAAAGCCTGCAGTTGCTGGCACCACTGTGCCCGGTGATGTGGTGGCTGAGGTGCTGGGTTGGGACCTGGAAAGGAGGGCCCTAGGGGACGGACAGATGGGGGGAGGTGTAGGGAAGAGGTCAATATTAGACAGGAAAAGCTTTTTAGACACACTGGGACGGGTAGATGGAGGGGGTTTGGGAGTGGAGGAAGAGGTAGTGGTTGTAGGAGGTGTACGTTTGCTGACTTTGGGTGAAGGTGCATGGGCTGGAGGCTGTTGTGAGGTGGAAGGCTGTTGGGTGGGTGTGTGGCTGTGTTTGTGTAGTTTGGGAGGAGGGCTCACAGACACACTGGTAGAGGACACGGGATGTGTGAATGGTAGTGGGGTGGTGAGTGCACGTGAGCGGTGTGTGGTAAGGGGCGTGCTGGTGATGGAGGTAGTGGCTGAAGATGTAGTGCATGCAGGTGTGAGTGGAGACGAGACAGGGAGGGAGGAGGGAGACGTGGAGGAGGGGGACACAGTGGAGGCAGTGGATGTTGGTATGTGTGCATGGGTATGATGCTTGTGTGAGTGCCTGTGGGATGTGTGGTGCTTATGTTTGCCAGAGCCACCCTTGTGTGTTGAGGTGTGTGCATGCTGGTCTGATGGTGTGCTTGGGATAGGCTGAGGTACAGGGGATTGGATCTGGGTGGAGGAAGTTGGAGGGGGGAGGCTGGACACAGGGACAATGGCTGCCATCAGTGCTGAGGCCAGAGCCTGAAATGCTCTATGTTGGGCTTCCTGGCCAGAATGAATGCCCTCCAGGTATGCATTTGTTTGTTGCAAATGCCTCTCTACACCCTGGATGGCATTCAGAATGGTAGACTACCCGATAGTGAGGGATCTCAGGAGGTCAATAGCCTCCTCACTGTGGGCAGCAGGGCTGACTGGGGCAGGGCCTGAGGTGCCTGGGGCAAAGGAGATGCCCACCCTCCTGGGTGAGCGGCCACGGGACACACGCTGAGGGGCTGCTGGGAGGGCGGTGCTGGTAGGGAGTGTGGCGGCTGTACCTGTTGATGCGGGGGCAAAGAGGGGCCACTGCTCCTCCGCCTGATGATCCTAATGCACACAAGAACAGGGAGACCACAAAAAGGGGGGGAAGACAGAAGAAAGACATGTTCAGTGCAGGCAATACCACTACCGTTGGCAGGCACTACAGACACAGCAGCCCTCTGCACTACGCCATGCACTTAGAGTTCCCTAATTAATCACAGGGACATGGGGTACAAGGCCTATGCCCGATTGCTGCACACATGGAAGTCACAGGAGCCTGACTAGGTGTAGTTGGCTCTTACTACTGGTGGGGTTGGGGTGCCACATAGCCTGCCTCACGAAGGGACCTTGCCTACAAAACTTGCCTTGGCCTAGTGGAACCCACTGCCCACCTACCCCACCCAGACATCTCGTAATGCACGCTGAGTCAGCTGAATGACAGACTACTCACCCCCTTGTGGCTGCTGTGATGCCCTCAAGTGCCCATCCAACTCCGGATAGGCCACCGCCAGGATCCAGAACATCAGGGGGGTCATGGTGCGACGAGCACCCCTCCCACGTTGGGAGGCCATCCCCAGCTGGGCCTCCGCCGTCTTCTTGCTCCAGCGGCGAATGTCCTCCTATCTTTCACGGCAGTGGGTGCTCTGTCTGTGGTGGACCCCCAGGGTCCGGGCGTCCTTGGCGATGGCACGCCATATAGCCTTCTTCTGGTGGGTGCTGACCTAGAGGAATAGTACAGGGGAAAAGGATTTTTTTTTAACCGTCGGACCGTCACAGTCATTGACCCACATTCCCACCCTTGCCCTGACGCACATACACTCACCGTCCGCTCATGCAGGCCTCAGTCCCCCCCGTATCTTCCATCCATACCACTCCAAACAGGCATTGCCCATACAGCATGCTCACAGTGTACTCACCTGTTTGTCTGGAGGACCGTAGCATAGCGTGTACTGGGGGAGGACCCCATCCAATAACTTCTCCAACTCCTCCAAAGAGAAGGCAGGGGCCCTTTCCCCAGACACATGAGCCATTGTCGCTTCCAGACTGAGGTCACAGCAGCACTTGCAGTGTAGGTCCTCTCCTGTCGAAGGTCAGGTATCAAGTGAGTGAACAGACAGAAAATGGCGGTCACGTCCGCGGCGGTGCATACCGTCACCGCCGGTGTACATCACCATTGGGTCCTGGGACCCATAGGGTCCAATGTTAACCAAGGCAGGATTGCGCCGCGATCTTCGACCGCCTACTGCGACGGTGTACAACGCCAGCGCAGTTACCTCATATCCCCTTGTCCCACCTTATAGGTCAGGCAGCCGCAATTTTAGGGGGCCACATGGCATTATTTTTAAATGTGTCACACCTATCTAGGCCTTGCATACACACAGTGACAGGCACATTGCAGATTGACAAATGTGTGTAAGAATTATTTTTTTAATACCTCAGTGTTGGCTGACTCTCTGCTCGCTGTTCTCGTCCATAGGGCTCGTCCGCTGGGGCAGGTGAGGAGATGGAGGCATCCTCCGGTGTACAGACCGCTGGTGGACCTGTTGACAATAGAAGAGAGACATGTAATAGTCACCTACAGACTTGATCGTGCAACAATCCAAGGACTGTGTGCCCAGTTGGAGCCAGACCTGATGTCAGCTATCTGCCATCCCACAGGAATCCCCACTCTAGTGCAGGTCCTGTCGTGCTCCATTTCCTGGCAAGTGAGTCTTTTCAAACTACAGTGGCCATTGCATCAGGGATGTCCCTGCCAATGTTCTCTAACGTGTTGTCCAGAGTGTTGTCTGCCCTGCTGAAACACATGCACAGCTACATCATTTTCCCTCAGGTGGAGGATTTGCCCACAGTGAAAGGTGACTTCTATGCCCTAGGACATATCCCCAACATCATTGGTGGCATTGATGGGACACATGTGGCATTGGTACCCCTCCGCAGGAGTGAACAGGTGTACAGAAACCGGAAGAGCTACCATTCAATGAATGTGCAGATGGTGTGTTTGGCAGACCAGTACATCTCCCATGTGAATGCCAAGTTTCCAGGCTCAGTGCATGACGCTTACATTTTGAGGAATAGCAGCATCCCTTATGTGATGGGGCAACTCCAGAGGCACCGTGTGTGGCTAATAGGTGAGGACAAGGACCCTATACTGTGTGAATAGTTGTCTGGGTCTGGGGTTGTCCCTAAGGGTTAGTGTGTGTCTAACAGTTGTCCCTCAACATTTGCAGGTGACATTAGGTACCCCAACCTGTCATGGCTACTGACCCCAGTGAGAAATCCCAGGACAAGGGCAGAGGAACGCTACAATGAGGCACATGGGTGAACTAGGAGAGTGATCGAAAGGACCTTCGGCCTCCTGAAGGCCAGGTTCCGGTGCCTCCATATGACAGGTGGTTCTCTCTTCTACTCACCAAAGAAGGTGTGCCAGATCATCGTGGCATGCTGTATGCTGCACAACCTGGCTTTGTGACAACAGATGCCTTTTCTGCAGGAGGATGGTCCAGAAGGAGGTCTTGTGGCAGCTGTGGAGCCTGTGGACAGTGAAGAAGAGGAGGCAAAAGAAGAGGATATCGACAACAGAAACAATGTTATCCAGCAATACTTCCAGTGAGACACAGGTAAGAAGATCTCACTGGGTCACACATCTCATACAATTGTTAGACCTATCATATGTCTGTCACTTTCACCCAGTGTATGTACCCTGACTTGTCACTTTGCCTTTCCATTTCACAGATGTGGGTACCGCTGTGTGACCTCTGCAATATTATCTCATAGACTAGAGCTGTGTGATATAGGTATGTTGACAATACAATCGACATTGCTATTTTCCTTAGTTATTGCAAATACGCATTTGTGAAAGCACAGACTGATCCCAGCTTGTTTTGTGATTCAAGGGTGTTTAAAATAGTGGAGGGGGTTGTAAAATGGGCAGGGGTGATGGTGGAGGATTGTCCATGGCAGAGTCCAGTCTATTTGTTTCACAGGTGCATTGTCCAAAGGGGCCTAGGAAGTGGAGCTAGGGCAGGTGATGGATGGACAGGGTGACAAAGTGCGACAGAAGGATGACATTCAGGGTGGTCTCATTTCCTGGCGGGGGTCTTGGCATTGTTCTCTTTCTTTGTCCTGGATCTCAGGGACCGTTTGCGGGGTGGTTCTCCATCTGCAGGGGGTGGGGTGCTGGTGTCGTGGTCCTGTGGTGGTGCCTCCTGTCCACTAGCGCAAGCGGAGGTGGTGGGCTGTTCATCATCCAGGCTAGAGTTAGGGGCCCCTTGTTGTGCCATAGTGTCCTCCTGGTGTTCACAAGGTCCTTCAGCACCCCTATAATTGTGACCAGGGTGGTGTTGATGGACTTGAGTTCCTCCCTGATCCCCAAATACTGTTCCTCCTGTAGCCTCTGGGTCTCCTGAAATTTGGCCAGTACCGTTGCCATCGTCTCCTGGGAATTATGGTACGCTCCCATGATGTTGGAGAGGGCCTCGTGGAGAGTGGGTTCCCTGGGCCTGTCCTCCCCCTGTCGCACAGCAGTCCTCCCAGTTCCCCTGTTTTCCTGTTCCTCTGTCCCCTGAACCATGTGCCCACTGCCACTGCCTCCAGGTCCCTGATTTTCTTGGGGTGGTGGGTTTGCCTGGGTTCCCTTTAGTTGTGCACACACTGCTTCTTGACATGACCTGGGGACAGAGGGATGGGCCCTCTGGGTGGGTGCTGTGCTGGTGTTTCCTGATGGGGGAGGCTCTGTGGTGGCATGTGCCAGTGTCAGGGGAACCGACTGTCCCGAGACCCCGATGGGCCGGGCTGGTCATCTTGATCCAGTTGGGCAGAGCTGCTGTCATCACTGTGGGCCTCTTCTGTGGGGGGAGTGGACATGTCTGGAACCTCCTGTCCGGTGACGTTGGGTAGGGGTCCTGCAGGGGTGTAAAGACATGATTATTGCATCTGTGTGTGCCATCATGTGCAATGGGTAGGTGACCCTGTACTCCAGTGCTTGCATTCTTGTGTAGGACCTTGTGTGATAGTTGGTTTGGGGTCTATGTGGGTATCTGTAGTGGACATGCTTTGGTGATGGGTGTCCATGCTTTGTTGTTGCATGCAGGGCTTGGTATTGGGATGTGTGGGTTGTGATAGTGGGACATATGTGAGGTGTTGGAGTGATGGGGGTGAGGGTGGGGTATGTGATAGCATGCAGGTAGGGTGGGGGATGTAATAGTTAAAATGTGACTTACCAGAGTCCCTTCCACCTGCTACTCCTGCGAGGCCCTCAGGATGCAGTATAGCCAAGACCTGCTCCTCCCATGTTGTTAGTTGTGGGGGAGGAGAAGGTGGGGGTCCGCCGCCAGTCCTCTGAACTGCAATCTGGTATCTTGAAACCACGGAACGTACCTTCCCCCGTAGGTCGTTCCACCTCTTCCTGATGTCATCCCATGTTCTTTTATGCTGCCCCACTGCGTTGACCCTGTCTACGATTCTGCGCCATAGCTCCATCTTCCTAGCTATGGAGCTGTGCTGCACCTGTGATCCGAATAGCTGTGGCTCTACCTGGAAAACTTCCTCCACCATGAGCCTGAGCTCCTCCTCAGAGAACCTGGGGTGTCTTTGCCGGGCCATGGTGTTGTGTGGGTGATGTGTGGGGTGGTGTGTGTTGTGATGTGTGAGGGGATATGTTTGTGTGTGTTGTCTGAGGTGCGTGGATGTTGTGTGAGTGATGGTGTTGTGTGCCTGTGGATGCTAGTATTGTTGATGGTGGTATCTCTTGCTGTGCTTCTTTCTGAATTTTTGGTAGTAAGGGTTTGTGGGTGATGTGGGTGTGTGTTTTATATTGGATTGGGTGTGTGGGAGTGGTGTGTGTATGTGTATCAGGTGTGTGTATTTTGAATTGTCCAATGTGGTTGTATTTTGAATATGTGTGTGTATTTTGAGCGCAGCGGTGTGTATCGCCAATGGAATACCATGGTTGAAAGACCGCTGCGTGGATTCGTGGGTTGTGATAGTGTGGGCGTATTCCTGTTGGTGTGACAGTGGAGGTTTTGTTATCGCCAGTATATCACTGACCTTTGGTGTGGCGGACTTGTGTGGGTGTCTGGATTTTGGCGGATTCCGGCCTGTGGGTTGTAATAGCTGTAGCGGAATTCCGCCGCCGCAGCGGTGTGTTGGCAGTCTTCTGCACGGAGGTAAGCGAGATTTACCACCAATGTTGTAATGAGGACCTGAGTCCCATTTGTAGCATCGTGGCCTTCCAATAAAGCCAAAGCACTGTGTCATAGGCCTTTTCTAGATCTACTGACACTCTCATTGCTTCTGGAGTAGGTGGATGTGTATTATCGTAGAGTAAATGTTTTGGGACATACTGAGGGTGGGTATGAACCCATTCTGGTCCTTGTGTATGAGAGTTTGCATATGGGGTAGCAATCTGATGACTAGGGCTTTGCTGAGCACTTTAAAGTCAGTGTTGAGCATAGAGAGTAGTCAGAAATCAGAAGCCATTGCATCAGGATGCATGCTCTTAGGGAGAGGCACTACCAGGGCAACATCCCACTCCCATATGCCTCTGTGTACATTTCCGTAAGTCTGGGTGACATGTTCTCCAGGAACCATTTACAGAACTCTGGTGGGTGCCCTTCTGTACCCGTGGTTTTCCCAGATGCCAGGGATTTAATAGCAAAATACAAAGTTACATTGGTTCATCGGGAAATAATTTCTCATTAAGAAAGATCAATTATTGATGCACACAGAATTTAAATCATACATTAATCATGCAGTATAGAATAACAAATAGTGAAACAGACAAAAAAACATAAATTACTCCATATAAGAAAATGTACAATTGTTAATTATTCATTAGTAAATTTAAAAACAAAAACGCCACAACATTTTTTAATCTAAATTATCCTACCACAAAAGAACAAAAAAGAGAGGACAGAAAAAGTGCAAAAGTAAAGTTCTTGTGATTAAAGACATGGAAACAAGCAATATATCTGCAAAATTTACACAAAAAAGCCTGTTGGTTGACCATTATACAGTTAAATAAATCCCATTTCGTCTGGGTAGCAGTCCCCTAATCCAAATTGTCCTCCTCTATTTGACTTTGTAAACCAATCCAGGCTAGAACATAATCGTCCAGCAATATATCTGCAACATTTCTATGAAAAAAAAAAAACTTTGTTTAAAAACTTTGTTGGTTGACAATTACACAGTTAAATAAATCCCATTTAATCCGGGTAGCGTTCCCCTAATCCATATTGTCCTCTGATGGACTTCGTGAACCGATCAAGGCAAGGACATAGTCATCGGCGTTTTGACCCGATGGCAAAAATAGGGCCAACTCCAGGCACCAAAGCGGGTCTTCCTCAGGACTCAAAGTTAAGATGAATCCCTTTCATCAAAAATAAGGACAAAAATGTCCAACCTTAATAGTGTCACTACAAATGTCATCTATACTGCATGTTGCCTAAATTATTACTCACCTATAGGATTCCGTCTATGGAAAAATAGAGGTTTCAACATCACATGTGTACTTTTTCCAGACAATTTCTTATATCTAGAGAAAATAAACTTGTTGAATCAGCCATTCGGTCAATACACTCCTTTCTCAATCCCACATTCCAATACCACAAAAGAAATTCAAAGTCTCTCACCTATAACGTGGGAACCTTCTCTGAATTCATAGCTTTTCTCACAAAGATTGTAAGCCGGGCATCCATCCCTCTAGGAATACATTCATCATCATTTCATTGTCCCAGTTTATTCCTTTGGATCCCTTCAAAATTGCAATGGATCAAATAAGTCACACAATATGACTCACTATGTCAATAAACATGGAGGTCCTTCTCTTGCCCAAATTCATCAAATGCACAGAGCTCCCCTGAAATATGGCACTTTCTTCAAAGAAAAATCTCAAAATTGACCTGTCACTCAAGCTCTCACTGAGTTGACATAAATTACAGATTCCCTTTCCAATTCTGTTAATCTAAGAGATGGAATTCCAAATTGACAAGTTCTGTAACCTCATGTTATTTACAAAGCTTAAAGGCACAATAAAAACGTAACAAAAATTTGCAAAAATAGAAGAAAAGAGTCATCACATCAACTTACATGCTGCTTCTTATTAACCATTTTTAAGAAATCTGCAAAGTCAAACAATTGCCAGCTTATCTCAGGATTTAAGACTCACCTCAAATGAAAAAAGGGGTTCACCTATTGCACAATGAAACTCTCACTTAAATCAACTCAGTTAACGTCCTTGTGCATATTGTGCTAAGATATGATTGGAAGGTGAAAGTTGTGTCATCACTTCAATTACTCTCTACGAATTACCACCTTAGGTTCCCCAAGTAAACACTGTGACTACATTCAAAAATCCAATCCCATCAAGGTAATCTCTATGGACATCAATCTAACTCAACGCCACTACAAATTTGGCTAGGGTCTCCCGACAAATCGCGGCTACGCAGTCACGTCAGTTACCCTTTGTAGAGATTTAGGCCCTCATTACAACCCTGGCGGTCGGTGTTAAAGCAGCGGTAGCACCACAACAGGCCGGTGGTAAAAAAAATGGAATCATGACCACGGCGGAAACATACAGCCACTTTAACACTCCGACCGCCACAGCGGTAGCAGCAAACACCACAGCGGTAACCGCCAACAGCCAGGTGGAAGACAATGTACCGCCCACTCTATTACAAGAGGCCAATCCGCCAGCTTTTCCGGGGCAGTACCAATGCCATCAAATGAACGGCGGAAACACTATTCTAAAGGGAAACGACTCACCTCTCGACACTCAAGGAAGAACCAGGACGCCATGGAGCCCAAGCTGCAGGTTTTCCCCATGCTGGTGTATCTTCTCATACACCAGGAGCAGGAACGCCAGCGACGACGACCACGTGAGTACTGCACCTAGCACACAAGGGGGGGGGAGGAAAAAGAGAGGGACACACACACGCAACACGCAACACGCAACACCCCCACCCTCACTCACAACACCATATCATATACACAAACACATGCAACAACATTACATAGACACCCCATAATCGTCAGGAATAACACAAGGACAAAAGGAATGGAGTGAAATGAGTGTAATATTAATAATTTTGAGAAACACGTTCAGAAAGCAAAAACAGTATGTACAATATATACAATAGATACAAAAGGAGGGACAATGCCCACTCAAAAATTGTCCGTGGCCCACTGGGCCAAAACACATAGGCCAAGCCCACACTTGACTCCTGCCTCAATACAGAGAGAACACTGCAGGGGCATCAGGTTGAAAACACTCAGGCACCTCAGGGGGATGGGGAAGGGGGGCGCACCTCAGACGGAAGATGGTACAACACCAATGCTCCTGGAGGGGACTCCATGCCCACTGCTTGGTCCCGGGGAGTGCAAAGCCACAGTCTCTCAAGTGGGTGGTTTGCCCACTGCTTAGTCCTGGGAGTGCAAAGCCACAGTCTCTCAAGTGGGTGGTTTGACCACTGCTTGGTCCTGGGGAGTGCAAGACCACAGTCCCTCTAGTGGATGTTTTCTTCCACTGGTTCTGGAGGGGGCCTTGTGCCCAGTGTGCTTCATCCTGGCAAGGAGGGGCTGAGTGTATGCCTTCTTCCACTGGTTCTGGAGGGGGCTTTGTGCCCAGTGTGCTTCATCCTGGCAAGGAGGGGCTGAGTGTATGCCTTTTTCCACTGGTTCTGGAGGGGGCTTTGTGTCCAGTGTGCTTCATCCTGGCAAGAAGGGGCTTAGTGTATGCCTTCTTCCACTGGTTCCGGAGGGGGCCTTGTGCCCGGTGTGCTTCATCCTGGCAAAGAGGGGTTGAGTGGATGCCTTCTTCCACTGGTTCTAAAGGGGGCCTTGTGCACAGTGTGTTTTATCCTGGATGGTGCAAGGTAACAGTCTCTCACCTGTGTGTCAAACCAACAGGTGTTGCAGGGTCTAGGACGCACTGCAGCCCATGTGGTCACCACTACACACTGCTCTCCGGTGGTGATGGCTGCTCAGTGGATGCCAGTTGCGCTGCAGGTGGCGGTGCAGGCAGTGGTGGTGGTAGCCTACAGGTCATCACCTGCAGCCTCGGACGGCTGCCCACTGGGACTGCTGCTGCTGGCAGTGGTGCTGCTTGCGGCGGTGCAGGTGGCGGTGCTGGCCACAGTGCAGGTGGCGGTACTGGCGGTTGTGGTAGTAGCCTCCAGGCTTTCACTGCAGCCTCGGACGGCTGCCCACTTGGGCTGCTGCTGCTGGCAGTAGTGCTGCTTGCGGCGGTGCATATGGCGGTGCTGTCCGCAGTGCAGGTGGTGGTGTTGGCCGCGGTACAGGTGGCGGTGCTGGCAGTGGTGGTGGTAGCCTCCAGGCCTTCACTCAGACGGCTGAAGTGCTATGGCTTGTGTTCTGTGCCCATTCCTGCCCTGGGCAGATGGTGGTGCCTTCTTGCTTCTGCCAGCTGGAGTCTTTGACTTGGCCGTGCTGGCTGGTTGTGCCTCCTTCCCCTTGCTGGATGCTGTCCCCTTCTTGCCCTGGCCAGGTGGCAGAACCTTCTTGGCCTTGGCAGGTGTTGTTGGCACACTCGTTGGGCTGACGGGTGCCTCCTCGGAGCCTCTCACAGCTGCAGAAACCACAGCAGACGTGGAATGGGTGGCTGAGGTGCTGGGCTGGGTCCTGGCTACCCTGGACCAAGGTGAAGGACGGGGGGGATGGCAGGGGTAGGGAAGGGGTCAATGTTGGCAAGGAAAAGCTTCTAAGGGACACTGGGGTGGGAAGAGGGTGAAGGTTTGGGAGTGGAGGAAGAGGGAGTGGTTGAAGGAGGTGTCAGTCTGCTGTGTTTGGGTGCAGGTGCAATGGCTGGATGCTGTTGTGAGGTGGATGGCTGTTGGGTGGGTGTGTGCTTGCGTTTGTGTACTTTGGGAGGAGGGGGCACAGACACAGTGGGAAACGACACAGGGGACGTGTGCATGGATGTGGGGTGCTGACTACCAGTGAGAGGCGTGTAGTGATAGGCGTGCTGGTGATGGAGGTAGTGGATGAGGATGTAGTGCATGCAGGTGTGAGTGGAGACGTTACTGGGAGGGAGGTGGACCAGGAGGAGGAGGGGGACAAAGTGGAGCAGTGGATGTTGGTGTGTCTGCATGGGGATGGTGCTTGTGTGAGTGCCTGTGAGATGAAGTGTAGTGCTTGTGTTTGTCTGACCCACTTCTGTGTGTTGATTAAGGTGCATGCTGGTCTGAAGGTGTGCTGCTTGGGATAGGTTGCGTTTGATGGGATTGGGACTGGGTAGAGGAAGTTGGAGTGGGGAGGCTGGAGACAGGGACAATGGCTACCATCAGTGCGGAGGCCAGAGCCTGAAATGCTCTCTGTTGGGCCGCCACGCCAGAGTGAATGCCCTCCAGGTATGCATTTGTTTGTTGCAAATGCCTTTCAACACCCTGGGTGGCATTCAGTATGGCTGACTGCCCAACAGTGATGGGTCTCAGAAGGTCAATAGCCTCCTCACTGAGGGCAGGTGGGCTGATTGGGGCAGGGCCTGAGGTGCCTGGGGCGAAGGAGATGCCCACCCTCCTGGGTGAGCTGGCACGGGAAACACAGTGAGGGGCTGCTGGGAGGGCGGTGCTGATATGGGGGGTGACAGCTGTACCTGTCGTTGGGGTGGGCACAAAGGTGTATGCCACCACGAGGGAGCATCCATCGGAGGAGGAGTCACTTTCGGTAGTGTCCCCTCCTGTCTCTGTTGTGGTGCTCCCCTCGCCCTCTGTCCCACTGGTGCCCTCACTGTCGGTAGATTCGGCCTCCAGGCCCATGTGGGATGAAGCTCCCTCCATTGCTGGTCCCCCTTCTCCTCTGCCAGATGATGCTAATGCACACAAGGACAGGGTGACAAAACAACAGGGGGTGGAGAGACAGAGGATACACTTGGTCAATGCCAGCAACAACACTACCATTGGTGTATACAACACACAGGGATCAGCCCTATGCATTAGGCCATGCACTACCAGTTACAAAGCTAGTCACCAGCCCATGGGGTACATTGCCTAACGCCATTAGCTGCACACCTGAAACCAGCAGCACCCTGCCCAGTAGTAGATGCCCACCAACGCTATTGGGGTTGGAGTGCTTCAGAGCCTGCCCAACAAGGGACCGACCCTGCCAGTTCACCCTGGCCTAGGGGCACCCACAGCCCACATCCCCCACCCAGGTGAAACCTTAATGCGTGCAAAGTCATGATTCTGAATCTGTACTCACCCCCTTGTGGCTGCTGTGATGCCTTCAAGCACCCATCCAACTCCAGATAGGCCACAGCCAGGATGCGGAACATCAGGGGGGACCCCTCTCTCGTTGGGAGGACAGCCCCAGCTGGGCCTCTGCCATCTTCCTTGCCCAGTGGCACAGGTCCTCCTACCGTTTGTGGCAGTGGGTGCTCTGCCTGTCAAAGACCCCCAGGGTCCACACCTCCTTGGTGATGGCACGCCAAATACCCTTTTCTGATGGACGCTGACCAGCAGGAAAATATGCATAGAAAAAGGGATTAGTCATACCGTCCGGACTGTTACACTCATAGTCCACAATATCCCTCCCATCCCCTTATGCACAGATATTGACCACCAGACATGCAGCACTCTACCCAGGACACCTCATGAGGCTTACACACAGCAATCCATACATTCATGGCCCACGCATCATGCTCACAGTGTTCTCCCCTGTTAATCTGGAGGACCGTAAAGTAAAGTGTACTGGGGTATGACCCCATCCACCAGTCTCTCCAACTCCTCCGAAGTGAATGCGGGGCCCTTTCTGCAGACACTCGAGCCATTGTTGGTTCCAGACACAGGTCACAGCAGCACTTGCAGTGTAGGTCCTCTCCTGTTGAAGGTCAGGTAGCAAGTAAGTGAACAGATAGAAAATGGCGGTCACATCTGTGCATACCGTCACCGCCGGCGTACATCGCCATTGGCTCTTGGAACCCATAGGGCCCCATGATAACCAATGCGAAGTTGTGAGGCGGTTGTCGACCTCCGACCGCAACGGTGCACAACGCCAGCAGAATTACCTCATTTCCACTTGTCTCCCCTCACGGGTCTGGCAGCTGCCATTTCAGGGGGGCACAGGCCATGGCACCTAACTGCGTCACAGCAGACATTGGCACATCAACTGACTCTCAAATTCACATACTCTTTCTGTTAAGGAAGAAATGCATTTTTAATTTCACATAGTGTGAATATGACCCTCTGCTCACTGTTTTTCACCCTAGAGTTCAACCGCTGAGGATGAATAGGAGATGGAGACATCCCCCCGTGTACAGACCCCCGGTGGACCTGGTGACAAAGGAGAACAGGCACATTATCCTGACCTACAGATTTGCTAGGGCCACAATCCAAGAACTGTGTGCCCAATTGAAGGTAGACCTGATTTCAGATATCCGCCAGCCCACAGGTATCCTCCCTCTAGTGCAGATCCTGTCAGTGCTCCATTTCCTGGCAAAGGTTCCTTCCAAGCAAAAGTGGTCATGGCATCAGGGATGTCTCAGCCAATGTTCTCCAATGTGCTGACCAGAGTGTTGTCTGCCCTGCTGAAACAAATGTTCAACTACATCGTATTCCCCAGGTGGAGGATTTGGCCACAGTGAAGGCAGACTTTTATGCCCTGGGACATATCCCCAACATCATTGGTGCTATTGATGATACACATATAGCATTTGTCCCCGCCCCCGGAGAAATGAACAAGTGTTCAGGAATGGAAAAAGCTTTCACTCTCTGAATGTGCAGATTGTGTGTTTGGCGGACCAGTATATCTCCCATGTGAAAGTATCCTGGCTCTGTGCATGATGCCTTTATCTTGAGGAATAGCAGCATTCCATATGTGATGTCTCAACTTCAGAGGCACTGGGCATGGCTAATAGGTGAGCCCATGGTGCTCACCCGGTTGATGTAGGTATATGGGTGTAGGTTTGGCCCTAAGGGTGAGTGTGTGGCTAACAGGTATCCCTCAATATTTGTAGGTGACTCTGGTTACCTCAACCTCTCATGGCTACTAACCCCTGTGAGGATCCCAGGACAAGGGCAGAGGAATGTTGTAATGAGGCACATGGGTGAACAAGAAGAATAATTGAAAGGTCATTCGGCCTCCTGAAGGCCATGTTTTGTTGCATCAATCTAACAGGTGGATCCCTGTACTACTCACCCAAGAAGGTGTGCCAGATCGTCGTTGCATGTTGAATGTTCAACACAAAATGGCCTTGAGACACCAAGTGCCTTTTCTGCAGTAGGATGAGCCTGGAGATGGTCTTGTGGCAGCGGTGGAGCCTGTGGACAGTGACGAAGAGGAGGCAGAGGAAGAAGATGTGGACAACAGAAGTACACTCATTCAACAATACTTCCAGTGACACACAGGTAAGACACTCTAACTTCACCTTCCATTGCAGTTTTGTGTTTGACATTGAACATGGCAGCCTGCTTTCCCTATGTCTATGACCACTTACTGTACCCTTTGTCATCTCTATTTTCAGATCCCTGGGCCCTACTCTGTCTATTTGTATCACAGGTGCATTGTCCAAGGGGCCATAGAAAGTGGAGCAATGGCAGTTCAAGGTGGACAGGGTGACAGAGTGGGACAGAAGGGTGACAATCAGGAGAGTCTTCTTTCCTGGCGGGGGTCTTGGCAACATTCTCTGGCTTCTGCCTGGATCACAGGTACTGTTTGTAGGGTGGTTCTCCTTCTGCAGCGGGTGGGGTGCTGGTGGCCTATTGGTCCTGTGGTGGGGCCTCCTGTCCACTAGCGCAGGCAGAGGTGGGGGGCTGTTCTTCGGAGTGGCTAGTATCAGGGGCCCGTTGGTGTGCCACTGCCTACCTCATGGTGTTGGCTATGTCTCCCAGCACCCCTGCAATGGTGACCAGGGTGGTGTGGATGTCTTTCAGGTCCTCGCTGATCCCCAGGTACTGTCCCTCCTGCAGCCGCTGGGTCTCCTGCAACTTGTACAGTATCCTTCCCATGGTCTCCTGGGAATGGTGGTATGCCCCAGGATCCCTGCAAGTGTCTTGTGGAGAGTGGGTTCTCTGGGCCTGTCCTCCCCCATCGCACAGCAGTGTTCCCAGCTTCCCTGTTGTCCTGCGCCTCTGTCCCCTGAACCGTGTGCCCATTGTCACTGACCCCAGGTCTCTGATTGTCTTGGGTTTGTGGGGTTGCCTGGGGTCCCTGCAGTGGTGGACACACTGCTGATTGACGTGTCCTGGAGACAGAGGTATGGGCCCGCTGGGTGGGTGCTGTGCTGGTGTTTCCTGAGGGGGGAGGCTCTGTGGTGGGTTGGGACCATGGCAGTGCAACCGACTGTCCAGAGGTTCCTGATGAGCCAGGTTGGTCATTGTGATCCAGGTGTGCAGAGCTGCTGTCATCACTGTGGGCCTCTTCTGTGGGGGGACTGGATGTGTCTGGCACCTCCTCTCCAGTGACGTTGAGTGATGTAAATGCAGTGTTATTTTATCTGCGTGTGCCATCTTGTGCATGGATATGTTTTTCTCTATGGTTGTTATTAGCAAGGCAGCTTTGGATTGTGTGAGTTGTGCTTGGTTTGGCTAAGTGATTGTCACTAGTGTGCATGCTGTGGTGATTGGTGTCCATGCAGGTCTGTGATGGGTGTCCATGCATTGGTGTTGCATGCAGGGCTTGGTATTGGGATGGGCGGGTTGTGATAGTGGGGTATATGTAAGGAGGTGGAGTGTTGGGGGTGAGGGTAGGGGTAGGAGTTTTTGATGGCATGCAGGTAGGGTGGCAGATATAGCAGTAAAGATTTGACTTACCTGAGTCCAGTCCTCCTGCTACTCCTGCGAGGCCCATGATCGCCAAGACTTGCTCCTCCCAAGTTGTTAGTTGTGGAAGAGGGGGTGGGGGTCCACCGCCAGTCCTCTGTACAGCTACCTTGTTTCTTGCAACCACGGAACGCACCTTCCCCGTAGGTCATTCCACCTCTTCCTGATGTCATCCCTTGTTTTGGGATGCTGTCCCACGGCGTTGACCCTGTCCAAGATTCTCCGCCATAGCTCCATCTTCCTAGCAATGGACATCTGTTGCACCTGTGATCGGAATAGCTGTGGCTCTACCCGGATGATTTCCTCTACCATGACCCTTAGCTCCTCCTCAGAGAACCTGGGGTGTCTTTGTGGTGCCATGGGTTTAGTGTGAGTGGTATGTGTGAGGGTGTGTGGTTTGTTGTGTTGGGGTGTGTGCTATGCGGTGCGTGGATGGTGTATGGGTGATGGTGTCATGTGGCTCAGATTCAGTGGGTGCTCCTGGCTTGTCTCTCTCTCAGTTGGCAATATTTTTTTTGTTGTAAGGGGATGTGGGTATTATGGGTGTGTGTTTTATAGTGGCGTGTGTGTGGTGTGTGTATATGTGTCAGGTGTGTGAAGTTTGAATTGTCCAATGTGGTGCTGTTTTGTTAGTGTGTGTGTATTTTGAGCGCGGCGGTCTGTACCGCCAATGGTTTACCGCGGTTGAATGACCATAGCAGTGATGCGTGGTCATGATGCTGTGGGCGTATTTCTGTTGGTGTAACGGTGTGGGTTTTGGTACCACCAGTTTATCACTTACCTTTGGGCTTGTGGACTAGTGTGGGAGTCTGTATAGTGGCGTATTTCTATGTGTGGGTCATAATACCCGTAGCGGTATACCGCCGCGGTCACGGTATGTTGGCGCCCGTCAACACGGCAGTAGGTGGCATTTACTGCCAATGTTGTAATGAGGGCCTTAATCCTCACAATTTTCCATATACTCACCATTGCCACAGTAAGTCTCTTTCCTGCATGCTTGTAGAACATTAGCATGCACATCAATTCGTTAATCAATTTATTCACTACATAGAACCCAATCATAGGGTAAGGAAAATGAACATCAAAATTTGCTCCGTGAGAAAAATTCTAGTTTCTCAAAATGGATCAATTAAAAAACCCAAAGAGGTTTTCAAGCATCAGTTACCAACTTCAATGAGAAATCATACACTATCCAGTAGTCAAACAGGGCACCGGTCTAGCCATTTCCTCATATTCATTAAGGCCCTGGGACACTGTATCCAACAGGTGAATCCATTTGCTTTCACGCAGATTGAAAATATTGACTATATCGCTCTCTCGCAAATTCATGCTGACCTGTTCAATCACCAACCATCTCATACCTTCTGCCGAATGATTCAAAGTTGTGAAACGGTAAACCAAGGGTGATCCTTGTAGCTTGCATCTGATGCAGCTACAGTGTTGTGAAATGTGCACTTTAATCCTCTGTCTTGCCTGTCCTACATACAATAAATCACATGGACATTTAATCACATAGATTACATTTGCACTATTACAATTAGTGTGCTCTTTGAGTGGTATCCAAACATAGTGTGCACGCTTTATAAACACCACATTTGTAATGACCAACAATCTCTGGTAGATTCCACATTGATAGCAAGGAGAGTTTAGGAGGTTCAGCCAAAAGGGAACTGACAACTAAAATAGAGTTATTTTCATTCTTTTTTTTGTACAAAGTAGTATATAGTATACTTTAATTGTTAGTTCCCAAAAATGTATTTCATATTAACTGTATTGTATGGTAAACTGTATATCCTTGACCTGCCATTAAGCCATTGATGAAACTCTAAAAGCCACTGTTGTGTGCCTGTCCGGATCATTAAGACATCATAAATATAGCATTTTCAGAGGGCGATATGCTCAGAGTATGGCAAGGCCTTTTCATATAAAAAGAGTTTTTCATAAATATCCATATACAATATTGCTAAATCTGATGCAAAAGTAGCCCCATAGCAACTCCTTTCGTTTGTAAATAATAATTTCCCTGGAAAAAAGAAAAAAATAATTATCATCGCTATCTCCGAAAGGTTAACTATGAAATAATTTAGGCAACATGCAGTATAGAAGACACTTGTAGTGACACAGTATCAAGGTTGGACATTTTGTCCTTATTTTTGATGATAGGTATTCCTCTTACCTTGGGTCTGATCAACTAAGCCAGGAGTCTCCTTGCTCTTCCCTCTTTCTTGTGTGCCTTAGTTATATAATCCTTTTAATCATGGCAGTTGAGGCGCTACAGTGCTGCACTGTGGAGATCCCAAGTTTCTAACAAATGATATTGGGCGTCTGGGTCGGTGCTTTGTGTGGTCTACCTCCAGGTCTGTCCTGATCCCCACAGTTTGTCCCAGACAATGTCCCCTCAACACCACCTTAGGGGTTTCCTATATAAGTCCCCTTCTGGAGGCCGTCCCCAGGTTAGAGGCAAGGCATTCTCTCACTATGGTCACTAATGCATCCCGGAAGGCTTCGTCCTCCAGTGCCTTAGCATATAAATGCCATGTTAGGATAGGTGGCCATTTTTCAACTGTTTGTAGCTTTGTTATCAATGGGCTGTGTTCGGACACCGTGAGACTTAAGTATTCAGCATGTGTAAGAGTACCGCTGAGGGCTGTAGAACAAACAATGTGATCTATTTTGGTATGCACCCGATAAAGGTAAGAGTAATACGAGAAGTCCTTACTAAGTGGGTGTTGAGTGCACCAGAAATCTTCCATGTCCCATTGGGCAGTCCTGCTGCCACCCTAATGTTCACTGCACCTACCAGCAGTGGGAGCGAGTGTTCCATCTCTGGGTCAAGAATGCTATTAAAGTCACCCCCCAGAAGAAAGGGACCATCAGGGAAACAGGCCAGTCGTGCAGAACAGGAATGGAGGAAAGGGATCTAATCTCGATTAGGAGCGTATATGCTTTCCAGGACCATAGGTCTGTTGCTAAGTCACCCTCCACAAACACATATCAACCATCTTTGTCCACATATACCGAGGAGGCCTCAAATGGCTCTCCTGCTCTCACCCACACCATTGCTTCCCTTGTGTAGGCGGAATACGTTGTGATGTATACCTGTTCCCTGTTCCCGCCAGCACCTGTGGAGGTTGTCTGCTTCGGTTTTAGTGAGGTGTGATTACTTCAACATGGCAATATGGATTCCTCTTCCCTTCATATATGTCTGGATTTTGCGTTGTTAATTGGTGAACCAAACCCCACGACGTTCCTGATCATCAGTTTAAGGGTCCTACATGTGTCTGCCATGTATTCGTCGTGCAATCCTCCCACCAAAGGAGTTTCTTCCACCCCTCCCTACATCCACCCCATGAGCATGGAATCATCATAAAAGTATACCAGAGGCAGTCCAGGACATCAGCAACAATAACAAATAACCCCCAACCCCCCTTCCCCAGGGCATCACAGCAACAGCTTGCCACCCAAACCAGCAAAACCAGTATTTGCAGTTTCAGCATCATCATCTTTTCGGTCAGCCCGTTGGATAATATGGGGTGGGCCCTTTGTAGATCTGTTATGTATCATCTGGGGCCACCCAGATTAGCCTGAGCACATAGGTAGTGAGTAGCTTCCAGTGAAAAATTAGTTTGACGGTGTAGAGGCGCAGCATACTATATAATGTATCCTGTCATCTGGGGCGTCACATGGGTCTCCCCCCCCCAAGGCACTAGAAACCGAGCCCAAGTCGGACATATCTTCAGATTCGGGGACATCTGTGTTGCCACTTCTGTCTTTGTTGGAATGGCCAGGCTCTGTCAGGGATTCCGCAGCTTGAAGCAGTGCCTTCTTCCCTTGATTTGCTTGTTTTTGCATGGGTTTTGCCATTTGATTGTTCCAGCATCAGTTCCTTGAATGTCTTTTCATCCTATGGTGCTGGGGTGCCTGAGGGTTTTCATGTTTAGGCCTATCGGACCTAGATTTGTAGGTTTCCAGCCAGGCCCAGGCTTCATTTGTCTTTTAGCAGAAATGAGTGTGACGGTTCAACAAGATTTTTAATGTTGATGAGAACAGCAAGGAGTACCGGATCCCCTCCATATGTTGTACCCTCCTTGCCTTCATGTAGGACACCCTTTCAGCCTGCACCACTGCTGTAAAGTCAAGAAACATGCTGACCTTCTCATTCTCCACCATGAAGGGACCAGCCACTCGCACTCTCTGCAACAGCAGGTCTTGTTTCCTATAATGAAGTACCTTGGCTACCACCGGCCTGGGCAGCCTCCCTGGTGCCGTGCGTCAAGCCAGGACTCTATGCGCTCTCTCAAAGGCAAAGAATTGTGAGAGTTGTTGTATGTCCATGAGGGACCTCAGCCAGGGTTCAAGGTAGGCCACCATGTCCGTGCCCTCCATCCCTTCAGTGAATCCAATTCTAGTCACCGTACTCAATCTGTGAGGTGTGTCAGTTGGATCTGTGGAGCCTGGTTTGAAGGTTTCAAATTCGCCAGGGTCGTCTCATTGCTTTTCACTCTGTCAGAGAACTTTTGGTGGTCTGTTCATAGTAGGTTTAGCTCTGCTGATACCTTCTCTATTTCCTGTCTCAGTGTGTTTTTGGACTCCTCAGTCACTTCCAGAACCTTATGCAGGGTGTCTTGCATTTGTTTTGAGGGGGATTCCAGCTGCAACACCCACTCTCTGCAGTGTTGTCAGCATCAGAGCTGGCTGTTTTTGACCCCTTGATTTGAGGTGCTGCTTCCCCATAGGTGCAGTGGGTGGTAACGCAGGCCAGGCACAGTTGTCTCTGGACAGTGCAATATTGCCAGTTAGCATGTCAGGGGTAACCTAATGCCACCCATGTTGACCACCCCCAGTTGAACGGACACCGGGAAGTTGTATACAAGATCATCAGCAGAGGACGGAAGAGGAAAGCCAGGACTCTGCAGGAAGCCGACCAGAGAGCGAGGATCACCAGAACTTGACTGGAGGCTGTCCGGAGGATGAGAAATGCTGGAACTCAACTGGAAGGTGGTCGGAGAATGAGGAACACTGGAACTCTACTGGAGGCAGGCTGGAGAACAAGGAACTTAACTTGCACTGGAACTCCACTGGAAGCAGGCTGGAGCACAAGTAACTTGACTTGACTGGAAAGACGTGAGCAGAGCAATAGGTATGAAGCCAAACAAGGCCTCCGAGTCACAAGCATCCTTAAATGATAAAATATGCACATGTGCCTTTTGGCAGTTGATTGCTTGTTAAGGAAATGAGCAATTATCCTCCTGATTGTGGCACATGTTCAACACAGATTACATTGTGAAGAGCACATGCTTGGCAGTTGCAGTTGGAGCAGGTGGGACGGCAGTTGGTTTCTTGTTATGGAAATGAGCAATTATCCTCCTGATTGTGGCACATGTTCAATACAGATCACATTGTGAAGAGCACTGTTTTTGGCAGTTACAGTTGGAGCATGTGGAATACAAGGTGAATAATAACAAGCATTGGTTGGGTCCATCTCTTTATTGTACCACTCACAGACACAAATAGACCCAGCACATGTGTACCACAGCCACAATGCACAGCACTTCACACCAAACGGTTTAGGCCAAAGGTGAGTTGAGCACAGAATAGTGGAACTTTGAATGAGGGAGCCTGTGGACCTCACTCTAGTGATAAAGTTAAAAAGGACCTTTTTACTCTTACTGATCACTACAAAGTATGCTGCCACTGTCACACGTGTGCAGCTTAACTCCGGCTAAAACCAGTAGCCTGTCACCACTATGAGAGTAGTGTTTTGGACATACCTCCCAGTCAAGAACGACTGCAATCCTTCAGACAGGCTTATATCATGGCACACACAGATGAGCCATATTTGATAATGACAACAAAAATCAGCATTAGGGATCCAGACATCATTGCAGATGGGGCAAAAAGGGCAGGGGTGTACGTCCATCATATGTAAAGGACTTTTCCATCCCAACACATAGGCTGTGGTGGCTGACATGCTTTCCTGTCATCACTTGTGTTTGACACAAGTATTGAAAATTGGGTTGTGGTGTGATTTTTGATTCAGGTTTCCTTGGGCACTGCAGAGAACAGTGCATAATCTCTATTGAGGATTGAGAAAATGTCTTGCTTTGAGAGTTACTGTTGTCCGAAATTCTAGGTCTCCCTTTCACTTGGCCTTTGGTGTCTAGCTTGGGCTGGTGTGGTCTTTTTTGTTTTGTACTGGGGGAATCATCCTCATGTCACCTGCTGCCCACTAGCCTTCTTGCTTGGTGGTTTTATTCCTATTCCCTTATCCAGGGATGGGGTTTTGCATGTAGTCTGTCTCCTATTCTTAGGAAAGCCTACACTGCTGTGAGGAACAGGCATTCTCTGCCTTTGGCTTTCGTGCGACTGACTTCTGGCTTTTATTTGCTATGTTTCCTGCTGTGAGTAATGGAGTCAGTTGGCAAGTTTTGTGTTTCCCTTGATTTACTCTTCTGCTACCTCGTGGTGATTGGCGTCCACTACTTGTTGGCATGCTTACACTCTTGTTCTTAAGACTGTATTGGTTTTTTGAGGGTGGTCCATCATTATTTTTGGATGGGCTTTGCACCTTTTGCCCCCGTAAACTCTATATATTATGAAATTATATATTTGTATGCCTTTTTAATGATAGTAGTGTGAAAATATTTTTTTTATATTTTGTACTTACAATTATAAGGATAGGAAATCAATATTTTTGTTAACAATATTTTTTGAAACAATGCTTCTTTTTCCTGATATTGTTGATTTTGGAATTATGTCAGTGATCCCTCCGAGTATAATTCCTTGCCTCAGTTTTACTATCCTTCATACAGCAGAGTGCTGCCTGAAAAAGTGCAGTGCTTCATTACACAAACAATAAAAAAAAGAGCAGACCAGATTTAGCAAGAGCCACCTACCAAGGATGTAATTTGAGGCATACCCAGTAAATATGGCTGTTCTGTGTGAAACTACGGTGTAATGGGCGCCAACAGTGTAGAGCATAGGATTTGTACTCGAGGTAAACACCCTGTTACAATTCCTAAGTGTAGGTGTTGTCAACCACAGTGGGTAAGATATGTGCTTTCATGTAGAGATCTGGCTTCGTGCTTAAACCTGTTCTGTTTTTTACTCTTTTCTGTCCCATACATGCCTCCATTTCATAAATTAACAGGGACTTGGTGCAAAGCCACTTGTGGGCTGCACAAGGGTCAACTTTTGTTGAAAAAAACGTTTGTGCTTGAACATTGATCAACATTGCCATGTACTCCACTTTGCATCCCTTTGCGTTAGCAAGCGCTCATTTAAACCATAGAAAATTAGCACCCCTATTATTTATAGATTTTTTTCAGGCAAGGAGTAAGAATTCACTTTGAGAACAATCAAACTGGCGGTATAGGATGCGGTTATATTTGAAGATGCATATTTGGCATGGATGGTTTATGTGGACAAAAGATTATGGGGGGCCTGAGCGCAAACTACCCCAAATAGCCAAAAAAGGACTCAGCACTGGGGGTTGGGCTGGTGGTAGAAGGCTTAGAAGCAAAAGGGTTAATGAAATTATATTTTGTCAACAACACAGAAAGGGAATGGGGCGATGGCAGTGCATGATTTGTGCTTGTTGTTTCTGGTGCTGAGCACGGGCACTTATTTTTTAGGGCCTGGGCTTATTCTTCTGCCTCAATCACTTGCTGCGAGCACAAGACACATATGCGAAAGACCAAGGAAGGGATAAAGTAGAAAGCTGCAAAAGTGAGCTGAAGGGGCAGGGAGTGGCTTTATGTGGATTGAAGAGGCCTGAGATGGCTTCAGGATTATGCCGCCTCTGTATTCTGTGTTCACACATTTAATTGCAGCAGCCACGTGTTTAAGAAGAGGGCTTTGGGCACCCACACCTTTTAATTTACAAATTAAGCAATGGGCGACGGGGACAATGGGAAAGAACCAAGGGGGTCATTCCAACCCTGGCGGTCGGTGTTAAAGCGGCGGTCAAACCGCCAACAGGCTCGCGGTAAAAAAAATGCAATTCCGACCCTGGCGGAAACCGCCAACAGAGACCGCCACTTTAACACACCGCCCGCCACGGCGGAACAAACAAACAGCGCAGCGGTCACCGCCAACAGACAGGCGTGAGACAATGTACCGCCCACCCTATCACAACCCACCAATCCGCCACCTTTTCCGGGGCAGTAGCCCCGCCGATAAAAACACTGCGGAAACAGCCATTTCAAACGGAAAACGCTCACCTCCATACATCCCACGAGGAATCTGGACAGCATGGAACCCGAACTACACATCCTACCAGCCATTGTCTTCCTGCTCCTCTACCAGGAGCACAAACGCCGGCGCAGAAGACAACGGTGAGTACTGCACCTACGACACAGGGGAGGGGGAGGCAAAAAATTACGGGGACACACATATGCGACACACCCACCCTCAACCACTACAACACACACATCAATGCATAGCAACACAACACAGTTACACCCCCAAGCCCCCCGGAAGAATGCAAAGGCAAAAGGAAATGATTATAAATATAGAATTATATTGTAAGACTGAGTATAAAATATATCACACATCTATAACTTAATATATATATACTATATACATAAATTGTCCAGTCCGATATGTCTATCAGCCATTGTTCGTGGGCCACTGGGCCAAAACACATGGGCAAAGCCCACACAGGATACCTGCCTCCAACGGAGAGAACACTGCAGGGGCATCAGATAGGAAAACTATAGGCACCTCCGGGGGAAGGGAAGGGGTGGCACCTCAGCCAGATGAGTCCACGATGCCAGATCCACCAGGGGCCTCCATGGCCACTGTGCCATCCTGGGGAGTGCAAAGCCACAGTCTCTCAAGTCTCTACAGTGGGTGGGTTGCCCACTGTGCCATCCTGGGGAGTGCCAAGCCACAGTCTCACAAGTCTCTACAGTGGGTGGGTTGCCCACTGTGCCATCCTGGGGAGTGCAAAGCCACAGTCTCTCAAGTGGATAACAGTCTCCACTGGTACTGGAGTGGGACTAGTGCCCAGAGTGCTTCGTGCAGCCCTGCCCGACACAGATGCGGGCCTGCCCCTTCCGCCAATGGGCCAGCGGTGCTTGAGATGAAGGGCCCAGTTCAGCGGTGCTTGAGATGAAGGGCCCAGTTCAGCGGTGCTTGAGACGGCGGTGCCCTGTTCAGCGGTGCTTTAGACGGCGGTGCCCAGCGGAGTGGTGCTTGAGATGAAGGGCCCAGTTCAGCGGTGCTTGAGACGGCGGTGCCCAGCGGAGCGGTGCTTGAGATGAAGGACCCAGTTCAGCGGTGCTTGAAATGAAGGGCCCAGTTCAGCGGTGCTTGAGACAGCGGTGCCCTGTTCAGCGGTGCTTGAGACGGCGGTGCCCTGTTCAGCGGTGCTTGAGACGGCGTTGCCCTGTTCAGCGGTGCTTGAGACGGCGGTTCCCTGTTCAGCGGTGCTTGAGATGAAGGGCCCAGTTCAGCGGTGCTTGAGATGAAGGGCCCAGTTCAGCGGTGCTTGAGACGGCGGTGCCCAGCGGAGTGGTGCTTGAGATGAAGGGCCCAGGTCAGCGGTGCTTGAGACGGCGGTGCCCAGCGGAGTGGTGCTTGAGATGAAGGGCCCAGTTCAGCGGTGCTTGAGATGAAGGGCCCAGTTCAGCAGTGCTTGAGACGGCGGTGCCCAGTTCAGCGGTGCTTGAGACGGCGGTGCCCTGTTCAGCGGTGCTTGAGATGAAGAGCCCAGTTCAGCGGTGCTTGAGACGGCGGTGCCCTGTTCAGCGGTGCTTGAGACAGCGGTGCCCAGCAGAGCGGTGCTTGAGATGAAGGGCCCAGTTCTGCGGTGCTTGAGACGGTGGTGCCCAGCGGAGCGGTGCTTGAGATGAAGGGCCCAGTTCAGCGGTGCTTGAGACGGCGGTGCCCAGCGGAGCGGTGCTTGAGATGAAGGGCCCAGTTCAGCGGTGCTTGAGACGGCGGTGCCCTGTTCAGCGGTGCTTGAGACGGCGGTGCCCTGTTCAGCGGTGCTTGAGACGGCGGTGCCCAGCGGAGCGGTGCTTGAGATGAAGGGCCCAGTTCAGCGGTGCTTGAGACGGCGGTGCCCAGCGTAGCAGTGCTTGAGATGAAGGGCCCAGTTCAGCGGTGCTTGAGACGGCGGTGCCCTGTTCAGCGGTGCTTGAGACGGCGGTGCCCTGTTCAGCGGTGCTTGAGACGGCGGTGCCCAGCGGAGCGGTGCTTGAGATGAAGGGCCCAGTTCAGCGGTGCTTGAGACGGCAGTGCCCAGCGGAGCGGTGCTTGAGATGAAGGGCCCAGTTCAGCGGTGCTTGAGACGGCGGTGCCCAGCGGAGCGGTGCTTGAGATGAAGGGCCCAGTTCAGCGGTGCTTGAGATGAGTGTCCTGGTCAGCGGATCCGGCCCAGGCATGGATGTCACTCGCCACCTGACATGTGGCTGGCGGGCCTTCCTGCCCATCTGTCTGGTGGCTTGCTGGGCCCTCCTGGGCTGCAGTTCTCGGCCTGTGTGTGTCCTCCTGCCCACCTGGGACGTGGCTTGCGGGGCCGTCCTGGGCTGCAGTACCAGGCCTGTGTGTGTCCTCCTGCACACCTGGGATGGGGCTGGTGGGGCCCTCCTGGCCAGCTGCCCTGCTGCCGGACTTGTCGGGCGTGCTGCCCTTCTCACCCTTCCCTGCACGCTTGTGGCCCTTTCCCACCTTTGGCGGTGTGCCAGGTGGCACCCCACTTTCTGACGGAGCCAATGTAGGGATTTTTGTCCCTGGGGTCTTTGGTCGCTCGCGCCGGGCACTGGCAATCTTAGGATGCTTTTCCGGTGGTGGGCTGGCCGTGCCTTGGCTCCTAGCTGAACTGGATGCCCTTGAGGGTGGGGGACTCCACAGTCCATGGACAACAGTCTTCACAGGTCCCGGTTTGGTGGTGGCTGAGGTGCTGATTAGAGTCTTATGAGATAGAGGGGGTGGGGGAGTTGTTGGAAAGAGGTTAAGGTTGGCAAGGAAAAGCAATTTGGAAAGAGAGGGATGGGTAGGTGTAGTGGGTATGGGAGTGGAGGAAGAGGATGTGGTTGTAGGAGTGTGAAGTCTGGTGTCTTTGGGTGCATGTGCTTGGGCTGGAGGCTGTCGTGAGGTGGATGGCTGTTGGGTGGGTGGCTGCCTGCGTTTGTGTAGTTTGGAGGAGGGGGTGACAGACACACTTGGAGAGGACACAGGGGACGTGTAAATGGTAGTGGGGGTGGTGACTGCACGTGTGCGGAGTGTTCTGGTGGGTGTGCTGGTGATGGACGTAGTGGCTGAAGATGTTGTGCATGCAAGTGCGAGTGGAGACGTCACAGGGAGGGAGGAGGGAGACGAGGAGGAGGGGGACACAGTGGAGGCAGTGGCTGTTGGTATGTGTGCATGTGGATGTTGCTTGTGTGAATGCTTGTGTGATGTGTGGTGCTTATGTCTGGATGAGCTTCCCTTGGGTGTTGAGGTGTGTGCAGGCTGGTCTGTAGGTGTGTCTGGGATAGGCAGAGGTACAGGGGATTGGGTCTGGGTGGAGGAAGTTGGAGGGGGGAGGCTAGAGACAGGGACAATTGCTGCCGTCAGTGCTGAGGCCAGAGCATTGAACGATCGCTGATGGGCAGCCTGACCCGAATGAATGCCCTCCAGGTATGCATTACTCTGGTGCACCTCTCTTTGTACACCCTGGATGGCATTCAAAAGGGTAGACTGCCCACCAATGATGGTCCTTAGGAGGTCAATGACCTCCTCACTGAGGGCAGCAGGGGTGACAGGGGCAGGGCCTGAGGTGCCTGGGGCGAAGGAGATGCCCACCTTCCTGGGTGAGTGGGCACGGGGCAAAGGCTGAGGGGCTGCTGGGAGGGCGGTGCTGGTGCGCTGGGTGGCGGCTGTATCTGTTGTTGTGGGGGGCACTGATGTTGCCACCACCACAAGGGAGCTCCCTTCAGAGGACGAGTCGCTGTCACTGACATCATCACGAGTCCCCGCTGTGGAGCTCCCCTCGCCCTCCGTCTCACTGGTGAAATCCGAGTCAGTTGCATGGCCCGCCATGGCCATGTGAGATGCAGCTCCCTCGTGCTCCGATGCCACTTCTCCTCCGCCTGATGATGCTAATGCACACATGAACAGGAAGACCACAAAAAAGGGGGGGAGGAGTTGAGTGCATGGATTACCGCTACCATTGGCGGACAAGACAGACACAGAAGCCCCCTGCACTACGCCGCGCACTTGGGGTCCACTACGCAATCCGTGGGACATGGCCTACAAGCCTATGGACGACAACTGCACACATAGATGACACAGGGACATGGATACCTGTACTTGGCACCCTACAGAGGTGGGGGGCGGGGGCACAGGGCCATGCCTTACGGAGGGACCTAGCCTACAGAAATCGCCCTGGCCTAGGGATACCCACAGCCCTCCTCCCCCACCCAGACACCTCCACTGCGCGCAAAGTCACCAGAGTGAGAGTGTACTCACCCCCTTGTGTCTGCTGTGATGTCCTCACGCGCCCATCCAAATCGGGGTAGGCCACCGCCAGGATCCGCGACATCAGGGGGGTCAAATGACGACTGGCACCCCTCCTACGTTGGGAGGCCATCCCCAGCTGAGCCTCCGCCGTCTTCCTGCTCCAGCGTCGGATGTCCTCCCACCTCTTCCGGCAGTGGGTGCCCCGTCTGTTGTGGACCCCCAGGGTCCGGACGTCCTTGGCGATGGCACGCCAAATCGCGACTTTCTGGTGGGCGCTGACCTATGTGACATGTACAGGGAGAGAAAAATTGTCATCACCTTCTGCATGCTCGATGTGAGTGGCCCCCCATCCCCACCCTTGCCATGTGGCACATGCTCTCATCTGTCATTTGATGCATGCCTTAATCGCTCACCTCCCCACCATCTTTCATCCACCCCACTCAACCCAGGCATTGCCCACTAAGCATGGTCCCAGTGTACTTACCTGTTGGTCTGGAGGACCGTAGAGTAGCGCACACTGGGGGAGGACCCCATCCACAAGTTTCTCCAACTCCTCCGCAGTGAAGGTAGGGGCCCTTTCCCCAGTCGCATGAGCCATTGTCTCTTCCAGACCGAGGTCACAGCAGCACTTGCAGTGTAGGTCCTCTCCTGTCGAAGATCAGGTATTGAGTGATTAAGCAGATAGAAAATGGCAGTCACGCCCGCGGCGGTGCGTACCGCGGCGGTGCGTAGCGCGACCGCTGGCGCACATCGTCATTGGCTCCTGAAACCCATAGGGTTCAATGTTAACCAATGAGGCTTAGCGCTGCGGTCTTTGACCGCCTACCGCCGCGGTGTGCCACGCCAGCGCATTGACCTCACATCCCACTGTCGCACTTCACAGGTCAGGCAGCCGCCATTTCAAGGGCCCACATGGCCTAATTACCAACTGCGTGACACATACCTAGGCCATGCACCAACACTCATACAAGCCATTCAATGCATTGGGAATCGTGTTATGTCTAAGCTGTGGTTACGTACCTGTGGGTTGCTTGACTCTGTGCTCGCTGTTGTCCTTCATAGGCACCGTCCGCTGGGACATGCGAGGAGATGGAGGAATCTTCCCGTGTACAGACCGCTGGTGGACCTGTCGACAATGGAGGAACGACATGTCATACTGACATACAGGCTTGACCGAGCCACTATACAGGAACTGTGTGCCCAGCTGGAGCCAGACCTGATGTCACCCATCCGCCAACCCATAGGGATCCCCCCTCTAGTGCAGGTGCTGTCAGTACTCCATTTCCTTGCAAGTGGGTAATTTCAAGCAACAGTGGCCATATCATCAGGGATGTCCCAGCCTATGTTTTCCAAGGTGTTGTCCAGAGTGTTGTCTGCCCTGCTGAAACACATGCGGAGCTACATCGTCTTCCCTGAGGTGGGGGATTTGCCTACAGTGAAGGGTGATTTCTATGCCCTTGGACATATCCCCAACATCATAGGTGCCATTGATGGGACACATGTTGCTTTGGTCCCCCCCAGCAGGAGTGAACAGGTGTACAGGAACCGGAAGAGTTATCATTCCATGAATGTACAGATGGTGTGTTTGGCTGACCAGTACATCTCCCATGTTAATGCCAAGTTCCCTGGGTCAGTGCATGATGCCTACATCCTGCGGAATAGCAGCATCCCGTATGTGATGGGTCAACTCCAGAGGCACCGGGTGTGGCTATTAGGGGACTCTGGTTACCCCAACCTGTCCTGGCTACTGACCCCAGTGAGGAATTCCCGGACAAGGGCAGAGGAACGTCCAGATGGTGGTGTTGTAGCAGCTGTGGAGCCTGTGGAGAGTGAAGAGGAGGAAGCCGAAGAGGGCGACATAGAGAACAGGAACACAGTAATACAGCAGTATTTTCAGTGACACACAGGTAAGAGTAGACACCGGCATATTACATTTACTTAATCACTCCTACCTCTCTGACTTTTTCCCCCAGTGTATGGTAATTGTGTTGTGACTTTCCCTTCCGTTTTCAGAGATGTGGGCCCCACTGCGTGACATCTGCTTTGTTTCCCCATGGACTACAGCTGTGTGACAGCGGTTTGTTAGCATCACAATGTGAATTAACATTTTTGCACGGTCATGTCTAATACATTTGTTCTAAATCACAGCCAGACTCCAGATTGTTTTGTGCAATAAGTGTTTTTATTCAAGTGCTCTAAATAGGATGGGTTGTTCCAAATCGATGAGGGGTGATGGTGGAGGATTGTCCATGGCAGAGTCCAGACTATCAGTTTCACAGGTGCATTGTCCAAATGCCTGTGGGAAGTGGAGCAGGGGCAGTTTAAGGATGGACAGGGTGACAATGTGGGACAGTGGGATGACAATCAGGGCGGTATCCTTTGCTGGCGGGGGTCTTGACATCTTACTCTGTCTACTTCCTGGATCTCAGGGCCCGCTTGCGGGGTGGTTCTACTTCTGCAGGGGGTGGGGTTCTGGTGGCCTGTTGGTCTTGTCTCGGTGCCTCCTGTCCACTAGCGCCGGCGGAGGTGGTAGGCAGTTCTTGGTGCATGCTAGTGTCAGGGGCCCTTTGAGGTGCCACAGTGTCCCGCAATGTTGTGACTACCTCATTCAGGGCCACTATGATGGTACCCATGGCGGAACCGATGTTTCTTAGTTCCTCCCTGAACCCCATATACTGTTGCTCCTGCAGAAGCTGGATCTCCTGAAACCTGGCCAAGACCGTCGCCATCGTCTCCTGGGAGCGGTGATATGCTCCCATGATGGAGGAGAGGGCCTCGTGGAGAGTGGGTTCCCTGGGCCTGTCCCCCCCTGTCGCACAGCAGCCCTCCCAGTTCCCCTGTTTCCCTGGGCCTCTGTCCCCTGGACCGTGTGCCCACTACCACTGCCCCCAGGTCCCTGTTGTTGTTGGGGTGGTGGGTTAGCCTGGGTTCCCTGTAGTGGTGGACACACCGCTGATTGACGTGTCCTGGGGACAGAGGTATGGGCCCGCTGGGTGGGTGCTGTGCTGGTGTTCCCAGAGGGGGGAAGGTCTACTGTGGCCTGTGGCTGTGTGAGGGGAACCGACTGTCCCGAGGTCCCCGTTTGATCGGGCTGGTCATCTAGATCCAGGGAGACAGAGCTGCTGTCCTCACTGTGGGCCTCTTCTGGGGGTGGAGGGGACATTTGTGGACCCTCCTGCGCGGTGACGTGGCGTTCGGGTCCTGCAGGGGTATAAAAGTATGGTTATTGCTTCTTTGTGTGTCATAGCGTGCAATGGGTGGGTGCCCGTGTACCCCAGTGCTGGCATTCCTTTGTGGGGGCTGTTGTGACGGTGGTTTGGGGGGGGGGGTTGTATGTGTATGTGCAGTGGGCATGCTTAGGTGATGGGTGTCCATGCTTTGTGGACTCATGCAGGGCTAGGTGTTGGGATGGGTGGGTTGTGATGGTGAGACAGTTGCAAGGAGTAGGATGTGATGGGGGTGAGGGTGAGGGTGTGGGTATGAGTTGACATGCAGGTGGGGTGGGGGGAAGAAGTAGTTAAGATTTGCCTTACCAGAGTCCATTCCTCTGCCTACTCCTGCGAGGCACTCAGGATGCAGGATGTTAAAGACTTGCTCCTCCCATGTTGTAAATTCTGGGGGAGGAGGTGGGGGTCCGCCGCCAGGCTTCTGCACCGCGATGTTGTGCCTGGATACCATGGAACGCACCTTCCCCCGTAGGTCGTTCCACCTCTTCCTGATGTCGTCCCAATTTCTTGGGGGCTGTCCCACAGCGTTGACCCTGTCCACTATTCTTTGCCATAGCTCCATCTTCCTGGCAATGGTGGTGTGCTGCGCCTGTGCCCCGAACAGCTGTGGCTCTACTCGTACAATTTCCTCCACCATGACCCTGAGTTCATCATCAGAGAACCTGGGGTGTCTTTGCGGTGCCATGGGGTGGTGTGGGTGATGTGTAGGGTGGATTGTGTGGTGCTAAGTGTGGTGATGTGTATTGTTGTGTTGTGTGAAGTGCGTGCAAATATTGCTGGGTGACAGTGAATTGGGCATCTGGGTGCTCGTTTGTCTTTTCTCGGTGCGTGTTCACGAATCTATAGGAGTGGAGGTTTGTGGGTGATGTGGGTGTGTATTTTATATTTAATTGGGTGTGTGGGAGTGGTGTATGTATGTGTATCAGGTGTGTGTATTTTGAATTGTCCAATGTGGCTGTGTTTTGTAAGTGTGTGTGTATTTTGAGCGCGGCGGTGTGTACCGCCAATGGAATACCGCGGTTGAAAGACCGCCGTGTGGATTCGTGTGTCGTGATAGTGTGGGAGTATTTCTGTTGGCGTGACGGTGGAGGTTTGGTCATCGCCAGTTTCTCGCTGGCCTTTGGTGTGGCGGACTTTTGTGGATGTCTGTATTTTGGCGGTTTGCCTGTTGTGGGTCAGAATGACCGTGGCGGTTTACCGCGGCCGCGGCGGTGTTATGGCGGTCTTCTGAATGGCGGTAAGCGCCTTTTACCGCCGAGGGTGGAATGACCACCAAAGTCCTGAAATTGCTGTGGGCAATACAGGTACTCTGAGGCTTTCTTTGAAGAAAGTGATTGGAAGCTTTTGTGCAAGTGCGACTGTGATCTGTTTTCAGTAATAATCTCAGGGGACTCCAGCCTGCCACTCAAAAGCAAAATATATTTTCAGAATAGTAATTACCCAATAATCACTGTTATTTATTCTTTATTATTTCACAGGGGCATGACCTCATCCTTACCATAGGTCCTGAATCAGGACCTTGCTGTGTTAAATTTATTCTGGAAACTTTTAAGATTCTAGTTATTCATGGTCTTGCTATTCCTGCCAATTGTTAGATGTGCGTTTTACACGCCTCTCCTGACTTGATTCGATTCGCAGACTGAAGGCATAGAGAAATAAAACGGACAGACTTTCAATACCTTTAATGTGTGTTATGTCCCTAAAGCAAAGACGAAAATGCCTCCTGGCTTCTGTTTGAATAATAAAATACAACAATAATCTGGGTTCACTGGGCCAATTAGGTTTGTGGGTCCCCGTGCAACTGCAACTGCATCTGCTGCACCAATGGAAGCTTCTCACTGTGGAAGTAGAACAGTAGACAGTGAAAACGGAAAACTGCTCAATTGATGCTGCCTAAAGTGACCCGGTACTATATGCCTGGCAGCTTCGGCGAGTCCTTGCTTTTCAGGAATATCACATTCTGATGCGTAGGTTGAAGTTTCATTTTGAACATTGTAAGTGAGCGTTTAAAAAACGTAGCACACAACGTGGTGGTAGCTCAACGGCCAATACTGGCTGAAGATGCCACACGACTTTTGGCTACTTACTTGGAAGCTCTCTGACTGTATACACTGTAAATGCATCTCAAATGAGAGGTACGGTTACCATTGTTGCCACTCACCTTCATCAACCAGCTGTTTTTCCGTTTAATGTGATGAGCGGACAAATCGGTCTCTGTGCTTCATGTTTATGATCGCCAACTTCTTCCATTCTCAAATTCCGTCCTAGGCTCATCTGTTATAAATCATCATTATCAAGTATGTTAGTGTAATTGTTTCAATGGGGGCATTCTTAAATTGCAATTTACAAAATATACCTACTCTGCTTGACCGCACGTGTGCCGGGCCCCTGACTGACATTACATACTTGGAAACATTTTAGAAGAGGAAAGTGGGAGGGAGATTTAAACAAGCATTTGCAATGCAACGGGTCTCGCGTTTGCTCGTGTTAGAGCTGATAGCGTTGTAAACTCCTAACCCGAATTTTCACTGGTAATGAAACCTATCGGCAAAAGTGCATTTATGTACGTAACTCGAAAAAGTGCAATTAACTGTGCAACAGGGCCGATATTATGTAAAGCGCTCGACTTCTGCCAAGCGAGATCGCACCGGGAAAATAGAGAAAAAGTAGTCCACGAGCCGCACAGAAAACAGCGAGCCTCGCATGTTTTCTGTACTTGGTCGATGCGCTCGAGGAGGGCTATCCACCGGAAAAGGCAGGACATGTCCATGCCTTCCATTAATGAAATCAAGCACATTCTAACAGGCAAGCCCACAAGCCAATGACAGACACTGACCTGACGTGGACAGGGCTCCGAGCCCTTTTTCATTACTAAAGCGTCTTGCTTAGCGAAACGCATGCGCAAGCGCATGCGACGCAGCCTCAACCCTAAAAATGAAATCAGGACAATCTATTTCCCCCATTGACTTCCATTGAAGCCGAGGCAATTTTTGGCGGTAGACTGTCAAAAATAAAGCCATTTTTTATTTAAAAACTGGATTCTCCTGCCTGAATCGGGTCTAATGGCATTGTATGTCATTGTCTTGCCTAATGTGAGTGTCCCTGCCCTCACCTACATTCTTCATGTTCCCTTTTTCTTTATAACCCTTTGCTATAGTTCAGCCTATCTTTCAAGCCAGAAGGGCACGTTTCAGAATGTAAAGAAAAAACAGAAAAACCCTGGACTGGAAGAATCACTCACACTCGGAATCTGGACACTTCAAACGCTATCCACTAAGCTATGACTGGAGCTCTCTGCATGTTCCCACCATAGCTTTTATGTGCGGGTTCTCTGACAAGAGTACAGAGAACTCTCCATGCGGAGACCTCTGTTTTAGTGGTAAATATCGAAGGAGCAATGGAATGGTTGGTAAATAGGGAATATCACCTACTAAATGGGAACAGTAAGACAAATGCTATTCACCAAGGTTCCATTTATATCTACCTCAATAGTTCTATTGGCTAAATAGGTTCAAATCTACTACAGCCAAGCCTTTGAGAAGTAACACACCATATATGGCCAATCACTGGTACTGTAAGGAAATCTCACAAATATCAATGGAGGCTAGGAACAACACCCTATAGAAAACAAGCATTGGCAAAGTCAATGGGTCTCTCCCATGCAGGAGCTATTGGCTTTGCCAATGCTTGTTAGCCATGTTGTACATCAGTCTGGTTGTTGTTCAGCATGGTTAAAAGTTAGTACGTAGAGGAGAGTGGCATATAATGTTATAGAGTGGAATGGCACAGAGTAGAGTAGAATGTTATAGAGTTGGGTATTGGAGTGGCATCAAGTGGAGTCGCGTAGAGTGGTGTATGATGGAGTGATGTAGAGTAGAGTGAACTGATGTAGAATGCATTGGCATTGAGTGTTGTAGAGTATAGTGACACAGTGCAGCAGCATACAGTTGAGCGGCGTGCATTGCAGCATTGTAGAATGCAGTGTCACAGAGTAGAGTGTTGAATAGTAAAGCACAGTAGCATAGAGTGCAGTGATGCAGAGTGGTGTAGAGTAGTCCGATGTAGAATATAGTGGTGTAGAGAAGAGTGGAGAAGAATTTAGTGGTGTAGAGTGCAATGTTGCAGAGTTGAGTGTTGTATAGTGTGCATTGGTACAGACTGCATTGGCATTAGAATGAAGTTGTATGGAATGGGGTAGAGTGCAGTGGCATAGATTAGAGTGCTGCAGAGTAAAGTAGTGTGCAGTGCCGTGGAGTGGTGTAGAGGAGAGTTGACTGGTGTAGAGTGTATTAGCATAAAGTGTTGTAGAATATAGTGACTTAGATTGCAGTGGGGTAGAATGCAGCAACATAAAATCCAGTGGTGTTGAACGAGGTGGCATACATTAGAATGGTGCATAGTAGAGTGCAGTGGTGCAGAGTGGAGTGTTGCAGAGTGTAGAGGCATTGAGTGCAGTGGCACAGAGAACAGTGGTGCAGAGTGGAGTATTGTAGAGTAGAGTGGCAGAGTGTGCAGTGCAGAGAGGACTGACCTAGAGTGCAGTGGCATAGAGTCGGGTGATGCAGAGTACAGTGATGAAGAGTGCAGTGATGTAGAGTGGTGTCCAGTGTATTGGAGTGCAGTAGTGCAGAGTAGAGTGGTGTACAGTGCAGTAGCAGAGTGCAGTGCTTGCTGCACAGTAGAGTGTCATATAGTGCAGTGGTGTAAACGGGAGGAGTGTGGTATAGGGTGTAGTGGCATATATTAGATTGTTTCAAAGTAAAGTGAAGTGGCATGGAGTGTGGCAGGTTAGAGTGCAGTGGCTTAAAGCAGAGTTGATTAGAGTGTAATGACACAGAGAAAAGTGATGTAGAGGGCAGCAGCATAGAGTGCAGTGATGCAGAGTAGATTAGAGTGGCATACAGTGGATTGGGGCAGAGTGCAGGGACATAGAGTTGAATGTTACAGAGTAAAGTGCACTAACATAGAGTGTATTGGCATAAAGTGCAATGGCATGGAGTGCAGTGTTGCACAGAAGCGTAGAGTGGAGTTGTGCAGAGCAGATTGTAGTGGTCTGTACTAGGGTGGTATAGATTGCAGTGGTGAAGAGTGTAATGGTATAGAGTAGAGTGGCGTAGTGTGTATTGCCAGAGAGTAGAGTGGTGCAGAGTGGAGTAGAGAGATGTAGAATGCAGTGGTGTAGAGTGGAGTGGTGTGGAGTAGAGTGCAGTGGGGCAGAGTGAAGTGAAGTAAAGTGGAGTATGTAAGGTGTGGTAGCACACTGGCATTACAGACAACACATTTTCTATTGAAATCAGCTTTACATTTGCACAGAATTACAGTTTTACTCATAGAACTATACAGCACACTAACAATGTGTGGGAATGGCATCATCTAGTGCGTTGATTTGTTTTGATCACATTGAAGTATTTGTTTCCACCACACTTCAGAGTTAACAAAAAATGTGCTTCATTTGTGTGTTCCTAATTCTGATATTTTCTGAAATACTTGCACAGTTCATGTAAATGTTTTGTGTGCTAGAAAAAAACATTTCTTATCTCCAGCATCCATCAAGTTTGTCATAATTCCTTTGACTTTGAAGTCAGAGAAAAAAAACTAAAACACCAAGCTCCCTTGGAAGACAGAGCCTGACATTTGACCTCTGTCTTTGTTTGCACAGCAAATGTGACATGATAAGAACACGATTTACAGACCTGTTTACGGACAAAAACACTCATGGAAGAATAAAAGGGAGTTGGTGTGAAAAGGATTTGGTCCTTAGGAGGAACAAACTCACCCTGGGCAGCCTTAAACAAATAAAGCCCAAACAAATAAAGCCCACTAATAGAAAGCTGTAAAATTTGTGCTACAAACCACAAAGCCAATGGTAAGCAACAACAGGTGGAATGGATTCAAGGGGAAGCTTTCTGAATGCTCCCAAGATGTTCTTAGCAAACCAGACAGAGGTTTTGACCTCCCAAAAAATTGAAAAGTGAGAAAATGTTGCCTTTTATTGTAACTGAATATTTATGTATATACATGTATACATGTGTGTGTGTCCGTGTATAAGTAAAAAAAAATGAAAAAAGTATCAATGCAACATGAAAACATCATAGAGCACATACTGCAACAATTCTTCAGTCACATTCTACACATCTGTTGTTGCAGGGAGAGGTTAAATCAGGGGTGAACCATCAGGATGCCATCACAGACTGTGCTACAGCAACCCCTTGCACACAGCCAATCTACAAAAGGAAGTTAGGCACATCCCAGAACTTTTTGTCACCATTACAGTAAATATAGGTGCTGCCTGGATCCTTATTTTGATGAAAAAATGTTTGAGGAGGCAATAAACCAATATTGTTGTAGTGTCCAGGGAAGAAGTCATCGCTAGATACTGCTTTTAATCTGATGTGAATCAATGACATGTTTACAAAATGTAATGATGGCTCGGAGCCGTCTTCAGTCACGATACTCATGTGCCGAGGACGGCGCAGACAAGGCAAGAAATCCCTCTGGTGCAGGCACCAGGGGAATTTCTTATAAGTGAAAATAGCCTCAGTAGCTGGGGAAGAGGTACCCCAGCACCGAACGCTATTTCAGCTTTTTCACTGAAATGATAATCGGCATGCATGGCAAGCTGATGTCATTTCAATGAAAATGAAAGTGAAATAAGCCAATCGGCTCATTTCACTTTCACTGCATGGATGCCCGTGGGGGCTATTTCAGCCCCTTGAATACTGATTCAGATGGGGCCAGTATCACTGAAAAGGGTATAATCTCCCCTTTCCCTTTTCCAATGAGACCTTTCTCAAGGGGATCCCTGCTTGGGGATCACCAAAGGAGGGCTATCCTCAAGCAGGGTTTCACTCCACTAGACACCAGGGATTTATTATAGTTGCAGTGAACAGCCCCTAAGGCAAGGCCGCTCCCTATAATTTGGGGATACATTTCGCTGTTTTCTGCCCCCTGGGGAAAGAATTACCTTATTTTTAGGCCAATCTGCCCTTGGGCCAGGGGTAGGGGGGGTGGTGGTGGCAGAAAACCAGTAGACACCCGGGATTTCTTTAATAACATATGTTGAGGAGCTGCCCCTTGGGCAAGGTGCGATCCCCATTACGGGCCATTATTCTTGCCAATGTCTTCCATTTTCTTAGGCCAATCTGCCACCAAAGAAGGCAGAAAACCACTAACCACCAGGGAATACTTTTTCTTTGTTTTTATGGGTGGGAGCTGACCACCATGAGCATGGCCCTGCCCCCACCACCTCAAAGATGGGGAAACAGTCTTTCTGCTCCCCTGCAGATGAAAGCATCTCATCCCAATGACAAGCAAGAAGCTGTTTGATTCTTTTGGGTATTGTTTTTACAAATGGGCCAAGAGAGTTTGGCTAACTAACAGTATCATCCCACTTGCAGTGCTGAACAGCTGCACTTTTTGAGCTGTGGTAAGCTGTCACCTGGGAAAACCAACCAGACCCAGACAGTTCTGAAAACTAAACATTTGGGGGGGGTCCAGGGTGGTGTGCTTCACGTTCATGCCACACCATTTTCGTATGCACAATGTCCTGCAAACCTCAAATGCCGACTAAAAACACACAGTATTCCCTCACATTTCTGTGAAGGAAACTACTGGAATCCACAAAATCCCTACCACCCAGCATTGCCCCACTTCTGCAGATAAAAATTGGGTGTCACTTGTCTGGTTGAGGCTAGTACCAGGAACAAGAACAGATCCAACTGAGGTCAATAGGAGTCTCCATGCAAGGGCTTCCAGTGTCCTTTGTTTGATCCATGCTGTGTGGTAGGAATTTTGTGGATTTCTGTCAATTCTGGAAGCTTTCATCACAGAAATGTAAGGAAAATTAGCATTTTCAAGAAAACTTTGTGGCATTGTGGGTAAAAACAAATCTCATTGGATCCATGTACGTTACCCATCCTGGATTTCCCTGGGTGTGTAGTTTTCATAAATGTACAGATTTGCTAGGTTTTCCTAGGTTCAAGCTGAGCTAAGGCCTAAAAAACACAGCTGCCCACTTTGCAAAAAAGGGGTCCGTTTTCAGTGGAAAAATTTGCTGTATCCATGTTGTTTCTTTGGCCATTTCTTGTCGTGAGCACAAGGCCTACCCACACAGGTGAGGTACCACTCTTATCAGAAGACTTAGGGGAATGCTGAGTAGAAGGAACTTTGTGGCTGTCCATAGATTCCAGAACCTGCCATCACAGAAATGTGAGGAAAATGTGTTTTTTTGTCAAAGTTTGAGATTTGCAAAGGATTCTAGGTAACACAACCTGGTGAGAGCCATGCATGTCACCCGATCCTGGATTCCCCTAGTTAAATAGTTTTCCAAAATGTTCAGGTTTGCTATGTTGCCTTGCTGCTGAGCTAGAGCCCCCAATCCACAGCCAATGCACATTGCAAAAAATGAGCCAGTTTTCAGTGGAAAAATCTGATGTATCCATGTTGCATTTTGGGCCATTTCCTGTTGCGGGCACTATGCCTACCCACACAATTGAGGTACCATTTTTACCGGGAGACTTAGGGGAACACAGAATAGTAGAACAAGTGTTATTATTATATCTCTCTGCATTTGCACCTTCCAAATGTAAGACTAGAAAAGAGTCATTTTGAGAAATACCCTCTAATTCACATGCTAGCATGTACCTACACATTCAGAGATATAACCCCTGCATCCATGCTTCATACCTTGTGCCCATTTCAGAAATACATGGGTTTCCTTGATACCTATTTTCCCATTTATATTTTCCCATATGAATTGCTCTGTACTCAGTACGCAATGGGAAACCATTGCAAGGTGCAGCTCAGTTAATACCTCCCTATATATCCCCACAACCAGAATGGTTCCAGCAGATGTAATGGTCTATAGCTTTTGTAAATTGTCCATTGTGATGAAAAGTTACAAATGAAAATATTGACAAAAATGCCCAGTTATTCCTACTGACTTTCAATATGTTTTTATTTCAACACTTGGGGGCAGATTTATGGAAAGTGGCTCTGCACCGAGTGCAGCGCCACTTTCCCTGTACCCCTTAGAACCTCCCTACTGCCACCATGTGTGCGCTGTATTTGAAATACGGTGCACCATGATGCAGGGTAGGGGTAATAGCTTCATTTTTTATGACACATCAAAATATTGGTGCTACTCCTGCAGAGTACATAGGGCCCCATTCTAAAGAATGGAAGCCTCCTTTTATCGCCTGCTCTTGAGCAGGTGTTAAAGGTGCCGTAAAAAATGGTGCAAGGAAATCTCATAGATTTCCTTAGGCCATTTTTGCGGCTCCCCTAATGGGAGAACGCCCCCTATGCATACATTATGCCTGGTGCCATTATTATGCCAGGCATAATGTAGCGAAAGGGTTACAGAATGGCCCAATGCATGCATTGAGCCACCCTGTAAATAAGGCACGGAGATTTCGGCCTCGTTGGGCAACATTAACGTCACAAATAATGACGTTAATGTGGCACAAGATGGCACTAGGACATTACAAACATGCCCCTTGGTTTCTTTAACAGAACCGTGAAGAACCTACACAAATGACCCCTTGCTAAATACAGAATCTTTTCTAGCTTTCTGGGATCCACCACAGACAGGAAGAAGATTGAAAGCACAAAAAATAGGAAAAATGGGACATCTCCCAATAAAATGCTAAATCCCTGTTAAAAAATATGGTTTTCAGAATCAAGTCTGCCTGTTCCTGAAAGCTGAGAAGGTGGTGATTTTAGCACCACAAACCTTTCGTAAGAAAAAAACAGACATTTTCTTCTGCACCACCTTTTTCGCATGTGTTCCAGAAAATCCAGAATTTATATTTTGGTGAATTTCTCTGTCCCCTCCAGGGGAATCCTCAAACCCTGCGTATCTTTAGAATTCCCAAGATTTTTTGAAAGAAGGAAGGACATTTGACATGGATAGGCTATGTGGACAAAAGTTGTGGATACCCAAGTGCAAAGTACCTCAAATAGCCCAAAAAAGCATAGCACAGTAGTGGGGGTGGGGGGGGGGATAGAGACCCTACTATCGAAGTGTTAAGAAACTAAGATGTATCATTAGCTAAGTGCAACAGTTTATTGTAGTGACTGCTGCAAAAAGCAATGGATGACAAGGGAATTTTATGCTATTGTCCACTTCCCTCGGGTGTTAGGTCCCATAGAGTGCACTCATGGTATTTCAGCCACTTGCCACAAGGAAGACTATTTCTATGTGCTTCCAGGCTTCAATGACACGGGCTGCTTCACTGGTGCTTGCACTTCGTTTAAGGAGTGAAGACATGACAGGATCATTTGTCAACTCACCTCTTGCACTTTAGTTGCTTCCTGGGGATTTTTCTGACATTTAACATGCAAGTTTAAGTTATTCACACTGGCACGGTTGGGAACTGCCTCAAGGGGAGTTTGCATACCGCATCCCCTTTGGAGAAAAGGAAACAGGCACGTGTCTCTCGCTCTTCTCTAATGGGTTAGGCTTATCCAGATCAGACAACCCCACCAGAATCCCTGCATACCTTTAAGAAGCACTCAGGCTTACAGTCAGATATCGCCTCTCCAACCTTCTTTTCAAGCACACAATATTCACGTCTGGCCCTCCTAAAATCTTAGGTCTCTTTCTACCTGTCTCCTCATAGAATCTCCATAGAGAGGGGTCGGGGAACTGATAGAGGTACAGTATATCCAAAAGACAGGCATTTGTAGCATTCTTCCTTCCACATTAGCTCTTTACTCAGCTTTGAAATGTTGCTCATAAAACGTAGATTTCTGAACAGAAGATTATAAATTTTCCTCTCTGCTGCATTTCTTTTATTTTTGTTAGAAATAATGTCAGCCTGCTTATAAGATGATATGGCATAGCTTTTAAGTACTACTACCAGCCCAAAATATTGGGCCATAAGCCTTTCACATACACATTTTAATGGATTAGAATGATCAAGTTCATCATATAATTAGGCCTGATTTGTCTGTAATATGCTTGTGAAAGCCCTGTCACATCTGTCAGCACTCCGTGTATATTTAGGGAATTTCATCATAGACTCAGTCACTAGTAATGTAACCACATCATGATACATAAAAATACTAATAGTTCTGAATCATGCCTGTGTGGATTGTGCATAACAATCTGTGGGATACAACATTAAAATAAATATTGCACGTTTTTGTTACAGGTGGTGTTCTGTATGCCCTCTGTTTCCATCTCCTCTCCCCCTTACGACATCCAACCACACTTAACAAAGATGCAAGAGTGAGCTTAAGGGGAAGCGAGTGGCTTTATATGGATTGAAGAGGCCCGATATGGCTTCAGGATTACGCTGTCTCAGTATTCCGTGTTCACGCAATTAATTACAGCAGTCGCATGTTTAAGAGGAGGGCTTTGGGCACCGGCACCTTCGTACTTACAAATTAAGCACTGCCGGAGGTACATCATCAAATTGTGCTACGGATGTCTTGACCATACTGGGAGCTGGAGTGAGGTTTTCTAGGAATCCATAGAAGTTGTGTAAACAATTATTGTAGACTGTGAGTTGGACAACATTACCATGCTGGTGACCTAATTAGACACCTACGTTTTCACCTGAGTTTCTTGTTTTCGGCACCACAATAATTGGACAGTTAGTGATGGATTGTGAACTATATCACACTCTAGATATACCATTCTGAGGCACCCCGTTTGCATTACATAATGACACATGCAAACTTGCAAGCCTTAGTGTAATATGCATGAACTAACACATCACCCATGCACTTGTTTATTCATATATTAGATGTTATGACTATGTAAATCATTCACACACAATACAACTTTAAAATCACATTGTTACATGTAACATACATATTTAAAATTCTAAGTAGCTTTGGATTGCCTATACACATGTACATAAACACATACATACACTTATACTTGTATTTACAACATTCTTTCTAATTTAACTTCCATGCAACAATAGGTATACTCTTAAATCAGTGACGTGTTTCCATTTCAATTAAATGCATCCCTATTTAATCGGCCTATGTAAATGACTCGTCCCCCTCTGCTGCGTAGACGGAAAACTCCATAAAGTAAGCAGAGAATTCCATGGTCAGGGCAGAGATCTCCACTTGTGACAGACAGGATATGACCTACTGAAACGGGAAGTGCATCATGCTTGATCCATAAAAGGATCACCAAATAACCAATCTATGTGATTCTACACCTTTAATTCCTACTACCCCAATAATGGCTGAGAATTGCACGAAGGCCCTTACAGACTCACAGGTAGACATCATATGAAGGGGGGGGTGGAGGGTCTTGTATTGTCATGTCTGATGTTCAACATGGGGAAAGTAGCAGTGGTATAGAGCGGTCTGGTCTCCCGCAGTCGGGAAACTAAGCAGACTGCTTGTCTTCGGGAGCCGTATCAGAGGCATCAGATATATCAGAGTTTCCAGCTCCCGTGTCTGCAATAGAGTTTTATGATGATCTACTTAGCCCTCCCACTTCCTCCACTCTGTCTCCACTCCTACTTTGGTTTCTGTTTTGGATTTAAACACATCAAACACTTCAATTGAGAGGGTGTTCCTGGCCTTGTCTAATGATATTAAAAGGGTTTTTTGCGATTTTGGAAACAAATCAAGGGGAGATAAGATAGGCTAGAGGGGCATTGGAAAATAATTTGGACATCCTGATGGTAAGATCTCAGGTTTTAGAAGAATCAGTGGGAGTAATGAAGGAGGAAATGAGGGCGCATGAGGAAGAAATACAACTCCTAAAGGAACATGGACAAGACCTACAAAACAAATTGAAGCAGTTAGAAATTAGCTCCAGTAGGAGTAATTTGAGAGTTTTAAATGTTCCAAAAGGAGCAGAAGGGGGAAATCTTAAACTGTATTTTAGCTCTCTATTAAAATCCTCACTTTCACTGGAGGAAAGTCCTGAATACATAACAAGTGACATCCAGAGGTTCCACAGAGATCCTTTTAAGAGAAATCCTAATAGTAAAAAGCCCCGGAAAATCTTCATAAATTTTCAAACATACACGTTGAAGGAAAAGATTACAATTGTGTTTTATTTTTGTAAAAAAATCATAAACTAGTACATCTTTGCTAATAATACTCATTCACTGTTAAAAGTGATAGCTTGATCTTATAAGCTTACATAACAAAGGAGACATCCTTATGTGACACTTTAATGCATTGCCAATTTTATGATATTGAAAATGTAAGTTTGATTTACATGAGGAAGTGCACATTTCAACTCATGATTATGTGTTTTTGATTTGCTTTTCAGTGGGCAGCTAAAGAGAAAGTGTGGTCATCAGCGGAGTGGTGAAGTAGGAGAACCTTGGCCACTTGTTAGGCACTGGACAAGGATTTAAGCACATCACAGAGATGGAAGGAGCAACGACTAGTGGGTGTGGGAGGAGTGGTGCACCGGCCCAGAGAGCCACTAGATCTTACAAGTTCTTGACACCAAATGTTATGAGGAAGCAGACAATGTGACTTTCGTGGCCAAAAAGACATACCATCTTTGGTATTGCAGGAGCAGGCCCCTCCATCCTCAGGGCCTGAAGTCACCATAAGGAACAGTGGCAGGGTATGAGACTCACCTGAAATCAGAAAATGGTGACTTAGGAATGTTTCACACTTCCAAGATGTACACAGCTTCTGTAGCTCCTCGCAGAAAATGTGTCTGACTTCAAGAGGACTTTGTTGGATACAGCTTCCAGGTTTGCCTGTGGAAAAGATTTTGAGCTCTAAAAAGAGATAAAGGGCCTGATTTACAGTTCAGTGGACAGTACTCCATTCATCAGGGTGACAGAGGACATTATATCTTCCATCTTGATGGACTGTCATCTGCCAAATTTGGAGATTACTGCTGGCTCAGCAGTGAGCTACGTGCCTTCCAAGAAACTGTCATGCTGGTAGTTCCATGGAAGTCTCCAAATGTTTGGTATATGGCTGCCATCTGTTAGGCAGCCATACATCAAATGTTTTATTTTTCATAAACAAACTCTTGGGGGAGTTTGCCTCTGAAAATCCCAAAAGTAATGACTCCAATATCCCAGCTGTTTACAACAATTTGCATTATACACTTTAGCGAGCTGTGAACACATATGTTCGTAGCACTTCAATACTTTTGTTGATATATATGACCTGCCCGCCTTTATATTGTTTGACTCAGATATATGTAAATGACCTACCTCACTCTACACTACTTGTTGATTTGTTCAGTAGCCCATCATGACTGGGAATACATTTTTGTCACCATTATTTGCTTACTAAGAATTTCTACCAGTGTATATCCTATTACATAGCACTGACCACAATGGTTCCTCCCTAAATCTAAAGAAGAGGGAATAGTAAAAAAAAAAAATAGATAAGAATTAGCAATTGCACTATCTGTAACAATTTGCACTGGTGTGTAACACAAGTGGGGTGATATTTATAATGATAGTATTGCTTTTGTATATGAAGATTTATTGTTAAACTGCAGTATTCCACTTTATCTGGGTGATTTATTACAGGTGAATGGATTTTCTGCTTAATAATTCAAAAGGTGGGATTTTCATAACTATCACTTGAATTGGGTTTACTGGGATAGGTTCAGGACTGGACAGGGTCTCATGGTTCAAAAAAAAGCCAATGATGTTCTTTTCATCAGACAGGACTAACACATATAAACCTAGTGAGACAGTGAGGATGTAGCCCTAGTAATAACTACCCTGTTCCTCCCACATCTTAAGATTTGGTTCTTAACATTGTATAGGATAAGCTCCCATTTTGTGAGACAATAAGGTATTAGTCTATTACCTTCCCTAATCGAATTTTAACATTCAGTACAGTGACCTTTGGTTGCCTCTGCCTTCCAGATACATAAGAGAATCAAACGAGCTCTGGATGAGCCAGTTGAATACCAATTTTGTATCAGTGAAAAAGCATCCTAGCATGAGTGAGGGAATTGATTTTTTTAAAATAAAAATTCCAGTTCATCAATATTAATCATAATAAACCTATACAATTTCACATACACTCTGAGGGCCTGATTACGAGTTTGGTGGCCTGGCCACTGCTATAGCAGCAGTGGAGGTCCAACAGCTGCAGCCTTGGCAGTCCAACCGCTGTATTACGATGGAGGTGATTGCATAGTTACAAGACCAGTGCGGACCAACTGGCACTGCCAGCCTATTGTTGGTGGTCGGGGAATTTCAGCTACCACAGTGTGGTGCAGGTAGAGGGACCATAGTTCTGGTTACGAAGTGCCTTCCCTACAACCCAACTGTGGCAGTAGGCACCGCCAATCTTGAGCTAGTAGAATAGAGGGAAATGGGGTGTTTGCACCTTCAATCCCTTTCTTTTCACTTCCGTCCCTGACGTGGACCCCTTCATCAAGGGCCCCCCCATCACATTAGGAACTCCACTCCAAAAACAGACGGGTGAAACAGTGTACCCTGTCACATTTCCTGCCATTGATGAGAATTGATATGTATGGTCCATTCTTCAACAGTGGAATTAGAGTATGTTTAAAATATTTTTTAACATGTATCATGCATATTGTTCCACAATTTACACACCTGCATCAACACCTATGGAAATACATACATTGTTTACCTGACCACGTCCTCCACTAGGGGCAACACCGCCGCAGGGCCGGGTGGCAACATCATAATATGACAGCTGTGGAACCACCACTGAGGTGCGCTTTCAGAGACCTCTGCAGCAGCGGTCTGGTGATCCAGACACCACATTTTTAATTGTGCCCAAAATCTCATGATACACAATGTGTGTTTTCATATGAGACAGAGCCTCCAAGTTCTGCAACTTGCAGGCTCTGTCTGCATTAGTGTTAGGGAGGTAGTACTTAATTAGGCTTTATAGAATTCCTCAGTTTCCTCCATTTGTCATCATAACCCCGGTTCCTCTAATTGGATTTTAGTTGTTTTGGTGTCATTTTTTAATTAATTTTATTCTCTATTTTAGAAATCGGCTTTGGATTTTTATTGTGTTGTGTTTTGCTTTTTTAATTGCTTACAGACTGCTAAATACTTCAGAATTGTTCAATTTAGTTAAGCTTGACTGTTCTGTGCTGTAGCTAGCAGGAGTCAAGTCCACGTTTAGTTATTGAACATGTGTGTTAGATTTGATAAGATTTTGGACTTATTAATTTGGAAGAATGCACATCCTTTCCGACTAATAGCCTGTTTTCTTTCATTGGTGCTCATTAGTGGTATTTAAAGCTCATGTTTAGCAGTTGCCACAGAGTTTTAAAAGTCAATATTAAAATTCCCTATGCACAATTGACACCAACGTTTTTTAATTGGCAAAAGATCTTTGACAAGGTCTTTTTTTTCAAAATTCATTTTTGAATCAAGATTTTGCACTATAACTTTCAGGAACCTCTGGGTCTGGCATTGCCTCTCCCACGTTCCAGTTGCTGGTCAGTAGGGTAACATCTGGGTTGGAGACCTTCAGTGCCATGTGCCTTGATACTGTTGCTTTCTTTAGCACCACCTGACAGGGTCACTTTACTCACCTCAAATAAGTGCTTCAGCTCTACAGCAGGCAGGCCTGACTATTAAGGCCAGCAAATACCAGATAGTTCATGGATCACTTGTATACCTAGGTCACCAGGTAGGAGGGGGACATGTATAGCCTTTCCAGACCAAAATCTAGGCTATTATGTCCTGGCAGTCCCCACTCACTTTGATTCAGATGTGAACCTTCCTGGATCTGAGTAGGTACTATGGGAGATTTGTCAAGTGGTATGGCACCATTGTGACCTCCCTTGACATAGCTGAATTTCAGGAGCAGCCACACAAAATAATCTGGAGAGGGGAGTTTGTTTGAAGGCCTCTGACATCCTGAAGAATGCACTCTGCACAATAACATCTTCAAGGTACCTGAATTTAGATTTTTGTTCAGACAGATGTTTCAGAGCATGGGATGGGGGAGTACTATCACAGCTAAATAATGAGTAGCCAAATAGTTGCCGAAGTTGTCTCTCTGGGACGAAACTGCACCCACAGTGTAATCTAATGCGTCAGTTTCCATTAGAAAAGAGATTTTCCCAGTGTCCTGGTGAGCTAACACTGGTTTGCACATAAGACCTCTTTTCAATGTTTGGAAGACTTCTTCGGCCTCTGCAGACCATGGACACAGGAGTCTGATTTTCAATATTTTTGCAATTTGCCCATTAATGGCTAAGAACTAATTGATGAATCAGCTGTAAAAATTTGCAACCCCCCAAAAATGCTGGAAATATTTTGTATTTTGGGCTCTCATCCAGTCTTTTATAGCTTGAAATGTTCTCTCAACCTTAATTAAGCCATGTAGGCACAGGCAACTTCACAAGAACTCTATGTCAAATACATGAAACATACATTTTGGGAGATTGAAGAACAGCCTGTACTGATGGACTGTACTGATGGAAAGTGGACAAACCCACCCTTACATGACTACTATGGTCTTCCTTGGAAGTTGAAAAAATCAAGATATTGCCAATGTACACTATGACTAGTCGGTCTAACAATTCACTGAGGACATCATTCAAGAGAAACTAGAATATTTGAATATTGGCACAATATTCAAATAGGCCTATCTTCAGAAGGCTATCTTCCAATCGTTGCCACAATTTGTACGTACAAGGTGATACATGCCTTGCAAATCCAATTTAGTGCAAATTATTGGTGTTCTCACCTGATCTAAGAGTGCAGTGATAAGCGAAAAGTAAGTGATACTGTGATGTTACTCAAGGCTCTGTGTTGTATATAGGTTTGCAGCTTACCATTTGCTTTAAGGGCAAAAAGGAGTGGTGATGCTCCTGGAGACATAGATGGACCTATAAAGTCATTTTTTAGCTATTCATGTAAATAGTCAAATAAAGGAGCATTTTCACTTTCCTTCAACACGTATATTCTGCTGCATGGAATCTTCACTTCAGGTATTAGGTTTATTTAGTGATACTATGTTTTATATAGAGGGCATGTTCGCCAAATAAAACAGGATATCTCTCTGCTGCTCTTGCCATAGTATGCAGTATATACACTTTCCAAAAGAATGATGAAGGGACTCAAACTCCATTGAGTAGTCATCAGTCTATTTTAGGATTTTGCCATGCAAACCATGGCATATCTAGAATGACCCCGAACTCAGATGCACCTATCACATCTACCTGCAGATGCTTACAATGACACAGATTGTTACTACACTTCAACAAGACTAATAACGGGTACTGTAACCTGTCAAGTGTTTTTCAATCTCATGGCCAGGAGATTAAATTACTGATCCCTAGGTATCCTTCTGATCATACCACACCAATTAGTTTCCAGCACATGAGGCTTTAGAGGGTTTTGGCCAGGCAGGATAATTCTTGATAAAGTGCCATTTTGTCCCCAATACAAGCATTGTTCTAACTGCCTACAATTTTCCCTATCCTCTTTGACTAGGAGTCTCCTGGTTCGCTCAATCTCCATAGGTTCTAATGTTTCAGTTACTGTACTAAGGGTCAGATGTACAAAGCCATTTTGCAGTTGTGAAACCTGCAATTCACAAAATCATAGGGTTTGGGGATGCAAAATGCATTTTATAATGTACTAAATGTATTTTGCAATTCAGTTACATATTACCAAAGTGGAAAATGGGTTTAGAAAGGCATAAAGAAATATTATTGGGAAGCGGCCATTTAGGGCATCCCTTTCCAATAGTGATTTATTATGGCATGTATTGATACTTTGCAACCAAAAGAAGGTCGCAAAACACTGAAAAGCTACAGACTTCTAAGCAAGGGTGGTAGCACATTTGTAAAAAGGAAGGGGTCACTGGCCTCTTTGTGAATGTGAAAAAAAGTTTCTCTGGAGTAGGCAGTGGTCCAGTGGACCATGACCCACTCTCAAACAAACTTAATAAAATGTACTTCAATGCAACCCTATGATATTATGTTGTTATTAATAGGAGCATACCCTGGGAGGGAATCTAAGGTACTGTAAGAAATAAAAAATAATTTCCTTAATGTAATCAATCTGGACATGGGGGCTTGTGATGGTCATAAAGGACAAGAACACGAATCTATGACCTCCATCAATGTCACTCAGGAGAGAGAGCCTATCTCGCTGAGTTCTATTACGTGGGCCTCGAGTAGCCCAACTTCTCCGAACTGATAAGGACTAGCAGGTCCTCGTTGAAGGCACCTGCTGCATTGTTAGAGAGCACAAATCATTAATAAAATGTGAGTAATCAAAATGTAACACCTAAAATGTACTAAAAGAGTTTAAATAGAGAAACGTGCGTTAAAAAAGAAAACATGCATATTTAAAATGTGGCTGACATGGTGTCTGCCACCTTGAGTTCGGTGTGAAAAAATAAGTGACCATGAAAATGTATTTTGATGAATTATAACTACATATACTGACAAAAGATGATTAACATTCTACAAAGCTAATTATGTGAAATTATTATTAACATTGTTTTAGTCTTCATGTATTAGCATTTGTAAAAAGGCCTACATTTTAGGATTACTCCAGAAGCATGATGTGGAAATGTTATGCTGACTTTACTGAAATGCTATTGCAAACATTGTTTATTAGACTTTGGGGGTCATTCTAACCCTGGCGGTCCAAGACCGCCAGGGCTAAAATGACGGGGGCACCGCCAACAGGCTGGCGGTGCCCCGCTGGGCATTCTGACCGCGGCGGTTCAGCCGCGGCCAGAAAGGGAAAACCGGCGGTCTCCCGCCGGTTTTCCGCTGCCCAATTGAATCCTCCATGGCGGCGCAGCTCGCTGCACCGCCATGGGGATTCTGACAGCCCATACCGCCGTCCTGTTCCTGGCGGTTCGCCCGCCAGGAACAGGATGGCGGTATGGGTTGTCGTGGGCCCCCGTAAGAGGGCCCCACAAAGAATTTCACTGTCTGCATTGCAGACAGTGAAATTCGCGACGGGTGCCACTGCACCCGTCGCACCTACCCACTCCGCCGGCTCAATTCTGAGCCGGCGTCCTCGTGGGAAGGGTGTTTTGCACTGGGCTGGCGGGCGGCCTTTTGGCGGTCGCCCGCCAGCCCAGTGCAAAACCCAAAATACCCTCAGCGGTCTTTCGACCGCGGAGCGGTATTTTGGAGGGGGGAAGTCTGGCGGGCAGCCTCCGCCGCCCGCCAGACTCAGAATCACCCCCTTTGTGTTGAAAGCTCACAGTGGAAGTCTACTGTTTTCTCACTCTGTACTTTCTTGTGATACTAATTACAAGTTATAACAATGTGCCTTAGTTTCTGGTAGAAAGTAATGTTAGCTAAATTTGTGTTCTCTACTGTTGTTTTTACAGTGTTGTATTTTTGAGGAAACTGCAGACTCGAGAGGGGTGTCAATGTGACCCTATCTTGGAGATGGAATGAAGAAAAATACAGTTGAAACTCAAACATAATCGAATTGGTTGCTTAGTATCTCACCTCATCGTATTATCCAAAGAAGCTTAGCTAGTGATTTTTGGGACTTTAATTTAGCAAAGTTTTAGGTGATGTTAGCTAGATTTCATTCAGTTTCTTTCCAGTTCAGTTCTTGGCAATTTTAATGTGCAGCTATTATGTTTAGCTACTTATGATTGTAACAGTTCAGATGGTCTAGGCCCAACATTACTGACTGTTGCCCTTTCTATATTCCTGATGCTAACGTCTGAAGACCTGCTGTTCATGTGCTCTGTTGCTAAAGACTCTGCAAGCTGCTGTCTCATTTAGGAGAGGTATAACAAATGTGCATCTGTTTTCCTTTGTAGGTTTTCCCTTTAGAAATCCAACTGCATATTTTGGTAAGTGCCATAGTTAGATGTTTTTCAAATTAATCTTTCACAAAATCATAGGTTTGGGGATGCAAAATGTATTTTATAATGTACTAAATGTATTTTGCAGTTCAGTAACATGTTACCAAAGTAGAAAATGGGTTTAGAAAAGCATAAAGAAATGTTATTGGGAAGGGAAAATTTGGGGCATCCCTTTCCAATAGTGATTTATTATGGTATGCATTGATACTTTGCAACCAAAATCTGGTCACAAAACACTGAAAACCTACAGACAGCTAAGCAAGGGTGGTAAAACATTTGTAAAAAGGAAGGGGTCACTGGGGGACCTCTTCCCCTTTGTGAATGTGAAAAAAAGTTTCTCGGGGAGTAGGCAGAGAACCAGTGGATCATGATCCACTTTCAAACAAACCTAAAAAGATGTACCTCAATGTAGCCCCATGATATTATGTTGTTTATAATAGGAGCATACCCTGTGAGGGAATCTAAGGTGGTGTAAGAAATAAAAAATAATTTCCCTAATGTAATCAATCTGGACATGGGGGCTTGTGATGGTCATAAAGGACAAGAACACGTATCTATGACCTCCATCAATGTCACTCAGGAGAGAGAGAGTATCTCGCTGAGTTCTATTGTGTGGGCATCAAGTAGCTCAACTTCTCCGAACTGATAAGGACTAGCAGGTCCTCGCTGAAGGCACCTGCCCCATAGTTAGAGAGCACAAATCATTAATGAAATATGAGTAATCAAAATGTAACACCTACCATGTACTAAAAGAGTTTAAATAGAGAAATATGTGTTAAAAAATAAAACACACATGTTTAAAATGTGGCTGACATGGCGTCTGCCACCTTGAGTTCAATGTGAAAAAATAAATGACCATGAAAATGTATTTTGATGAATTATAACTACATATACTGACAAAAGATGATTAACATTCTGCAAAGCTAATGATGTGAAATTATTACTAAAATTGTTTTAATCTTCATGTATTAGCATTAGTAAAAAGGCATACATTTTAGGATTTCTCCAGAAGCAAGATGTGGAAATGTTATGCTGACTTTACTGAAATGCTTCTGCAAACATTGTTTATTAGACTTTGTATTGAAAGCTCACAGTTGAAGTCTACTGTTTTCTCACTCTGTACTTTCTTGTGATAATAATTGCAAGTTTTAACAATGTGCCTTAGTTTCTGGTAGAGAGTAATGTTAGCTAAATTTGTGTTCTGTACTGTTGTTTTTACAATGTTGAATTTTTGAGGAAACTGCAGACTGGAGAGGGGCGTCAATGTGACCCTATCTTTGAGAAGGAATGAAGAAAAGTACAGTTGAAGCTCAAACACAATCTAATTGGTTGCTTAGTATCACACCTCATCGTATTATCCAAAGAAGCTTAGCTTGTGATTTTTGGGACTTTAATTTAGAAAAGTATTAGGTGATGTTAGTCAGATTTAATTCAGTTTCTTTCCAGTTCAGTTCTTGGCAAGTTTTCTGTGCAGCTATTATGTTTAGCTACTTATGATTGTAACCGTTCAGATGGTTTAGGCCCAACATTACTGACTGTTGCCCTTTCCATATTCCTCATGCTGACGTCTGAAGACCTGCTGTTCCTGTGCTCTGTTGCTAAAGACTCTGCAAGCTGCTGTCTCATTTAGGAGAGGTATAACAAATGTGCATTTGTTTTCCTTTGTAGGTTTTTCCCTTTAGAAATCCAACTGCTTATTTTGGTAAGTGCCATAGTGAGATGTTTTTCAATTTAATTTTTGTCTTATTTACATTTTGCATATGACAAAGCCCAGCCCCTCACATGCTTTTCAAATTAGAATTTGGTAGTTAGGATGTCTGACCCAAACATTTAACAAAATGTTAATTAATTGAATATTATTGATTCAACTGCACAACTAATGAAAACTGCTGCTATTTATTTCAATTAATACTGTTGTTATTCTGTATAAGCCTGTGTTATTTCTGTATTGTTGCCATTTGTGCATAAGTTACACAGTTTTAGTATTGTTATTATAAGGGCAATAAATGTTTAAACTCAACTAAATTGGTGTTGTGGTTCATAACCACGTAGGTCCTAGTGGGTGTAAATTATTTACTTCTTATTATGGTTTCACACAAGCTTTATTCGGCCAACAGACCATCAAAGCAATACAGTACAAAATAAATAATCATCATAGATAAAACAGTACAAGTCTATCATAACCAAATTTAAAAGAGAATAAAATCCCTGCTTGCCCAACTTAAAACAATTAAGATCATTGTAGATAAAAGTTACGTATACGCCATGCTGCTACTAAAAACTTGCTTACAGCATAAATGAACACATTTGAATTGTAGCTTTTTAAAATCCTCAAAGCTAAAGCACATTTTCTTAACTTCAATTCCTGACAAATTTTGCAGATCCATTTAGACCTTGGGGTTGAGTAAACCGGACAAAAGAACGTAAAATGTTCTACTGTTTCAGAGGAATTGCCACACACAGGACAAATATCAGAAATTTAATTGGATCCCCATCTGCTCGTCAAGGCCATCAATGGTAATGTTCCAAAGCGGAATCTGGCATACATGCCTTTACCTAATAGGTCAGGTATTATATCTAAGTATAATTCGAACTCTGGGTACCATTTAAAATCAATAAACAAATTAGTTAAACGACCATTAGATTTGTGGGAAATGTAGTTGTTGCGTATATAGGACCATTAAGCTCCCTTCAATGCTTTTACATGGGACTTCGCAAGTTTATGGGGATTCTCCCAAAAATCTCTCAATCCCAATGTACAAAACCAGCTGAATACGTGTTTGATCCAAGGGATGGAGATAGAGTTAGGACATTTTAACAATTCTAAAAGTGAAGACTTGTATACGACCAATTCGGGGACTATCCATAGCCTCACCCAATACAACAGAGGTCGTAGAATTATTAGGTCAGCCATTCGTTTTAACCCTAGGTCTAGAAATAGGGGAATTAATGGGGTGCTAATGGGGAATGCACATAAAGCCCGTGCAAAGCTATTCTCAATTTTGGTTATTCTGCTACTATCTGACATGCCCCAAATCTCTGCGCTATAGGCAGCAGCACCCTGCGTCTTAGCCGCATAAATCTTTTCTGCTGGGGATACAGATTTGGCAATCGTACTCCTATAGAGGCGCAATATGGATGCTGCCCGATGTTGCAAAAGCCCAGCACTCTTGCTAACCTGTTCCTCCCAAAGAAGTGAATCGGTGAGCCTCACACCCAGATAATCAATGGAGCTATTCTGGTCCAGAATAACACCATCTAGCCCAATAGTACATTTCTTCCGAGGCCCGGAGCGAAGCACCATCAATTTAGTTTTCTTCGAGTTCAACTCTAGGCCAGAATTCCAACAGAATAAATTAAATCTGTCCACAAGAATTTGTAAACCCATAGGGGTTTTCGAAATCAATAGGGAATCATCCGCAAAAAGGAGAATAGGAATTTTCTGATTGACTAAAGTAGGAGCATCATTCTGACATGCCCTTAGTTCTTGCACCACCTCATTAATAAATAGAGAGAACAGGAGTGGTGCAAGCACACAACCCTGACGGACACCTCTTTTAATGGGAAATTTATTAGTCAGCTCACCTTGGTTGCCCCACCTTACTTGCGCATATGTGCCTTTGTGCATGCGTTTCAATAGGTGAATTATATTGGCTGGTATCCCTATTTTGTATAACACTTCCCAAAGCTTTTCTCTTGGGACCAAATCAAAAGCAGAACGCAACTCAACAAAGGCAACATATAAAGTTTGCTTTGCCAGAACTACATATTTCCAATGTAGCACAGCCAACCTAAAGGCCTGGTCAACCGTACTAATTCTAGGCCGGAACCCCGTCTGAAGCGGTGAAAGAATCTGCTGTTCCGTAACCCAGCTCGATAGGTTAACTAGCAGCTGTTTGGCAAAGATTTTTTGCAAATTGTCAATTAGACTAACCGGTCTGTAGTTGGTTGGGAGATTTGTATTACCCTTTTTGTAGATGGGGATAATTTCTGCACCCTTCACATCTCGGGAATCTGTCCTCCTTTTGTAATTTTATTTGACAATAGGTTGATATACCAGGTCCATATAGATGGCTCAGATCTATAAAGATCGCCTGGATTTTATCAGGTCCCGGGGCTTTACCAGATTTCAAGGAATTGATAGCATCGGCAGTTTCTTCTAAGGAGAAACAAATGTGACTCTCAGGGTCATATAGACTCCCATCGGGTAAAGAAATGGCAGGGTTAGCATTTAGTAAAGTAAGGGAGTCTAATCCCACGTTATCACAATCAAAAAACCCCGAGGAGGTAGTTCCCTCGGAAAGAAGAGAGAAGTGCTCCACCCAACTTTCGGGTTGAATATGGTTCCTTAGATTAGACCTACCCCCTCTCTCATGTTTAGACAGCAATTCCCAGAAAAGCGTGTTATTATTTGTTTTTGTAGCATCCAACAACTCCTGCCAAATAGAATCTTCCCAAGATTTCTTCGATTGTAAAATAGTCTTTTTATACATGCATCTTGCTTGTTTGATCGCCCCCGGGGTCCCGACCTTAATAGCCTTTTTTAGGCCGGACTTGGCCCTCATACACGAATCATTAAACCATCTACTGTTAGTCGGAACCCCGCATCGCAGGCTTGTCATAGCCGCCTTTTAGTAAAAAATACTTTGAAGTTTGACCATCATATCTTCATGGGTACCAAGAAGTGGGATGGATTCAGGATCAAGATCTTCATAGGCTGACAAGTTATCTAAAAACATTTGGTAAATCTCATGTAACAAGTAGGAGTTCGACATTACTTTGGGCCACCCTACCTTTGTATAATCATTGTTCAAGATAGGGGGAGGGACCGTTGTGAATTGCGTGTTTGAGGTTCTACCAAAGATATTCCCAGAGAGGGTGAGCAACAGGGGAAAATGATCGCTCTCACACCTGGAATCTACCCTCATATCTAGCAACAACGGCCAAAGTCGCACATCCACTAGAAAATAATCAATAACACTAGTCAGAGAACCTCGTTGAAATGTAGGTGCAAGGTTTAGATCAGAAGGAGTACGGCCATTACAAGCCCTAAGGCCAAACTTTAAACATAATGTGGCTAGCTGGGCTGCAACACGAGAGCGTGGACAAGGGCTATCACCATTCAATTGTGCAATCTCCCACAATTCATCCTCCTCCACAGTTAAATCACAAAAAAATGCAGAGGGTTCGAAGTACAATTTACATCCCCGCCAATAATTAAATAGGAGTTAGTTTGTATAGTATCTAAAAGGTCAGAAAGTAAGGTTAAAATATTTGATTCTGATCCACGTGAAACAGATCGGGCGTATACATTAATAAGAGTTATGTTAAAATTCTGTTGAAAAGAAATTTGTAAACCCATCAAGTCGGGACAGTCAAATTTTAAGACCTTATAACCACATTGAAGTATTAAATTTAAGAGGATTAAAAGACCCCCTTTTGCACGACCTGTTGCTTTCTCTGATGGCTGTGCAGGGATATTAAAGGAAAGAAACCCATCTATACTAGTTTGACCCTCAACCCAGGTTTCTTGGAAAAGACACTCATCTTGGGACTTTATGTAAGTAACCCAATCCATGTCGTCCAGTTTCCTAGCAAGGCCAGCAAGATTCCAAGTCATGATGGAGAAACCATTAGTGTCCATTTCAATATCATAGGTTGGGGGTGAAGCATCCTTGTGGTTCGACTCATTGGCGGTGGTCTTATCAAAACTATCTGTTGTAAATTCCTCTAAATGGTCCCTGTTAAATACTTTTTGGGCAGAAGACAGTCATACAGAACCACGGTGCATAAATTCGCCTTCCTCCCTAGAGCCTCTCCTATTAACATGGGAAATATAACCAGACACAGGGACCTGCTTTAAATCGGCTAGTTTAGAGACTAGCATAATACCTCCTCCTTTTTGCCCCTTGTACTGGCACGTGCGTGCAACAAAATCAATGAGTTGGTCTGCCAAAGATTTGTCCAAAAACACAATCGAAATAACATCGAAGTTTGACCCAGAGGGACTCCATCTTTCAGTTTTTAGAATGTCCGAGCGTATAACTGAAAGGCATTCCTGTCGATGACGTAACCAGTGAATAACCTTATTAAGCCTGGACTCTTGGTCCTCAACAGACCTGGATGACAGCTTCGGAACATTAGTTAAGAAAAGAGTATTGTCTCCGTACCTAGGACCTATACTTGTTGAAGGCATGTCTAAAGCACTATTAGCTCCTTGGGAAGAAATAATGCAGGTTGGATCCTTAATTGGAGGGTTGGCAAGCAACCTATTAGTAATAGGAGGAGGGCTGTCCCTTTTGTTTGAAATATTGGTAGTAAAATTATGCCTAATAGTAAGGTGACGATTCGGTGGGGCAATGGGACTACCGGCAGTGTCAACACCATCCACTGCCGTAGCTCCACCAAGAGAGATACTATTGCACCCTGTGTATTTACTTTTAGAATGGACTATATGAGGATTTAAATTAGCCTCTGCGGCACCCATATAAAAGCCAGTACTTTGAGAATGGTTGGTTGGCCCCTCGCATACATTAGTATTAGATGAAACTAGTTCGGCTGCCAAGGTTCCACCTGCCCCAACTGCCTCTGACATTTGGCATTTACATCTCGGTTGTTGAGCCATATTCCCCTGGAGGAGTTTGGTTAGCTGCAATACTAACTTCCTAACTTCATCTACTCTATGAAGAATTAGAGGCAAGTTAACTACACTAGCAGGTGGTTCAGAGCATGTAACAATAATAGGAGGGGAAGTAGCAGCCTCGATAGCTGTATTAGCCATGTGGAGGTCATGGGTCTCGATCAAATCACCCTCCTCAGTCAAAAGCTCAAAGCGATTTTTAAATGGTATGTTAGGGGCCAGCCTTATCTCAGGGCTCAATGGTAGGGGTATACATTCTATTTCCTCTACGTGAGAAGTCCCCTGGGTAAGTAAAGGATTAGAGGTGCTACTATAAGCCACAATACCCTGCTGAGTTGAGGGAATAGTGGCATTAACAATGGGCAACTTCCCTGCACCATCAATTGGTTCCCCAGAGTCAACTGTTTGGTCCTTCCTCTTCTTATTGAAAAACTCCTGGATCCTCTTAGGTTGGAGTGAAGGCTTCTTCTGGGGCAAGGTTCCATGGATACCTAGTTCACTATTAAGTATGGCCTCCACCTCCTCAAATAGTAGATCTATCTCATCTAGTGATTTCGGATCACCTTGAACAATCTTGTTAATTAGTTTCCTAGGTCTCTTTTACTGTTTTTTAATATCATCCAGTGGTTCCGGCGGGCCAACAGCTTTCCTTTTCCCCATAGTTCTAAATGACAATGATAGGCAGAAAAGGAAAGGAAAGGTCTTACTTGAGAGCTTCCTTTAAAGGGACTAGTCCCGCCCGGGCCTCAATCGGGCGATGGGGAGCGCGCCTCTCTTATGGCCGGAAGAGAAGCCGGAAGGTGTGTCCTGTCCCCCCTGGCAACAGGACGCTTGGGCTGGCGAAGAAGACTTCTGAAGAGAACACGTCCCGCGGGGAGCGCGCCTCTCTTATTGCCGGAAGAGAAGCCGGAAGGTGTGTCCTGTCCCCCCTGGCAACGGGACGCTTGGGCTGGCGAAGAAGACTTCTGAAGAGAACGCGTCCCGCGGGGAGCGCGCCTCTCTTATGGCCGGAAGAGAAGCCGGAAGGTGTGTCCTGTCCCCCCTGGCAACGGGACGCTTGGGCTGGCGAAGAAGACTTCTGAAGAGAACGCGTCCCGCGGGGAGCGCGTCTCTCTTATGGCCGGAAGAGAAGCCAGAAGGTGTGTCCTGTCCCCCCAGGCAACGGGACTCTTGGGCTGGCGAAGAAGACTTCTGAAGAGAACGCGTCCCGCGGGGAGCGCGCCTCTCTTATGGACGGAAGAGAAGCCAGAAGGTGTGTCCTGTCCCCCCTGGCAACGGGACGCTTTGGCTGGCGAAGAAGACTTCTGAAGAGAACACGTCCCGCGGGGAGCGCGCCTCTCTTATGGCAGGAAGAGAAGCCGGAAGGTGTGTCCTGTCCCCCCTGGCAACGGGACGCTTGGGCTGGCGAAGAAGACTTCTGAAGAGAATTTGAGTCACCCTCTGAGGATAGTAAATGTCACTGCTCTATTACATGTCACCTTAGCCTAATTTTAGGAGGTCACATGCCCACAGACTTTCATAGCAGAGGATGGTTTTGTCTAATAGGAGAAAGATCATCCTGAATTTTTTGAGATTTCGTTTTGCCAATGCTTGTTTAGATTTGGTTTTGTCTCAATAGGAGAGAGATCATTCAGATTTTTGGAGATGTGGTTTTGCCAGTGCTTGTTTAGATTAGATTTGGTATGTTCCCAGTGTTTCCAGTGTTGGATGAGTTCTAAGTATGGTTTGCACTTGCAAAGCTTTGGCCAATCACAGATGAATTGTGATATGGGAGAAGTAGGGAGTTTGCGTACTCCAAAGTAGTTGAGTAGGGAGTTTGGGTACTCCAAATGGTGAGAGTAGGGGAGTCATCGTACTTCAAATGAGTGTGCCGCTTTGTGCTAAAAAATTGCCCATGTGGTTGTTGTTGTAACGGACTCTGCAAGGTCTAAGACTCCAGACAATTGTACAAGTGTATGAGACACTTTGTTCTTGTTTGCTTGTCTGCAGTTGGTGTAGTTGTATTCCTAATGCACGTATTAAGTAAGTGCTAGTTTGACAGGTACTAGGTGATTTCTGAGTGCACAAGGAGGATCTGGTATTAGTCAAGGGTGCAATTTGCAGTTTGAATTTTACTTGCGCATGAGAGAAAGCCACAGTCAGAAGAGTAGCTGTTTGAGCTAAAGGCAGCAGTCAAAATCTCTGTACAGCTTCCGAAGTGACTGAGTCCTACCTGTGGTAAACAGACAAGTTGGTTTTTGCTGATTTTTTTAGTGCTCCCAATATTTTGCAGTTGGTTTTCTGTGTGAATTGAGTTTGAAAGACAAGCTGCAGGACTTTGTCAGCCACTGGGATTGGCCGGTTGGTGAAGAGAAGCCGTGCACGGATGGGTGGACAACTGTTAACAGCTATTGGTTGACAGTAGCAAGCAAAAAGGATTTTTGGATTGAAATCCTTCCTGCTTTTATTTTAATTTGTAGTTTTAATCAAAGCGTTAAAAAGTGTGATAAGAGAAGATGTTTCATTTCAGTTAGAATTGGACAAATTGCCCCATCAGAAGGTACCTGCATACATAGTAATTGAAAACAAAGGTCCATCAGCATGTATGTGGTCAAAACAGTGGTGCAAAATAACACAGAAGGAAGGGAGCTTAGCTTTTGCTGCTCATGGAAGTTTTAATATGGCAAAATAAATTGAAAAGATTACCTTATGAATTAAAGCTCCCTCCAAGACCAGCACCATTTGAAGCCTTAGCTATTTGGGAGCTAATAGCCAGACAACAAGAGAAATTAAAATTAGAGAGGCAAATGTGAAAAACTGAGAAAACAGTGTTAGAAGCCAAGTGGGAAAATGAGCAGAAATTTTGGAGAACAGAAACCTTACAAGGAATTGGAATATTTCCTGCAATTTGACAAGAGACAAAGTCAGACAGAAGATTTCAAAGGCAAATAAAGTAATGGTAGACTTGTCTAACCTACTTTTGGTGATGTCTCCTTAAGACTTGATTGCAATGGTAATGAAAGTCTTCTATTGCTGTTTGAGAATGTATTATAAGAATTTAAATCATTGAGTGCTCAAAATCTATAATTATTTTTTGGGGTAATTGTTTTTTTTCCCCTCATTTTTAGTCAGTTGTAATTCCAGATATATTGGTCCTCATTACAACCCTGGCGGTCGGTGATAAAGCGGCGGTAATACCACCAACAGCCGGGCGGTAACAAAAATGAAATTATGACCACGGCGGAAACTGCCAACACAGACAGCCACTTTAGCACTCCGACTTCCACAGCGGTAGCAACAAGCAACGTGGCAGTAACCACCAACAGCTAGGCAGAAGACAATGTACCGCCCACTGTATTATGAGAGGCCAATCCGCCACCTTTTCTGGGGCGGTACCAACGCCATCGAAAGCACATTGGAAACAGAACACAGAAGGGAAACGACTCACCTCTCAACACTCAAGGAACAACCACGACGCCATGGAGCCCGAACTGCACATATTTCCAATGCTGGTCTACCTCCTCCTACACACGGAACATAAACGGCAGTGAAGACGACCACTGTGAGTACTGCACCTAGCACACAAGGGAGTGGGGGAGGAAAAAGAGAGTGACACACACATGCACCACGCCCACCCCCACCCCAACACTATGCACGCAAACAGATGCAACTACATTACATATCCACCCCGTAACCCTCAGGAATAATGCAAGGACAAAAGGAATTGAGTAAAGTGAGTGTAATATTCAAAATTTAGATAAATACATCCTTAAAGCACAAATCAGTATCTACAATATATACAAATGGAGGGACACTGCCCACTCCAAACTGTCCGTAGCCCACAGGGCCATAACACATACACCAAGGCCACTCTTGACTCCTGCCTCAATACGGATAGAACACTGCAGGGGCTTCAGATCGAAAACACACAGGCACCTCGGGGGGATGGGGAATGTGGGGGCACCTCAGCCGGAAGATGGTAAAATGCCACTGACCCTGGAGGGGGCTACATGCCCTGTGCAATGTCCTGGGGAGTGCAAGGCCACAGCCTCTCAAGTGGGTGGTTTGCCCACTGCTTGGTCCTGGGGAGTGCAAAGCAACAGTCTCTCAAGTGGGTGGTTTGCCCACTGCTTGGTCCTGGGGAGTTCAAAGCCACAGTCTCTCAAGTGGGTGGTTTGCCCACTGCTTGGTCCTGGGGAGTGCAAAGCCACAGACTCTTAAGTGGATGCCTTCTTCCACTGGTTCTGGAGTGGGCCTGGTGCCCAGTGTGCTTCATCCTGGTAAGGAGGAGGTAAGTGGATGCCGGTGCTGTCAGTGGTGGGGGGAGGCTCCAGCCCTTCCCCTGCAGCCTCGGATGGCTGCCTACTGGGGCTGCTGCTGCTGGCAGTGGTGCTGATGGCAGTGCAGGTGGTGGCGCTGGTGGCAGTGCTGGCGGCGGTGCAGGTGGTGGTGCTGTCAGTGGTGGGGGAAGGCTCCAGCCCTTCCCCTGCAGCCTCGGATGATTGACCACTGGGGCTCCTGCTGCTGGCAGTGGTGCTGCTGGCGGTGCAGTTGGCGGTGCAGGTGGCAGTGCTGGCGGCAATGCTGGTGGTGGTGCAGGTAGCGGTGCTGTCAGTGATGGGGGGAGGCTCCAGCCCTTCCCCTGCAGCCTCGGACGGTTGCCCACTTGGGCTGCTGCTGCTGGCAGTGGTGCTTCTGGCAGTGCAGGTGGCGGTGCTGGCAGCAGTGCTGGCGGCGGTGTAGGTGACAGTGCTGTGAGTGGTGAGGGGAAGCTCCAGCCCTTCCCCTGCAGCCTCAGACAGCTGAAGTGCCATGGCTGGTGTTGTTTGACAGATGCTGCTCCAGCCCCAGCCACCAGATCCATCCTGCCTGCGTCGTCTGTTCCTTTTACATTGGCCTTGGCAGCTGTTGTTCCCTTCCTGTCCATGGCAGCTGGTGGTACCTCCTTGCTTCTGCCAGCTGTTGTTCCCTTCCTGCCCTTGGCAGCTGGTGGTGCCTCCTTGCTTCTGCCAGCTGGTGTTCCCTTCCTGCCCTTGCTAGCTGGTGGTGCCTCCTTGCTGCTGCCAGTTGGTGGTGCCTCCTTCCCCTTGCTGGCTGGTGTTCCCGTCCTGCCCTTGCTAGCTGTCTGCCCCTTCTTGCCCTTGGCAGGTAGTGCAGGCACAATGGCAGTGCTGACGGGTGCCTCCTTGGAGCCTCTCACACATGCAGTAGCTGCAGAAACTACAGTGGCTGTGGAATGAGTGGCTGAGGTGCTGGCCTGGGTTCTGCCCACCCTGGCCCGAAGTGAAGGACAGGGGAGGGGCAGGGAATAGGTCAAGAGTGGAGAGGAAAAGCCTTTTAGGGACACTGGGGCTGGAAGAGGGTGAAGGTTTGGGAGTAGAGGAAGAGGGAGTGGTTATAGGAGGTGTCTGTCTGCTGTGTTTGGTTGCAGGTGCATGGGCTAGATGCTGTTGTGAGTGGATGGCTGTTAGGTGTCTGAGTGCTTGCGTTTGTGTACTTTGGGAGGAGGGGGCACAGACACAGTGGGAGAGGACACGGGGGACATGTGCATGGATGTGGGGGTGGTGACTGCTAGTGAGGGGTGTGTAGTGATAGGCGTGATGGGGATGGAGGTAGTGTATGAGGATTCAGTGCATGCAGGTGTGAGTGGAGACGCTGCTGGGAGGGAGGTGGACAATGAGGAGGAGGGGGACACAGTGGAGGCAGTGGATGTTGGTGTATCTGCATCTGGATGGTGTTTGTGTGAGTGCCTGTGGGATGATGTGTGGTGCTTGTGTTTGCCTGAGCCACTTCTGTGTGTTGAATTGGGTGCATGCAGGTCTGAAGGTGTGCTTGGGATAGGCTGGGGTTGAGGGGAATGGGACTGGGTAGAGGGAGTTGGAGGTGGGAGGCTAGAGACAGGGACAATGGCTGCCATCATTGAGTTGGCCAGAGCCTGTAATGCTCTCTGTCGGGCCGCCACACCAGGGTGAATGCCCTCCAGGAATGCATTTGTTTGTTGTAAATGCCCTGCTAGACCCTGGATGGCATTCATTATGGTTGACTGTCCAACAGAAAGGTATCTCAGAAGGCCAATAGCCTCCACACTGAGGGCAGCAGGTGCCTGGGGCAAAGGAGATGCCCACCCTCCTTGGTGAGCGGGCACGGGAAACTCGCTGAGGGGCTGCTGGGAAGGTGGTGCTGGTACAGGGGATGGCAGCAGTACCTGTAGTTGGGGTGGGCACAGAGGTGTCCGCCACCGCCAGGGAGCTTCCTTCGGAGGAGGTGTCGCTGTCAGAACTATCCCCTCCTGTCTCCGTCGTGGTGCTCCCCTCGCCCTCTGTCCCACTGGTGCCCTCACTATCAGTGGATTCAGCCTCCAGGCCCATTTGGGATGAAGCTCCATCCATCGTCGGTGCCTCTGCTCCTCCGCCAGATGATGCGAATGCACACAAGGACAGGGCGACAAAACAGAAAGGGTGGGGAAGAGACAGAGGATACACTCAGTCAGTGCCAGCAACACCACCACTGTTGGCATACACAACTCACAGGGAACAGCCCTATACACTAGGCCATGCAATACCAGTTACAATGTTAGTCATCAGGCCATGGGCTACAATGCCTAACTCCATTAGCTGCACACCTGAAACCCACAGGACCCTGCCCAGTAGTAGATGCCCACTGGCATAAATGGGGTTGGAGTGCATCTGAGCCTGCCCATCATGGACCCTACCCTGCATGTTCGTCGTGGCCAAGGGGCACCCATAGACCCACATCCCCCATCCAGGTTACACCTCAACGCGTGCAACTTCATGATTCTGAATCTGTACTCACCCCCTTGTGGCTGCTGTGATGCCTTTAAGCGCCCATCCAGCTCTGGATATGCCACTGCCAGGATGCGGAACATCAGTGGGGTCAGGGTACGGCGGGTACACCTTCCTCCTTGGGAGGCCATCCCCAGCTAGGCCTTCGCCATCTTCCTTGCCCAGCGGCGCAGGTCCCCCACTGTTTTGACAGTTGGTGCTCTGCCTGTCAAAGAGCCCCAGGGTCTGCACCTCCTTGGCGATGGCACGCCAAATACCCTTTTTCTGATGGGCGCTGACCTGCCGAAAAAGATACATAAGAAAAGGAATTAATTATACCGTCCAGACTGTTACACTCATGGCCCACATATCCCTCCCATCCCCTTACGCACAGACATTGCCCACCAAACATGCAGCACTTTGCTCAGGACCCCTCAGCCCCCCCTTTACACAAGACTTACACACATAGCACTCCATACATTCATGCCCCAGGCATTGTGCTCACAGTGTACTCACCTGTTTGTCTGCAGGACCATAAAGTAAAGTGTACTGGGGTAGGACCCCATACACTAGTCTCTCCAACTCCTCAGAAGTGAAGGCAGGGGCCCTTTTCCCAGAGACTCGAGCCATGGTCGCTTCCAGACACAGGTCACAGCAGCACTTAAAGTGTAGGTCCTCTCCTGTTGAAGGTCAGGTAGAAAGTGAGTGAAAAGATAGAAAATGGCGGTCACGTCTGCAGCGGTGCGTATCGTCACCGCCGACGTACATCACCATTGGCTCCTGGAACCCTTAGGCCCCAATGATGACCAATGATGTATTGCACGGCGGTGGTCGACCGCCTCCCGCAACATTGCACACCATCAGCAGAATTACCTCATTTCCACTTGTCCTTCCTCACAGGTCAGGTGGACGCCATTTCAGGGGGGAACAGGCCATGGCACCTAACTGCGTCACAGCAGACATAGGCACATCAGTGGACCTACACGTTCACATACTGTTTCTGTAAAAAAAATACAATGCATATGAATCTGAGGATATGTTTGAATATGAGCATCTGCTCACCGTTTTTCACCCTAGAGTTCAACTAGTGAGGATGAATAGGAGATGGAGACATATCCCCGTGTACAGACCCCTGGTGGACCTGGCGACAATGGAGGACAGGCACATTATCCTAACCTACAGACTTGATAGGGCCACAATCCATGAGCCGTGTGCCCAATTGGAGCCAGACCCAATCTCAGCTATCCGCCACCCCACTGGGATATCCCCTCTTGTGCAGGTCCTGTCAGTGCTTCATTTCATGGACAGTGGGTCCTTCCAAGCGACAGTGGCCATGGCAGCAGGGATATCACAGCCTATGTTCACAAAAGTTCTGACCAGGGTGTTCTATGCCCTGATGAAACACATGTGCAGCTACATCGTTTTTCCCCAGGTGGAGTATTTGGCCACAGTCGAGGCTGACTTCTATGCAATGGGACATATCCCCAACATTATTAGGACAACAAATGGTACACATATTGCCTTTTTCCCCCTCCTAACTGGAGAAATGAACAGGTGTTCAGAAATCGAAAGAACTTTCACTCTCTGAATGTGCAGATAGTGTGCCTGGCGGACCAGTAAACCTCCAGTGTGAATACAAAGTATCCTGGGTCTGTGCATGATGCCTTTATTTTGAGGAATAGCAGCATTCCATATGTAATGGCACAACTCCAGAGGCACAGGGTGCGGCTAATAGATGAGCCCATGGTCCCTACCCAGTGTCTGTTGATATATGGGTTTGGGTTTGGCCCTAAGCATGAGTGCCTGGCTAACAGGTATCCCTTGATATTTACAGGTGAATCTGGTTACCCCAACCTCTCATGGCTACTGACCCAAGTGAGGAATGCCTGGACAAGAGCAGAGGAATGTTACAATGAGGCACATGGGCGAACAAGGAGGATCATTGAGCGCACCTTTGGCCTCCCTAAGGCCAGATTCCGGTGCCTCCATCTGACAGGTGGATCCCTGTGCTACTCACCCAAGAAGGTGTGCCAAATCATTGTTGCATGTTGCACAACCTGGCCTTGAAACGCCAGGTGCCTTTTTTGTAGGAGGATGAGGCTGGAGATGGTCATGTGGCAGCGGTGGAGAGTGTGGACAGTGACAAAGAGGATGCAGAGGAAGAGGATGTGGACAACAGAACAACTATAATTCAACAGTACTTCCAGTGACACACAGGTAAGACACTGTAATCTCACCTACCATTGCGGTTTTGTGTGGGACATTTTACATGGCAGCCTGATTTTCCAATTTCTATGGCCACTTACTGTACCCTTTGGCATCTCTATTTTCAGATATCTGTGCCCCACTCTGGCTCCTGGTGTGTTTACTACTGCCCACTACAGGTCATACCTATGTATCTATAACTGTACATTTGAATTGCAATGTCTACAGCTTGTTAAACTAATACATATTTGAATCAATTGACAGACTTCATACTTGTATTAGTTCCAAGGATGTTTATTTAGGTGATAATAAGTGTAGGGGGTATTGCAATGGGCTGGGTTGATGATGGAGGAATGTCCAGGATAGAGTCCAGCCTATTGGTATCACATGTGCATTGTCCAAGAAGGCATAGGGAGTGGGCAATGGCAGTTCAAGGTGGACAGGGTGACAGAGTGGGACACAAGGGTAACATTCAGGGGAGTCTTATTTCCTGGAGGGGGTCTTGGCAATGTTCTCTGTCTTCTGCCTGGATCTCAGGGACCTTTTGCATGGTGGTTCTTTATCTGCAGGGGGAGGGGTGCTGGTGGCATGTTGTCCCTGTGGCAGGGTCGCCTGTCCACTAGCGTCAGCGGAGGGCTGTTTATCGGTGTGGCTAGTGTCAGGGGTCCATTGGTGTGCCACTGCCTCCCTCATGGTGTTGGCCATGTCTGCCAGCACCCCTGCAATGGTGACCAGGGTGGTGTGGATGTCCCTCAGGTCCTCCCTGATCTCCAGGTACTGTCCCTCCTGCAGCCACTGGGTCTCCTGCAACTTGGCCAGTATCTGGCCTATGGTCTCCTGGGAATGGTGGTATTCTCCCAGGATGTTGGTGAGTGCCTCCTGGAGAGTGGGTTCCCTGGGCCTGTCCTCCCCCTGTTGCAGAGCAGTCCTCCCAGCTTCCCTGTTGTCCTGTGCCTCCGTCCACTGAACCTTGTGCCCACTGCCACTGACCCCAGGTCCCTAATTGTCCTGTGTTTGTGGGGCTGCCTGGGGTTCCTGTAGAGGTGGACACACCGCTGATTGACTTGTCCTGGGGACAGAGGGATGGGCCCGCTGGGTGGGTGCTGTGCTGGTGTTTCCCGAGGTGGGAGGCTCTGTGGTGGTATGGGACTGTGCCTGGGTCACTGACTGTTCAGAGGTCCCTGATGGGCCAGGTCGGTCATCCTGATCCAAGCGTGTAGAGCTGCTGTCATCCCTGTGGGCCTCTTCTGGGGGGGACTGGATGTTGCTGGCACCTCCTCTCCGGACATTGTGTGGGGGTCCTGTGGGATGTAAATGCAGTGTTATTGTTACTGCTTGTGACAACTTGTGCATGGGTATGTTCCCTTCTATGGTTGTTATTGCCAAGGCAGCTTTGGCTTGTGTGAGTTGTGATTTGGTTGGCTAAGTGATTGTCACTAGTGGGTATGCTGTGGTGATGGGGGTCCACGCAGGTCTGTGAGTGGTGTCCATGCATTGATGTTGCATGCAGGGCTTGGTATTGGAATGGGTGGGTTGTGATGGTGGGGTATATGTGAGGTGGTGGAGTGATGGGGTGAGGGTACGGTTGGGAGTTTGTGATGTTATGCAGATAGGGGGTTGGTGAAAGTAGTAAAGATTTGACCAACCAGAGTCCAGTCCTCCTGCTACTCCTGCCAGGCCCTCAGGATGCATGATCACCAAGACTTGCTCCTCCCATGTTGTTAGTTGTGGGGGAGGAGGCGGGGGCCCACCGCCAGTCCTCTGTACAGCTATCTGGTGCCTTGCAACCATGGAACGCACCTTCCCCTGTAGGTCATTCTACCTCTTCCTGATGTCATCCCTTGTTCTTGGGTGCTGTCCCACGGCGTTGACCCTGTCAACCACTCTCCGCTATAGCTCCATCTTCCTAGCAATGGACGTCTGCTGCACCTGTGATCCGACTAGCTGTGGCTCTACCCAGATGATTTCCTCCACCATGACTCTTAGCTCCTCCTCAGAGAACCTGGGTGTCTTTGTGGTGCCATCGGTGTAGTGTGAGTGGTGTATGTGAGTGTGTATGGGGTGATGTGTTGGGGTGTGTGCTGTGTGGTGCGTGTGTGGTGTATAGGTGATGGTGTTCTGTGGCTCTGATTCTGTGGGTGTCTCTCTCTCTCTCTCTCTGTTGTAACTTGTTTGTAGTGGTAAAGGGTTGCGGGTACTGTGTGTGTGTGTTTTATAGTGGCGTGGGTGTGTGGCTGTGGTGTGTGTATGTGTGTCAAGTGTGTGTAGTTTGAATTGTCCAATGTGGTGTTTTTTTGTTAGGTTGTCTGTCTTTTGAGCGCGGCGGTATGTACTTCCAATGGTTTACCGAGGTTGAATGTCCGCCGCAGTGATTTGTGGGTCATAATGCTGTGGGCGTATTTCTGTTGGCGTAATGGTGTGGGTTTTGGTACCGCCATTTTATCACTGACCTTTAAGCTGGCGAACTTGTGTGTGTGTCTGTATAGTGACGGATATATATGTGTGGGTCATAATACACATAGCGGCATACCGCTGCTGTCGCGGTATGTTGGCGGCAGGCAGCATGTCGGTAAGCGGCACTTACCACCATTGTCATAATGCGGGCCATTGTATTTTGTTTTCTTTGATAATACTTCATGTATCACTGGTATATTAGTGTTTTGCTTCTGCCTTTGAATTGTGTATATTTTTTAAAGGACTGTTAGATAAGATTTAAAAGTGCTGTCCACTACTAAGGTGGTACATTGTGTCATGGTTATGTTGTATTTGCTGTACGTAAAACAATAATTATCTTTTCATTGTTCTTAGTATCACAGAGAATGAAGTTATTTTTGTGTGAGCTGTTTATAGGTGGTCAAGAATATGTATCTCCTCAAATTTTCTTGGAGCTACTGTGACTCTCCCTATCATTCTTTTGGTGGTAGTAACTATTATTTTTCAATTTGGCATTAAGGGTATCTTTCCTATTAATTTCTCAGGAATGCTTAGAATAATATATTTTAGAAGTGTTCCTTTTGACGCAGAAGAGCTAATGCTTGCTTCCTATAATTCTTTCACTACATTACAAACTTTTACTTCAATTATGTTAGTAGCATGTTTATGTTCTTTTGCACGCTCACCAGTGTCATTAGTGCTAGATCCTCAAAACATTACAGTCATTATTGTAGTACTTAATGTAGTTCCAGTTTTTCTTTCATTGGTAGTGCTCTTTTTAGAATTTGTATAGTACATTTTCCATGCAGTTATGTACATAGCTATATTGGACATTTTGGAATCCATGAATGATATAAATGTGAAACATGCATATTAAATATATTTGCATTTCTGATTATATAAGGTTGCAAAATTCAGACTAAGGGGCCACTTATGAGTTTGGGGGTCAGACCACCAGACTGCTTTGTTGGCAGTTCTAAAAACACCATTGCACTGGCAGTCCCTAGTGTGCCATATTACAACAGAAGCAAGCAGAATCGCCACCTGGCAATTAAAAATGCAGACATACAGTGGCATGACGGTCTTGTAGCTCACCGGTCTGACCTCCAAGGCTGTCAGTGCTGTGGCCAACCACTAAGCCTATTACAAACACACAGTTGCTGTGGCGATCTCCTTTCAGCGGTTAGCTAATGGCAGTCAACCACTCCGGTACACGTTCAGCAAAGTAAGAGAAAAGTGCACATTGGTTGAATTTAAAAACAACACAGTTGATACATATTGGTCCAGTGGACACACCTGAAAAACCCACTATAAAACATACCCTTTCATAGACTACAATCTTTTGCATCTCCCTTGCAAAAAAGACACCAGAGACCACCATTTTGTTCATACTGATAGATAAGCCACCCCTTTTTTCACCATCCCATTTAACACAGTGGACACACTTTTGTCCATTCACTCCCTATTACACCTGCACTGTTATGTAAGTCCCAGTCATCCACTTTAGTTGTCCACCATGTCACATGCCAAAAATCCTTGTTTCTTTGAAGAAGAGTTGAGAGTCATGATGGATGAAATCATAAGAGTAGAACCACAATTGTTTGGAGCTCAATTCCAGCACAGTCCTCTCAGTAAGAAAATGGAACTGTGGCAAAGGATTGTCAACAGAGTGAATGCTGTAGGTACCACCCTCTGCACAAAAGAGGACAATAGGAAGAGGTGGAATGACCTGAGGGGTAAGGTGCATGCCCTTGCCTTGAGACAACGGATGGAGGCCAACAAGACTGGTGGTGGCCCTCCCAGTGCCCCATTAAGACTCTTTTCCTAGGAGGAGAAGGTCGTGGCCATCCTGCATTGTGAAGGCTTGACAGGAATACTTGAGGGAGAGGAGTCTGGAGTTGCCACACACAAACTGTCTCAAAAATGCAATGTCCTGCATGCTCCCAGCTCAGCTTTTGCTATTGTGTTGGTCATGTACTTCATCAACATTCAATTCCCAGAGTATGTGAGATGTTACATTGTCAATGTGTATTGTTGGAACCAATCGCACCATCCCAGGAATCAGTCTCAACATGTAAATGTATGGCCAAACCTAAATGCAGTCTGCCTACAGATATTTAATACCCAATATTTGTCAAGTGTGGGAAGTAGAAGGTGTGACCTGACTGCAACTCCCAAGAAGCCCTCTGTCTGTAATTCTAACCACTAAAGTGGTCAATTGCCCATGTACCCCTGTTTGTTAACCCTCAATTGAAGTGCACTCAGTTGTGAGGCTACCATTTGTCTAGTGTGGGAAGTTGAGGGAGTGACCTGAATGCAACTCCCAGGAGGCCCTGTGTCTATAATTCCAACCACCAGCCCAGTGGTCACTTGCCCATATACCCCTGTTTGTTAACTCTCAATTGAAGTGCACTCAGCTGTGAGGCTACCATTTGTCTAGTGTGGGAAGTTGAGGGAGTGACCTGACTGCAACACAGGGTAAGCAATAACAACCCCCAGCCCAGTGGTCACTTGCTTAAATACCCCTGTTTGTTAACTCTCAATTGAGCCGTACTTAGCTGGGAGGTAGAGGAAGTGACCTGACTGCAACTCCCAGGAGGGCCTAGGTCTGTAAGTCCAACCACCATCCAGTGATCATATGCCCAAATACTACTGTTTGTTAAATCTCAATTGAAGTATATTCACCTGGGAGCGAGAAGTACACAGATCATGCTCAACTCAGAGATGTGCCTGTCTTCCTAGCTCCATCTTGACTTGCTATCCCAAGATTAAACAATTGAGTACATGAATGACACCTAACCAAGTATGCACACCAGGGGGCATATTTATACTTTTTGTGCTTTGCATTTGTGCCATTTTGTGATGTAAAAGTGGCACAAACTTACAAAATATAATTGTATTTTGTAACTTTGCGCCGCTTTTGTGTCAAAAAATGACACAAATGTGTTGCAAAAAAAGTATAAATATGGGCCCAAGTATTCCTAAGTCCTCAAGGATCAATGGTCCAAGGCATATTTTGCCTCTGCACTGTGTTGACGTCATTGTTGGTAAGATGTAATTTTCATTCCATCATCCAAAGTGCTACTGACTTGCACATCTTATCAGTTGCTTGAATCAAATAGGTTACACAAGCTTCCCATATGTTATGTCAAATACTCCAATACAATGGTAACATGGCACAATAGTCTAATCTACAACTTAATAATGTCCAATGTCTCTGCTTACTGTAACACAAAACCTTTGGAGGCAGATGTTGCACTTCATCCAGAAACATTGTACTTCCCTCATTAACATGTGAGGCTGCCACTGAGTACACAAATGCCACTGAACAGAAACCCACTACCCCTGGATGAAGCCCTTAGTGATGATGACACTCCTGGACTTGTTGACATGGCGGATGCTCCTGGCTCATCTGGGCAACCTGGTCAGATGACAACAGTGAGTATCACTCTGCCCACAATGTCACCTCCCAGCCCTGCACCATCAAAATCCCAGGCAGCAATGCAACCCCAACCTGTGTACCTAGCACAGTTTCTACCATCTTGTGCCTCCGAGTCCTGGATGCTGAGGTGCAACTCACCACTCCTGACACAGAGGGTCCAGGACCCAGTTGCAGAGGGCACCCTGTGACAATTGCACAGGCTTGTGGGGGTAGGGTGCATGAGAAGGGTGCTTTGGGCCAGTGAATTAGGGCCTCTGGGGCCGTCGACGGCCAGGATAAAATCAGCCATGTCTTGGGGGGGGGGGTCTATCAGGACAAGGCGAGATGGACCAAGTATTGACTAAACTTCGGGAAATGACGCAGCTTCAGAGTGCCATGAGTAAAAGAATGGATGCCCATAACAATTAAATGGGCAATCTAGCAGGGGTGCTGAGGGGGATCAACACTACCATGAGCAGTGCTTTTACCACACCATACACCCCTTCCTGTGTGGGAAAAATATCACACCAAAGTGCATCTGCAGCAGCCATAGGAAGAGAGGCCCTGCAAGAGGCACAAACACCTCTGCAGCAGATGATTCCCCCCCTCCAGCAAAGGTGGGGGGGGATCAGCAAGGGGCATCCAGCAAAGTACCCAGGAGGTGCTGATGGCAAGACACCTACCCCTGCCAGCAATAAAACTCTCTCTTAATGTTCTCCTTTTGTGTCATATATGGACTGATCCACATACTATTTCCACAGGGAAAAATATATTCTGGATTTTGGACTTCAAATGGCGTGGCATCTACTACAATGATTTCATTTCACCATGACTGACCCCTTTATTTTGCATTTTGTTAATTCCTGTCACAAATAGTTTCTGTTAGTAGTAGCATTGCAATAAATTCATCTGTCTCAAATTCATTGTCTGGTGTCTTTAAATTCACATTTAGCCATGTAGATATGTCAGACCATGTAAACCATATGATGCATATCCAATGTACTTGTGCAAGCAGGGATATGTTGCATGTGACAGCAACCATTCCACACAAACACATACATACAAGTGTCTTGTCAAAGGAGAATCTTATTACAATGTTCAATGCATAGGCTGTCAAAGTGTCTGAAACACAGCAAATCATACATGATTGAATAATACTTGTTAAATTATCAAATTTACAGGTACAGACATCCAGACCATGGAAGGAAGGGATTTATCAGACACTGTCCTGTGGAATAGGCAAAAATTTAAGTGGTTGATGTCATCAGCAGGAACAAATTGCCTACCACACAAAAGTAATCCAACATCAGATACTGCAGGACTCAGAATGATGGCAGTAGAACCGTTTCTAATCACAAGATCATTACAATCCAGTGCAAATGTCAATGATGTGGCACAGGCACTGGGGCCTACAATGATGAAACACATCAAAAACTACACATAGTTCATACAAAGAGTGCTTAGCCAATGTGGAGGGAAACTAACATGATTTTGGCTTATGACTACATATTTTCTGACCACATGATGAGACACATGATGCAAGCTGTCTTGGCATAGGGCTTCTAAACCCATTGTCTGTGACCCACCTTTCCTGGAACAATCCATGTTTAGGTCGTATATCCAAACAGCATAACATACCTACCAATGTCCCAACTCTGAAATGCCCATATGAAGATGTCATGGTGAAGGTACCAGAACTAAGAAGAAAATAAGGAATATAGCTATGAAACTATATATATAACACAAGCCCCAAAGCAAACATCTGGAGAATAAAGTAATTTTCAATAAACGTAACACAAACAAATCAACATTATCAAGATGGGTCAAGATCTACCTCATCAAACACCCTTTGGTTGATTTTACTGAGCATCATGTCCCTAACTATTTTCAAGATTTTACCACACATGTTATTACAACTGCAGTTCATTGTGCAGTCAAAATCATGACATCACATGACATAATAACACTCATGAGAAAAAGCTATTGATGAGATCTTGTAACAAGTCAGCTCCTTCCTCTTCACCACTATCATCTTCATTTGACATTTCAGGTTATCACCCAGTGGTTCCGCAGGTTCCTCCTCCTCTGGGATGTAAGGGATATTTCTCCACAGGGTGATGTTATGGAGCATACAGCATGCCGTAATGATCTGACACACCTTTCTAGGTGAGTAGAGGAGGGCTCCACCAGTCCTTTACAGACAATTAAGTCTGGCCTTCAGGAGCCCAAAAGCCCACTGCAATGCCCACTATGTTCTTACATTGGCCTCATTGAGGTGGACTTCCCCTGGTGTAGTTGGATTCCTCAGCGGCGTCAATAACCAAGGACAGTGTGGATAGGCTGAGTCTCCTGTTTAGGAATGAGGCATAAGTGCAACAATGAATCACTCACTTCATGATCGTAGTACCTGACATTTCTCACAGAAAATCAGGACAGATGTGACTTACTAACCAGTCAGGCCCTCTCTGTTTGCAGTTGTGACATTAGCTGAGATATGGAGCTGTTCCGCATTACAAAGGAATCATGGGCTGAACCAGGGCACAGATATTTGCGAAGTACCCATCCACCAAGCAGAAACCATGCACTTTGATAGAATTGAAGTTTTTCTTGTTGCGATAGACTTGCTCACTGGCCTGCCGTGGCAACAAGGCAACATGTGTGCCATCAATGGCTCCCACCACATGTGGGAGGTGAGCAAAACCATAGACCTCAGTCTTCATATTGCCTAAATCCTCAAGTCCAGGGAACCTGACATAGCTGTCAATGTGTTTCATCATTGTTGATAGGACATCTCTTAACACAAGACTTGACATAGGTTGGGGCATACCACCCGATATGGCGAATGTATATTGGAAGGGCCCTGTGGCCAGGATGTGCAATACAGTCATGAGTTGAACAGTGAGTGGTATGCAGGTTGGATTACTGTTTTCAGGCATCAGATCTGGCCCCAACTGACTACATAAATTCACAAATGTTTGCCTAATCAATGGTACTGTTTTTTGATGTAACATTCTTGCATGGTTTGGAGGTCTGGCAATGGGCGGCATACTGGCCGTTGCGGCCGTCTCTGTCTCCCAGGGTACCTGTCTTGAAAATACATGAGTTGGAGAATTAGTCACTGCTTCCACACCAACATGCATGATGTATAGAAACAAAATCATGTGACAGAGCATTTCTGACCATTAATATATTACACCCAGTACACATCACAGCTATCAACTACACAAGGGTCAAATGTGACCCCCATGGTTGTCAACACCTGTGTCCACAACATAGATTTGGTCAACACCCAACTATCTGCTCCTCAAATGACCCTCAAAATTCAACAGTCTTTTTCGACTCCAAAATACCCTTATCGGCAGTGGACAGTGCACCAAGTCAAAATGCTGTCTGTTCCCAGCTGCACACTACTCTGGGATTGTGTAGTATAACCTACTCATCAAGGCTGATTTGGAATGTTTTTGATGATTTGACACATATATTGGTGTTGTGAAGGGCCCAATACTGTATTTCAACTGCCAAAATGGCAGATGCCTGACCTACTTCACTGGACATTAGGAACTGCCCACTGCCGGCAGCGGAAGTTGATTGCAGGGTGGGCAGTTCCAACTGCAGTGGACACAGCCATAGGCTAACTTTGTTGCCTGTGGTAGTCGTGGGCCAATGGCTGTTCCCGTTGATGGTGATGACCACATATGTGTCATACATGTAAATTTGTTTTGCAAATTCACTCACTTGACTCCTGGCACTGCTACCATCAACACCTCTACCACTTCAACTGCTGTGTGCCACCTCTGGGAGCATTCATGCCGGGTCAATCAGGTTAAAGGGCCCCTGCCTTCTGTCCTGAGGAGCTGGAGAGGCTCGTTGTTGAGGTCCTTTCCCTGTGTGATCAGCTCTTTGGCTCACCAGAGGAACAGGTAAGAACCTCATAGGCATATTTGACACTGATCAACCCCACTCTTTCCTTCCTAATAGGCTACAATATGCCTCTGTGTGCTAGCTGGACATTTTGGGTGCCTGTTGTCACATTTTGGGCGCAATACATGGGATGTACATTGTGCAAGTAGTTTAAAATAGTACCTATGTATTTCAGATAACAATGTGTTGTGTGAAGTGTGAAAAGGCCTAGATCCTCCTTGTGTTGCATTCATATATCCAGGCAGGAGTCGTGGCAGCAATACAATTACATATCTGTGGACACGATGGTTGTAAATTTCAAAAGACATATATGTGCAGCACAGCATTAGCTTTGTATGTATACTTTTTGAGTCATTTGAGAATTTTGTTAGTAAAGTGTATGGTCCCACAGAGCACTCAGCCCACATCTGGTCTTGGCAAACTGTTGTATGATAACCATATGAAAATCACTGTGCCCTTCAGCGTGCCACACAAGCCATAACCCACATAGGGGATAGTCACATGATGTACTGTCACGCCTGGAAGTGATGAAAATGTGAGTGGAATATAGGTTCTGTATGGTCAGCCTGCAGAGACAAGGGCCTGTCATATGTATGTAACAATATGGGACATAGGCCAGGCTGGGGTAGAGTAATTGTGGTTATGCTACTGTGGCACCAGGCCCACTCCCTGTAGACTTGCAAATCTTGGCATGTGTTCACTATGAGTCTCCAGTGGCAAGACTTCGCCTGAAGGCCTTTGCCCATTGACTACATTAGGATGTGTACTGAGGTTCACTCCATGACATAGTACATATCTGCATTTTGCCTCATTGTCAATGTATGTCATTAGCTTATGATAGGTACCTTACTACCATTGCTCTTTTGTCACTGTTACATAAGATATATTTGTCCAGTGCAGGCATATTGCAGAAGTGCTAAACAAACAGTGCAGATATTTGATTGAGTCCGGGGAGGGAATGCCATGTGACTCATTAGCTTGGTTATATGCACCCAATCAGACCAATATGACCTAAGTATGTTGGATGGCATCTCTGTGGAATTGCCACATAAGGTAAAAGGTGTGATCTTTGCTACTAGTACATACCACACAAACCCACCCTTAAGTGGTATGAGTTAACATTGAGTAGCTCACATGTCCACACATGAATAGGAAAGAGACTTTTCATGCCACCCATGGCAGCCATTTCATTGTCATTTAAGTGTTAGGGTGAGGTCTGTACAATGGTAGTTGCCTGTAGGGACTGTATAAATTCAGTCAATATTGCTGGATACGTCTGTCCAGTCGGGTCCAAGGACTTCATCCTTCAGAATGCCACAATGGTGTGTTGTGTGTCATTGTGGCTCACATCACAGTGCCTGTTGCTTGAGTCTGGGTTAACTGATGCCAGTAGACTTTCTTAGTCAGTGTAGGCCATGAGCAGGGTAGTGGGTTAGTCTGCAGATCAATCCAAAAGAGTGTAGTCGTGTCCCGATAATTATCGGCATGTGTGCTTTACACTTGTGCTGTATTTACAATTATAAAAGTTTTGTGGCTGGTGTTTCTGAAATGTATGTGACACAACCATTTGGGCAACAAAATAGATATGTAACCTTTTGATTTGTCTCTTGCTTGAATACAGGTCAACATCCATCAGAAGAAGGGGATTTGGAGAGCCATAGCCCAGAAGGTGTGGACCTTGGGCGTCCACAGCCGGTGGAGCACCCACTGTCGGAAGGGGACATGGAGGACCTGGGACGCTGGGACTGGAAAATTGCAGAGGTCCAGCTGGGGCTGTCCTCTCAACGTGGGCAGGGCACATTTTGGACCCTGGCCCCCCTAATGGCCTGCACACTGGTGATGACCTACCCCGAGGTTGATGGGCATTTGTGGGGAGCAAAGCAGCAACAAGGGGGTGAGTCCTGGACATATTCTTGCCTGTTACATTGCCATGTTGATGTGTTAGAGTCTGCCATCTCCTCCTGAACATTGGAGATTGGCTGTGTGTCACACACAAGATGAGAGATTGTTTGTGTAGCAATGGTAGTTGGTCCATGCTGATGTGCCTTGCCTGTTGGCCCAGTGAGGCAGGACACAACCAGGCAAAAACACACCCAATTAGCTCTCCAGGGTGAAAACATGATTGAATATAGTGATCAATCTGGTCAATTTGTTGTTGTGGATGTCATTTATGCCCAACAGTTTACTTGTCTTCAGTGTGTCAGCACAAACAGCATGGATTAATAGATAACTGTACTCATCCATGAGCCTCCTAAATGAGTTTATTGGCATCTGTCCCCCACAGGCCACTTGTCTTCAGTGTGAAGGTTGCCATCATGCATGTGACAGAGCATACATTGCCCTTTGGGTGCAGTCTGAGATCAATACTTTGCCTTGGTAAGTAGTGATTGTCCAGTGACATAGTTTTGTTTGACATCTCTGTTGCCATCATTCCTTGTGGCTTCATGTTAGCATGTGTAACTTTCACTTTTGCAATATCGTTTTCACTGCAGTTTCATGCATGGTCCACCTGTCTTCATGAGATAATGTCTGATTCCCAACACATGTCTGGAATTGGACATATGTGATGGTGCTACAGTGCATGTGGTGCCACAGACAAAAGTGTGTCACCACTGATTGGTGTCTCACATTTACCCTCACGTGTCATTGTGTAGTGTAGCCATTTTTTATGTAGCTTTATGCGCATTTGCTTAAATTGTTAGGCCTCCGTGCACTTTGCCCTAGATGCATTTTATTTAACCTCGCACTGTTATTTTTACAATAACCAGTTTCACGGTCTTGTTTTATTTCCTTCTATCACACTGTTTAGCTTACTTCAGCACTGTGTTCGCAAACAATGCATTCTTGCTCATTCTGTGCTTCAGTCAAGGATACAGTCTGGTACATTAACGATAGATGTGGTAGAAGTTTAGTCTTTATGGTTCGTAGACAGTACACATTCTTACGCAGGAACATCGGGGTGTTAGTTCACATCAATGGTATAAAAACACTTTCTAGTCCCAGTACACGTAAGAGGGAGATTCCAACCAGGAACCCAAAACTAGATGCTGACTGCCCTGTTGGAGATGCTGATCCAGATCACAGGCCTTTGCTCAGGTATGAGGGTTGATGTCCTCCCGGGGAAACCAGAAAGGCAGGCTTAGAGCTTCACACGCTGTGCTCGAAATATAACATAGAGAGAACATCATTTAGTTACAATATGATAGCCTTATTTTTATGTTTCACTCTCCTCGTTACTATTGCCATCTTACTGTGTTGTATGGTTCACGCTTTGTTATCTAAAATGCAGTTGTTTTATTAAACTAATCTTTAAAACTCAAACTGCCTTTGTCATTTATATATGAGACCTCACTTTGTATGAGAGAACTGGTTGTGACCTGAGTAACCACGACTTCCCTGGGAAGTACTAAGATGTCATGCGCTCGGCTGCCCAAGTGTCTCTTCCCTTCAGGAGAGATGAGGCACTGCTAGTTAGCCGGAGCATAACCCAGATTTAGAGTGACAAGGGTCCTTCACCGTGGGTCAGACTTAGTCCCCCACACTGTGAACGATCTTGTTGCCCAAAAATCCAGTAGTCTCATTAGGATAATGAGAGCCTACGTGACAATTGCATGTCATTTGGTATGTACGACTGCAGTAGCAATGAAGGGCGTGGCAGGTAGGACTACAGATTTTACCCTCAATATCCTTTTCCATGCAATTGATGTAGATTCATTTATCAACATGTTTAGTACATGTTAAATGATGAAGGTTCATTACCAAAATGTTGACATGCATCAGGGAGTGACTTGCAGTAATATGGGAATTATATGTGGTTGTGTACAACCATTCATTGGAGGAAATCTGTGTTTTCATGACAAAAAGAGACAGTTATATGCCTTCCCATTGGACAACGTGGGCCTTCCACAGGTCCTTGTGAGTTCCTGGGCCTCTACAACATTAACTGTACCATTTGCTTCTATTGATGATATCAGAGTATGGTATTGTCCGGAGTACCAATCAAGATAGGTGATTTCCCTGGGGCTACCTGATTCATTGTGGTGTGGATTTTATAGACATATCTCCATGACATCTTGTCTAACTTGTGTACAGTGTACATTTCTGTGCAAGATGTGTTATCTATCTGGATAACATTAGTACAACCTCCAGGAGTCCATTTCAACAATGTAAATATAGTGAAGTGACCATTGTTGATTTTTTTCCATTGTAACATGTGTCTATTCATGTCACTTTCCTCTGGCTACTGTACTTCCTTTGGCATCATGGCTGGATTATATGGCCAGCATGTCTTCATGATGTGGCATCTGAAAAATAGTGGTATGCATGACCTTGTGTGGGATCTGTGGAATTGAACTTGGCATTGTCTTACTATTGTGTGACAACAGGTAACTGAGGGATGCTATATGAGGCTAAACATTGAAGGTGAAGAGGTCTCCTACTTGTTCATGGGTACTATGATTGCACAACTTCACCCATGTAATTGGAGCTGTCTGTGGGCAACTGTTGACAGTTCATGTATCATGCATGCATAAGGTATGGCAAATATTGTAGCCACTTTGTTGGACCTTATGGCTGGTGGCTACTGTACATTGTGATAAGGTTTGCCAATCACAGCTGTTGTTTGTTTAAGTGTGATCAGGCTCATGTAGTGATCCTATTTATTTTGTTCAATTTCAGCATCATCCCAGGCAAGCAGAGAGGTAGGGTGGAGCCAAGAGGGGAAGCCTCTGGTCGCGGAGGGTGAGAGGAGAGCCATGGAGGACACAAGATCAACGTCGTCATCTTCAGGTTCTTCTTTCGGTTGCCACTCCGTGGTGGTGACAGACCCATCAGGACCTGCTCCTGTCCATCCTCGTCCACTACCTCAGTTCCATCTCCACCCTCCCTGTTGGTCCACACTCAGTTGGCCATGCCCGCTTAACCTAGAGGGTGGGCGTCTCCTTTGCCCCAGGCACCTCACCCCTAGCTCCTGTTTGCCCTGCTGTCCTGAGTGAAGAGGCAATTGACTTCCTGAGGAGTATCTCAGTGGGTCAGACTGCCATTCTGAATGCCATCCAGGTGCATGGCAGCCAGCTCCAGCAGATGGATGCATACCTGAAAGGAATTCCTAGTGTGATGTCTGGTCTACAGAGGTTTTCCAGACTCTGGCCTCCTCACTGATGCCAGCCACCCCCCCACAATCCTTGCCCCCACCACCTTCCTCATCTCCATCCAATTTCCCTATTCCCCTACCTGTCCCAAGGACACAGACACATCTGCACGCACCCTCCTCAATCCACACAACCAGCACACAAACACAAGATGCACAAGACGCACTGGCACGCAAACACTCAACTGTCACTCTTGCACAACATCCACCATTCCCACAGACAACACCTCCTCATCGACCCACACACCACAACTGCCATACTCACAGACACCACCTCAACACCCACTGACACATCCAAACACCCACTGACACATCCAGCACATTCACCATCCCCCAGACACCACTTCAGCACCCACAGACACAGCCACCACATCCACCATTCCCCCAGCCACCGCCCCAGCGTCCACAAAAAACCCATTACATCCACCATACCCCCAGACACCACGCCAACACCCACCACATCCACCATACCCCCAGACACCACCCCAACCCTCACAAACACAGCCACCACATCCACCATACCCTTAGACACCACCCCAACACTCACAAACACACAGCCACCACTCCCAAATTTTCCAGCACCTCCACCTCGCAGATCCACAATAAACACAAATGCCCACACTCACACATGCAGGAGAAATCACCCAAACCCAAGCATTTCTCAGACACGCACACACCAGCAGCATCAACACCCACAGGCAAGACAATCACTCCTTCAACCTCCCAACCCCTAACCCCTTCTGCAGACCCTTCTCATTTTCTCAAAGAAAGTTTCCTTTTGACCTTGCCCTTACTCATGTGATTCCCCCACCCAAAATCAAGAGAACCCCACCCACATCCCAAACCATCCCTTCATCATCCAAGTCCTCCCCTGTCACATCTGCCGGTCAAGGTTTAGTTCCAGTGGGGCTGTCTGCATTGAAGAGTTAATGGGACAAACAATCCCAGAAGGGGTCCGTCTGTAGTGCATACATCGTCTTTGAAAATGTGTTGAAATGGCAAAAAATAATATCTGATTTGGGATTTATTGCTGGCAGGTGATTTCCAGTAATGAAGTCTGAAGTAGCTAAAAGACAATGCTAGCCACTCATTTTACAGGCCCTGATTACCTGTCCTTGAGCCCAAATAATAGACACAAAAAGATAATTTGGAGAAACGGAGTAAGAACAATTGATCTGTATACTGTAGTAATTTATTCTTGAACTGAATTACGCACACACCAGCAGCATCAACACCCACAGGCAAGACAATCCCTCCTTCAACCTCCCAACCCCTAACCCCTTCTGCAGACCCTTCTCATTTTCTCAAAGAAAGTTTCCTTTTGACCTTGCCCTTACTCATGTGATTCCCCCACCCAAAATCAAGAGAACCCCACCCACATCCCAAACCATCCCTTCATCAACCAAGTCCTCCCCTGTCACATCTGCCGCCTCCCTGCAAGCAGCCATACTCCCCCTTCCTGGAGTGCCCCTAATGCGCCATCCCTATTTTGCAGGCATTGTGTACATTGCGAGCTTTGGATATTTGTATCACAGAATATTGTGCATCCTATTGACCATCCATTATGTTGCAATGTGGGTGATATGTGTAGGTCCATCACAGGGATAATTCATGGAAGGTGTGTTTGGATTAAATGACACATCCATACATATGTGTCTTCAATAAAATAATAGTCGATGACATGTGAGCAATGCGAGGGTGTCTGTTTAATAATGTATGATACTGATGTGGTGCTGCTGTTGTGTGACACAATGTTCTGTACAATTCACTGTCCCTGAAACTGGGATCCGCAGATGCATGGTTTTGTGGAGTGAGGCAGTGCAGTGTCAGTGACCTGCCCAAAGGGAGTGTCATGTGGCTGTGGTTGGGTCATTCGTTGTGAACAAATCTGACCCAGGACACATAGTGTACCCCACATACCAGGCGGATGGTGGCATGATGATCTGTTTGTTGAGTTTCGGAAAATGGGTAGGTGTGTGATCTTACCATTTGTTGTGTCCACGGCACCATGGATTTTGGGCTTCATCTATGAGCATCGGCAGCTGCAGGATTTGTGTGATCAGCTCCATGGCTACAAGGATGTGTGACACTGTCTGCAGGTGACATCCTTCATTTAATATTGTAAAACTAGTAAAAGAGCAAGTGCAGTCAGTGAATAGAGGTGTCATGTCACATATGCAGTTTAATAGAAGTACTACTTCATTCCCCTTCACCTAATGGGAACATCATCATCTAACTGACACACACAAACAAAACAATGCAACTATCCATTAAATATCATAGCCTTTGTGAACAACCTATTTAAACAATGGCACAGGATGTAATATTGTACATGAAAGCCAAAGGTTGGAGGGGCTGAAGCAAAATTGATGCTCTCCTTGTAGTTCTTATCGCACTCTTTTGAAAATTTTGGGAAATTGGGATTTTCAGGCAGCTACAGCTGAAAAAACAACAACAATTGAATAGGACTTTAAAGCAAACGGTTTCCATTTGAGAGACAGGGAGCATTTTCTTGGAAACGAAAATTACAGAAAATTACAGATTTGTTGGTAAAATTATACAGCGCACCTCCTGCTGGTTTAGTTCCAGTGGGGCTGTCTGCATTGAAGAGTTAGTGGGACAAACAATCCCAGAAGGGGTCCGTCTGTAGCGCATACATCGTCTTTGAAAATGTGTTGAAATGGCAAAAAATAATACCTGATTTGGGATTTATTGCTGGCAGGTGATTTCCAGTAATGAAGTCTGAAGTAGCTAAAAGACAATGCTAGCCACTCATTTTACAGGCCCTGATTACCTGTCCTTGAGCCCAAATAATAGACACAAAAAGATAATTTGGAGAAACGGAGTAAGAACAATTGATCTGTATACTGTAGTAATTTATTCTTGAACTGAATTACAAAAATGGTAAATGAAAATGACTACCTTGTAAATGGAGTATCATTAAACCTTTTTGCTGCCACAACTTCAAATGCATAAAAATTAACAAAGACACCTAATGATATTGTAAAATGCACAGAACAAAAGCAGTTCTGCTGAAAGTAGGGAAGCTTTAGTCATTTATGGCCAGAAGCAGGAACCCAAAAAACAGCGATTTGGAAATAGCGACTCCATGCAAATCTCTATTTCCGACTCGCAAAACAAGACACCAGGAAAAATCGCTATACCAAATAGCGATTCGGTGCGGAGTCGCACTGCAATTTGCGACCTCGCATTTTGCAAGGTTGCTATTTGCGACCTCGCAATTTGCGAGGTCGCAATTTGCACAAGGGTGTGGCCAGGTGTCGCAAATTGCGACTGACTCGCAAATTGCACGCAGGTGCAAATTAAACGTTTGAAAAACCCACTTCCTGGTTCTGAGTGGTGACATCAGAACCAGGAAGTAACCCCATGGAACAGGGAGGAGCCCACCCAGCCCAAAAAGCAGAGTCACACCCAGGTGAGAGGAGCTGCAGCAACAATGGCTACACAGGAGAAGGAGACACCCAGTGCAGGCAGAAAATGAAAACTTAAGTTTTCAGAGAAGGAGTTGGAGGTGCTCACTGAGGAGTGCTGCCTGCACCATGATGAGTTATTTGGAAAGGCAGCAATGAGTGTCCCTGACAGCCACAAAAAGAAAATCTGGCAGGACATCCTCAACAAAATAAATGCCATTGGAGTCAGCCACCACACCCTGGATGAGGTCCGCCAAAGGTGGTGTGACCTTTGCTCCAGGACCAAGGAAAGGGTGGCGGAGCGCATGAGGGAGATGCGTGGCACTGGAGGAGGGCCATCTACTGTACCACCCCCTACAGCCATTGAAACCATGGTGGAGACCACTCTGGAGCCTGAGGCTGTACTTGGCATCGGAGACCTAGACAGTTCAGCACCAGGAACATCCAAAAGTAAGTACCAAAATTAACGTATCTACACCAGCCTATGCACCATGCACACAATCACAGTACATATAAGCATGCACCTACAGATTAGCTCCATTCCCAGTTTTGCAACCTATGGAACAGTGTATTATGGGCAATGTAGTCGGTAGTCCAAATATAGGGAAATGTCTATTCTGAGGCATCAAACATATGTGAGGCACTGACAGTGTATCCCCTGTGTCCCACAGGTCTCCCACAAGGACTCCCCAACAGTGCCACTGTGCAGGGAGAGGAACAAGGCACTGACACACAGGAGGAGGCTGCCACAGACACCGCAGGGGAGTGCAGGACAACACCATCCATCCAATCAGCACAAGAGGACATGGATGCTCCTGCTCTGGGTTTATAGGCAGCCATTGTGACACCGGGGCCAATGCCTAGGGAGAGTCAATCACAGAGATCAGCTGGGTCGGAGCGTAGACGACAATGCCCAATGCAGTCTGCGCGTAGGGAGGATGTTACCGATGAGGAATTGTTGGGACTGGAGGCATCCTTACTGCAGAGTCACCGGCTGCAAAATAGACATATGGGGTCAATGAACCGTAACCTTACAAGACTGCAGAACACATTCACGCATGGGTTTGCAAATGTGGACAACCAGTTTACTACAAAGAACGCTCACATGGCTAACCTGACCACCTCCATAGACAACTTGGTCAGGGAAATGGTGGCCGACAGGGCACAAGCATGGCGCAGGGCCCTGTTTCGACAGGCTAAATGTGTCTATAGGGCACCTGGCTACCACTACAACCTGCCTGTCAAGGTGCACAGTCAGCCTGCAAGTTGAACTAGGCCATTTTGCAGTTTATGTGGTTAGAGGACTTGGCCGCATCAGCCATGCAGTGGACCTGCTGGAGACCAGACAGGCAGCAAGGGGCATTGGGAATATCCCATAGTACAGTGAGGAGATCTCCAGTGTCAGTAGTGTCTGCCACTGATGCACATGTGTTGCGGAGTAGCAGTGCCCACCAGGGATCAGGGGACTAACCTGGAGTGAGCCATGGTGGCTGCAGTCACAGGTGGCTGTGAGCTACTAATATGTGGTGTGACACAGGCACATGCACTTAATGTGTCAGACTACACTTTTGTTTTTCATTATGTAGTATAGTTGACTGTTGTTTACACATTGTAGTCCTGCAATAAAATGGTTAATTTGGTGAACTATACAACTGTGGGATGTATTATACCAATTAATTTGATACCAAACTGAAGGTATCTGACACTTAAGGGGACTTTCATATTTAAAATAAAGTCTCCCTATTTGAGCCTATGGACTACAGCCATTCACTACAATGAGGGAAAAACAAATGTGGCTATTTTACCTCACCAGGGTTTATAAAACAATTTTATAAGGTCCCTGCTTTTAGTTACATGGCACCCAACCCTAGGGGCACATAGGGCACGACTTTGGGTTATATATGTAAAACAAAAAGGTAGTTTAAGACTTTAGAAGAACTTTTAATTTGCATACACCTTTAGTTTAAACGCAGCCAGCAAGGCAGTCCTGCCTTTAAAATGACACTGGGCACCTCAGCAGTGCACCTATGATGCACTACCTCTACTGTGGTCCCTGAACCTACATGCCCTACCCTATAATAGGGGTATATAGGTAGGTTGATAATGCTAATTTTAATTAGAATAATTTGCATACCCACTTTACACAGAGCACTGGTCCTGGGACTGGTAAGCAGTACCCAGGGCACAGCCAAGAGTCAGTAACCACCAGTATCTGTCCACAATGTTTGGGGGTGACCAGGGCAAAAAGGAGGACTTTACTACAACAGCACTTTAGCCTTTCTCTAGAACAATGCATGTGTACTCATTTCAAATTTAAATAAACATGCTCTACTGTAGGAGCTCTTTCTTAACTTGGTGCTTCTATATGCAGCCTTTTCCATGTGCCCAGTGTTTCCCTGTTCACCTTCTACTTTACCGACTGTTGTCTTCATAATCCTTGCAAATTTAATTTTACCCAATCACATTAAAAAAACGTCCAGCCAAAATACAACTGGGGTTCTGTAAACAACATCTGCAAGGCCAAACTCTCTCAGGCCTTTTAGTTTCCTAGAACTTGTTATTTCTATTTTAATCTCTTTCCTAACCTGGTCTCTGCAGCTGGTTTCCTCAGATCATTCTCCCAGAAAGTGTGCCCATTTAATCTGTACAACAAGTCACTTTGATTTTATTATTAGCAATTTGTTTCACCTTTACTATGTCACACTGTACCACTACCATTAGATTGGTCTATTTTAGGCTATCAGCTGTTTGTTATTCTGCACTTCATGCAGCTTTGGCAATAGCTGTGGCCACCCCATATCACCAAAATTGTGCAGGAAATTGTAGCATCACCATAGGAGAAACCTAACTGCCTTTCATAAGATATCCCATATGGGTAATTACCAAACCATCTCATTATGGACTGGTTGCATATCCATATAACTCATGCCATCTTGGTCCCTAATAAATCCTCTGAAAATGATGCAAGCAAATCAATGGAAATGGCTCTGTCTCCTAACCTGTTCAACATTACCCCTTGTATAAGATTAGAGCTTGGGTGACTTCCATCTCCCTAGACCCATTATTTCTTGGGATCTTGTATTCATTGTGACTACCTCTGTAGCTTCCCCTGTCCTAAGCTTGTGTGACCAACACTCTTGTGTGGAAGTTTGACTTCCTTCAAAACCTTTCTCGTCACTGTCAGAATGTGACCACTTTACTCCGTTATTTCGTATTTTTGTGTAAAGTAGTTCCTTTCATGCCACTGTAACGCACTATTGCCCACACAAAAAGCAGTCTGTGGTTACCCGATGTGTGCTGACTCACAAACTCACCAAGTCTTGGCCATCATCCATTTCATCCATGCACCGTCTTGGTAAGCCTATGATCTGTGCCACTCCGGTTCCTGGAAAGGCCATGCAATGACTGTCGAGAACAGCACCCTTGATACCGACCCCAATGCTGTGACTAGTTTCCTGAAAAATTCCATTATTTTTGGTATCAAGTGTCTTTTTCTCTCCCTGTTGGTCAAATTCAGCTGTCTCTACACCTTGCGTTTTGCATCATTGATCTGGTCAGTGTTCTGCGAGCAACAGCACACCAGTTCAAGGCTCTGAAATCTGCTACTCACAAACTGTTTTACCTTTCCCTTTACTAGATTAGTTCAAATGTTGTCGGTCCTCACCCATTCACTGCATCACATGTACTTTTTCCAAGCCTGCCAACTCAGTAAAGCCTTTCTCACTACTTTCACCTCGACCCTCCCCTTTTTCTGTATTGCACCCTTTACCCCACTGTTATACTCTAAACGAATTAGGGCCAGATGTATGAAAGCTTTTTGCTTTCGCAAACGGTGTGAATGGCCGTTTGCGAATGCAAAAAGCCTTTTCAGAATGTATTAAAGGCATTCTGAAAGCAATTTTAAGGAATCGCTAAAACAGCGATTCCTTAAAATTGCGACCCTGTTTAGAGAGTCACAAATTGCGACTCTCTAAATAAGAAATCGCAAATAACGATTCCTTATTTGCGATTTCTAAAGCACATGTAAGAAGCAATTCCTAAATGCGAATTAGGCATTTAGGAATCACTATTTACCACCAGGTTGAACCTGGTGGTAACCATGTGCAAATTGTAAAAATGCATTTAAAATGCATTTTTAAAATTTACATGTAAAGCACAGATGCCCTTTTGGCATGTGTGCACCTTACATATTGTAAAACATTATTTTGGGGTGCAGCAGAGGGGGCCTTAGGCCTCCAGCACCCTGGGGTTTTGTATTTCCGAAAATACGATTTCCAGTTAAGAAATTGCAATTTTGGAAATGCAAAAAATTCGCATAGGTGCGAATGGGGCCGGTATTGCAACTTGCGATTCGGTAATAGCATTTGCAATTTTTAAGAAATCGCTATTACCTATTCGCAAATGTGATACATTGCATTTTGCGAATCCGAAATAGCAATTTCTTAAAAATCGCTATTACCGACACACAAAAGGCCTTCTTGGTACATCTGGCCCTTACTCTCTTGTCTCTGCCATTCTCCTGCTGTTTGTTCTCTCTTCCTGTTGCTTCTGTGCGCTCTCTTGTATCTCTGTTAGATATCAATCATCTCTCATCTTCCCACCCCATTGGGCCGCTACCCCATTAATGCCCCTTGACAATGACCTCTCACATTCGTGTTCTCACAACTCCATTGGATGGATTACCATCTCTCACTCAGCCTTTGAGTTTCCCATGACTATTGTCACCCTCTCTCTGAACTTGGTAATCTGGTCCTGGCAGCTTCTCTCCTCACTTTGGCTTACTCATTCATCACAGACTCTGCCTGTCAGTAACAGCTGGACAGCCAGCTGTCTGTACCATGTGCATGTGCTCCCTTATCCAGGAGTTTGGATTGGTTGAACATCCAGCATGAAAAGAAGCAGTCCATTACAATGTTTTGTGCCCATTGCTAAATGTAAACTGGGCCAGCCACTGCTTTCTCCATGGCTCCCACTGTACACACAAAGCATCTAATGTATAAACATCATGACTAAAAGCTTACATTTCAACAAAGATTTAACTATCTTTGATGTAGCCAGTACAAAAGCATTGGGGCCCATGCATATGAAGGGGCCACTGCACCCAAATTACGTCTGTCTTTTGTTACCCGCTTTGGGGCTAGTTTTACCCATTTTTTCTTGATTGCACTGGGGCCTATGGAAAAAATGCTATACAAATGTTAGGCACCCAGAAAACAATATACAGCAGAAGCTTGTTTAGAGATAGCAAATGTCCAGATACTTGATGGTGATGCCTTCTATCTAATGATGGCACCTTGCTGACACATGAACTCATGACACACCCCACATGCCCATATCCACATTAGGTCTTCTCCCTCCTGGTCTATGGCAGATGGGGAGGACCAAGAAGTGCAGGGCAGGTCAAATCACAACATAAATGTTCCACAATTAGATTAGGAGGACATGGGATTAGAGAACAGAGAGTTGGGGCTTTATATTGTAAAATACAAGGGGATCTCATAGATGTGCTTTATGTCTTCTGTTCTCTTCTTCCTGCTAAGAGTAAGAAGAATCTGCAGAGTGTGGTTTGGTGCCGCTTCAAGATGGCAGCAGCATGAGGAGCTCCATGGCAGACACAGGGAAGAATCAGCCCGACTCTGGCACCGCAGACCTAACACTGCACAAATGTCAAGAAGAGTTGTGGGAATCTCATAGCTCTCTGCAGGTTTGTTTTTCAATGCACTGGCATGACATTTTTGGCTTACATAAGTGGGGTTGTTGACTGTGATGTTGCTTCCACCTTTTTGAATCTCAATTTCCATTTCTATTTCCTCACAAACAAGGTACTTTTAAGTTCAATGCTGCATATTTCTCCTGTTTGCTGAATTTCCTGCTAATACCTCATATTGAATACATAGCAATGTTTTTCTGTGCAGTGTTATGACTTTTTTCATCACTTGCTTTGTAACGTTACTTTAAAATATATTAAATACCTAATCTGTCAGTGTATTTCCTATAATATCGCCTTGAAAATGTTCTACTCCTTATTTTATGGGAATAACAAGAGGATTGAAGCTCCTGTCAACCAACACAGTTAATTCCTCATATAACTTCTCTGTGGATACTGCTGATTCTTTTTCTGTGCTTGAAAATAACATGGAAGGCAGCAGCCAGCATTCAGCTTCATCATCCACTGCATCTTCTAGTGGAAATGTCACAACTAACATTGAAATGTCTTCCACACAAAACTCAACTACTACTCAGGCTATTAAACAAAGTTTGGAATGACCCTCATCTCCCATCAACTCATCCAACACTATTTCAATAGAGCTCTTACTTGAAGAAATCTGAGCTCTAAGCCATATAAGGAGGCTACCAATAATAAATGACAAATCTTGAATGATAATTGGTCTTTCATGGAAAATAGAGTCACTCATGGGGAACAAAGAGTTAGTGACGTTGAAGATGCCATGCAGGCTTTTCCAAATCTAAAATCCAAATAATCACAATTGAGAAAGCACCCTGAGGATTTAGTAAATCAAAGTAGATGAAACAACCTCTGTATTTATGGTCTGGCAGAAGTGGTGGAAGGCACTGACCCTACTTAATTTTTTCAATCCTTCCTCCCTACGATTTTAGAACTTCCAGCCTCCTTATCATTGGATATACAGTGAGAGCACAGATTGGATCACTCTACTCGTCATCCTTCATCATCACAAGAACCAAGAGGAGTAATCTATTTCTTAGACTATGTTGAACTTCATATTATCAAGACTGCTAAGGCTAAAGGATGAATTTCATGGTCTGAAAAACACCTATTTTTTGCACAAGATTTTTCCATGACTATGGGGATCAGGAGGAAAAGATTCCTGGATATGAGACAAGATCTCCATTCCTTGAACACAGTATTTGGTCTTTTTCTTTCATGTCTGTTCAAAGTAACCTACACAAATAAAACTACAACATATGAAGATCCTGTGTCATTGCAGAGTTTTATCGACAAATGTAAAGGATCAGAGATGGATACCTCAAAAATGTCTTCAAGTTAACTTTCATTATTCATTGTGCTTAATTTGGAAATAACTCTTGTGATGATCTACTTAGATGTGTCTGTTTATGTAACATGTTCATGTAATCCCTCCTTCACTGTGTGGATTGTTTGAGCTAAGTTTTTATTGTTATTTTTATTGTTTCTCCTCTCATTTCAGGTATCATTTGGCAAACACCTTGAAGATTACTATTGTTTTATGTGGTTTGATTATACCTCTATTTGTCAGCTGCATCGTGATTCCCATTGCGTCATCTCTTTTATGTGGTGTCACCACCGTCAACTAATTGTGTGTTTTGTAGGTATGTCCTCCATGTTAGTTTGTGTTCTCTGTTTTCTGTTTCTGTCATTTCTCTGTCTTTACCTGATCTCCTGCTTTCTTTTCTCTCATTCGCTCTACTCGTTAAACAAATGCTTAACTTTTTCCCTCATACTCCTTTACTTTCTTATTTTAATTCTTACCTTTTCCTTTCTTTTCTAGCCTACTTCACCTAAAGTTGATAATTTAATTATGTTACTTTGCATTGAACTGTATATCTATGGTCATTATTATGCAGGGGAGCTTTTTCACATTCTTTTTTACATTTTTTCCTTTGCTTTGTTCTGCTACCAAATTTCCTGTTACCATTCTGACATATACAAATTCAGATTATGTATATAATATTGTATTTGTAGAATCTGCTATGATTAATTTAAATTGTTGTTTATGGCATTACGTGTTGTCACATGGAATGTTAAAGGGCTTAGATTCACCCATTAAGCGGCAAAAAGTTCTCACACATCTAGATAATTCAAATAGTGATGTGGCATTAATTGTAGATAAAGAAGTTCAAAAGCCTGCCTGTATTTGGGTAGTTTATGGCTTTTCCTCCACAGGATGAGCAAGCATAGTGGTGTTGTTATTCTTTCTAAAACATCTTTGGATGTTAATTTGTTGTCACTAGAAATGGGCACAGCGGGTTGAAGGATTTTATGAAACCTAAACATCAATAACATTTCAACAACAATCATCAATGTTTATGTCCCACACACTTAGACAAATACTTTTGGCCGTCATTACACATACGGTGATGTCTATTATGGAAGAATATATAATATTTGGAGGAGATTTAAATACTGTACTAGACCCATTTTTAGATAGCTCCCCTAAAACTATTTTTTTTCCTCCAGCCATGCATAAACAATTCACGGCAGCAATATGAAATGAGCTCTTATAGACACATGGAGGCTTAGCAAGAATATACTTTCTTTTCATATGTCTAGTTCTCACAATCTAGAATTGGTTATTTGTTTGTTGCTAAAGCTTTATCTCAACATAGATTGCATGCAGATATTGGAAACATCCTAATTTCAGATCATGTTCCAGCCGTTTTAGATTTAAAGTTGCTTAGTGTCACTCCCAAAGTAAGATGTTGGCATTTTCATACCTCTCTTTTATTAGACACTAATTTTACACAATGTTTTCTGGCTTTTTACTTGAGTTCCTCCTTTGAAATGGTTCTGCAGAAATCTCTTTCCAAACCATCTGTAGTACCTTTAAAGCTGTTGCACAAGACTTCATCCTATCTTTGGTCTCTAATAAAAAATAAACCAAATGCAAAAAAGCTTTAGATGTTGTGAAACATATTAAGTCATTAGAACATTCTTATTACACATCCAAATCCAAGTCATGCTTGGATAAGTTAATTAAAACTAAATTTAATTTTAACAAAATTTTTACAGAATATTCTACTTCTTACCTCCTTATGTCAATTGCTAAATACTATGGAGGACAAATTAAAGCAGGAAAACTCTTAGTAAACTATCTTAAAGTATAAAAAGAACATACTGAAATTGAAACAATCCTCCATGACGGCTTAGCCCATGTACTTAAAGATAACAACATTTGAGCAGAGTTTACTGATTAATACAGAACACTTGATACTCCAGAAACTCTACCAACTCATATTGATATTGAGCATTACTTATCCAATGTTCATAAAAACGTTGATCCAAATATGGATTTTTCTTCTCTTGAAGCTGATATTTTTCTTCAGGTCATTTGCAGTGCAATTAGATCTGTTAAAAAAAGCAAAGCTCCTGGGCCAGAGGCCTTCCCTGTTGAAGTTTACATTCATTTTTCTAAAGTACTAGTACCCAGATTACGTAAACATTTTGAATATTTACCACAACCAAATCATTTTTTGGAACCTTTCAAGACACTTCAATCTATCTTATTCCCAAAGAAAATACGGACCCTAACCTATGTAAAGAATTATCAACCAATATCCCTTATCAGTTGTGACTATAACATTTTTGCTAAAATTCTTTTGCTCTTCATCTAGATCCTATTCCTCCAGGTTTAATTGGTAAGGAGAAGTCTGGTTTCATTAAAAGTAGGCACCTCCCAGATAATACTAGAATATCCTTCAACAATGTAAGCAAATCAAAATCATACTCACATTCATTAGTGGCTATGTCTCTAGATGCCCAAAAGGTTTTTGACCGGGTTCACTAGAATTTTCTACTCTCTACGCTTTCTTGATGATTTGGATTTGGACCAAAGTTCATTAACCACATTTTTCTCTTATATTCTTCTCCTAAAGCATATATTTTTGTTAATGGCTTAATTTCTTCCCCCTTTTCTCTGCACAGAGGAGTCAGGCAAGGTTGTCCTTTGTCCCCACTTCTTTTTACCCTTGTACTTGAACCTTTTCTGTCCCACATTGGACAGAGTACCAAAACACAAGGCTTTAAATATGGAGATCAGCACATCAACTGTTCAATATATGCTGACAGTATTCTTACCTGGTTCCTCCATGCAACCTTTCCTGGACACAGTTTGGGCCTATGTGGTGCTTTCCGTCTATAAAATTAATGGTGGCAAATGTGAAATCCTTTCCCTCATAAAATGATGTTTTAAACATGAATTCTTGAACTGTTTGGAACTCAAAAAAAATAAAGTATTTAGGTATCTGGTTCACTAATTCCATGAAGGATATTGTATCTATCAATTCTACTACCCTTCTTTCAAACCTAAATACTCTCATGTCACAATGGAATCCATCGTTCCTTTCATGGTGGGGTAGACTGGATTCTATAAAAATAAAAATGATATTAGTACCCATAATACCTTTCTTCCTTTCTGTAATTACAATTAATATCCCGTCTACTCTTATTTCAAAAAGACATTCTATCTTATCAAGTTTTTATGGAATTATAAAAATCCTCGTATGTCTCTCATTAAACTTCAACATAGTAAGCCGGAAGGGGGAGTTAACTTTACAAATTTCCACTCTTATCAGGCCGCTTTCTTCTAAAAAGACTTGGCCTGCTTGAATACTGTTTACAAGAACACTTCTTGCGGGCAGCACTAGAATTATCTTTTATTCACCCCTTTTCTTCTTTCAGAATTTTATCCTTTTACCCAACGCCCTTCTTACATGTCATTATCCATCCTTAAAAATCCTTGTAGGGTATTACATCCTATTTTTTTCTCTAATCTTTCTATCTTAGACCAATTTTTTCATTCTTCTATTTCGTATAATAAACTCATTATTTAATTCATTGGAACTCTTGGCTGAAAAAAAGGCTCTTTGTAGACTCACCAGTTAAATCATAATTATTCAGTGATGCCAAAACTGTATTCAACTTTCGTAAATCTTATCAACACAAATATCCCATGTTAGGCTCTTCTGTTTTAGATTTCTATAATTGCCTTCGCTCTTGCACCATTCACTTGTGCAAACATTGTTTCTAACCTCTCCTTCTGCATTCAAAATATATGCTCAACTTACTTCCCTACCAATCAAGACAGAAAGCATCACTGGAGTTGCAATGGTAAACAGATCTGCAAACTCCCTTTTTTCACTTCTTTAGGGAATACAATTTGGATACAATTTGTAAAACGTCACATGCTGCAAATGCTACTCAAATATTTTTTATATACAAAAGACTACTGACTACATCAGCTACTCTACATAAATTTAGAGCCAGCATTTTGCCATCATGTTGTCACATTTCTAATTCAACTCTTAAACATATGCTATTTGAATGCCTTTCATACATATAAACTCCTGCTTCAAGTCTGGACACAAATTAATGATATTTTTCATCACATGTTCCTTTATTTTAGGAAGTCTTTGTGAAGCTTGGAATGATTGTGCTTACAAGATACAAATTGTAGACTTATTAATTGCTGTTGCATTTCAACAAATGACAAAAAATGGAAGAATGTTCTTAACATTTCTTTAAACAAATGGTGGTACGACGTCTGCTGAAAACATAGGTTTGTATAACCGATTTCACTTCACTGTCCTTAGCTTCAAAAGAGATATTATTTGGTCACCAGTAACTGCTTTCCTGGACTCTTCTAGCCACTAATCTACATCAGCCCTTTACTGAGGAAGTTTCAAAACATACTTAACTTTCCTTCCTTTTTACATGATTTCATATTAATCATAATTATATGTTTCACCTATTTTATTGTTATATTTATTCTACATTGTTGTGATTACTTTATTAAGTATTTTATGCAATATAAGAAAGGTTTTTTCTGAATCTCTGTCCCCTTCCCTTCCCATGTTTCGGGTATCTCTCTTTCAGATTTTTTCTGATACATAAATTCTATATTTAACTATATTATTTGCAGTGGGCGGGGCCAACCAAGATGGCCGGTGGGATACGTCTCTAGTGCGCTCCGCCGTCCCTGTTATATCCTACAGGGATCCTGGGTGCCAGACGGCAGTGCGCCCCCCCACAAAAGCAAGTGGCGGTGCCCTGACAACGCCAGCGGGTCCCTGTCTGATTTTGGCCCCTGTTGGAGCTCAGAGTCAGTTGGAGCACAGGGTCGGGCCTGGTCGGACGGGTGCGACCAGCGCTCGTGAAACTGGTCCATTGTGGCCTTTGCCGGTGGGCACTGCTACCTGCCAGCCCCGGATCGGGTGGCTGGAGTGTGCGGGGGGAGTTGATTGGTGCTGTCCCCCCTGGAGTCGGCAGTGAGTACGGCTAGAACCAGGGCGGGCGTTTGCATCGGCTCGCCCCATAACATCGCTCTGACGTTCAGGAGGTGAGGGGGGGCATGTTTAGCCCCTCTCTGGATTGCCTGCAAGCATGTTGCTCGCCATATGTGCGGAGGAATAGACCTGCACGATGACGCTGAGATGCAGGGACAGGAGTGAAGGTGGTTCAAGGCCTATACTGAGTTAAATGAGAGTGGCCTGGGTTGGCACACTGTTCTTCAGAGCTCTCTGGTGAGCGGTGACGCGGGAAGCTGATCTGGGGCACGACAGATGGTTGTGCTGCGATGGTGAGGTGTTTGTTTTTTCTATTCCTGGAGTTTGTGCAGAGGCGTGGAAGACTGGGATCTGTGATCATATGCGCAGTATGCACACCGGATCTGCATTGCCCAGGTGTTAACACATCCTATCATTCCTTCGTGGAGGTAGGATGGGGCGACATCGGCAGACTGCGCAGTCGCAGGGGAACACGATGGAGCAATACACTACACCTACGCCACATCCACACAGACTCATTTGGGAGGGTCGGTAGAGGCATTGGAGGTGCCAGCCACACAGGAAGAGCCCACACGTGCTGAGCTGTTAGCCGCCATTCATGGCGCTGGAGTGGCCCTGGAGGGGAAAATAGAAATGGTGGCTGTGGAGGTGAACCTTCTGCGAGCTGACCTCCGCAAGGTATCTGATAAGTTCAAGGTGGCGGAGGGGTCTATTGTGGACTTGCAAACAGAGGTGGGCACATTGTGCAAGCAGAAGGCTCAGGTCACTTCTACTGTTGGGACATTAGAGGCGCGGCTGGAGGATTCAGAGGACAGAACTTGACAGAACAATGTGTGCCTCCTTGGATTCCCGGAACACATGGAAGGCTCCACGGTGGAAAGTTTTGTTGAACAATGGATCAGAGAAGTATTGCAACTGGAGGGGTTGTCCAGGGTGTTTGTGGTGGAGCGCGCTCATAGGGCTCTGGTTGCTCCTCCTCTGCCTGGGGTGTCGCCAAGGGCCATCAGAGCACGCCTCCTGAACTATAAAGACAGGGACTGTATCCTACGGACACCCATCAGACAGAAAGGGCTTTCTTTGAGAATGGCAAAATTTCCATCTTCCCAGACTATACGAATAAGGTCCAGGCCTCTCGAAAAGGGTTTCTGGAGGTGAAAGCCAAGTTTCGTGCCATGAACATCAGATACATTTTGTATTCAGCACGGCAGATGGTGATTTCCGGAGGCAAATCACAGTTCTTTGAGCATCCTGAGGAAGTCTGGAGATGGTTGGAGGTGTGAGACAGGGTTAGCCCGGGTCCTTCTGGGCGGTCTGGTGTTGGTTCAGCTCCTACTTCTGGAGTGGATGGTACAGACTGGAGGACGCATAGAGATGGCCCGTCTCGGGTCTCTGTGCAGCGTTGTGATGACTCTGTCAGCAGAACTGAAATCCAGCAGGATGGTACTATGGCGGTGGTGGATCCTGAGCAGGCTGTTTAACTTGCTGGCCCATCAGACTTCGAGGCTTGGGTGGTATCTGTTGATTCTTGATAATGTGGTCCTCTAGGGGATACTGCACGTGCGGCTCGGCCGGAGGCCTTGTGTTCAGCCCGTGGACCATGCCTTGCATGATTGGGAGTAATGGAACTCTTACGGAAGTTGTTTAAAGGGGCTTCATATGTCTTTGTAGTATGTGGTTGAGAGGGGGAAATGCTTATCCTAGATGATGTTTGGATGGGGTAGAAGGCACTGTGTATACTGTTTTGGGGACCTAGGGTGTTCACTTTCACTGTTGTGGTAGGCTTTTTGTGTGTTGGGGGTGGGCTGTTGTCCTGGCAGCATACATATATATGGATCTACAGTATGTTTTGATAAGTATGTTTTACTGTTCATCTGGGGTGGGTATAGGGGATTGGGTGTGCATAGTTTGCACACGTTATCAATGTTTTGATGTTTATAATGGCAGTGCATTGTTTTAGTGGAAGATGGGTGGCTTGGACTTGTCTTGCCTTCTTCTTTTGGGTGTGGGGCTGGAGGATTGGCCCTAGCGGGAGGGGTGGATATGCAATTTTAACATGGGTCGAGAAATTAATATACTGACATGGAATGTTCAGGGACTAAAGAGCTACACTGCGCGTTACAGAGCAAACTCCTTCCTGAGACGGCATAGGGTTCATATAGCGTGTCTCCAGGAAACTCATATGACAAAAGAGGAATTGCATAAGTTGGCTAGAAAGTGGAGGGGTTAGGTGTTCTCTTCATCCTTTTCCTCTTATACATGGGGAGTGTTGATCTGGATTGCCCCTGGGGTCCCGTTTACACATATCTATATTGAAGCAGATGTGGAAGGGAGATATATACATTTACATGGCACTTTGGATGGAATGCCACTTACCATTCTAAACACTTATGCACCTAACATAGATGATCCCTCCTTTTATGACAACATACCTGAAATGCTGGGGGAGGGGATAGTCCCCCTTCTGATATGGGCTGGAGACTATAATTGCATTTTGGATGGTGAGATGGATCGTTCTCCTCCTAAGTTGGGAACCAAACCATTGATGATGAGATCCCTCACAGAGGCTATGCATAATCCAGGGCTCTGGGATGGATGGAGAGAACTGCATCAGGAGGCCAGAGAATACACCTGTCACTCTAAGAGCACATAATACATATGGTGGGTTGGATCGTTTCCTCTTGGGCAGACTGACTTGTTCACAGGTAATAGATGTCAAGCATTTGGGGAGGTATTTGTCCGATCATGCACCAGTACTGATGCATGTGTTATGGGGATCTGATGCTAATGTGTCTCGTAGTTGGCATATGCCTCCCTCGTTTTTGATGGAGGCTGGCTGTTGTGAGAAAATGGCGGCAGCCCTTAAGGATTATTTGGATTTGAATTTGAATTGGGGTACGACTAACTCAAGGGGCATGGAATGGGATGCCATGAAGGCGGTCTTAAGGGGAGTATGTATCAGCACTGCATGTGGGGTGCGCAAACAAATGGAACATGAACTTACAGATTCGGCAAGTGAACTGGAGGTAGAACAGCACCAGACACTGGTAACTCCCGAGGTTGAGCAAGAGCAGCTTCGGCTGTTTAGGAAGGTCAGTAACTGCTGGGACACGCTATATAAGGTTACCCTTAGATTGTATAGACAGCGTCTCCATACGAAGGGAGACAAGTCTGGTAAATTGTTGCCATGGCTCCTTAAGCGGGAGGTTGACTCTAGCGTACTAGGAATGTGGAGGGGGTACAGGTTACTAATCGCAGAGATATTTTTTGGGTGCTAATGGAGCATTTGCAGGTTGTGTCCAGGGCTGGTCCTCCTGTCTTGGATGTCAACTTAGATGAGTTTGTGAAACGGAAGAGACTTCTGCGGCTGGAGCTGGACTGTATGGAGAGTCTAGAGGCTGAGATAACAGTTGAAGAAGTGGGTGCGGCTCTGGGGGCGTTGTTGAAGTCTAAATCGCTTGGTGGGGACAGTTTCCCAATCGAGTTGTACCAGATGTTTCCTCTCCTTCAGAGGGAGAGGTTGTTAGTGGAGTTTGAGGAAGCTCGGGATCAGGGTATTCTTCCAGAGACCATGCGGCAGGGTGTTGTCTTTCTAATGCTTAAGCCAAGGGGGGATCCTGATGACCCTTTCTCATATCGTCCGCTTACTATGCTCAATACGGATGCAAAGATTCTGTGTAAAAGTTTGGCTACTCGACTGCATGGAGTGATCCAGGGTCTGGTACACGAGGATCAATGTGGATTAATTCCCGGTCGCAGTACGACTTACAACTTACGCCATTTGGCACACGTTTTGCATAAAACATCGGGGGAGGTAGACGAATTGGTATTAGTATCGCTGGATCTAGAGAAGGCTTCTGGCACTGTGGAGTGGGAGTACCTATTGACAATTCTGCAGGGAATGGGATTTGGCCCTCAATTTTGTGCTTGGTTTAATTTGTTATACACTGCTCCTACTGGACGCATTCGGGTGAACGGAGAGCTTTCAGATGCTTAGACGATTGGTAGGGGAACCAGGCAGGGATACCCAATGTCACTGCTATTCTCTGCTTTAGTGGTGGAACTACTGGCGGCCTGGCTATGTGAGGAATTGGGGCCCTGGGGAGTTCAGGTGGGACGGGTCACTCATATCATCTCCCTGTATGCCAATGTGGCATTGCTATACCTCTGAGAGCCACGAATCTCGGTCCCCCTGTTACAGTTGATGAAAGAATTTGGGGCTGTATCTGGTTTACGGGTGAATAGGAAGAAGTCATTGCTATTTCCTCTAGAATCACTATGTGATGCCCCACCAGAGGTTTTGCCTGAGGTGGGACTCAGGTGGGAACTTGAAAGTTTTTGATATCTGGGCATATGGGTTACACATACGCAACAGCACATCTGACGCATACAGTAGAACGGGTGGTGAAGCTTTTCCTAGCCAACATTGGCCTCTTCCCTACCACTCCCACCCCCCGTCCTTCACCTCGGGCCAGGGTGGTCAGAACCTTGCCCAGCACCTTAGCCACCAAGTCCACGTCTGCTGTGGTTTCTGCAGCAGTCAGAGGCTCTAAGGGGGCACCTGTCAGCCCAGCCAGTGTGCCACCAACCCCTGCCAAGGCCAAGAAGGTTCTGCCACCTGACAAGGGCAAGTAGGGGACAGCATCCAGCAAGGAGAAGAAGCCACAACCACCCAGCAAGGTCACGTCAAAGACTCCAGCTGACAGACCCAAGGAGGCACCACCATCTGCCAAGGGCAGATAGGGGCACAGAACACCAGCCAAGGCACTTCAGCCATCTGAGCCTGCAGGTGAAGGCCTGGTGGCTACCAGCACAGTCGGCAGCACCGCCACCTGCACCGCAGCGAGCACTGCCACTTGCACTGCCACCTGCGCCGCCGCAAGCACCACTACTGGTAGCAGCAGCCATCTGGTAGCAGCTGCCCCTCCCCCCACTGGCAGCACCGGCACCTGCACCGCCGCAAACACTGCCGCAAGCACCACCACCTGCACCACTGAAATTAGCACCACTGCCAGCAGCTGCAGCCCCATTAGTCAGCTGTCCGGGGCTGCAGGAAAAGGGCTAGAGCCTCCCCCCACCACTGGCAGCATCCCCATCAGCACCGGCACTACCACCACTATGCAGCCGTAGCCACCTGCGGATGGACTGTAGTCCTGCCTCCATGGAGTATCATGTATCCTGCCCACTGCAAATCTTGTGGCTCTGACACCCAGGTGAGGGACTGTGACCTGGCACTCCCCAAGTGATGCATCACTGGGCACACAGCCCCCTCCAGAACCAATGGAAGAAGGCATCCACTCACCCTATCCTTGGCAGGATGAAGCACACTGGGCACAAAGCCCCCTACAGAACCAGTGGAAGAAGGCATCCACTCACCCTATCCTTGGCAGCATGAAGCACACTGGGCACAATGCTCCCTCCAGAACCAGTGGAAGAAGGCATCCACTCACCGTATCCTTGGCAGGATGAAGCACACTGGGCACAATGCCCCCTCCAGAACCAATGGAGAAGCCACCAACTTGAGAGACTGTGGCCTTGCACTCCTCAGGACCAAGTAGTTGGCAAACCACCCACTAGAGAGACTGTGGCTTTGCACTCCCCAGGATCAAGCAGTGGGCAAACCACCCACTAGAGAGACTGTGGCTTTGCACTCCCCAGGACCAAGCAGTGGGCATGGTGCCCCCGCCAGGAGCAATGACGTAGTACCATCTTCCGGCTGAGGTGCCCCCCCTTCCCCGTCCCCCTGGGGTGCCTGTGTGTTTTTGACCTTTTGACCTGATGCCCCTGCAGTGTTCTCTCCATTTTGAGGCAGGAGACAAGTATGGGCTTGGCCTATGTGTTATGGCCTAGTGGGCCACGGGGACATTGTCCCTCATTTTATATATATTGTATATATTGTGCATACTGTTTATTTATTTATGAACATATTTCTAAGTATTTCTAATATTACACTCATTTGACTCAATTCCTTTGGTTCTTGCATTATTCCTGAGGGTTACAGGGTGTATATGTAATGTTGTTGCATCTGTTTGTGTGTATGGTGTTGGTGGTGTGAGTGGGGGTGGGGGTGTTGCGTGTTGCGTGTGTGTGTCACTCTCTTTTTCCTCCCCCCCCTCCCTTGTGTGCTAGGTGCAGTACTCACCATGGTCGTCGTCACCGGCATTGGTGCTCCTGTTATATGAGCAGATACACCAGCATGGGGAAGACCTGCAGCTCGGGCTCCATGGCGTCCTGGTTCTTCCTTGAGTGTCAAGAGGTGAGTGGTTTCCCTTCAAAGTACTGTTTCCCCCGTGCTTTTCATGGCGTTGGTACCGCCCTGGAAAAGCTGGCGGATGGGCGGGTTGTAATGGAGTGGGTGGTACATTGTCTTCCGCCTGGCTGTTGGCGGTTACCGCCACGATGTTTGTTGCTACCGCTGTGGCGGTCGGAGTGTTAAAGTGGCTGTCTGTGTTGGCCATTTCCACCGTGGTCATGACTCCATTTTTGTTACCACCAGCCTGTTGGCGGCATTACCACCGCTTTAACACCGACCGCTAGGGTTGTAGTGAGGGCCATTGTATTTAACTTATAGTCACTACATCCTTATTGTACAATGTTATCATTATATTACTTGTTTCATTTATATTTCAATAAGATTTTATTTTCAAACTTAATTAAAGATTAGAAAGAACCAATAAGGAGATCTAGTGAAGAGATGAAACACTGTACCCCAGCAAAAACTGCTGAAATCTCAAAGTTAGTTAATGGACAAAATTACACCGGTCTAGATTGATTAGTTTCCCCGGGGATGTGATTAGATGTTTCCTTCTCATGATTTGTAGCTATCTCACTGTCTTACAGTATTATTGACCAATTCTGTTTTTCAAATATGTGCCAGAAACATAAAGGGCCTGACTTGGAGTTGGGTTGATGGAACACTCTATCACAAGCAGGACAGATATCCTTCCCGTTGTATTACAAGTGCATTATATCGAATGTCACTTCCAATATGGCACATTTTTGATGGAGTATCCCTTCTAGCAAACTCCAACTCAGCTCTTAAGGCCAATATATCAAGTTGGAAGCATGAAAAGTAATCCAGATTTTATTTTCCTTCAGGAAAATGCTTTCTAGTTGACAATTGCTTGCCCAAATGCCAGGTATTATGATTTTGTGATAACAATATTGGGGTACTGCGAGCGAAATTGCAGTTGAAAACCATTGATACATTGTCTTGTGAATCACAATTTGCAAACAATCAAGTTCAAAGCTCTTACTTTAACTTTCAGAGCCTTTTCTGGTCAGGGACCTGCATATTTGGGAAAGAGACTTCAACTGTATAGGTAGCGTAGATCACTTATGTCAAATTAGTTCCTTCTGCTGCAAGTCCCTAAATTCAACAGGGTAAGACAAGGAGGAAGATCTTTCACAGTTCTGACAGCCAAACTATGGAATACTCTTCTGGTGAATCAGAGAGCCGCCTCTATCTCAATTTTAAAGAAAGAGCTCAAATCTTTCTGTTCGCCAAAAATGAGTTCTTACTTCTGCATGATACTTATTTGTTTTTTGCTTTCCATTGAGAGCTGGGACACTTCTTACAAAGTAGCTTTGTGCTACATAAGCTGTGTTTGATTTGATTAGTGTTTTTTCTATTTCCCCCTGGATCTCTCCTTATGTCTTTACAGAAATGATTGGAAATCTTTGTTGGAAGAGTATAAAAAGTCCATATGCTAAACTTCTACTATCATGGTGTCATAGGTATCTATTCGAGAACATGTAAAACTGTGTTTGATCTACTAAGAACAATAACAAAGAGCAGGAAATAAAAATTGTAGCCACTGGAAAAGCCAACCCATCCTGTCATCATCATAGAAAACTTTATTCGGTTTTGCATAATACCATAAAAGTACACTGCATACAATACATTATTAACATCCACGTAATTACGTACATTCAAAACAACAGATTCAATGACCCACCATTGTGCCCGACTGACAAAATTATTAAAAATCAATATTATAACATTAAAATTGGGTTAAAATGCAGATGTTACTTCTAAACACTAGTCAGATATTTCCCATCCTATTCGTGATGTATGAAACCTGATGGAAAATAAAGAACAGCAGTTATGCAGATATTGATTGTATAAAGCTATTAAAGGAATATTAAGGCAGGTTTGCATTGAATAAAATTAAAGTTCTACAATAATGACACAATAAGCTTAGTTATTAGATTAAAGTAACATTTGCAGACCAAACAGAACGTGCAAGGTTCTTTGCTCTGACAACCTATCACATGAACATTTAAGCAGGTGGGCTAGACATCTATCTCTATAACTGTCACAAGACAAAAATTGTATTCTATCTGAGTCTGGTATGCAAAAACGTATGATTAAGGTTTATAACATATCCTAGATAAGGTTGTAGACCATCTTTTATAAACAACAGAGAATGAGCCCTGAAGCTGGTCTTCTTATATTCCCTATTTTTCTGTCCTCATCAAGCAGATTCATTGATAAAGTTTTAATCTTCATTTGACTGATTTTTCATTAATGAGTCTAGGGAATTGCACAGGCGCTTAATGTGGATCAACCAAGGTATATCTAAAGCACAAGTCAATTTTAAACAGTCACTAACTTATCTGTCTGTTAAAATAGAACTCCTCCTGTGTCTGGCTCCTGTGCCATAAAATTAGATTACAAATTCTGTTATAGGCCCTCATTATGACATTGGCGGTAAATCTCACTGACCTCCATGCTGATTGCTGCCAACATACCGCCGCCGCAGTGGATATCCGTGCACCATATTATGACACACACACCAATCTGTCACTATTCAGCCACAGACACAAGTCCGCCACACCAAAGGTCAGTGATAAACTGGTGGTATCCAAACCTACACCATTACGCCAACAGAACAATACCCATCACATTATGACCCACGTATCACCAATGCGGATATTCAACTGCAGTAAACCTTTGGCGGTACATAGCGCCGTGCTCAAAATACACACACATACAAAACGACATTACATTGGTCAATTTAAATAACATACACCCGACACCCATAGACACACCACACCCACACCACTATAAAACAAACACTCACATTACCCACAACCCTTTACGACTACAAATAATTGCCACCAGAGAGAAACAACAAGATCCCTCACACAACCAGAGCCACATACCACTCACACCTGTACAGCACTCACGCAATCCACATCACACACCCCAACACATTACCCTACACACACTCCTTACATAACAACCATGGCACCACAAACACCCCCTGATTCTTAGAGGAGGAGCTAAGGGTCATGGTGGAGGAAATCATCAGGGTAGAGCCTCAGTTATTTGGAGCCCAGGTGCAGCAGATATCTATAGCTAGGAAGATGGAGCTATGGCAGAGGATTGTGGACAGTGTCAACGCCGTGGGACAGCACTTAAGAACTAGGGATGACATCAGGAAGAGGTGGAATGACCTACGGGGAAGGTACGTTCCATTGCAGCAAGACACCAGCTCGCAATCCAAAGGAGTGACGGTGGACCCCCACAACTCACAACATGGGAGGAGCAAGTCTTGGCAATCGTGCATCCTGAGGGCCTGGCCGGAGTAGGAAGAGGACTGGACTCGGTAACTCAGCTCTCTACTACTATCACCCCCCTACCTGAATGCCATCACATACCCCCACCCTCACTCCCATCACTCCACAACTTCCCACACACCCCACCATCACATCCCACTCATTCCAATGCCAAGCCCGGCATGCACTACCAATGCATGGACATCACACACAGCCCTGCATGGACACCTATCACCAAAGCATGCACTATAGAGAATCAGCTAGCCCACCATATTCCAACTTATACAAGTGAAAGCTACCAGGGCAAATACAACCAAATAGGGCAACCCACCAATGCACAATATGTCACACACAGAAAGAATAACACTTCATTTACATGCCCACAGGTATCCCAGCCAATGTCAGCGGAGAAGAGGTGCCAGCACTATCTAGTCCCCCAACTGAAAGGTCCACAGTGATGACAGAAACTCTGGTCGCCTGGACATGGATGACCAACCTGGCCCATCAGGGACCTCTGGACAGTCTGTTACCCAGGCACAGTCACACACCACCATAGAGCCTCCCCATCTGGAAACACCACCACAGCACCCACCTAGCATACCCAAAGACACGTCAATCAGCAGTGTCCACCTCTACAGGGACCCCAGGGCACACCTCATACTCATGACAATCAGGGACCTGGGGTCAGTGGGCACACGGTTCAGGAACAGAGGCACAGGACAACAGGGAAACTGGGAGGAGTGCTGTGCACCAGGTGTAGGACAGGCACAGGGAACCAAGTCTCAAGGAGGCACTCACGAAGTCATGGGAGCATATCAAAATTCCAAGGACATGATGGGCCAGATCCTGGACAACGTGCAGGAGAACAGGCTGCTGCAGGAGGGGCAGTACCAGGGGCTCAGGGAGGACTTGCAGGCCATCAACACCTCCCTGGTCTCCATTGCAGGGGTGCTGGCAGACATGGCCAACATTACGAGGAAGGCAGTCTCACAACAGTGGGCCCCTTCCACTAGCCAGAAATCTGAACTGCCTTCCACCTCCATTGCCGCTAGTGGTCAGGAGGCCCCACCACAGGACTCATAGGCCACCAGCACCCCTTCCACTGCAGAAGGAGAGGCACCCCGCAAACATTCCCTGCGATCGAGGCAGAAGCCAGAGACTATTGCCAAGACCCTACCAGGAAATTAGACTCTCCTGATTGTCACCCTTGTGCCCCACTCTGTCACCCTGTCCACCTTGAACTGCCATTGCTCCCCTTCCTATGTCCCCTTGGACAATGCACCTGTGCTACAAATAGACTCGGACTATACCCTGGACTTTCCTCCATCATCACCCTATCCCCTTGCACTTGCCCCTCTTCTTCTTAGCACTTCAATAAACACCCTTGGAAAAAAAACAATTATGGACTATGTTACATTTTTAAAGTATGTATTTGGTTAACCAGGTTCAAACATTGCAATTCAAGTGTACAGTAATTGTGCATTTAGGAAAGACCTGTATTTGGCTGCAGTGATCACACCAGCAGCGATAATGGGGCACCAACATCTGAAAAATGAATTGCCAAAGGGTACAGTAAGTGGACATAGAAGTAGGAAATAAAAGCATGCCAATGCCAAAGATATACAAAATATTGACAATGAAATGTGAAATAACACTGTCTTACCTGTGTGTCATTGGAAGTATTGTCGTATCACTGCTGTTCTGTTGTCCTCATCCTCATCCTCTGCCTCCTCATTCTCACTGTCCACAAGGTCCAATGCTGCCACACGGCCATCTCCAGCCTCCTCCTCCTGCAGAAAAGGCACATGGCGTCTCAAGGCAAGGTTGTGCAACATGCAGCATGCCACGATTATCTGGCAAACCTTCTTGGGTGAGTAGCACAGGGATCCACCTGTTAGATGGAGGCACCGGAACCTGGACTTCAGGAGACCAAAGGTCCTTTCAATTATCCTTCTTGTTCGCCCAGGTGCCTCATCATAACGTTCTTCTGCCCTTGTCCTGGCATTCCTCACAGGGGTCAGTAGCCATGATAGGTTGGGGTAACCAGAGTCACCTGCAAATATCGAGGGATAACATTTAGCCAAACACTATCCCATATGGCCCACACCATACCCATACACCAACAACTACTGTGTGGGAACCAGGGCTCACCTATTAGCCACACCCTGTGGCTCTGTAGTTGGGCCATCATATTTGGGATTCTGCTATTCCTCAGGGTAAAGGCATCATGCACCGAACCAGGATACTTAGCATTGACATGGCAGATGTACTGGTCCGCCAAGCACACCATATGTACAATCATGGAGTGGAAACTCTTATGATTTCTGAACACCTGTTCATTGTGACGGGGGGAACAAATGCAATATGAGTTCTGTTAGACTTTTCATCCTTGGTGTGGTCTCCCTTAACTTTTTGCTTCTGTTTCCCAGGTTGTTGATGTGTGCTGGACTCTGATTTTGCTGTTTTTGTTACTCTGGGCACTTTACCACTGCTAACCAGTGCTAAAGTGCAAGTGCTCATATACAAAATGTGTATGTAATTAGTTCATCCATGATTGGCATATTTGATTTACTAGTTAGTCCCTAGTACAGTGCACTAGAGGTGCCCAGGGCCTGTAAATCAAATGCTACTGGTGGGCCTGCAGCACTGGTTGTGCCACCCACATAAGTAGCCCTGTAATCATGTCTCAGAACTGCCACTGCAATGTCTGTGTGTGCAGTTTTAAACTGTAAATTCGACTTGGCAAGTGTACCCACTTGCCAGGCCTAAACCTTCCCTTTTCTTACATGTAAGACACCCCTATGGTAGGCCCTAGGTAGCCCCATGGGCAGGGTGCAGTGTATGGTTAGGGTAGGACATATAGTAATGTGTTTTATATGTCCTGACAGTGAAATACTGCTAAATTTGTTTTTCACAGTTGCAAGGCCTGTCCCTCTCATAGGTTAACATGGGGGCTACCTTTAAATCTGATTAAAGTATAGAGTCCCTTTGGGAGCAGATAGACATTTGACGTTTGGGGTCTCTGAGCTCACAATTTAAAAATATCTCTTTTAGTAAAGTTGATTTTAAGATTGTGTGTTTAAAAATGCCACTTTTAGAAAGTGAGCATTTTCTTCCTTAAACCATTTCTGTGACTCTGCCTGTTTTTGGATTTCCTGCCTGGGTCAGTTTGACAGTGGGGCTGGTTGCACCTCTCACTAGACAGTGACACAAAGGGAGCTGGGGTGTAGCTTGCATATCCTGATTAGCCATCTGTGCTAGGAGGGAGGGGAGGAGTGGTCACTCACACCTGAAAGTTCTATGCCTGCCCTCACACAATGGAGTCTCCAACCCCCTGGTGTGTTTCTGGGGCCTGGCATTGGCAAGGCAGAATTTCACAAACAAGAGAGACTTTTCTTTGAAGTAAGCCTACTTCAAAGGGCAAAATGGGTATAAGAAGGGCACCCAAAACCACAGACTTTAGAACACTTCTGGAAACCAAGAGGAACCTCTGCCTGGAGAAGAGCTGAGGAAGAAGAGCCGCCCTGCCTTTGACTGTACTTTGTGGAGCTATCCTGCAGTTGCTGCTTCTGTCTGTGGTAGAGGACAAAGACTGGACTTTGTGTTGCCTTCCTTCTTAGGAAGAACTCTCCAAGGGCTAGATTTAGAGCTTGCCTCCTGTTGTTTGAAGTCTCATGGACAGCAAAGACTTCTCTTTGCCAGCACCTGGAGCCTCTACTGCAACTCCTACTCTGCCAAGTGGTGCCCATCCAGTTCCTGAGACCCTGAAAGGAGAAGCTGGCAGCCCAAGATTGAGAAATCTATGCAGCAACCGCTGTGCAGAGAAAAGATAGATGTGAGTCCGATCTGCGGCTGAAAAAGTGATGCGCCGCAGGCTTTGTGGCTGAAAATCGATGCTCACCTGCAAGTCGACCGGAAGATCGATACCAGGGGCTGGAGAAACGATGCGCAGCATCACTGACGGAGGCTGGTGAGATCACAACCTGCGCTGCGTGGTTTTCAGATCATCGTGCGGCAGGATTTCTGACGCAAACATCGCTGGGCGTGTAAAAACAACGCAAGGCATGCCCAGACCCGAAAGTGAGGTTCGAAACGACTCATCACTCTCCTCTGGAGAGAAGAAATGACACATGCCGTCTCGACGAAAGAAGAAACTATGCAATGTCTCACCCTTGAGTGATATCGATGCATCGCAAGCCCTTTTTGACGCACACTCACCCATGCAGGGTTATTTTCGACGCACCCAAGTACATTTCCACGCTAACAGCATTAGCATTGTGTTTAAAATTACATGAAGACTCTTTTTCATTTTTCATTTATAACTTGACTTGTGTATTTTTTGTCGTTTTGGTCTTGTTTGGTTTAGATACATATTTTCTATTTTTCTAAACCTGTGTTGTGTCATTTTGTAGTGTTTTCATTAAGTTACTGTGTGTGTTGGGACACATTCTTTACACCTAGCACTCTGAAGTTAAGCCTACTGCTCGTGCCAAGCTACCAAAGGGGTGAGCGGGGGTTAGCTGAGGGTAATTCTCTTTTACCCTGACTAGAGTGAGGGTCCTTACTTGGACAGAGGGTAACCTGACTGCCAAGCAAAGCCCCTATTTCTAACAAGTTCATCAATCCCCCCAATTATGTTTGGGATATCTCCCATTGCATACAAGTCAGCCTTCACTGTGGCCAAATCCTCCACCTGGGGAAAAACAATGTAGCTGTACATATGTTTAATCAGGGCAGACAACACTCTTGTCAGCATTTATTGAGCACATTGGCTGTTACATTGCTGCTGCCAAGCCCACTGTCACTTGGAAATAACCCATTGCCAGGAAAAGGAACACTGATAGAACTTGCACAAGAGGGGGGATAACAGTGGAGTGATGGATAGCAGATATCAGGTCAGGCTCCAATTGGGCACACAGGTCTGCGATTGTGGCCCTGTCAAGTCTATAGGTGTGGATGATGTGCCTGTCCTCCAGTGTTGCCAAGTCCACCAGGGGTCTGTACACAGGGTATGTTTCCATCTCCTATTAATCCGCAGCGGTACCAATCTAAGGGACAAAGGAGTGAGGAGCCGGTCACAAACTGAACATTGGAGCCACAACAGTACAATGCATGATGTCAATTTGTAATGGGTAAGTGGGATTTGTCCTGTATGTCAAAATTGTAACTGTGACCCAGTTATTATCCAGGGCCTGCCCCTCCACCCCTGAAATGGCGTCAGCCTATCCTGTGTGGAGAGAAGGTGGACAGTGAGGTAATTCCGCTGACGTTGTGTGCCGTTACGGGAGGCGGTCGGGAACCACCGTGCAACTCCTCATTGGTTTACATTGGGCCCTATGAGGTACAGTGTGCAATGGTGATCTACGCTGGCAGTGACGGAATCCACCGCCGTGGATGTGACCACAATTTTCTATCTGATCACTCACTTGCTACCTGACATTCAACAGGAGAGGACCTATACTGCATGTGCATCTGTGACCTGTGTCTGCAACCTACATGCACTGTGTGACTGGGGAAAGGGCCCCTGCCTTCACCTCGGCGGAGTTGGAGAGACTGGTAGATGGGGTCCTACCCTACTATGGACTGCTGTATTGGCCTCCAGACCAGCAGGTGAGTACACTGTGAGCACGATGCATGTGGCATGAATGCATGGAGTGGTGTGTGTGAAGGCCTTGTGTAATGGGAGTGGGTGGATGTCCTCTGGGCGGGGTATTGGTTGTGTGCTGGGCCATGTTTGTGCAAATGGTGGTGTGAAGGGGTATGGTGGGCCATAAGTGTAACAGGCAGGACTGCCTGACTGATACTATTTTCCTGTCTGTATTACCTCTGCAGTTCATCGCCCATCAAAAGAAGGGTATATGGTGTGCCATCGCCAAGGACGAACGGACCCTGGGGGTCTACAGCAGGTGGAGCACCCACTGTCGGAAACGGTGGCAGGACCTGGGACGCTGGGCACAGAAGACGATGGAGGCCCAGCTGGGGATGGCCTCCCAACAAGGAAGGGGTGCCCGTTGAACCCTGACCCACCTGATGGCCTGCATACTGAGTTGGATGGGCGCTTAAGGGCATCACAGCACCCACAAGGGGTTGAGTACAGTGCCCATCGTTACAACTTATGTATGGTAGGGTGGAATCCAGGTGGGGGATGTGTGCCAGTGGGTGTCCCTAGCCCAGGCCTGACATTGCAGAATAGGTCCCCTGGTGGCAAGGGCCCTGAAGGGATAATCCTGCTACCTAGCTCATAGGCATCCATACTGGTCAGGGCTGCATGGGTCCCAGGTGTGCTGCAGTTGGCGGTGTGTGCCCCTCCCCATTCCTTGGTGGCTAACAAAATAACTGGTAGTGCAACGCATTGTGTGCAGGGCTGTTCCCTGTGTGTGACAGTAGTGTGTACGCCAACGGTGGTGTTGGTGCAGCCATTGACCACGTGTATCCTTTGTCTCTTCTACCCCTTTTTGTTTTGTCACCCTGTTCTTATGTGCAATAGCATCATCGGGCAGAGGAGCAGAGGCACCGTCGATGGAGTGAGCTGCATCCCACAGGACCCAGGAGGCAGAGTCCACCGATGGTTAGGGCACAAGTGGGACAGAGGGCGAGGGGAGCACCACGGTGGAGACTGGAGGGGACAGTTCAGACACAGATACCTCCTCTGATGGACACCTCTGTCACCACCCTAGCTACAGGTACAGCCGCCACCCCGGTACCAGCACCGCCCTCCCAGCAGCCCCTCAGTGAGTTGCCCATGCCCACTCACCCAGGAGGGTGGGTATCTCATTCGCCACAGGCACCTCAGGCCCTGCCCCAATGAGCCCTGCTGCCCTTAGTGAGGAGGCTATTGACCTCCTGAGATCCATCTCTGGCAGCCCAAATGCAACAAACTAATGCATTTCTCGAGGGCATTCACACTGGCTTGGCGGCCCAACAGAGATCCAGGCTCTGGCCTCCTCTCTGATGCCAGCCATTGTCCCTGTTTCCACCCTCTCCCCTCCAACTTCCTCTTCCCAATCCCATTCTCCTTAACCCCAACCTATCCCAAGCACACAGGCAGATGAGCATGCACCCAAGACAACACACAAGAGTGGCACTGGCAAACACAGGCACCACACATCATCCCACAGGTACTCACACAAACACCATCCACAATTTCCACTGTCTCCCCCTCCTCCTCCTCCTCCACCTCCCTCCCAGTTGCATCTACACTCACACCTGCATGCACTACATCCTTATCCTCTACCAGCATCAGCACCAGACCTAGCAGAACACACACCTCACTGCAGACACCTCCACAACAGCCATGCTCATGTCCTCTGTGTCCTCTCCCACTGTGTCTGCCCCCCTCCTGAAGTACACAAATGCAAGTCACTCAGACACCCAACAGCCATCCACCTCACAACAGCATCCAGCCCATGCACCTGCACCCAAAATCAGCAGATAGACAACTTGTCAGGAATAAGGCCATGCGCGGTCCAGGTCCCGCCCGAAATTCCGCTGCGTGGCTCTGCGGCGCTTTATGCGCACCACTTGTCATCCCCTCTTGTGCCACAGGTGGCAATCAACGTCGTCTGCCCTGTGGCAAAGCTCATAGAGCTGCAGGTTCAGGATATTGGACATAGGACTTATCAGTGCTATTCCATGAAGGGACTACAATTCCCATGTTTTTAGAGGCAGCAGCCATCTTGGGGTGTGGCAGGATTATAAAGCCCAGCTACACCCAAGCACCTTGCTCACTATTTTGAAGACTTTGATGCAGTCAGTCCTCGTGGAGGTTTCTCTGAAGAAGGGCAGAGTTCCTGGATGGCAGAGTGTCATCCAATCGAAGTATCCTTGTTTCCATGGTGAATTAAAAAACGAGTAGGTCGTACTCATAGCGGTAAGGCCTTGATGAATCCAATTTTGAAGGAAGTCGTTACTTCCAGAAGTAAAGCACCCCTCAGCATAACGAGCAAAGCGTTTTCAGTTTCCAGAGTACAGTGGCATTGGCACAAAGATCAAAAGCGTTTCAGAGCACAGGTGGCATAGCAATACAAAGCGCATCAGTCCACAGTTGTAAAGCGCTCTTGGCACGGCAATTCAAAGCGCTTCAGTACACAGTTGTAAAGCGCTCTTGGCACGACAATTCAGGCGCTTCAGTCCACAGTAGTAAAGCGCTCTTGGCACGGCAATTCAGGTGCTTCAGTCCACAGTTATAAAGCGCTCTTGGCACGATGATTCAAGCGCTTCAGTCCACAGGTGTAAAGCGCTCTTGGCACGGCAATTCAAAGCGCTTCAGTCCATAGTTGTAAAGAGCTCTTGGCATGGCATTTCAAGCGCTTCAGTCCACAGATGTAAATCGCTCTTGGCACAGCAGTTAAAGCGCTTCAGTTCACAGATGTAAAGCGCTCTTGCCACGGCAATTCAAGCGCTTCAGTCCACAAATGTAAATCGCTCTTGGCACAGCAATTAAAGCGCTTCAGTTCACAGATGTAAAGCGCTCTTGGCATGGGAATTCAAAGCACTTCAGTCCAGAGGTGTAAAGCGCTTTTGGCATGGCAATCAAACTGCTTCAAACCACAGGAGAAAAAGGCTCTTGGCACATCAATCAAAGTGATTCAGGGAACATGAGTAAAGCGCCCCCTTAGCATACCAAGCGTAGGGTCTCAGACAAGACAAGTAAAAGTGCCTCCTGGTTTATAAGTAAAGCGCTTCAAGTTCTATGATTAAAAACGTTTTGGCCTTTATAGTTGTGAATGGGAAAGTATTTCTGGAGATAAGCAAATCATAGTTTTCATGTTTTCATGAAGGCATAATGGTGGTCATTACAACCCTGGCGGTCGGTGTTAAAGCGGCAGTAAAACCACCAACAGGCCGGCAAAAAAAATATGGAATTACGACCGTGGTGGAAACCACCAACATAGACAGCCACTTTAGCACTCCAACCGCCAAGGCGGTACAAACAAACACCGTGGCGTTAACCGCCAAGAGACAAGCGTGGGACAATGTACCGCTCACAGAATTACAACAGGCCAATCCGCCACCTTTTCCAGGGCGGATTTACCGTGAACAAAAACACAGCGGAAACAGGACTTGGAAGGGAAAACTTTCACCTCTATACATCCCACAAGGAATCAGGACGCCATGGAACCTGAACTTCAGATTCTTCCAGCCTTTATCTTCCTGTTCCTCTACCAGGAGCACGAACGCCGGCGGCGAAGGCCACAGTGAGTACTGCACCTACGACACAGGGGAGGGGGGAGGGAAAAACCAGTGACACACACATGAAACACCCCCACCCCCACCCTCACCCACGACAACACACATACTAATACATCATGATACATTACAGTTACACCCCAACCCCCCCTGGAAGAATGCAAGGACAAAAGGAAATGTGTCGAATGATTGTAATATATCCAAAGACAGTAATTAAAAATATATACATATATAAAGATATTCGCACCTCAAACAAATATATACACCAAGAATACAAGTCCAAGGTATTCCACTATCATAGTCCGTGGACCACTGGGCCCAAAAGGCATGGGCGAGGCCCACACTCAATACCCGGACAAGACAGAGAAAGCACTGCTGGGGCATCAGATAGAAATAAAACAGGCACCTCAGGGGGAAGGGAAGAGGGGCACCTCAGCCGGATGAGTGCACAACGCCAGATCTACGAGGGGGCTCCATGCCCACTGTTCAACCCTGGGGAGTGCAAAGCCACAGTCTCTCAAGTCTCTCCAGTGGGTGGTTTACCCACTGTTCAATCCTGGGGAGTGCAAAGCCACAGTCTCTCAAGCCTCCCCAGTGGGTGGTTTGCCCACTGTTCAATCCTGGGGAGTGCAAAGCCACAGTCTCTCAAGTCTTTACAGTGGCTGGTTTGCCCATTGCTTTATCCTGGGGAGTGCAAAGCCACAGTCTCTCAGGTCTCTCAAGTGGGTGGGTTGCCCACTTCTTTATCATGGGAAGTGCAAAGCCACAGTCTCTCAAGTCTTTACAGTGGGTGGTTTGCCCACTGTTCAATCCTGGGGAGTGCAAAGCCACAGTCTCTCAAGTCTTTACAGTGGGTGGGTTGCCCACTGTTTAATCCTGGGGAGTACAAAGCCACAGTCTCTCAAGTCTTAACAGTGGGTGGTTTGCCCACTGTTCAATCCTGGGAAGTGCAAAGCCACAGTCTCTCAAGTCTTTACAGTGGGTGGGTTGCCCACTGTTCAATCCTGGGGAGTGCAAAGCCACAGTCTCTCAAGTGGATAACAGTCTCCACTGGTTCTGGAGGGGGCTTTGTGCCCAGAATGCTTCATCCTGCCAAGGACAGAGGTAGTGGATGTCAATCTCCACTGGTTCTGGAGGGGGCTTTGTGCCCAGAGTGCTGAGAGTGCTTCATCCTGCCAAGGACAGAGGTAGTGGATGTCATTCTCCACTGGTTCTGGAGGGGGCTCTGTGCCCAGAGAGCTTCATCCAGCCCGTGGCGGCCTCAGTAGCGTCGGAATCATTGGCGCTCACTGGCCTGCGGGGCTGCTGGTGACGCTGTCCTGGGCAGCGGTGCTGCTGGCGGCGTGTCCTGGACAGCGGTTCTGCTGGCGGCGGTGTCCTGGGCAGCGGTTCTGCTGGCGGCGGTGTCCTGGGCAGCGGGGCTAGTGGTGGCGGTGTCCTCGGCAGCGGGGCTGGTGGCGGTGGTGTCCTGGACTGCGGGGCTGGTGGCGGTCATGTCCGCCGTGCAGATCTTCCCAGACTTGCCGGTTTTACTGTGCCCCTTCCCACCTTGGATGAGGGCGCAGCTGTCTCCACACTCCCAACTGTGCCCCTGGGAGCGGCTTTGGTGGCTGATTTCTTTCCCCTCTCCAACCGGGCACTGGCCAACGTTTTATGCTTTACAGGTGGGGGACTATCCGTGCTCTGGCTCCTTGCCACACTGGCTGCCCTGCTGCCTGGCACACTCCAGAAGCCGGTTACTACTGGCACCACTGGTCCCGCCGATGTTGTGGCTGAGGTGCTGGGTTGGGACCTGGAGAGTCGGGCCCTAGGAGACTGAAGGGGTGGGGGAGGTGCGGGAAAGAGGTCAAGGTTGGACAGGAAAAGTTTCTTAGGAACACTGGGACGGGTAGCTGGAAGGGGTTTGGGAGTGGAGGAAGAGGTAGTGGTTGTAAGAGGTGTACGTTCGGTGACTTTGGGTGAAGGTGCATGGGCTGGAGGCTGTCGTGAGGTGGATGGCTGTTGGGTGGGTGTGTGGCTGTGTTTGTGTACCTTGGGAGGTGGCCTCACAGACACACTGGGAGAGGACACAAGGGACGTGTGAATGGTAGTGTGGGTGGTGACTGCACGTGAGTGGGGTGTGGTGGTGGGTGTGCTGGTGATGGAGGTACTGGCTGAGGATGTAGTGCATGCAGGTGTGAGTGGAAACGAGACAGGGAGGGAGGAGGGAGACGAGGAGGGGGGGGACACAGTGGAGGCAGTGGGTGTCTGATGCTTGCGTGAGTGCCTGTGGGATGTGTGGTGCTTATGTTTGCCTGAGCTTCCCTTGTGTGTTGAGGTGTGTGCATGCTGGTCTGATGGTGTGCTTGGGATATGCTGAGGTACAGGGGTTTGGGTCTGGGTAGAGGAAGTTAGAGGGGGAGGCTAGAGATAGGGACAATGGCTGCCATCAGTGCTGAGGCCAGAGTCTGAAAAGCTCGCTGATGGGCTGCCTGACCAGAGTGAATGCCCTCCAGGTATGCATTGGTTTGTTGCAACTGCCTCTCTACACCCTGGATGGCATTCAAAATGGTAGACTGCCTAACAGTGAAGGACCTGAGGAGGTCAATGGCTTCCTCACTGAGGGCAGCAGGGGTGACAGGGGCAGGGGCTGAGGTGCCTTGGGTGAAGGAGATGCCCACCCTCCTATGTGAGCGGGAACGTACACACGCTGAGGGGCTGCTGGGAGGGCAGTGCTGGTAGAAGGGGTGGCAGCTGTACCTGTAGATGCGGGGGCACAGATGGGCCCACCACCGCAAGGGAGCTCCCATCAGAGGAGGAGTCCGTATCGCTGGTGTCAGCTCCTGTCCCCGCCGTGGAGCTCCTCTCGCCCTCCGTCCCACTGGTGAATTCAGACTCCGTAGTGTCGCCCTCCAGGGCCATGTGGGATGCAGCTCCCTCCTGCTCCGGTGCCACTGCTCCTCCGCCTGATGATGCTAATGCACAAAAGAACAGGGAGACCACAAAAAGGGGGGGAGGCAGAAGAAAGACATGTTGAGTGCATGCAATACCGCTACCGTTGGCGGACACTACAGACACAGAAGCCCCCTGCACTACGCCCCGCACTTGGAGTTCCCTATGCAATCCCATGGACATGGGTTACAAGGCTGTGCCCGATTGCTGCACACATGGATGTCACAGGAGCCTGACTAGGTGTAGTTGCCACTGTACACAGGTGGAGTGCCACAGGGCCTGCCTTCAGAAGGGTCCTTGCCTACTAAACTCGCACTGGACTGGGGGAACCCACAGCCCACCTCCCCCACCCAGACACCTACAGTGCGTGCTGAATCAGCAGAATGAGCGTGTACTCACCCCCTTGTGGCTGCTATGATGCCCTCAAGCGCCCATCCAACTCCGGGTACGCCACTGCCAGGATCCTGAACATCAGGGGGGTCATGGTGCGACGAGCTTGGCCTCCACTGTCTTCTTGCTCCAGCGGTGAATGTCCTCCCATCTTTTATGGCAGTGGGTGCTCTGTCTGTGGTAGACCCCCAGAGTCCGGACTTCCTTGGTGATGGCACGCCAAATTTCCTTCTTCTGGTGGGTGCTGACCTACAGGAATAGTACAGGGGAAAAATGGAAGTTATTACCGTCCGCACCGTCACAGTCATTGGCCCGCATCCCTACCCTTGCCATGACACACATGCACTCACTGTCGTTTGATGCACGCCTCATTCTCACCCCCCCATCTTTCATCCACACCACTCCACACAGGCATTGCCCATACAGCATGCTCACAGTGTACTTACCTGTTTGTCTGGAGGACCGTAGAGTGGCGTGTACTGGGGGAGGACCACATCCACGAGTTTATCCAACTCCTCAGTGCTGAAGGCAGGGGCCCTTTCTCCAGACACACGAGCCATTGTGTCTACCAGACTGAGGTCACAGCAGCACTTGCAGTGTAGGTCCTCTCCTGTCGAAGATCAGGTATCAAGCGATTGAACAGAGAGAAAATGGCGGTCACGTCTGCAGCAGTGCGTACCGTCACCGCCGGTGTACATCCTCATTGGCTCCTGGGACCCATAGGGTCCAATGTTAACCAATGCAGGATTGCGCCGCGGTCTTCGACCGCCTACCGCGACGGTGTACAACGCCAGCGCAGTTACCTCATATCCCCTTGTCCCACTTTATAGGTCAGGAAGCTGGCATTTCAGGGGCCCACATGGCATTATTTTGGACTGCGTCACACATATCTAGGCCTTGCCTAAACACTCATACAGGCATATGTCGATTTGCTAATATTTTCAGAGTGATCTGTGTTTACTTACCTCAGAGTTGGTTGACTCTCTGCTCGCTGTTCTCACCCAAAGGCACCTCCGCTGGGGCATGTGAGGCGATGGCGGCATCCTCCGGTGTTCAGACCGCTGGTGGCCTTGTCGACAATGGAGGAGCGACATGTGATAATCACCTACAGACTTGATCGTGCCACAATCCAGGAACTCTGTGCCCAGTTGGAGCCAGACCTGATGTCAGCTATCCACCATCCCACAGGAATCCACCCTCAAGTGCAGGTGCTGTCAGTACTCCATTTACTAGCAAGTGGGTAATTTCAAACTACAGTGGCCATAGCATCAGGGATGTCCCAACCTATGTTTTCCAATGTGTTGTCCAGAGTGTTGTCTGCCCTGCTGAAACACATGCAGAGCTGCATCGTTTTCCCTCAGCTGGGGGATTTGCCTACAGTGAAAGGTGATTTCTATGCCTTGGGACATATCCCCAACATCATAGGTGGCATTGATGGGACACATGTGGCCTTGGTCCCCCACCTGCAGGAGTGAACAAGTGTACAGAAGAAGAGTTACCATTCAATGAATGTGCAGATGGTGTGTTTGGCCGACCAGTACATCTCCCATGTGAATGCCAAATTCCCTGGCTCAGTGCATGACTCTTACATTCTGAGAAATAGCAGCATCCCTTATGTGATGGGGCAACTCTAGAGGCACCGTGTGTGGCCATTAGGTGAGGGCATGAACCCAATACAGTGTGAAAAGTTGTCTGGGTCTGGGGATGTCCCTATGAGTTAGTGTGTGTCTAACAGTTGTCCCTCGACATTTGCAGGTGACTCTGGTCACCCCAACCTGTCATGGCTACTGACCCCAGTGAGGAATCCCAGGACAAGGGCAGAGGAATGCTACAATGAGGCCCATGGGTGAGCTAGGAGGATTATAGAGCGGACCTTCGGCCTCCTTAAGGCCAGGTTCCGGTGCCTCCATATGAAGTGTGGTTCCCTATTCTACTCACCAAAGAAGGTATGCCAGATCATGGTGGCCTGCTGTATGCTTCACAACTTGGCTTGGCTCTGCAGGAGGATGGTCCAGATGGAGGTGTTGTGGCAGCTGTGGAGCCTGTGGACAGTGAAGATGAGGAAGCAGAAGAAGAGGACATAGACAACAGGAACACAGCATTTTTCCACTGTAATTGCTAATACACAATTTCGAAATCACAGACAGACTCCTGATTGTTTAGTGATTTAAGGGTGTTTATTTAAGTGCTCAATATTGCATGGTGTTTTAAAATGGTCAGGGGGCATGGTGGAGGAATGTTCATGGCAGAGTCCAGTCTATCAGTCTAACAGGTGCATTGTCCAAAGAGGCATAGGAAGTGGAGCTGAGGCAGTTTAAGGATGGACAGGGTGACAAAGTGGGACAGAAGGAAGGCATTCAGGGTGGTCTCATTTCTTGGCGGGGGTCTCAGCATTGTTCTCTTGCTTGTCCTGGATCTCAGGGACTGCTTGCGGGGTGGTTCTCTATCTGCAGGGGGTGGGGTGCTGGTGTGGTGGTCCTGTGGCGGTGCCTCCTGTCCACTAGCGCCGGCTGAGGTGGTGGGCAGTTCATCGTCCAGGCTAGTGTCAGGGGCCCCTTGTTGTGCCACAGTGTTCCTCCTGGTGTTCACAAGTTCCTTCAGCACCCCTACAATGGTGCCCAGGTTAGAATTGATGGATTTGAGTTCCTCCCTGAAGCCCAAATACGGTTCCTCCTGCAGCCGCTGGGTCTCCTGAAAATTGGCGAGTACTGTTGCCATCGTTTCCTGGGAATGGTGGTAGGCTCCCCTGATGTTGGAGAGTGCCTCGTGGAAAGTGGGTTCCCTGGGCCTGTCCTCCCCCTGTCGCACAGCATCCCTCCCAGTTCCCCTGTGTTCCTGTGCCTCTGTCCTCTGAACCGTGAGCCCACTACCACTGCCCCCAGGTCCCTGGTGTTGTTGGTGTGGTGGGTTAGCCTTGGTACCCTGTAGTGGTGGACACACTGCTGATTGACGTGTCCTGGGGACGGAGGTATGGGCCCGCTGGGTGGGTGCTGTGCTGGTGTTTCCAGAGGGGGAAGTTCTGTAGTGGCCTGTGCCAGTGTGAGGGGAACCGACTGTCCCGAAGTCCCAGATGTGCCGGGCTGGTCATCTTGATCCAGTTGGACAGAGCTGCTGTCATCACTGTGGGCCTCTTCTGTGGGTGGAGTGGACATATCTGGACCCTCCTGTCTGGTGACGTTTGGTAGGGGTCCTGCAGGGGTGTAAAGGCATGATTATTGCATCTGTGTGTGCCATGGTGTGCAATGGGTGGGTGACCCTGTACCCCAGTGCTTGCATTGCTGTGTAGGACCTTGTGTGATGATGGTTTAGGGGGGTGTATGGGTATGTGCAGTGGCCATGCTTTGGTGATGGGTGCCCATGCCTTGTTGTTGCATGCAGGGCTTGGGTTTGGGATGTGTGGTTTGTGACATTGGGACATCTGTGAGGAGTTGGAGTGATGGGGTGAGGGCGAGGGTGGGGGTATGTGATGGCATGCAGGTTGGGGGGGTGAAAGTAGTGAAGAGTGACTTACCAGAGTCCATTCCTCCAGCCACTCCTGCGAGGCCTTCAGGATGCTGGATAGCCAAGACCTGCTCCTCCCATGTTGTTAGTTGTGGGGGAGGAGGTGGGAGTCCGCCGCTAGTCCTCTGAACCGCAATGTGGTATCTTGAGACCACAGAACGCACCTTCCACCTAGTTCTTGGGTGCTGTCCCACTGCGTTGCCCCTGTCCACGATTCTTCACCATCTTCCTAGCTATGGTGGTGTGCTGCACCTGTGGTCCAAATAGCTGTGGCTCTACCCGGATGATTTCCTCCACCATGACCCTGAGCCCCTCCTCAGAGAACCTGGGGTGTCTTTTCGGGGCCATGGGGTGGTGTGGGTGATCTGTGGGGTGGTGTGTGTTGTGATGTGTGGGGTGATATTTAGAGGTGTTGTGTGTGAGGTGCTTGGATGTTGTGTGCGTGATGGTGTTGAGTGCCTGTGAATACTAGTGATGTTTCTGCTGGTGTCTCTCTCTGGCCTTCAGTCGCAATTCTGGTCATAAGGGTTTGTGGGTGATGTGGGTGTGTGTTTTATATTGTATTGGATGTGTGGGAGTGGCGTGTGTATGTGTATCAGGTGTTTGTATTTAGAATAGTCCAATGTGGATGTGTATTGTAAATGTGTGTGTATTTTGAGCGCGGCGGTGTGTACCGCCAATGGAATACCACGGTTGAAAGACCGCCGCGTGGATTCGTGGGTCATGATAGTATGGGCATATTCCTGTTGCCGTGACGGTGGAGGTTTTGTTATCGCCAGTTTATCACTGACCTTTGGTGCGGCGGACTTGTGTGGGTGTCTGGATTTTGGCAAATTCCGAGATGTGGGTCATAATGACCGTGGCGGAATTCCGCTGCTGCAGCAGTGTGTTGGCAGTCTTCTGCACAGCGGTAAGCGGCTTTTACCGCCAATGTTGTAATGACCCCCTAATATGTGAAAAGCATATTTAATTCTTTGAGATTTTCCAGGTCATGATCAAGGGTTTATATTATGAATGCACACATGTTACAGGATTGATATTCTGAGTATAAATCATATTCCAAAGCTCTTGCAATCTCTTGGTTCTGAGGTCGTAGTTTCTTTTTGTTCCATGATTCAGAGAAGGGGCTTTGCCCTCATTTCAAAAGGGGTCTCCATTTGATATCACGGAGACGCATTTAGTCAAGAGTCTATGAATGAGTAAGTGCATATTTATTCTAACCTTTTCTTTTCAGATCTCTCGCCCTGCTGTTCCCTACCCTAATTCCCTTCCCCCCAACTGGCTTCATCATAACTCTGTGCTATAATTGCTGTCTGAGTTGGTGACACCGGAAGGTGGGCTTTTTGTTCAGCAACATGCAGATCCTGAGGAAAGGACACTGTGACACACCTCCTACAACCACTCCTTCCTCCACTCCCACACCTTCTCCTTCTTCCTGCCCCAATGTCCCTAAGAAGCTTTTCCTCTCCACCATTGACCTCTTCCCTACCCCCCCCTTGGCCACCCAGTCCATGGGCCCAGTAGTCAACACACCCACTCGTTGTGGGAAAGGATCCAGGGCACTTGTGCAGAGGGTGAAGGAGCCTGCACCTGGAAGCCTCAAGGAAAGGGTGCCTGTCCCAGCTGCTGCCCAGAAGGGCAAGGAGCCAGCCACAGCTGCTGCCAGGAAGGGCAAGGATCCAGCCCCAGCTGCTACCAGGAAGACTAAGGAGGAAGCCCCAGCTGCTGCCAGGAAGGGCAAGGAGCCAGCACTAGCTGCTGCCAGGAAGGGCAAGGAGCCAGCACCAGCTGCAGCCAAGAAGGGCAACGAGCCAGCATCAGCAGGCAGGAAGGGGCCTGGGGTAGGGACTCAGATGGAGCTCCCACCACCAACCATGGTTTTGCAGCCGTCCGAGGCTGCAGGGGAGGAGCTTCCCCCCACCAGCAGCAGCACCACCACTGAGCAGCCATCCAAAGTTGCAGGGGATGGGCAGGAGCTTCCCCCCACCAGCGGCTGCAGCAGCACCAGCACCACCACTGAGCAGCCATCACCGCCGGCGGCCGGTATAGTCCTGCCTCAATGGGCTACTGTGCGGCCTGGCCCCTGCAAATCCAGTGGGTAGGACACCCACCTAAGAGACTGTGACCTTGCCCTCCCCAGGATCAAGTGCACAGGGCACGAGGCACCCTCCAGAACCAATGGGTAAGACACCCACCAAACCCAGCCTCCCCAGGATCAATAGCACAGGGCACAATGCCCCCTCCTGAAGCAGTGGGTAAGACACCCACCAACCCCAGCCTCCCCAGGATCAAGAGCACATGGCACAATGCCCCCTCCAGAGCATGTGGGCAAGTCACCCACTTGAGAGACTGTGGCCTTGCACTCCCCAGGACTGAGCACAGGGCATGTTGCCCACTCCAGAGCATGTGGGAAAGTCACCCACATCAGAGACTGTGGCCTTGCACTCCCCTGGACCAAGCATGGGGCATGTTGCCCCCTCCAGTACCAGTGGTTTTGTTCCATCTGCCAGCTGAGGTGTCCCCGTTCCCCTGAGGTGCCTGCCTATTTTCCAACTGATGCCCCTGCAGTGTTCTCTCCGTGTTGGTGCATGTGACAAGTGGGGCCTTGGAGTTTGGCCTGTGGCCCACGCACAATGAGAACAGGGCAGTGTCCCTTCAACTGTACATTTGTATACACCAGTTACATTTTATATTTCCTATTTCTACTGTGTTGGTCTTATTACACTCACTTAAGTAAATTCCTATTGTCTTTGCATTATTCATCCGAGGTGCCGGGTATATATGTTTTATTACTGCAGCTGATTGTGTGTATGGTGTTAAGTGTGGGGGTGTGTGTGTTGCATGTGTGTGTCACACTCTTTTTCCTCCCCCTTCCATTGTGTGCTAGGCGGCTGTAATCACCGTTGTCGTCTTGGCCGTCGTTGGTGTTTGTGGTGGAGCAGAACGTAGAAAATCATTGGGAAGACATGCATCTCGGGCTCCATGGCGACATGGTTGTTCCCTGTGTCTCTAATGGTGAGTCCTTTCACTTCTGTGCAGTGTTTGCTCCAGGCTTTTGCTGTTGTTGGTACCGCCCCGGAAAAGGTGGTGGATTGCAGAGTCTTCATTCAGTGGGCAGGACATTGGCTTCCGTCTGGCTGTAGGTGGCTATCATCGTGGTGGCTGTTGTTTCCGCCTGGCGGTTGGTGTGGTGAAGTGGCTGTCTATCTGAGTTCTCACCACCATGGTCATAATTTGTCGGTAATTACCGCCAGCCTGTTGATGATGACTGATTGGGACATGCCCTTACATCGCTCCACAAACACCCACTCCTGAACCCCCTGTTTATGCTAAATACCTGGTAACATTCTCCATTGAATCAGTATCCGACTTTAGAGAGTTTATAAATCTCGCTAAGAAGAGTAACTATGGATTTGTCTACGCCATCACTGTCATCAGGCCCAAGACATTTCAGTGGTTAACAAAATCAGAGGCTCTAGACAAATCCATGGAGGCCAGTTACATGGGCCCTCTTCTTGGCCATGTACATTTTCCAATTAGTAGGTGTAGGGAGCTGGCCTGGTGTGTGGTGGGTTCCTATGGTACTTACACCTTTTAGTAGCCTTTATCAGTTACTGTGGGGGGGGGAGTCGCAGTTCTAGCTGAAGCTGAGGAGTCCTGCTCAAATCTTGCAAGCCGAATCTGAGGACCCACCCAAGAGAGAGACCCTAAATAGCTCTGAAAGAGGGATTGGTCACCTAACCAGGTAAGCACCTATCAGGAGGGGGCTCTGACGTCACCTGCCTGGCCTAGCCACTCCAATGTTCTCAGAGTTCCCTGCCAACCTTGGAAACAAGATGGCAGAACCCTGGGACCCTCTGGAGGAGCTCTGGGCACCACCCCTGGGGTAGAGATGGACTGGGGACAGGGGAGTGGGCACTCCTCTTTCCATTGTCTATTGTGAAAGAGCAGGGACTGCGGGTCCCTAAACTGGTGTGGACTGGTTTATGCACGGATGGCACCAAGTGTGCCCTTCAAAGAAAACCAGTGGCTCCCAAAAGAAATCCTTTGTTCTGGCTTCCTGGGCTTGATCAGATCAAGCAGCAGGAGGACAGAAACCTGTCTGAGGGGTAGCAGCAGCTGGGCTGCCTGGAAAACCCTGTAAGACTGGTGGTGGCAATGCAGGGGGTCCTCTAAGAAGCCCCCAGAGTTCATGGAAACACACTTCCAATACTTGCAACAGTATTGGGTATGATTCCAACATGTTTGATACCAAGCTTTCCCAGGTTTGGAGTTACCATTATGTAGCTGGACATAGGTAGTGACCTATGTCCTGTACACACATAAAATGGCATCCCTGCACTCACAAAGTCCAGGAAAATGGACCTGGAGTTTGTGGGGGCACCTCTGCTAGTGAAGGGGTGCCCTCACACACAGGTACCTTCACCCTGCCTTCCGGACTGAGAGGGCCTACCATAGGTGTGAATTATAATGACCTGGTATAGTGACCTGTAGTGAAAACTGGTGCATACACCTATTTCACGCATACTGCAATTGCCATTGAGCCATGAGCCATGAGCTCCCTATGGGTGGCAGAATAACTGCTGCAGCCCATAGAGATCCCCTGGAACCCCAATGCCTTGGGTACCTAGGTACCATATACTAGGGACTTACATGGGGGACAAGTATCCCAATTGTGGTGAAAACAAAGGTAGAATTTAGAGGAGGGAGCAAAACTACCCGAGTCCTGGTTATCAGGAACCTAGTAGACATAGTCAAACATACTGACAACAGGCAGAAAATGGGGGTAACCATGCCAAGAAGGAGTCTACTTTCCTACAAAACCCCCCCACCCCTAAATGAAGGACAAGAAGGCGAACCTTGCCCAGATGAGTCTTCATTGTCTAAGTGGAAATATCCGGAGAGCCCATCAGCATTGGAGAGGTTAGCTGGAGCTAAAGACAGCTATGTCATTGAGATAGGCTGCACTATAGGCTTCCAAACCTTGGAGGACTGTATTCCCCAGCCTCTGATGGCAGATGCATTCTTCAGACCAAAGGGCATAATTGTTAATGCCCTCCAGTAGTTGAGAATGCAGTTTCTGGTTTGGCATCCTCTGACAATTTGATCTGCCAGTATCTTGCAGTCAAGTCAAAGGTGCTTAGATACTTGGCAGATGTCAGTGTATCTATTAGCTCATCTGCCCTAGGAATACAGTGAGCCTCAGTCTTGGTCATTGTGTTGAGCCCTCGGTAATCAACACAGAACCTCATCTTTCTTTTTCCATTCTGTGAGTGAGGTTTTGGTACTACACCACTGGGCTAGCCCAGGGACTGTCAGAGTGATCAATCACTCTGAGGTCTAGCATCTTTTACACTTCAGCTTTGATGCAATCTCTATCATGAGCAGGTTGCCTGTAAATCTTACTTTTAATAGGCAAGCTGTCCCCTGTGTCAATGAAGTGTTCACACCATGTTGTCCGACTAGGTGTCAGAGAAGACAGTTTAGAGAACTGGCCTAGGAGGTTCCTGCAGTCTTCTTTCTGAGACTCAGAGAGGCAGTCTGCTAGGACAACTCCATCCACTGAGCCATCAGCTGCAGTTGTGGAGAAGAGATCATGGAGAGGGTCACTCTCTTCTTCCTGTCCCTCATCAGTTGCCATGAGCAGGGTCAGATCAGCCCTGTCATAGTAGGGCTTAAGGCGGTTCACATGAAGCAGCCTGAGGGGGCTTCTGGGAGTGCCAAGGTCCAGCAAATAGGTGACCTCACCCTTTTTCTCCATTATAATGTGGAGACCACTCCATTTGTCTTAGAGCCACAGGCTCCAGGACCCTCACCTTCTGTCCTCGATGGTACACAGTAAGGACAGCCTTCTGGTCATGCCACTGCTTTTGCAGTTCTTGGCTGGCCTGAAGGGTTTTAGTGGTCTTTTTCATGAAGTCAGCCATCCTGGACCTGAGGCCAAGTACATAATCCACAATGTCTTGTTTTGGGGGCTTGAGAGGTTGCTTTCATCCTTCCCTTACAAGTGAAAGTGGACCCTTAACAGGGTGTCCAAACAGAAGTTCAAAGGGGCTGTAGCCCACTCTCTTCTGAGGAACCTCGCTGTGGGCAAACAGAAGGCATGGCAATAGGACATCCCATCTCCTCCTGAGTTTTTCAGTGAGTCCCATAATCATGCCTTAGAGAGTCGTATTGAACCTCTCGACCAAACCATTGACTTGAGGGTGGTAGAGGGTGGTGAACTTGTAGGTTACACCACATTCCGTCCACATGGCCGCAAGGTATGCAGACATGAAGTTTGTACCTCTGTCTGATACCACCTATTTTGGAAAGCCCACCCTGGAGAAGATTCCCAGGAGGGCCTTTGCCACTGCAGGAGCTGTAGTGTTCCTTAGAGATATAGCCTCTAGATACCTGGTGGCATGATCTACCACCGCCAGTATGAATCTGTTTCCAGAAGGCAGTGGGCGGGTCTAGGGGGCCAACAAAATCCACCCCAACCCTCTCAAAGGGATTCCCAACCACTGGTAGTGGAATTTGGGGGGGCTTTGGGGTGCCACCTGTCTTGCCACTGGCTTGACAGGTGACATAGGAGCGACAAAACTCCTTTGTATCTTCAGACATATGGGGCCAGTGAAAGTATGGGACAACTCTGTCCCAAGTCTTGCTTTGCCCCAGGTGACCTGCCAGGGGAATGTCATGTGCAAGGTTCAACAAAAAGTATCTATACTACAGAGGTACTACAAACCTCCTGGTGGCACCAGGTTTGGGTTCCCTTGCTTCTGAGTATAAGAGGTTGTCTTCCCAAAACACCTTGTGGGTGCAACTGACATCCCCTGCTTCCTGAAGGACAGCTTGCTGTCTTGACCCTTCCATTGTGTGACGAGTTTGCTGTGCCCTACTGAACTCCTCCCTGGCAGGCCCCCTTGCACCTTCAAGTTCAGTTGTGTCAGCTTTCAACTCTTCAGGTGTAGGTTCTACCAAGGGAGTAGAAAAAGGGGGAATCCTCACTGGAGGATGGGGTGGGGGCAACTTTTTGCCCTTTCTACCCTGGGCTTTGAGAGCCGCTTGGGCCATTGTTCCAGGCTGCCCCAAGATTTCCTTCTCTTTTTGCTTCTTGGCCTGAACCCTGGTGTTAGAAATGGGGTTTTTGGTTGGCAGTCAGATTACCCTCTGTCCAAGCAAGAACCCTCACTCTAGTCAGGGTAAGTCACACACAATCCAAATTATCCTGTGCCCACCCTCTGGTAGCTTGGCACGAGCAGTCAGGCTTAACTTAGAAGGCAATGTGTAAAGCGTTTGTGCAATAAATCATACAATAACACAATATAGCACCACAAAAATACACCACACGGTGTTTAGAAAAATATATAATATTTATCTGGGTATTTGCAGGTCAAAACGATCAAAGATGCAATATGAATTTGTGAAGATATCACTAAAAAGTGATATGAAGTGTCTTAAGTCGTTAAAAAGTAAACAAATTCTCTTTCAAGCACAAAGTACCTGGTTTGGAGTGGAAAAACTCTGCAGAGGGCTGCAGAAGAGGAGATGCGTAGAAAAATGGTGTGTGCTTCGGTTACGCCCCTTCAAACACGGACTTGCGTCGTTATTTTTCACGCGGGGAGATGTGCGTTGTTCTACGGGAGGAAAAATGGTGTGTGCATCGGTTACGCCCCATTACACATGGACTTGCGCTGTTATTTTTCACTCAGGGAAGACGTGCGTTGTTTTCCGGCACGCGGACCGTCTCCTTCTGTGGATCACGGGAGTACCAGATGTCCCAGGGTCTGTGCGTGGATTCCTCGGCTTGTTGTCCGGGGGGCTGTGTGTGAAATTTTCTTCGTCACGGCAGACGTCGCGTCGATTTCCTGTCTGGAAGGCGGCGGCTTTGTCCATGCGAGGCCGTGCGTCAAAGTTCCGGTCGCACCGCAGGCGTTGCGTCGAGCAGTGTCTTTCTGGATCGGCGTGCAGTGATTTTCTCACCGCGGAGCAAGCTGTGCGTCAAAATTTTCGGTGCACGAGGAGTACAAATTAAAAAGAGAAGTCTTTTTGGTCCTGAGACTTCAGGGAACAGGAGGCAAGCTCTATCCAAGCCCTTGGAGAGCATTTTTGCAGCCAGACAAGAGTTCAGCAAGGCAGCAGGCCAACAACAAGGGAGCAGTCCTTTGTAGAAAGCAGACAGGTGAGTCCTTTGAGCAGCCAGGCAGTTCTTCTTGGCAGGATGCAGGTTCTGGTTCAGGTTTCTTCTCCAGAAAGTGTCTGATGAGGTAGGGCAGAGGTCCTGTTTTATACTAAATTGTGCCTTTGAAGTGGGGGTGACTTTAAAGAGTGGCTAAGAAATGCACCAGGTCCCTTTTCAGTTCAATCCTGTCTGCCAGGGTCCCAGTAGGGGGTGTGGCAGTCCTTTGTGTGAGGGCAGTCCCTCCACCCTCCCAGCCCATGTAGACCCATTCAAAATGCAGATGTATACAAGTGAGGCTGAGTACCCTGTGTTTGGGGTGTGTCTGAGTGAATGCACAAGGAGCCGTCAACTAAACCTAGCCAGACGTGGTTTGTAAGGCACAAAAAGATTTAAGTGCAAAGAAATGCTCACTTTCTAAAAGTGGCATTTCTAGAATAGTAATATTAAATCCGACTTCACCAGTCAGCAGGATTTTGTATTACCATTCTGGCCATACTAAATATGACCTTCCTGCTCCTTTCAGATCAGCAGCTACCACTTCAACAATGTATGAGGGCAGCCCCAATGTTAGCCTATGAAGGGAGCAGGCCTCACAGTAGTGTAAAAACAAATTTAGGAGTTTTACACTACCAGGACATATAAACTACACAGGTACATGTCCTGCCTTTTACCCACACAGCACCCTGCTCTAGGGGTTACCTAGGGCACAAATTAGGGGTGACTTATATGTAGAAAGAGGGGAGTTTTAGGCTTAGAAAGTACTTTTAAATGCCAAGTCGAAGTGGCAGTGAAACTGCACACACAGGCCTTGCAATGGCAGGCCTGAGACAAGGTGAAGTGGGCCGGCAGGTGGAAACGGAATAAGCACATATATAATACTACAGCACCTTTTTATGAAAATGTCACTGCCTGGTTCCGATTTATTGACGATACATTCTTTATATGGGAAAGACCAGAGGAAACGCTTCAAGAGTTTTTCGAATGGTTGAATCTGGGAGACATTAACCTACGTTTCACAGCCCATATCAGTAAGACGGTGGTTGACTTCCTTGATATTTCTATCAAAGATGACAATGGATGTTTAGGGGTAGAGTTATTTACAAAACCTACCAACAAAAATACCCTGCTTCATTATAAGAGTTTTCACCCTAAAGCCCAGAGCGATTGTATCCCTTTTGGACAATTTTTAAGACTAAGGAGAAACTGTACATCCTTGGAAGATTTTTATAAACATTCTAATGTTCTGAAGCAAAAGTTGAAGAATAGGGGGTACCCGAAAAAGCGAATTAGTCACTCCTTTAAGAGAGCCCGGTTCTATGACAGGGATAGTATGTTCAATCAGGACCGAAGAAGGAAAGATAATGAACGGATAGTTTTTGTTAGTCAGTTTAGCGCGATCAGTAATAAGATCAAAAATGTGATAAATAGGAATTGCCATTTATTGGATGCTGTAGATGAGACTAGGTTGGAAAAGCCTCTTTTTGCATTTAGACGTAACCAGAACTTGAGAAATAGATTGGTTCATACTTATAGGGAGGATCGGCAAACTAGACAGCTGGGGCTAACTGGCAATATAATTAGAGGTAACTACAAATGTGGAAATTGCAGCTGCTGTGATCAATGTTTAGAGAAGAAAGTTATTGAATATAAGGGAGTAAGTATTACCTCTAAAACCCTTAACAATTGCCGTAGCAAGAATGTGGTGTATCTGATTCTTTGCCCCTCCGGATTAGGATATGTGGCGGAGACGGGGCGAGAATTGCGGGTTCGAATATGTTAACACAGAACAGCCATTCGAACTAGAAAGATCAATGCACCTTTGGTGGAACATTTTATGAGTAGTGAACAGATTTTAAGTGGTTCATCTTAGAGAAAATATTCCAGAGGAAGAGAGGTGGAAACTGTGAGCTACTTAGGCAAAAACACGAATGGTGGTACATCACTAGGTTAGACACCATTGAATATGGTTTAAATTGCAAGGAGGTAGGGTTTTGGCTATGGAGGGGCTATTTTGGATTGACCTGGAAGGTCATTTATTCTTAAGTCCTTATCTCCACTATTCAGGAGATGGCTGTCTATTATTATGTTAGTGGGTGTACATAGGCTTATGTGTATATACATTTTTCCATAGCGGATGGGTTGGTTTTTAGCTTTTTAATATTCTGATTAGATAGTAATCCCGTTTTGGACCATATGTAATTCGTATAGTCTTCGTATCGAGCTGCTCTTTTTTGATATAGACAGTGCCCTATAGACATTATTAGCTCTTTTGCATTTGTAACAGGTCTCCAGTTTTTATTAAATGGAGATCGGGGGCTTTATTTGTTTGTTTAATTAAATTATTTTAGTTTCCCTGCGTGTCGGAATTACTGCTGAAATAACGCAGGATTTCAAGATGGCGCCTGTTCGGTGCCATAAGCAACAGTCTAGTGGCTCGTGGCTCGCTCGGTGTAGGCAGGAAGTGAATTAGATTGAATAGGAAGTGATTTTACTTCCTGGTCCACACCGGTTGAAGCGAGCACTCGGTATAAATATGAATGGGAGGCCAGTCGGGTTTCTTTATGAATAAAATGCAAAGCGGTTAAATAAAGACAAGAACGCCAACTTAGCGGTATGTTAAGGGAACCGTCTGCATTATAGAGGGCCCGTTGGTTTGTCTCAGTTGAGCTATAGAGCTGCACTACAGAATGAAATAAAGTGTCAGTTTCTATTATATGAAAAATAAGTTAAGAGGAATTAGAGGACCTATAGGGGCCTTTTGATATAAGAGTTTGATTTAGTGTGGTAGTAGGGCAGTTTTTGATTTATTGTCTAACAATCTTTAGAGTATTGTGTAATTTTGTAATTCAAAATGTTTGATTCTCATTGTAGAATTAAGGCTTGAACCAGATGAACAATAGTTGGTTCTAACCTATTTTATTTGAATATATTTGGACTCCGTGGTGAGCCCCAGGATTGTGACCAGTGCATGTTATGAAATTAAAGATATTTTTGGACTGCATGAGGGATACACACAAACCTGGTTGCTTTCTTGTCTCTATTATAACTTTTCTTCACATTTTTTATGCACTTATGGGAGAAAGACAGCATGGATGAATTCCTATCACTATATGGGTCACTACATGGTGTTTGGGCCTCTGTGATATGAAGGATAATTGATTAATGGTCCTCTATTTTACCTATATAGAAATATACTTGACTGTGGATGTCGAGGAAAGTATCTATTTTTATCAGTGTGGATGTTTTGTACTGGCATTTATGGAGGTGAGTGATGGGGATTGATTTAATAGCTGGTTCTTTTATTCTATATTAAGAGAGATTTTTTTTAAAAGTTTTTTTAATGAACTTTGGGTACATTATGGGAGGAAAGTAATTTTGGATATATATATATATACACATAGGGGGTCATTCTGACCCCCGCCGGCGGCGGATGCTGCCGGCCTGGCGGGAACCGCCAGAAGACCGTACCGCGGTCAAAAGACCGCGGCGGTCATTCTGAGTTTCCCGCTGGGCTGGCGGGCGACCGCCAGAAGGCCGCCCGCCCGCCCAGCGGGAAACCCCCTTCCACGAGGATGCCGGCTCCGAATGGAGCCGGCGGAGTGGAAGGGGTGCGACGGGTGCAGTTGCACCCGTCGCGATTTTCAGTGTCTGCCACGCAGACACTGAAAATCTATGTGGGGCCCTGTTAGGGGGCCCCTGCACTGCCCATGCCAGTAGCATGGGCACTGCAGGGGCCCCCAGGGGCCCCACGACACCCGTTCCCGCCAGCCAGGTTCTGGTGGTTAAAACCGCCAGAACCAGGCTGGCGGGAAGGGGGTCGGAATCCCCATGGCGGCGCTGCTTGCAGCGCCGCCGTGGAGGATTCCCTGAGGTAGCGGGAAGCCGGCGGGAAACCGCCGGCTTCCCTTTTCTGACCGCGGCTTTACCGCCGCGGTCAGAATGCCCCCGGAAGCACCGCCAGCCTGTTGGCGGTGCTTCCGCGGTCGTTGGCCCTGGCGGGCCATGACCGCCAGGGTCAGAATGACCCCCATAGTGTATTATTGTGTATCTAAATATATGTGTGTATATGTTTGTGTGTTAATTAAACTCAATTCATGGTTTGATTTGGAAGGGGGACAATGAAATTTCTATTTGTGATGATAAATATTAAAGGAATCTGGGTGGAATTTGGATAATGAATTAGTCCCATTGGGTGGATGAATGTTGTATTTGGGGGTTTGAGAAATGTGAAAGTATATATATATTTAGTCTTTTGTGTTGTTGTGTGTAGGTTTGATTGAACAACTTTGGGGAGCATATTATTTAGTCCTGAAGAAGGTGGTGAAAAAGTTTTGGAAGCCCACCGAAACGCGTCAACGCTTTACTCTTACTGGACCCATAGGAGGAGGCTCTTATCGAATAAGGATTGCTGACATTTATCGATAGGCTTACATCTACCATAATTGGGACAGTCTAATTTTAAAGACTATTGTATATGTCTTCTGTTTGTTTCCCTTTTACTGAATTTTATTTGAAATGTATTTTGTTTTATTGATGTTTTAGCATTGATGTGTTTGTCTTGTCACTATATGATCTGGGGTTTTATTTGGAACTATATTAAATTTTTACCCTTGATTCCTTTGTCTTTAGGCTGATCAATAGAGAGATTCATTGTTTGTGTGAGTGTGTAGTGACTGGTTTGGTTTTCCCGTGGGGGATTCTTATGATTTCCCAGCGGAATGCTGAGCCAGGATATTGCCGACGGCTCCACATGGAGCCGTCTTCAATGCTGCAGTGCGGCGGGAGCAGCAGCACCCGTCGCACATACCACTGCCCATAATTTGGGCAGTGACCTCCGTGAGGGGGCTGTGCACAGGGGGCCCCCGGAGCATCCCTTCTGTCAACCTTTCCATGGCAGAGGAAGCCTCCAGGGAAAGGATGGAGGAACAAGGGTTCTTTATCCAGAGGGCAACGCTGCCTGTAGGCGGTAGCCTGGCGGTGGCGGAGGGCCACCTGTGGCGGTCTTCCTTTGTTTATTATATGGCGGTCCAGACTGCTATGCCAGTGGCAGTGATTTCCGCCACCACCAGCATGGTGGTGTGGACCACCATGTTCATAATGAGACCTATGTCCTGAAACTATGTGTATATCCCTGGCTAATAAAGTAGTCTTTCCTGTGGAAAGTACCAAGTGACAGAGTGGCAAGGAAATTGCAAATGCTTATCCCACTGCTGCACCACCAATGTAGGAAGCTGGCCTGTTGTGTGGTGGATAACTATAGTACTTACACCTTATAATAGGTCCAGGTATTCCCTCTTAGTGAAATGTAGTCAGTGTCTGGAACCCAGGCTCTCTAGAGGCAGCTGTGGATGAGCAGCCAAGGCTTATCTAGCAGACATGCAAAGCTCATGTTATACCACTGTAGTCACACAGCACTTACACACATGAAAGAAAACACTTAGTTGTACAAAAATAAAGGTACATTATTTTTGGAACAAATCACCACAAAATACTAGACAGGTAACCCACCCATAGGAGGTAAGTAACACACTAAATATATACACTAGTAATGATAAATAGGCATAAAAAAGGTTAGAAAACTGTTCAAAATAGCAATAACCAATAGTAACCCTACAGGGAGAACAAACCATATACTAAAAAAAATGGAATGCAAACAAGGTAAGTAAAATGCGTAGAGGGGATCTGGGAGTACTAGAAAACCAAAGAGGTAAGTAACACAGTATCCCCCAGTGACCAGGAATGCAGGAGTAAAACACTGGATTTTCTCCAACCCACCCAAAAGGAGGAAAAGAAGACAAATAAGACACCCAGACAGGACTGCAAGAGAACAAGTGTGGATTCCTGAAGAAAGAAGACCTGTGGAGAGGGAACCAACTCCAAGAGTCACAGAGAAGTCCAGGAGGAGTATAAGCTACTACCCACCCAGCTGTGGATGCAGGAGTTGGACGATGGTGATGAAGAACAGGTCAGCACTGCAGCCCTGGAGCCAGAGAAGAATTCCTGATGGATGTAGATGAAGACCCACGCTGGAAGGAAGATTACAGACTGGGGTTGGTGCAGGAATTCCACCAAGAGCCTTGGCAAAGACAAACTCACAGTTGGTGGAAAAGAAGTGCTGCAGGGGACCAGCAAGGTCCAGGAGGACTCAACCCAGGAGGGGGAGTCATAGGGGACCCTCAGAGTTACAGAGAGTCCACAGTAGCTAAGGCAGCACCCACAAGAGTCCCACAGGATGGGGACACAAGAAGTCGCAGAAGAAGCCCACACAGCACTACAAAAGAGGATCCCACAACGCAGGAGAACCAAGCAGGAGGCCGTGCTTTGCAGGATGAAATGCTGGGGGCTGGGGCTACACGTTGTCTGAAGATCCCTTGGGGGGGAATCAAACAAGCCTTGGCAGCTGCAAGAAACGTAGTGCACAGGTGTAGTGTCTTGCAAGGGAAGGCAAAGGCTTACCTCCACCAAAATTGGAGAGCTGGCAGAGAGGACCAACAAAACTACTCTGGACTACTACACATAATGCAGGATCCACGCAGATTAGAAGAAGGGGGATCCACACAGCCAGTCGTCGCTTGTTGTAGGGGCCTGCGGTTGCAGGGGAGTGACTCCTTCACTCAAAGGGAGATTCCTTGTTCTTCTTGTGCAGGCTGAAGAGTTGTAGTCTTCTGAGGATGCACCGCCTGGGAAATGTTGCAAAGCTTGCAGGAGATGTGGAAACAAAGTTGCAGAAGAGTCTTCTTCATTTGTAGCAGTGTTTGTCGGTTCGGGGTGGGGGGGTCCAGTCACAGTTCCAGTGGGCAGAAGTCAACGCAGAGGTTGCAGAGGAGTCCTGGTGGAATCTTGCAAGCCGAATCTGAGGACCCACTCAGGAGAGATACCCTAAATAGCCATGAAAGGGGGACTGGTCACCTGACCAGGTAAGCACCTATCAGGAGGGGGCTCTGATGTCACCTGCCTGGCCTGACCACTCAGATGCTCCCAGATTTCCCTGCCAACCTTGGAACCAAGATGGCAGAACCCAGGGACCCTCTGGAGGAGCTCTGGGCACCACTCCTGGGGTGGTAGACAGAGGAGTAATCACTCCCCTTTCCATTGTCCAGTTTCGCACGAGAGCAGGGATTGGGGGTCCCTGAACCGGTGTGGACAGGTTTATGAATGGATGGCACCAAATGTGCCCTTCAAAGCAAACAAGTGGCTCGGAGAGGCTACCCCTCCCAAGCCAATCACACCTATTTCCAAAGGGAGAGTGAGTTACCTCCCTCTCCCAAAGGAAATCCTTTGTTCTGCCTTCCTAGGCTTGATCAGATTAAGCAGCAGTAGGGCAGAAACCTTTCTGAAGGGTGGCAGCAGCTGGGCTACCTGGAATGCCTGGTAAGACTGGTGGCAGCAATGCTGGGGGTCCTCTTAGGAGCCCCCAGAGCGCATGGAATCATACTTCCAATACTTGCAACAGTATTGGGGTATGATTCTGAAATGTTTGATACCAAACATGCCAGGTTCAGAGTTACCATTATGTAGCTGGACATAGGTAGTGACCTGTGTCCAATACATGCATATTCACAATCACAAAGTCCTGGAAAATGGATCTTGAGTTTGTGGGGGCACCTCTGCTAGTAAAGGGGTGCCCTCACACACAGGCACGTGCACCCTGCCCTCTGGGCTTAGAGGGCCTACCACAAGGGTGACTTATTGTCAATGGCAGGCCTGCAGAACCCTTTGCAGGGGCTCCCTATGGGTGGTAGAATAACTGCTACAGCCCAGAGGTATCCCCTGGAACCCCAATGGCCTGGGTACCTAGGTACCATACACTGGGGACTTACATGGGGGGACCAGTATGCCAATTGTGGGAAGAAAAAGGTGCAATTTAGAGGAAAGAGAAAAAATACTGGGGTCCTGGTTAGCAGGAACCCAGTAGACACAGTCACATAACAGGCAGAAAATGGGGGTAACCATGCAAAGAAAGAGGGTACTTTCCTACAGTAGGACAAGTTTGGTAACACTCAATTGTCCTAATACCCGTGCAGAAGCCACATTGGATATTTGAAAACATGCTCTTTTACTTTGCCCACTGATCTAACCTGGCTAACATAATTCTGCTCGTCACTTTGAGAAGCAAATCCAACAATAAAATTGGGTGCTAACACTTTGGGCCACAGTGAAAACCCCTCTTGAAAATAGTGCTAATATGAGAGTTGGACCATGTGTCCAGATTACCCATCCTGCAAATAAATCTAAACACTATGGTTAAAAAGAAGCCACGGAGATCAATGTTATGCTTAAAAAGATCAAGAGGGATCTCATTTGGCTCTGGAACATTTCCAAAACAACTGCTCATGACTTTGGCATTAACTTCATCTACAGTAAAAACGAGGGGAGTTGAATTAGAATTTAACGGGTATTCAAGAAGATATACAGCATCCTTGTCACCCTCACCGCTGGTGCAGGTTTGGAGTAAATGCTACCAAAATAAGCCACCCACTCTTCTGAATAAATTGCAATCAAAATCTATTGGTCCTTCCAGCTTTTTAAGGATAGGTTTATTAAAAACTTGTCAGAAAGTTACATTGCTCTTAAGATTGCTTTTGCAAGTATTGATTCCCAATCCTCCTGCTCCACATCTCCACATCTCCCGGCATCTAACACTTTCTTTATATGTCTGTCTACATGCTTTAACATCTTCCGAATTTCTACTAGACTTCTTGAGAGATTTCTGTAAATTCTTTAGCGCATTAGTACAATTGGTGTCAAGCCAAGTATGTGAGCCCTGGCTTTTGCTGCCTGATGATGCCATAAGTGCCTCCCTGATACTGTTGGAATTTTGTTTTAACACTATCTTGAATTCTTCAACATTTGCTGGCTCCTCTAAACGAACTTTAATGTATTCAGTATTGTCGCTAAACAATTTGGGTAAAAACTCATCCGGCTTGACCCTATTCGATCTCAAACTAAGACCATCGGGCCTGCCCAACTCTACATCTGTGTCCAGATTTGACAGGTACTATAAACGTTAGTGCAGATTTTAATATCTATGCTGAGGACAGTAATCACTGAAAGTTAGAATGTGTTTTGAAATTGGATACAAAAGTATGCAGATTGTGTGTAGCTAAAATAAAATCTATTGTGCTCCTGTCACCTCTGCCAATTAAAGTGTCAGTAAAAGGCGCTTGGGTAACAAAAGAAAAGTTGTTCGTGAACCATAAATAATTAATTGCCTCGCCTTAAGCATCATGAGTGAAATGTGTCTGATCTTCGTTATCTGAATCCAGAAAGCCACATACTTCCCTTGCAGGTAGAGAATATAAGTGAGTGTTGACGTCACCCCCACTCAAGTAATCAAGGTTTCCTGACAGCTTTTTGAACATAACCTTCCGAAATCACTTTCCAGAATGCTGACCACATTAACTTTATCACAGTTGAAAGCATTGTTAAAAACTTCATGATTGCGATAGAAAACCCCCAAACTAAGGCACAAATCCTCTACCTCCATGATCACAAAGGGATCTGCCCTTTTCTGAGTAGTACACAAGAACACCGGAAATGAAGCATTATCATTACAGACCCCTAAAAGGGGGCAGCGATTGTGAGTGAGAACGTTAAAACCCTCTGACCATTTGTTACACGGGGTGCATGCAGTCTTATCCATGGCAGGGAGTTTATAGAAAACAGCCTAGTGGAATAGCTTTATTGAGAGATAAATTAAACACCATAAAATTAAGCTATGTTAGTAGCAACTCAGTAGGGAAGAGGACCTGAAGTTAAGTACTACATAGTCTCCATTGCATGTTTTATTTGCCCCTCTGCCTTCCCAGTCCACTCTACATGCCATGATGATACTGTTGACAAATTTACTACAGAGATCAAACCTTTTTCACAATCAGTGTTTGGATTTATTATGCAGTTCAGCCCAGTTCTCCTTCTGGGAGAAATCAGATGTGGGCGTATTAATCAGAAACAGCACATAACGAGTAGCCTAAGGGGGCACGTTGGGGCAAGTTTAAGATAGTAGACGTGGGGGGTCATTACAACCCTGGCGGACGGTGTTAAAGCCGCGGTAATAACGCAAACAGGCCGGCGGACAAAAAAAGGGAATTATGACCGTGGCGGAAACCGCCCACATAGACACCCACTTTAACACACCGCCGCAACGGTGGTACAGACAAGCAGCGCAGCGGTCACTGCCAACAGACAGGCGGGAGACAATGTACCGCCCACAGTATCACAACCCGCCAATCTGCCCCCTTTTCCGGGGCGGATTCACCGTGGATAAAAACACAGCGGAAACAGCTTTTGCAATGGGAAAACGCTCACCTCAACATACTCCACGAGGAAAGAGGACACCATGGAGCCGGAATTACAAATACTCCCTGCCCTTGTCTTCCTGCTCATCTACGAACACCAGCAACGGCGGCGCCGAAGACAACGGTGAGTACTGCACCTACGACATAGGGGAGAGGGGAGGCAAAAGTCAGGGACACACACACGCAACACCCCCACCCCCACCCTCGCACATTACAACACACACACCAATGCATTTCCAAATATCACAGTAACAACCCACAACCCCCCCGGAATAATGCAAAGACAAAAGGAAATCAGTTCAAACATTGTAATGTATCAAAATACAGTTCCAAATATATACAGATATATATATACACATTCAATATTATATACACATTACGAGAAGTAGTGCAGGTATGCACATATCAATGTCCGTGCACCACTGGTCCAAAAAAGCATGGGCGAGGCCCACACTAGATACCTGTCCACAAACGGAGAGAACAGTGCAGGGGCATCAGATAGAAATACAACAGGCACCTCAGGGGGAAGGGAAGGGGGGGGCACCTCAGCTGGATTACAGCACCACGCCAGCTCCACGACGGGGCTCCTTGCCCATTGATGTATCCTGGGGAGTGCAAAGCCACAGTCTCTCAAGTCTCTACAGTGGGTGGGTTGCCCACTGGACCATCCTGGGTAGTGCAAAGCCACAGTCTCTCAAGTGGATAACAGTCTCCACTGGTTCTGGAGGGGGACTGGTGCCCAGACTGCATCAGGCTCCCCGTGACAGTTCCTGTTCCGTCACTGTCCCAGCTGCACATGGGCTAACAATGCTTGATTTGGCGGTCTTTTCCCTGTTCAGCGGTGCTTTGCCATGGCGGTCTGTGCCCTGTTCAGCGGTGCTTGACTTTGCAGTTTCGGACCTGTTCAGCGGTGCTTTGCCCTGTTCACCGGTCTTCACCATGGCGGTCTTTTCCCTGTTCAGCGGTGCTTTGCCATGGCGGTCTGTGCCCTGTTCAGCGGTGCTTGACTTTGCAGTTTCTGACCTGTTCAGCGGTGCTTTGCCATGGCGGTCTGTGCCCTGTTCAGCGGTGCTTGACTTTGCAGTTTCTGACCTGTTCAGCGGTCTTCACCATGGCGGTCTTTTCCCTGTTCAGCGGTGCTTTGCCATGGCGGTCTGTGCCCTGTTCAGCGGTGCTTGACTTTGCAGTTTCTGACCTGTTCAGCGGTGCTTTGCCCTGTTCAGCGGTCTTCACCATGGCGGTCTTTTCCCTGTTCAGCGGTGCTTTGCCATTACGGTCTCTGACCTGTTCAGCAGTGCTTTGCCATGGCGGGCTCTGACCTGTGCATTGGTGTGTGGCATGACGGTCCGTCATTGCCCAGCGGGGCTGTGGCTGCCAGGGCCCTCCTGGGCACTGACTCCGGCGGTGGTCTCCTGACCTGTGATGATACTGCTGCCCTCCTGGGCACTGACTCCGGCGGTGGTCTCCTGACCTGTGATGATACTGCTGCCCTCCTGGGCCCTGACTCCGGCGACGATACTGCTGCCCTCCTGGGCACTGACTCTGGCGGTGGTCTCCTGACCTGTGACGACAGTGCTGGTGGTGGCGTCCCGGCCACCGGGAAGGATGGCGCCCTTGTCCGTCGTGCTGCTCTTCCCAGACTGTGCAGACTTCTTCTGACCCCTCACCACCTTTGGAGGAGTCACAGCTGACTCTGCAATCCCCCTGGGACACTTGTGAGCAGTTTTGCCAACAGGAGTCTTCACCCTGTCCCATCGGCCACTTTCCAACTTTAGGTGCTTTACAGGGGGTGGACTGGCAGTGCTTTGGCTCCGTGTCACACTGGCTGCCCTGGTGGCCGGTGCACTCCACACACCTTGAACACGCACCACAGGTCCTGGAGTTTTTTTGGCTGAGGTGCTACTTCGGGACTTATGAATTGGAGGGGTGGGGGCAAAGAGGTCAACGTTGCTGAGGAAAAGTTGTTGACGAAGACTGGGATGGGTAGCTGGAGGGGGTCTGGGAGTGGAGGAAGAGGAGGTGGTTGTAGGAGGTGTAACTTTAGGTGTTTTGGGTGCAGGTGCAGGTACTGGAGGCTGTCGTGAGGTGGATGGATGTTGGGTGTGTGGGTGCCCGCGTTTGTGTACTTTGGGAGGGGGCGTCACAGACACACTAGGAGTGGACACAGGGGACGTGTAAATGGTAGTTGGGGTGGTGAGTGCAGGTGAACGGGGTGTGGTGCTGGGTGTTCTGGTGCGAGTCCTAGTGCCTGTAGATGTAGTGCATGCAGGTGAGAGTGTAGATGACACTGGGAGGGAGGAGGGAGACGACGAGGAGGGGGACACAGTAGAGGCAGTGGATGTTGCTGTGTCTGTATGTGGGTGATGCTTGCGTGAGTGCCTGTGGGTTGTGTGGTGCCTATGTTTTCCTGAGCTACTTGTGAGTGTTGAGGTGTGTGCATGCTTGTTTGATGGTGTGCTTGGGATAGGCTGGGGTACAGGGGATTGGGTCTGGGTGGAGGAAGTTGGAGGGGGTGGCTAGGCACAGGGACAATGGCTGCCATCAGTGCTGAGGCCAGAGATTGCAGGGTTCGATGATGGGCAGCCTGACCAGAATGAATGCCCTCCAGGAATTCATTAGTGGGTTGCAACTGCCTTTCTACACCCTGGATGGCATTCACAATGGTAGACTGCCCAACAGTGAGTGACCTGAGGAGGTCAATGGCCTCCTCACTGAGGGCAGCAGGGGTGACAGGGGCAGGGCCTGAGGTGCCTGGGGTGAAGGTGATGCCCACCCTCCTGGGTGAGCGGGCACGGGGCGAAGGCTGAGGGGCTGCTTGGAGGGCGGTGCTGGTAGGGGAGGTGGCGGCTGTACCTGTAGAAGTGGGGGGCACAGATGGTGCCGCCACCACAAGGGAGCTCCCATCGGCGGACAAGTCCATGTCGCTGGTTGGTGATCCAGTGACCGACGTGAAGCTCCCCTCGCCCTCCGTCCCACTGGTGTATTCAGAGTCCGTGGTGTAGCCCTCCATGGCCATGTGGGATGCAGCTCCCTCGTGCTCCGGTGCCACTGTACCTCCTCCTGATGATGCTGATGCACAAAAGAACAGGGAGAGAACAAAAAGGGGGACGACGACAGTTGGCGGACAATACAGACAAAGCAGCCCCCTGCACTACGCCGTGCTCTTGGCCTCTACAGATACAATTCCTGGGATCTGGCCTACATGGCTATGGTGGACATCTGCACACATGGATGCCACAGGGGCATGTATACCTGTACTTGACCCTCTACTGAGGTGGGGTGGAATGGCACATGGCCTGCATTACGGAGGGGCCTAGCCTACGTAAGTTGCCCTGGCCTAGGGAAACCCACATCCCTCCTCTCCCACCCAGACACCTTCACTGCGCGCAAAGTCCCCAGAATGAGAGTGTACTCACCCCCTTGTGTCTGCTGTGATGCCCTCAAGCGCCCATCCAACTCAGGGTAGGCCACCGCCAGGATCCGGAACATCAGGGGGGTCATGGTGTGACGGGCACCCCTTCTACATTGGGAGGCTATCCCCAGCTGAGCCTCCGCTGTCTTCTTGCTCCAGCGGCGAATGTCCTCCCATCTTTTCCGCAGTGGGTGCCCCGTCTCTGGTGGACCCCAAGGGTCCGGACGTCCTTGGCGATGGCATGCCAAATGTCTTTCTTCTGGTGGGCGCTGACCTACATGAAATGCACAGGGGAAGAAGAAAAGTCATTACCAACTGCACCGTCGATGTGAGTGGCCCCCATCCCTACCCTTGCCATGTGGCACATGCATTCACAGTCCTTCATGTTCTCTGAACCCTGCCCCCTTCCTTCTTACAACCAGCCCTCTCCACCCAGGCATAGCCCATACAATGTGCTCACTGTGTACTTACCTGTTGGTCTGGAGGACCGTAGAGTTGCGTGTACTGGGGGAGGACCCCGTCCACGAGCTTCTCCAACTCCTGAGCAGTGAAGGCAGGGGCACTTTCGCCAGACGCACGTGCCCTTGTCTCTTCCAGACCGAGGTCACAGCAGCACTTGCAGTGTAGGTCCTCTCCTGTCGAAGATCAGGTATAGAGTGATTGAACAGATAGAAAATGGCGGTCACGTCCGTGGCGGTGACGTCCATGGCGGTGCGTATCATCACCGCCGGCGCACTTCTTCATTGGCTCCTGGGACCCATAGGGTCCAATGTTAACCAATGCAGCATTGCGCCGCGGTCTACGACCGCCTACTGCGACGGTGTACAACGCCAGCCCAGATGCCTCACATCCCATTGTCCCAGTTTAGAGGTCAGGCAGCCGCCATTTCAGGGCCCCACGTGGCTTCATTTACTACTGTGTCACATATACCTAGGCCTACACTCAACACACATACAGGAAGAGTTTTGTGTTTGGTTTCGTGTTCTGTGTATCTGTGGGTACATACCTGGAAATTTGTTGACTCTGTGGTCGCTGTTGTCCATCCTAGGCATCGTCAGCTTGGACATTTGAGAAGATGGCGGAATCCTCCAGTGTACCGACCGCTGGTGGACCTGTTGACAATGGAGGAGCGACATTTAATCATCACCTACAGGTTTGACCGTGCCACTATCCAGGAACTATGTACCCAGTTGGAGCCAGACCTGATGTCACCAATCCTCCATCCCACAGGAATCCCCCCTGACGTGCAGGTGCTGTCAGTGCTCCATTTCCTTGCAAGTGGGTCGTTTCAGACAACAGTGGCCATGGCATCAGGGATGTCCCAGCCTATGTTTTCCAACGTGTTGCCCAGAGTGTTGTCTGCCCTGCTGAAACACGTAAGGAGCTACATCGTTTTCCCTCAGGTGCATGATTTGGCTACAGTTAAAGGTGACTTCTATGCCCTTGGACATATCCCCAACGTCATAGGTGCTATTGATGGGACCCATGTAGCTCTGGTCCCCACCCACAGGAGTGAACAGGTATACAGGAACCGGAAGAGTTATCATTCGATGAATGTACAGATGGTATGTTTGGCAGACCAGTACATCTCCCAGGTAAATGCTATGTTCCCTGGCTCAGTGCATGACGCCTACATCCTGCGGAATAGCAACATCCCTTATGTGATGGGTCAACTCCAGAGGCACTGTGTGTGGCTATTAGGGGACTCTGGTTACCCCAACCTGTCCTGGCTATTGACCCCAGTGAGGAATCCCAGGACCAGGGCAGAGGAACGCTATAATGAGGCCCATGGGCGGATTAGGAAGCCAGGTTCAGATGCCTCCATATGACAGGTGGTTCCCTATTCTACTCACCGAAGAAGGTGTGCCAGATCATCATTGCCTGCTCGATGCTTCACAATCTTGCTTTGCGACGCCAGGTGCCTTTTCTGCAGGAGGATGGTCCAGATGGCGGTGTTGTGGCAGCTGTGGAGCCTGTGGACAGTGATGAGGAGGAAGCTGAGGAAGAAGACATAGACAACAGGGAGTCAGTCATACAACAATATTTCCAGTGACAGACAGGTGAGAACATTTCTTTTTTTTTAACCATTACAATCACTTTCACACTTCTACCTCTATCATGTCTGTCATTCCATTGCACTATTTGGTCATTGAGTTGTACCTTTCCATTACAGTTTCACAGGTGTGGTTACGAACGTGTGTCATCCGCTTGCATCCTTCATGGACATGTGATGTGTGACATAGGTATGTTGGCTTTACAATTGAAAACACATTAGTACACTGTCATTGATAATACAAATTTACCAAATCACAGACTGACTCAAGATTGTTTTGTGGTTCAAGGGTGTTTATTTAAGTGCTCAAAAATGGAGGGGGGTTGTAAAATTGTGATGGGGGACGGTGGAGGAATGTCCATGGCAGAGTCCAGTCTATTAGTCTCACAGGTGCACTGCCCATCTGGGCATAGGAAGTGGAGCTGGGGCAGTTAAAGTATGGACAGTGTAACAAAGTGGGACAGTGGGAGGACAATCAGGGTGGTCTCATTTCCTGGCGGGGGTCTTGCCATCTTGCTCTGTCCTGTTCCTAGATCTCAGGAACCGCTTACGGGTGGTTGTCCGTCTGCAGGGGGTGGGGTGCTGGTGTGGTGGTCCTGTGGCGGTGCCTTCTGTCCACTCGCGCCGGCGGAGGTGGTGGGCAGTTCATTGTCCATGCTAGTGTCAGGGGTCCCTTGGAGTGCCACGGTGTCCCTCATGGTGTTCTGTATGTCCTTCAGCACCCCTACGATGGTGCCCAGGGCAGAGCTGATGGTTCTGAGGCTCCCAAATACTGGTCCCCCTGCATGCGCAGGGTCTCCTGAAACTTGGTCAGGACCGTCGCCATCGTCTCCTGGGAGTGGTGGTATGCTCCCATGATGGAGGAGAGGGCCTCGTGGAGAGTGGGTTCCCTTGGCCTGTCCGCCCCCTGTCGCACAGCAGCCCTCCCATTTCCCCTGTGTTCCTGTGCCTCCGTCCCCTGGACCGTGTGCCCACTACCACTGCCCCCAGGTCCCTGTTGTTGTTGGGGTGGTGGGTTATCCTGGGTTCCCTGTAGTGGTGGACACACAGCTGATTGACGTGTCCTGGGTACGGAGGTATGTGCCCTCTGGGTGGGTGCTGTGCTGGTGTTACCAGAGGGTGGAAGGTCAGTGTTGGGCTGTGCCTGTGCAAGGGGAACTGACTGTCCCGAGGCCCACGATGGTCTGGGCTGGTCATCGGGATCCAGTAGGGCAGAGCTGCTGTCGTCACTGTGGGCCTCTTCTGTAGGTGGAGTGGAGATGTCTGGACCCTCCGATGTGGTGACGTTCCTTAGTGGTCCTGCAGGGATATAAGAGCATGATTATTGCATCTGTGTGTGCCATGGTGTGCAATGGGTGGGTGTGCGTGTGCCCCAGTGCAAGCATTCCTGTGTGTGGGTTTGTGTGATGATGGTTATGGGGATGTTCTGGGTATGTGCAGTGAGCATGCTTTGGTGAGGGGCGACCATGCTTAGTTGTGTCATGCAGGGCTTGGTGTTGGGATGAGTGGTTTGTGTTATTAGTACATTAGTGAGGAGTTGGAGTGATAGGGGAGGGGGTGTGTGATAGCATACAGGTAGGGTGGGGGATATGATAGTTAAGATTTGACTTACCAGTGTCTATTCCTCCACCGACTCCTCCGAGGCCCTCTGGATGCATGATGGTCAACACCTGCTCCTCCCATGTTGTTAGTTGTGGGGAAGGAGGTGGGGGTCCGCCGCCAGTCCGCTGAACCGCGATGTTGTGCCTGGAGACCACGGAACGCACCTTCCCCCGTAGGTCGTTCCACCTCTTCCTGATGTCCTCCCGATTTCTTGGATGCTGTCCCACAGCGTTGACCCTGTCCACGATTCTGCACCATAGCTCCATCTTCCTGGCTATGGAGGTGTGCTGCACCTGTGAGCCAAATAGCTGTGGCTCTACCCGTAGGATATCCTCCACCATGACCCTGAGCTCCTCTTCGGAAAACCAGGGGTGTCTTTGGAGTGACATGGGGTGGTGTGGGTGATGTGTGGGGTGGTGTAAGTGTTGATGTGTGTTGTGATGTGTAGTGGTGTGTGGTGTTTTGTGCGTGGATGTTGTATGGGTGATGGTGTTGTGTGCCTTTGTGTGGTGGGGTTCTCAATTGCTGTGCTCTCTATCTCTCTGGCCTTCGTTCGTGAATTATGGTTGTAGGGGTTTGTGGGTGATGTGGGTGTATGTTTTATATTGTGTTGGGTGTGTGGGAGTGGTGTGTGTATGTGTATCAGGTGTGTATTTTGAATTGTCCAATGTGGCGGTGTTTTGGAGATGTGCGTGTATTTTGAGCGCAGCGGTGTGTACCGCCAATGGAATACCGAGGTTGAAAGACCGCCGCGTGGATTCGTGGGTTGTGATAGCATGGGCTTGTTTCTATTGGCGTGACGGTGGAGGAATTGTTTTCGCCAATTTAACACTGACCTTTGGTGTGGCGGAGTTGTGTGGGTGTCTGAATTTCGGCGGTTTCCGAGATGTGGGTCATAATAGCTGTGGCGGAATTCCTCGGCCGTGGCGGTATGTTGGCGGTCTTCTGCACGGCGGTAAGCGGCTTTTACCGCCAATGTTGTAATGACCCCCTTAATATGGCTAAGATTGCTAGTGACCTCGCAGCCATGTGGTGGTACGTGTCTATAACCATCTGTGTGCGGCTAGATGATATTGTCTGCATGCACATGCAAGTCACTCTCTGAATGATATATGTCAGCCTGTCATTCTTCTCGGTTGCTAATTTCTTTACACAGTGCTCCCATTGTATTGATTAAGAAGTTAACACTCGAATTTGATGGTTCTGCTGGCTTGTTAGTGTAGACAAAATCAAGATTTTTCCCCCCTTTATAGTCTCACCTTCGAAAGCTTAGATGCAAGAACTCTTTGAGTCCTTTAGCCAAGAGACAGAGCCCAGCCCAGCCTCTTCCAGAGTCTGACAGGGCATGGTCATGTCCCAGGCAGCGCCCGGGTGTGTCCCGCATTGTGAGTCAGACCTTATAGCGCCACAGTTGTTAGGTCCCACCACTTGCAAGGAGATCAGGTGCAGGAAAGTGTGTGTTGTAGTCTATGTGCACCCCCTTCGAACACCAGCCACGTGTCACTTGCTGCAGATCAAGTTAGAACTATTTGTAGTGCCACAATAATCAGGGCCCACCTCCTGCAAGGGATTCAGACTCAGAGGAGTGTGTGTATTGTGGGCTCCTTGTGGCCCCTCTAAGCACCAGCAATGCATCCTGTGCTGCAGGTAAAGTTAGCACTATTAATACATCCACAGTTTTCTGGCAACACTTCCTGGTAGAGGCTCAGGCATAGAGAAGTGTTGTAGTCTCCTACAAAAACCAGCACTGCATCCCCATCCCAACCTGCCATTTAGACTTGTATCTGATTAGCAAAAATCCTAGGTTTCCAACAGATACATACCAAAGAAACGTCTGCAGGCACATTTTGGACAGGTTTGTTAGATAGCCATAGCTGTATGTTTATTGAAGGTAGGGAAAACAGAAGACAGCCATATACTAAGCATTACTATTAATTATTTCTCAACTTTAGAGCCGTATTGTTGACTGTGGCCCCTTGATTCCAGATTTCAAAATAGTGACTTGTTTTACATTGGGAAGGTGCAATTTCACATCAGTCTTTAGTTTGATGGTGACAAATTTTCCTATGTAATGCAAGATTCAGACCAATTTCAGGGAACTGTGCAAAGTGCAATTTTTCTGAGTGGTTACCAATGTTCTGTGCCAAATGGTCCTGTTCGATAACATCAATTTATTATTTTGAAGCTGGTGATGGGGGATTTGTAAATGACTGCTATAGGGTTTGTTCCTGAAGGCATATCCCAGCTTAAACTTCTTGCAAGGATTTATAGTTTTGGGTTCCAAAGAGTCAGTATCCCTCCGGTGATCCTAGTGCAACATGCAATATATAATAGAGCCTGTGGTTGTGATTCTCCTACCTACCTTAAAAGTTGTTAATGCTGAAATTTCACTAATGAATATTCATGTATTTTGAGTACAGAAAATGAGTTAATATAGAGAAATAATACACAACTTTGAAAATGTGCCTACTTGAGTGACCATCAATAATCACAAAGTGTCTTTATTAACTGACTATTAATGAAAAATGTGCACATGTTTGGATTCATGTAATAGTATGTCATATTATTGGTCATGTATTATGTATTTGCTTTATTAATCATAGGCCTTAAATTAGTGAGGTATGGGGCCTAGTTGCACAACCTCATGTCAAGCTGCATTGCTTAGATGCATCATAAAATGGCTGCTTAGAGAATTAGATTTGTAATTTTCCATTGCGTTGACCGAATGTTAGTAGCTAAAATTCTTTCCCATAAGAACTGCTTGCTAGAATACGTTGTACTAGCTACTAATACTTTAATTTAGAGTGTGTAAAGGCGATGTTCCCAGGAACAAACAATGGTTGCACTGACTGGAGCATAAGCCAATAGAAAGTTGTTACCTGACGAGCCCAACGACGGGAACAGGAGAAGAGGAGCCAATCATCGACATGCGACAGACAATTTAGTTATATCTCAGATTTGAGGTTCTACTTTCATTGGACTAAACGTAAACGTACAATTCTTTGGCCAATTGCAACGTGGGAAGAAGTTTTAAGGAGTCTAACTTAGCCAGACTGCGCTGAGATGAGAGGGCCCTATTTTTCTCTAACCATTCTGAGATGAGACGCATCCACCTTTTCTAACCTTTACCAAGGAGTACTTTTCCTATTATGTTTGTTCCCTGAGACTTTTCTATTTTGAACTTTATGGCTGAATCCTGATGCCCATGCAGACCGAACAGATGTCCAATTGAAGAAGACTGTCACAGCTTGATGAACCATACTGAGGTATATAACCATGTAATTGATCACTATATCATTTGCTTTTGTCTTTAGGTACCAACCACTGATTTTGATAGAGCCATATTTAGATGGTTTTCCAAAATGTGTGTTGACTAAATTGCTTTGTATGAAGCCGAAACATGCCATTCTAATTAGAAGGTTAGTTAGGAGACTCACATATGAAGCTTGCTAATTATTAACGATAGTTGACGTCTTTTCTTTTCTGAATCTAAATGTATGCTATTTCTATTGCACAGTTATTCTTGCTATTGATTTGTACTGTAACTCTAGAATGTGTAGTGATCCACACTTTGATTAAATTCAGATTATTTAGAAGATTCAGTCAACCAGTGTTGTTTCTGTAAGTGTATCATTTGATTTTGAGACTAAGTTACGTGATATTTGCATTGTTCATATTGGGAAACAAACTTTCTAACTTTTACATAAAGGTGTGGTTATTCGTGGTCAAAGGGGTCATGGTGTGTGGAATTTACTGACTTCCAAGATTATTGATGTATTGATTGGTATTGCTATTGATTGTTATTGAAGCTGAGTCTTATGGTGGGAATTACTCTAAGCGCAGTCAAAAGGTCAATTGAACCTCTAACACATCCCCTTATAAACTAATGATAAGAAACCCATTAAGCTCAGACGCACTAACAAAGTATTGTGGAGTTGTATGTGTAGTACATGTAGTATGAATATCCCATGTTGGAAGAGTCTGGAAGAGTCTGGATGGATATATAGTGGTGAGGGTCTGTCTGCCAATATTATTATGGCATTTCTAATCCACCATTTCCCCTTCCAACGTTTGTGACTGAGAAAAGTCCTCCAACATCTCCCAGATAAATCTATGGAAACAGTTTGTAAAGAAACACTGAATTCCCAGAACTACAGGCATAGTTTTGGAGTTGTCTGGCTTTAGCCTGTTATTCACCCCAGGGTTTTGATTTTAACTATTGGAGCACCTGCTCTTGGATTATGATGTTTTCTTGTTGGGACAGAAGCCAGTACACGCCTCTTCTATCCACTAAAGAGACCCCCCTGAACCCAGTGAAGGACTCTTGTCCCACGTTACTAGCACTTCGAGAGCCTAGACTTTATAAACCTAAATGGCTATCTCTCATAGGAGACCTAAAGGCAGTAAACCCCCTGCAGCATGAACCAAGTGGGACTTCTTTACTACAAACAGTAATTGCTTAGAAATCACAATTCATACACTTGCTGTCCAGTGACCTAACAGTAGGGGTGCTAGTACCCAGCGAGAATTTAATTTTTGCCACTACTGGCAGATAATGAAATACCAATTTGGACAGCCTACTGTGATCCCTTAATCCCAACCACGGGGATCAGAAAATTCTGTTGTCCTGCCCAGATATAAAGGGGGTTATTCCAACTTTGGAGGAAGTGGTAATCCGTCCCAAAAGTGACAGATATACCACCAGCCGTATTACGAGTCCATTATATCCTATGGAACTCGTAATACGTCTGGTGGTAAATCCGTCACATTTGGGATGGATTACCACCTCCTCCAAAGTTGGAATAACCCCCAAAATATTTTCCCTGTAATTAATAAAACATGGTAAGACAGTCTATTACCCAAACATTATTTGACTTTACTTGACTTGGACATAAATCTTGAAATACATTTAGCATCCTCAATCTGAGATGTCTGAGAATTGCAGTTGCAAAACTGTATGGATAAAATACAATAAATGTATATTATAATGATGCACCTGTGCCGTTTTATCTAAAGAGTCTGGGTTCTACTTTTGAGAGCAACATATTGTTTTTATCTTATTCCCTGGTAAGTCTTCATGGTTTCCCCCATGTTACTTGTTTTCACTACACAAATGCCTCCGGGTAATATCTGGAGGAAGTTTAGGGGGTCATTCTGACCTCGGCGGTAAAAGGCCCTTACCGCCGGTCAGAAGACCGCCATAACACCGCCACGGCCGCGGTTAACCGCCATGGTCATTCTGACCCACAACGGCCAAACCTCCAAAATTCCGTCCTCCACTGCAGGCCGCCACATCAGCGGGCAGCGATAAACTGGAGATGACCAAACCTCCACCGTCACACCAACAGAAATACGCCCATGCCATTACGACCCACGAATCCACACGGCGGTCATTCAAACGCGGTATTCCATTGGCGGTACACACCGCCGCGGTCAGAATACACACACATCACCAAAACACAGCCACATTGGACAATTTGAAATACACACACCTGATACACATACACACACCACTCCCACACAATCAACCAACTATAAAACACACACCCACATCACCCACAAACCCCTGCGACCATAATTACTGAGAGAAGGAGAGAGAGACACAGCAGACAATCCAAAGCAAGACACACTGAGGCACACTACACCATCACACACACCACATAGTAGCACAAAGCACACCTCACCAACATACTTATCATCACATACACCACCCCACACCACACCACCCCATGGCACCCCAAAGGCACCCACGCTTTTGGGACCAAGAACTCCGGGTCATGGTGGAGGAAATCCTAAGAGTGGAACCCCAGCTCTTCGGCTCGCAGGTGCAGCACACCAGTATAGCTAGGAAGGCGGAGCTATGGCAGCGGATCGTGGACAGGGTCAACGCGGTGGGACAGCATCCCAGGAATAGGGAGGACATACGCAAAAGATGGAACGACCTACGGGGGAAGGTCCGATCGATGGTGTAGGAAAGTCCTTTTTTTTTGCCTGATCACCCCCACTCTTTCTGGATAGGTATTGGTGGTTACTGACTCTTGGCTGTGCCCTGGGTACTGCTTACCAGTCCCAGGGCCAGTGCTCTGTGTAAAATGGATATGCAAATTAGGCTAATTATAATTGGCTAAGTTAACCTACCTATAAGTCCCTAGTATATGGTAGGGCATGTAGGTTTAGGGACCACAGCATAGGTGGTGCACACCTAGGTGCATTGCTGAGGTGCCCAGTGTCATTTTAAAAGCAAGCCTGCCTTGCTGGCTGCTTTTAAATTAAAGTTATATGCAAATTCGACTTTGGAATTAAAGGTACTTCCAAAGTCTTAAACTCCCTTATTTTTACATATAAGTCACTCCTAAGGTGTGCCCTATGTGCCCCTAGGGCTGGGTGCCATGTAACTATAAGCAGGGACTTTATAAAAATAGATTTATAAGCCCTGGTGAGGTAAAAACAGCCAAATTCGTTTTTCCCTCATTGAAGTAAATGGCCTTCATAGGCTAGAATGGGCAGACTTTATTTTAAATTTTAAAGTCTCCGTAAATGTTACATACCAAGAATTTGGTATCAAATTGATTGTTATAATAAATCCCACAACTTCCAGTTGTTGGATTTAATATAACTAGTTCAGGTAAAAAGTTTAGACTTTACCTAAAAAGTTGCCAATTTCAGCTCTGCATTGTTTTTGCTGCTGTGCTCTGATTGGCCAGCCTGCAGCAGCTTCTGCCAGGCTACTTTAATGAGGTGTGAAGTGGCCTGGCTTCACACAAAAGAATGTGCTTGGGGGAGAGAATCTCCCCTCAGCAGATGGTGAGGCAGGAAGGGGGAGGGCTGCCAAACTGGTCTTCAAAGGCAGAGAAGGACATCTGGAGCACCCAGCAACACCCCCACATCCTGCAACCCCAGACAGCTAGGTGCCCCCTTGATTAGATTAGGAGAGGGCAGGAGAGGGGTGTGTTTATGATTTTTAGCCACACCAGTGGGTGGGCTCAGCCAGATCTCTCCTCCAAAAATCAGATTCATCCATTTTGGATTTTTAGAGACTGTTTCCTTCTGGGATGGATTTTTGCCACACTTCCCAGGAAGTGGTCATCACAGGGGGACGACCCTGTCCCTGATTGGAGAACCAGGGCCCCCCTGCTTTTCACCCAGGAGCAAGGATAAAACTGGCAGACCTGCACCCACACCTCAGATCCCCACCAAATTTCAAGAAGAAGGAACTACAAGGAGAAGAAGGACTGCCCTGCTGGACCCCTGGCCTGCACCTGGACCCTGCACTCAGAAAGACTGCACCAGCTGCACACTTGGGCTTCACCACAAGAAGGACTTTGCCTGGCTTCCACTGGTTCAAGGAGGGACTCCCTGTTTGCTACAGGTGAAAAATTGCTATCCAGAGTCCCCTGCACCAACTCCTGAAAAAGTGACCAGCTGACCACTGTCCAGTGGCCAAAAAGGAGTTTGCGCCAGGTGCATTCTGGGAGTTGAAGTCCGCACTTCCCAAGGACCATCACAGAACTTCTGGACCCTTGGGGTGAGCTGTGGGCCCCAAAAGAACCTTAAAAGAACATCTGGGTGAAGCCCCAGAAGTTTGGAAAAGATTGGAGAATTTTTGAAAAAAAGCTCCATAAAGTGACCGACCCGACGCGGAAATTCTAGCCGGCTTGCCTCAACCGCGACTCGGCCTGACTTCGTGGTTCGTCCCGGTAAAGAAAAACATCAAAAAAAGAGACTAAGTCCGAACGTAAAAAGTTGACCGGGACCTTCCAGCCATCGTATCCGAGAAGGGCTCCACGGACGTCGGATCAAGATCCAGGTTTACCCCGGTCGAAGGATTTTCATCTCGAAAAAACGACTAAGTCCGAAGGTAAAAATCACCACCGAGGAAACCGACTTCGCGTATCCGGACAAGGGCTCCAGGAGGTCGGATCCAACTGGCAGGTTCGTCCCGGGGAAGAAAAACATCAAAAAAGAGACTAAGTCAGAAGGTAACTTTTTAACCGAGGCCTCCCGCGACTTGTAGCCGAGCAGGGCTCCATCGCGGTCGGCCTGAAAGTTTGACTTTGCCCCGGTCCTGGTGCAACCAGATGACCCGATTGGCGCTTTTTGTTTCTAAGCGCTAGAAAATAATAATACTTTAAAAATTCATATCTCCGGTTCCCCTGAACCGATTTTAATCGTTTTTGTGTCATTTTAAAGATAAAAATATAAGCTATTTTTATAAATTGGTTTTGGATTTTTAAACTGTTTCCTGTGTTTTATTTAATTACTGTTTTGTGATATTTGAATGCTTTACACTTTGTCTCCTAAGTTAAGCCTTGACGCTCGATGCCAAGCTACCAAGGGTAGAGCTGGGATTAATTTACTGAGACCTAACTGTACTTATGTGAAGGTTTGTGGCTTGTTGCTAGGTGTAGGTACCTACCTGCCCTACCAATAACCCATTTTCCAACATAATTGGAAGCAGCAACGGGATCCTGTACTTGTGTTCAATATCACGTTACAGTTTTAGATAAAACAAATTAAAAATCCTTTAAATTGTCCTAGTGCAAAAATTGTTTTTAATTTTTAATTTTTTTTTTTTTTAATTAATTTGGATTAATTTCAATTATTGAATTTTTGTAATTTTTCTAAATTCTTGTTACCAATTTTTGCAAAAAGTTTTTGTTGACACAAAACTAGGGAACCATGGAGCTTGATCTGGCTAGCCTACCCACACTGACAGTAGTCCAGCTTAGGGGGTTGTGTATTGAGAGAGGGTTGCCTGCAACCACTGATCTCAGGAAGCAAATCCTGATTAAATCCCTGACAGCATGGGCTGGGGCCCAAGAGGTAGAGACAGAGGAAGCTCCAGAGGAGGAAGAAAAAGAGGAAGATGCTAACTCTAACCACTCAGGGGAGAGAAGGCATCCGAGCCTAAGTGAGGAAGAGGAGGAACGGTCCTCAGTGGATACAGTCACTAGGGGCAGACCCAAAGCTAGTGGTAGGAAGGGGGTCCTTTCAGGAGGAGAGAACCCATCCATCAGAGAAAGAGAGCTGGAAGCCCAGCTAGCCTACATAGCTTTGGAAGCAGATAAGCTTGCCCTAGAAAAGAAAAAGTGGGCAAGCAAAGAAAAAAAAGATGGAGGCAGCGAGAAAGAAACTGAGGTGTCCCTGGGTGGGGGTTTTGCCCCCAGATTACCCAAAGGGGTGGTTCCTGCCTATGTAGAGGGGGATGACATAGATAAGTGGCTGGGGGCCTTTGAGAGGGCCCTCCAGATGAGGAAAGTCAAGCCTCAGTACTGGGGTTCACTCCTTTGGGAGTTAGTTCCCAACTCTGGGAGGGATAGGCTCCTAACCATGAGTGGGGAGGATGCAGACTCATACCCCAGTATGAAGAGTTGCTTGACTAAAAAGTTTGGTCTAACCCCAGAGCAGTATAGGCTTAAGTTTAGGGACACCCAAAAGACAAGCACCCAGTCCTGGGTGGACTTTGTGGACATTTCAGTAAAAGCACTGGAGGGCTGGATACAGGGCAACAGGGTAAGTACCTTTGAGGGGCTGTACAATTTGATTATGAGGGAGCACCTTCTAACTAATTGTGTCCAAGAGAGGCTCCGCCAGTATCTAGTAGACTCTAGGTTGACCAACCCCAGAGAGCTGGGGGAGGCAGCAGATGACTGGTTAAGAACTAGGGTTAACCAGAAACCCCCAGGGGGTGATCAGAAAAAGGGAGGACATGGTTCTTCTCAGGGGAAGAACCAGGGGAAAGATGACAAAAAACCCAAAGAGTCCTCACAAGAGTCCCCAAAAACTTCCCAGGGAGGGGGAGCCCCGAGCCAATTCACTTTTAAAGGGAAAGGGTATCAGGGAAAGAATTATGATCCTGCTAAAGCAGATAAGTTTCAGGAGCTTGCTAAGGCCGGCAAGTGTTTTGACTGTCATCAGCCAGGACATAAAAGAGGAGATGCTATCTGCACCAAGAAGCCCCCACTGGTGCGCAATCCCAGGGGATTGCTAGTGTAGGGTTGGGGGTGGAAGTTGGCCCAGGGGTGGAATCAGGGTACACTGAGGTCACCTTAGTATCCGTGGGTGGGGTGGACATTGCAACTATGGCCACCTTACCTCCCATCATGGAGAGGTATAGGCAGAGGCCTAAAGTCAATGGGACTGAAGTGGAAGCTCTGAGAGATACAGGAGCCAGTATGACAATGGTCGCAGAAAAGCTGGTTTCTCCAGAGCAGGTCTTACCTGGTGTCTTCCACCAGGTGACTTATGCAGATACCAGAACCAAACTCCATCCCATGGCTATGGTGAGTCTGGAATGGGGAGGTGTGACTGGTCCTAAAAAAGTAGCTGTAGCTCCTGCCCTCCCAGTAGAATGTCTACTGGGAAATGATCTTGAAGCATCTGAGTGGTCAGAAGTGGAAAGAAGGGTCCATGCACAGATGCTGGACCTCCCTGAATGGGTGTGTGCTGTGACCAGGTCACAGGCGGCACAACAGGGGAATGCTGGACACTTTTTCCCTGGAACAATGGGCCAAGCCTCCAAGAAAAAGAGAAAAGGCACTGGGTCTGGCTTGCCAGCCCCAACAAGTACAGAGGGTCAGGAAGAATCCAACCCTGAGGGGGAGGATCTGAACTCTGAGGGAGGGACACCTTCCCTGCAAACTCTGCCTGACTTGGCAGAACTGCAAGGGGCAGGTGGGCCCACCAGAGAAGATTTGTGCCAGGGACAAAGAGAGTGTCCCACTCTTGAGGGCCTGAGGCAGACTGCTGCCAGGCAAGAACAAGGGGATACCAGTGGTACCCACAAGGTTTACTGGGAGGATGGAGTTCTCTACACTGAGGCAAGGGCCCTTAAAGAAGGGGCTACTAGGAGAGTAGTGGTCCCCCAAAAGTATAGAGAATTCCTCCTTACCTTAAGCCATGATATCCCCTTAGCTGGTCATTTGGGACAGACCAAGACCTGGAGCAGGCTGGTCAACCATTTTTATTGGCCCGAAATGTCAGAAAAAGTCAGGGAGTTTTGCAACTCCTGTGTCACCTGTCAAGCCAGTGGCAAGACAGGGGGCAAGCCAAAGGCTCCCTTGATTCCACTGCCAGTGGTTGGGACTCCCTTTGAGAGGGTGGGAATTGACATTGTTGGTCCCCTAGACCCACCAACTGCTTCAGGTAACAGGTACATTGTGGTGGTAGTGGACCATGCCACCAGGTACCCTGAGGCAATACCCCTCCGGACAGTCACTGCTCCCACAGTGGCTAGGGCCCTACTTGGTGTGTTCACCAGAGTGGGATTCCCAAAGGAGGTGGTCTCAGATAGGGGCACAAACTTTATGTCAGCCTATCTGAAAGCCATTTGGGAGGAGTGTGGTGTTACTTATAAGTTCAGCACACCCTACCATCCACAGACCAATGGTCTGGTGGAAAGATTCAATAAGACCCTGAAGGGCATGATCATGGGTTTGTCTGACAAACTCAGGAGGAGATGGGATGTCCTCCTCCCATGCCTGCTGTTTGCCTACAGGGAGGTGCCACAGAAGGGGGTTGGATTCAGCCCCTTTGAGTTACTGTTTGGGCACCCTGTAAGAGGCCCATTGTGCTTGGTGAGAGAGTCTTGGGAAAAGCCTCTCAAGGAATCCAAGGAGAATGTGCTGGATTATGTACTAGGCCTGCGGTCTCGCATGGCTGAGTATATGAAGAAGGCAAGCAGAAACCTGGAGGCCAGTCAGGAGCTCATGAAGCTCTGGCATGATCAAAAGGCTACCATGCCTGAGTATCACCCAGGACAGCTGGTGTGGGTTTTGGAGCCCATGGCTCCTAGGGCACTACAGGCCAAATGGACTGGGCCCTATCCAATCCTAGAGAAAAAAGGTGAGGTCACCTACTTGGTGGACCTTGGCACCCCCAGGAATCCTCACAGGATCCTACATGTAAACAGGATGAAACCCCACCAGGACAGGGCAGACATGACCATGCTGATGGTCACTGATGAAGGGAAGGAGGAGGAGGGTGAACCTCTGCCAGACCTCCTGTCCTCAAAGGAAAAAGATGGGTCAGTGGAGGGAGTGGTACTCTCTCCCAAATTGACAGATCAGCAACAACAAGACTGTAAGCAAGTCTTGGGACAGTTTGCTAGTCTGTTCTCCCTGACCCCTGGACTCACCAATTGGTGTGTCCATGATGTTGACACTGGTGACAGCTTGCCTGTCAAGAACAAGCTGTACAGGCTGTCTGACCAGGTCAAGGCCAACATCAAAGCTGAAGTGGCTAAGATGTTGGACCTGAAGGTAATTGAGCCCTCTGATAGTCCTTGGTCCAGTCCAGTGGTACTGGTGCCCAAAGTTAATCCCCAAGGTGGGAAGAAAGAATTAAGATTCTGTGTGGACTAGAGAGGTCTAAATGCAGTCACTAGGACTGATGCTCACCCCATACCTAGAGCTGATGAGCTCATTGACAGGTTGGGGGCTGCCAAATTCCTGAGCACATTTGATCTGACCTCAGGATATTGGCAGATTGCCTTAAGTCCAAGAGCTAAGGAGAGGTCAGCATTTTCCACACCAGAGGGCCACTTTCAGTTCAAGGGGATGTCCTTCGGGATGAAAAATGCTCCTGCCACCTTCCAACAGTTGGTGAACAGAGTCCTATCTGGGTTGGAATCTTTTAGTGCAGCTTATCTGGATGATATAGCTGTATTTAGTTCCACCTGGAGGGACCACCTGGTCCACCTGAAGGAAGTGCTTCAGGCTCTGCTTCAAGCAGGCCTGACTATCAAGGCAAGCAAGTGCCAGATAGGGCAAAGTTCTGTTGTGTACCTGGGCCACCTTGTTGGTGGAGGCCATGTACAACCTCTCCAGCCCAAGATCCAGACTATCCTGGATTGGGAGGCTCCAAAAACCCAGACTCAGGTCAGGGCCTTTCTTGGCCTGACTGGGTATTACAGGAGGTTTGTTCAGAATTTTGGGACCATAGTGGCCCCTCTGACTGAGCTTACCTCCAAGAAACAACCCAAGAAGGTCATTTGGACCCCAGAGTGTCAGAAAGCTTTTGACACCCTAAAACAGGCTATGTGTTCAGCACCAGTGTTACTGGCCCCTGACTATAGCAAGGAGTTTGTAGTGCAAACAGATGCTTCAGAGGAAGGGATTGGGGCAGTGTTAGCACAAGTTAATGAAGAGGGCCATGATCACCCAGTTGCCTTCATCAGCAGGCGACTACTCCCCAGAGAGAAAAAATGGAGTGCCATTGAGAGGGAGGCCTTTGCTGTGGTTTGGTCCCTGAAGAAGTTGAGGCCTTACTTGTTTGGCACTCACTTCCGTGTACAAACTGACCACAGACCTCTCAGATGGTTGATGCAGATGAGGGGGGAGAACCCAAAACTGTTAAGGTGGTCCATTTCCCTACAGGGGATGGACTTCACAGTGGAGCACAGACCTGGGACTGCTCATGCCAATGCAGATGGCCTTTCCAGGTTTTTCCACTTAGCTGATGAGGACTACCAGGGTGTAGGTTAGTACCCATCACCTTTCATCTGGGGGGGGGCAGTGTAGGAAAGTCCTTTTTTTTTGCCTGATCACCCCCACTCTTTCTGGATAGGTACTGGTGGTTACTGACTCTTGGCTGTGCCCTGGGTACTGCTTACCAGTCCCAGGGCCAGTGCTCTGTGTAAAATGGATATGCAAATTAGGCTAATTATAATTGGCTAAGTTAACCTACCTATAAGTCCCTAGTATATGGTAGGGCATGTAGGTTTAGGGACCACAGCATAGGTGGTGCACACCTAGGTGCATTGCTGAGGTGCCCAGTGTCATTTTAAAAGCAAGCCTGCCTTGCTGGCTGCTTTTAAATTAAAGTTATATGCAAATTCGACTTTGGAATTAAAGGTACTTCCAAAGTCTTAAACTACCTTATTTTTACATATAAGTCACCCCTAAGGTGTGCCCTATGTGCCCCTAGTGCTGGGTGCCATGTAACTATAAGCAGGGACTTTATAAAAATAGATTTATAAGCCCTGGTGAGGTAAAAACAGCCAAATTCGTTTTTCCCTCATTGAAGTAAATGGCCTTCATAGGCTAGAATGGGCAGACTTTATTTTAAATTTTAAAGTCTCCTTAAATGTTACATACCAAGAATTTGGTATCAAATTGATTGTTATAATAAATCCCACAACTTCCAGTTGTTGGATTTAATATAACTAGTTCAGGTAAAAAGTTTAGACTTTACCTAAAAAGTTGCCAATTTCAGCTCTGCATTGTTTTTGCTGCTGTGCTCTGATTGGCCAGCCTGCAGCAGCTTCTGCCAGGCTACTTTAATGAGGTGTGAAGTGGCCTGGCTTCACACAAAAGAATGTGCTTGGGGGAGAAAATCTCCCCTCAGCAGATGGTGAGGCAGGAAGGGGGAGGGCTGCCAAGCTGGTCTTCAAAGGCAGAGAAGGACATCTGGAGCACCCAGCAACACCCCCACATCCTGCAACCCCAGACAGCTAGGTGCCCCCTTGATTAGATTAGGAGAGGGCAGGAGAGGGGTGTGTTTATGATTTTTAGCCACACCAGTGAGTGGGCTCAGCCAGATCTCTCCTCCAAAAATCAGATTCATCCATTTTGGATTTTTAGAGACTGTTGCCTTCTGGGATGGATTTTTGCCACACTTCCCAGGAAGTGGTCATCACAGGGGGACGACCCTGTCCCTGATTGGAGAACCAGGGCCCCCCTGCTTTTCACCCAGGAGCAAGGATAAAACTGGCAGACCTGCACCCACACCTCAGATCCCCACCAAATTTCAAGAAGAAGGAACTACAAGGAGAAGAAGGACTGCCCTGCTGGACCCCTGGCCTGCACCTGGACCCTGCACTCAGAAAGACTGCACCAGCTGCACACTTGGGCTTCACCACAAGAAGGACTTTGCCTGGCTTCCACTGGTTCAAGGAGGGACTCCCTGTTTGCTACAGGTGAAAAATTGCTATCCAGAGTCCCCTGCACCAACTCCTGAAAAAGTGACCAGCTGACCACTGTCCAGTGGCCAAAAAGGAGTTTGCGCCAGGTGCATTCTGGGAGTTGAAGTCCGCACTTCCCAAGGACCATCACAGAACTTCTGGACCCTTGGGGTGAGCTGTGGACCCCAAAAGAACCTTAAAAGAACATCTGGGTGAAGCCCCAGAAGTTTGGAAAAGATTGGAGAATTTTTGAAAAAAAGCTCCATAAAGTGACCGACCCGACGCGGAAATTCTAGCCGGCTTGCCTCAACCGCGACCCGGCCTGACTTCGTGGTTCGTCCCGGTAAAGAAAAACATCCAAAAAAGAGACTAAGTCCGAACGTAAAAAGTTGACTGGGACCTTCCAGTCATCGTATCCGAGAAGGGCTCCACGGACGTCGGATCAAGATCCAGGTTTACCCCGGTCGAAGGATTTTCATCTCGAAAAAACGACTAAGTCCGAAGGTAAAAATCACCACCGAGGAAACCGACTTCGCGTATCCGGACAAGGGCTCCAGGAGGTCGGATCCAACTGGCAGGTTCGTCCCGGGGAAGAAAAACATCAAAAAAGAGACTAAGTCAGAAGGTAACTTTTTAACCGAGGCCTCCCGCGACTTGTAGCCGAGCAGGGCTCCATCGCGGTCGGCCTGAAAGTTTGACTTTGCCCCGGTCCTGGTGCAACCAGATGACCCGATTGGCGCTTTTTGTTTCTAAGCGCTAGAAAATAATAATACTTTAAAAATTCATATCTCCGGTTCCACTGAACCGATTTTAATCGTTTTTGTGTCATTTTAAAGATAAAAATATAAGCTATTTTTATAAATTGGTTTTGGATTTTTAAACTGTTTCCTGTGTTTTATTTAATTACTGTTTTGTGATATTTGAATGCTTTACACTTTGTCTCCTAAGTTAAGCCTTGACGCTCGATGCCAAGCTACCAAGGGTAGAGCTGGGATTAATTTACTGAGACCTAACTGTACTTATGTGAAGGTTTGTGGCTTGTTGCTAGGTGTAGGTACCTACCTGCCCTACCAATAACCCATTTTCCAACAGATGGTCTCCAGGCACAACATCGCGGTCCAGAAGACTGGCAGCGGACCCCCACCCACCCTTCACGAATTCACATCGTGGGAGCAAGACGTCTTGAACATCCTGCATCCTCAGGGCCTCGCAGGAGTAGCCGGAGGAATGGACTCTGGTAAGTCCAATCTCAACTACTATATCCCCCCCACCCCACCAGCATGCCAACCCACACCCCCACCCTCACCCCCAACCCCCCAGCACACATCCTCCCTGACAATGTCTCACCAGCACAACCTACCCATCCCAACACCAACTCCTGCATGCCAACACAAATCATGGGCACCCATCACCTAAGCATGACCACTGCACTAACCCCCCCCCCCCCTAACTACCCTCACAACACCTCCCTCAAGGGAATGCCTGCACTGGGGGACAAGGGCACCCATAACACGCACGCTATTGCACACACAGAAACAATAACCAAACTCTCTTACCCCATGCAGGACCCGAACGACAACACACCAGCCAGGAGGGTCCAGAAGTGTCCATCCCAACACCGGAACAGGCCCACACTGAGGATAGCAGCTCTGTCGACAGTGAACCTGATGACCAGCCCGGACCATCGGGGACCTCTGGGCAGTCGGTTCCCCTCAGGCAGCCACAGGCCACACCAGACCCGACCCCCTCTGCCAACACCAGCACAGCTCCCACCCAGCGGGCCCATGCCTCTGTCTCTAGGACAGCTCAATCAGCGGTGTGTCCGCCACTACAGGGCACCCAGGCTAACCCAACACCCCAACAACAACAGGGACCTGGGGGCAGTGGTAGCGGGCACACCGTCCAGGGGACAGAGGCCGGGGGAAACCGGGCAGCTCGGAGGGCTGCTGTGCGACAGGGGGGGGAGGAGAGGCCCAGGGAACCCACTCTCCAAGAGGCCCTCACCACCATCATGGGGGCATACCACCACTCCCAAGAAACGATGGCGACGGTACTGGCCAGGTTCACTGAGATCCAGGCACAGCAGGAAGAACGCTACATGGGGTTCAGGGAGGAGCTGAGAATCATCGGGACCGCAATGGGGACCATCGTCCTGGCCCTCCACAGGATAGAGGATGCGTTGCGGGACCATGGTGCACCACACAGGGCCCCTGTCACTAGGCCGGACCAGGAACAGCCTACCACCTCCGCCGGCGCTAGTGGACAGGAGGTCCCAACACCTCGACAGCCCCCCAGAACCCCACCTCCTGCTGAAGAACAACCACCCCGTAAGAGGAGCCTGAGACCAAAAAAAAAGACAGAGTAGGATGTCAAGACCCCCGCCAGCAGGACATACCCCCTCAAGTCTTCCCACTGTCCCACATTGCCACCCTGTCCAACCATGAACTGCCTATGCTCCATCCTTCCACAGGCAAAAGAACAATGCACCTGTGAGACTGAGAACTGGACTCTGCCATGGATATTCCTCCACCCCCACCCATCACCCTTAGAATCACATGTACCGATATCTAGCACTGTAAATAAATCACATTTTGCACACAAATCTGTTTTGAGTCATGCTGTATTATTAACAAATGTATTACATATTACTGTTCAATTTCTGTTCTGTCAATTAGTCATGACAACATACCAATGTCAATACGCTGTATTTCATGTGCGAACCAAGCAGAAGTCAGGTACTGAGTCAGACAGCACTGAGAAGGGAAGGGAAAGGTAAAAATTAATGAAAAACATCTGTGGGGAACTACAGAAAGTACAGATGCAGGAGGCTATAAGCAATTGTGAAATGGCGTGGGTGATTCTTATCTGGGTGTTACTGGAAATACTGTTGTATCACTCTGTCCCTATTGTCTGTGTCGTCCTCAGAGTCTTCCTCCTCTTCACTCTCCACAGGCTCCACGGCTTCTACAACACCACCATCTGGACCATCCTCCTGCAGGAAAGGCACCTGGCGTCGCAAAGCCAGGTTGTGGAGCATACAGCACGCCACGATGATATGGCACACCTTCTTTGGTGAGTACATTAGGGATCCACCTGTCATATGCAGGCACCTAAATCTGGCCTTCAGGAGCCCAAAGGTTCACTCAATCACCCTCCTAGTACGCCCATGGGCCTCATTGTACCGTTCCTCTGCCCTGGTCCTGGGATTCCTCACTGGGGTCAATAGCCACAGCAGGTTGGGGTAACCAGAGTCACCTATTAGCCACACACGCTGTCTCTGTAGCTGGTCCATCACATAGGGAATGCTGCTATTTCGCATAACATACGCGTCATGCACTGACCCTGGGAACTTGGCATTTACATGGGAGATGTACTGGTCAGCCAAACAGACCACCTGGATATTCATTGAATGGTAATTCTTCCTGTTCCTGTACACCTGTTCATCGTCATTTGGGGGGACTAAAGCCACATGGGTCCCATCAATTGCACCAATGATGTTGGGGATGTGTCCAAGGGCATAGAAATCAGCTTTCACTGTAGGCAAATCACCCTCCTCTGGGAAAATGATGTAGCTCCGCATGAGTTTCATCAGGGCAGACAACACTCTGGATAAGATCTTGGAAAACATAGGCTGAGACATCCCAGATGACATGGCCACTGTTGTCTGGAATGAGCCAGTTGCAAAGAAATGGAGGACTGACAGAACCTGCACCAGAGGGGGAATTCCTGTGGGTTGGCGGATGGGGGACATCAGGGCTGGCTCCAGCTGGGCACACAGTTCATGGATGGAGGCACGGTCAAGTCGGTATCGTAGTATTATATGGCGTTCTTCCATTGTCGACAGGTCCACCAGCGGCCGGTACACGCGAGGATTCCTCCTTCTCATCGCTAGTCCCAGCGGACGGTGCCTAGGAAGGAGAATATGGAGTACAGAGTCAATCCACTCACAGGTGCGTACAACACAGCTTGCACAGTACAGGTAAATATATGGTTTGATATGTTTGTATGTGTGCCATTGCAAGGCCTAGGCCTGTGTGACGCATTAGATATTAAGCCATGTGGGCCCTTGAAATGGCCGATGCCTGACCTGTGAAGTGGGACAATGGGATGTGAGGTCAATGCGCTGGCGGGGCACACCGTGGCAGTAGGCGGTCGAAGACCGCGGCGCAAAGCCGCATTGGTTAACATTGAAGCCTATGGGTTTCAGGAGCCAATGACGATGTGCGCCGGCGGTCGCGGGACGCACCGCCGCGGTACGCACCGCCGCGGGCATGACCGCCATTTTCTATCAGCTCAATCATTCGAGACCTGATCATCCACAGGAGAGGACCTATACTGCAAGTGCTGCTGTGAACTCGGTCTGGAAGTGACAATGGCTGCTGCTACTGGTGAAAGGGCCCCCGCCTTCAGTTCAGAAGAGTTGGAGAAGCTCGTGGACGGGGTCCTCCCCCAGTATGCGCAACTCTACGGTCCTCCAGACCAACAGGTGAGTACACTCAGTGCACATTGAATGGGTTATGCCTGTGTGGAGGGGGGGGGATGTAAGTTGGTGGGGTGTGGAGGGAATGGGGAGTGCAACGCACGACAGATGAGAGAATGGGAACCATGACAAGGTTGGGGAGGGGGGGGCAGGTACTCCAAACATGCAGATATGTGACGGTTTCTCTTTCCCACCCTGTACATGTCAAACATGTGAGCGCCCACCAGAAAATCGATATTTGGCGTGCCATCGCCGAGGAAGTCCGGAACTTGGGGGTCCACAACAGACGGGGCACCCACTGCCGCAAGAGGTGGGAGGACATCCGCCGCGGAACGAGGAAGACCGCAGAAACACTGCTGGGGATGGCCTCCCGACCTAGGAGGGGTGCCAGTCGCACCATGACCCCCCTGATGTCCCGGATCCTGGCGGTGGCCTACCCTAATTTGGATGGGCAGTTGAGGACAGCACAGCAGACACAAGGGGGTGAGTATCCGCACATTCTCCCATCTGTATGCGCATTGGAGGCGTCTGGGGGGGGGAGGAGGGCTGTGGGTGACATTAGGCCCGGGCGCTCTCTGTAGTGTAGTCCGCTCCCTTAGGCATGGCCCTGTGCCCCCGCCCCCCACCTCTGTAGGGTGCCAAGTGCAGCTACCCATGCTCCAGCATCACCCATGTGCGCGTGTGTTGTCCCTAGACCTGTTTGCCTAGTCAGAAGTACTGAGTAGTGTACCCCAAGTTCGCGAATTAGTGCACGAGGCACCTGTGTCTGTCCTCTCCGCAAAGGGTATTGCTAAGGCATGCACTCAACTTTGTTTAATTTCTCACCCCACCCTAAATCTTTGTCTTCTTGTGTTTTAGCATCCTCAGGCGGAGGAGATTTGGCGTCGGAGCAGGAGGGAGCTGCAGGTCACCAGGCCCCGGTGGGCACTGACACAGACACCGAGGGCACCAGTGATCCGGAGGGCGAGGGGAGCACCACAACAGGGGCCGGTGGAGACACCAGCGACACGGACACGTCCTCGTTTGGGAGCTCCCTAGCGGGGGCGGCACCATCTGTGCCCCCCGCAACAACAGGTACAGCCGCCACCCAGCGCACCAGCACCGCCCTCCCAGCAGCCCCTCAGTCTTCGCTCCGTGGCCGCTCGGCCAGGAAGGCGCGCGTCTCCTTCGCCCCAGGCACCCCAGCCCCTGCCTCTGTTACCCCTGCTGCCCTCAGTGCGGAGCTCATTGACCTGGTGAGGACGGTCATTGTTGGGCAGACTACCCTTCTGAATGCCATCCAGGGGGTGGAAAGGGAGGTGCATCGGAGCAATGCCTACCTGGAGGGCATTCATTCGGGTCAGGCTGCCCATCAACGAGCGTTCACTGCTCTGGCCTCAGCACTGACGGCAGCCATTGTCCCTGTCTCCAGTCTCCCTCTTCTATCTGCCTCCACCCTTTCTCTGTCTCCTGTACCTCAACCTATCCCATCCACACCATCAGACCAGCCTGCACACACCTCAACACCCAAGGCCAGCTCATCCAAACATAAGCACCACAGAAAACACAAGCATTCACCCAAGCAACACACAGATGCAGACATATCAACAGTCACTACCACCTCTGTGTCCCCGTCCTCCTCGTCTCCCTCCTCCCTCCCTTTGACGTCTACACTCACACCTGCATGCACCCCAACATCAGCCAGTTCTTCCACCACCAGCAAACCCTCCACTACAGTCCGCACACCTGCAGTCACCACCCCCACTGGCATTTACACGTCCCCTGTGTCCTCTCCCACTGTGTCTGTCACCCCCTCTTCCAAGACACATACACGCAGGCAGACACCCAAACAACAGCCAACCACCTCACCACAGCCTACGTTCCAGTCACCTGCACCCAAGGACAGCACACCTGGCTCTCATACAACCACATCCTCTTCCTCCACTTCTCTCACCACTACTCCTACCCCTTACCTTGGTCCCAAGAAAAATTACCTCTCCAGTTTTGACCTCTTTCCCTCCCCCGACCCACCCCCTCCAACTGGGAAAAGTCCCAAGGGCACCTCAGCCACCACCAGCCCAACTACTACAGTGCAAGTGGTGCATGGCATGTGGAGTCCACCCTTTGGCGGCAGTAACACTTCGGTGAGCAGCAAGGGGACAGCCAGCCCCCCCCCAGGCAAGAGGACCCGGAAATTGAAGGGCCGCCATGAGCGGACAGAGACGGCTGCCCCCAAGGAGGTGACTCCGGCCACTTCACCGGCCACAGCAGCCAGGGGAGGCAAGGGCCCGAGAGCCCCATCTAAGGAGCGGAAGGACAGCAGGGTGGAGAGGACAACCACCAGGAGCGCGGAGCAGGAGGGCCCCACAAGCCCCATCCCGGCTGCAAGGGACGACACCAAAGGGCCCAGGACTCACTCCCCGAAGGGGCCTGACACAGCACGGTCGGAGGGCGACTGAGCAGGGTGTCCAGGCCAGGTATGACTCCCTTGACATACTGCAAGAGCACCGCTGAAGAGGGCCCCGCCGGGAAGACAGGTACCGCTGAAGAGGGCCCCGCCGTGGAGACAGGTACCGCTGAACAGGGCCCCGCCGTGGAGACAGGTACCGCTGAACAGGGCCCCGCCGTGAAGACAGGTACCGCTGAAGAGGGCCCGCCGTGCAGAAGAGCACTGCTGAAGAGGGCCCCGCCGTGAAGACAGGTACCGCTGAACAGGGCCCCGCCGTGCAGAAGAGCACCGCTGAAGAGGGCCCCGCCGTGGAGACAGGTACCGCTGAAGAGGGCCCCGCCGTGAAGACAGGTACCGCTGAAGAGGGCCCCGCCGTGAAGACAGGTACCGCTGAACAGGGCCCCGCCGTGCAGAAGAGCACCGCTGAAGAGGGCCCCGCCGTGGAGACAGGTACTGCTGAAGAGGGCCCCGCCGTGAAGACAGGTACCGCTGAAGAGGGCCCCGCCATGAAGACAGGTACCGCTGAACAGGGCCCCGCCGTGAAGACAGGTACCCCTGAACAGGGCCCGCCGTGCAGAAGAGCACCGCTGAACAGGGCCCCGCCGTGAAGACAGGTACCGCTGAAGAGGGCCCCGCCGTGCAGAAGAGCACCGCTGATGAGGGCCCCGCTGTGAAGACAGGTACCGCTGAACAGGGCCCCGCCGTGCAGAAGAGCACCGCTGAAGAGGGCCCCGCCGTGGAGACAGGTACCGCTGAAGAGGGCCCCGCTGTGAAGACAGGTACCGCTGAAGAGGGCCCCGCCGTGAAGACAGGTACCGCTGAACAGGGCCCCGCCGTGCAGAAGAGCACCGCTGAACAGGGCCCTGCCGTGAAGACAGGTACCGCTGAACAGGGCCCCGCCGTGCAGAAGAGCACCGCTGAAGAGGGCCCCGCCGTGAAGACAGGTACCGCTGAACAGGGCCCCGCCGTCTCAAGCACCGCTCCGCTGGGCCCCGCCGTCTCAAGCACCGCTCCGCTGGGCCCTGCCGTCTCAAGCACCGCTCCGCTGGGCCCCGCCGTCTCAAGCACAGCTCCGCTGGGCCCTTCCTGTCAAGCACTGCTCCGCTGGGCCCCGCCGTCTCAAGCACCGCTCCGCTGGGCCCCGCCGTCTCAAGCACCGCTCCGCTGGGCCCTTCCTGTCAAGCACCGCTCCGCTGGGCCCCGCCGTCTCAAGCACCGCTCCGCTGGGCCCCGCCGTCTCAAGCACCGCTCCGCTGGGCCCGCCGTCTCAAGCACCGCTCCGCTGGGCCCCGCCGTCTCAAGCACCGCTCCGCTGGGCCCTTCCTGTCAAGCACCGCTCCGCTGGGCCCCGCCGTCTCAAGCACCGCTCCGCTGGGCCCCGCCGTCTCAAGCACCGCTCCGCTGGGCCCTTCCTGTCAAGCACCGCTCCGCTGGGCCCCGCCGTCTCAAGCACCGCTCCGCTGGGCCCTTCCTGTCAAGCACCGCTCCGCTGGACCCTTCCTGTCAAGCACCGCTCCGCTGGACATCGCCATGTCATGCACAGCTGCGCTGGGTCCCGCCGTCTCAGGCACTGTTTATGGTTCACTGTGCCCACCATGCCTCCTCCTTGACCAGTGGACTCTGTAATCCACCTGAGAGACTGTGGCTTTGCACTCCCCAGGATGGTACAGTGGGCAACCCACCCACTGTAGAGACATTGAGAGACTGTGGCTTTGCACTCCCCAGGATGGTCCAGTGGGCAACCCACCCACTGCAGAGACTTGAGAGACTGTGGCTTTGCACTCCCCAGGATTGTCCAGTGGGCAACCCACCCACTGCAGAGACATTGAGAGACTGTGGCTTTGCACTCCCCAGGATGGTACAGTGGGCAACCCACCCACTGTAGAGACATTGAGAGACTGTGGCTTTGCACTCCCCAGGATGGTCCAGTGGGCAACCCACCCACTGCAGAGACTTGAGAGACTGTGGCTTTGCACTCCCCAGGATGGTCCAGTGGGCAACCCACCCACTGCAGAGACTTGAGAGACTGTGGCTTTGCACTCCCCAGGATGGTACAGTGGGCAACCCACCCACTGCAGAGACTTGAGAGACTGTGGCTTTGCACTCCCCAGGATGGTACAGTGGGCATGGTGGCTCCTCGTGGATCTGGCGTCGTGGACTCATGTGGCTGTGGTGGCCCCCCCTTCCCTTCCCCCTGAGGTGCCTGTAGTTTTGACATCGGATGCCCCTGCAGTGTTCTCTCCAAAGGACTCAGGTCTCGTGTGTGGGCTTTGCCCTTGTTTCGCAGAACCTTGGCCCACGGACATGTTAGATTCGTAGGATGTGCAGGACTTGTTACTTCAGTGATACACTGATGTGTATATATTTTTGGTTTTTGTAAATATTTTTCACGGTTGCTCAATTATTTCCAGGTGCTTTTTTTGTACATAAATATTTATTCCAAATTTGGTTGTGTCATTGTATTTTTAAAGGGTGTTTGTGTGGTGTCACTGTGACTTCCTGCTCTGCATTGGTGTGTACATATTGGGGGGGTGGGGGGGTCGCATATGTGTATGCCCGTAACCTTTCTTCCTCCCCCCTCCCGTGTGTCGTAGGTGCAGTACTCACCGTTGACGTCTGCGCCGGAGTTCGTACTCGTGGTAGATGAGCAGGTAGACGAGAGCAGGTATGATGTTCAATTCGGGTTCCATGCTGTCCGGATTCCGCGTGGAGTGTCTCGAGGTGAGCGTTTTCCATTGGAAATGTCTGTTTCCACCGTGTTTTTATCGGCGGTGCTCCCGCCCCGGAAAAGGTGGCGGATTGGTGGGTCGTGATAGGGTGGGCGGTACATTGTCTGCCGCCTGGCTGTTGGCGGTGACCGCCGCGCTGTTTGTTTGTTCCGCCGTGGCGGTCGGAGTGTTAATGCGGCGGGCTGTGTTGGCGGTTCCCGCCAGGGTCAGAATTGCATTTTTTTGACCGCCGGCCTGTTGGCGGGTTGGCCGCCGCTTTATCACCGACCGCCAGGGTCAGAATGACCCCCTTAGTTCAGACTATTCAGGGGCAAAGTGTAATTTATGCTCAAATGAGGATTCAAATTCTACTCCTGCGTGATTTGAGGCTTTAATGATGATTTTTTATTATAACAAGTCAGTATCTGAGCTTAATGTTTTGTGATGTGTAACACATTTTTAAATCACTTTGTATTGGTTTAAAAATAACAGTAAACATAAGAAGGTTTATAACATTGACCTTGCAGTGTGATTGTTGGACTTTTTTTGCTTATGCAGGGTCATCCCCAATCTTTTTGCCTCCTGCCTCCTTTTTTTTCTGACCTGCTGCTATTTTCTTTTGAACCAGTCCTAAAGTGCATATGCTCTTGGTGTACATTGTATTGTTGATTGGTTTATCCATGATTGGCACATTTGATGTACTAGTAAGTCCCTAGTAAAGTGCATTAGAGGTGCCCAGGGCCTGTAAATCAAATGCTACTAGTGGGTCTGCAGCACTGGTTGTGCCACCCACATAAGTAGCTCTGTAATCATGTCTCAGACCTGCCACTGCAGTGTCTGTGTGTGCAGTTTTTAACTGTAAATTCGACTTGGCAAGTGTACCCACTTGCCAAGCCTAAACCTTCTCTTTTCTTACATGTCAGACACCCCTAAGGTAGGCCCTCGGTAGCCCCAAGGGCAGGGTATGGTTAAGGTAGAGCATATAGTGATGTGTTTTATATGTTCTGACAGTGAAATATTGCTAAATTCGTTTTTCACTGTTGCAAGGCCTGTCCCTCTCATAGGTTAACATGGGGGCTACCTTTAAATCTGATTAAAGTGTAGATTCCCTTTGGGAGTGGATGGACATGTGGAGTTTGGGGTCTCTGAGCTCACAATTTAAAAATACATCTTTTAGTAAAGTTGATTTTAAGATTGTGGGGGTCATTCCGACCTCGGCGATCTTTTCAATAGACCGCAGAGGGACCGCCGTACGGAAGTCCACCAGTGATGGCGGTCTTCCGCATGGGCCATTCTGACTGTTGGCAGCGCTCCACCCGTTTCCGGACGAAGAGCCGCCAACAGCCATACTGGCGGCAGGCGGGGAAGTGGAGGTAGCTCCACCTCCACCGCCACGCCAACAGAACACCGCCCAGCGAATCACGACCTGTGATTCGCTGTGGCGGTGTTCTGTTGGCGTGTCGGTGTCGGCGGAGCTGCCCGTTCCCTCCCGGAGGATCACCAGGAACAGGTAAGGTGATCGTCCGCTAGGGAAGGGGGGTGGGGGGTTGTTGTGAGTTGTGTGCGTGCATGGGGGTGTGCGAGTGTGTATATTGAGGGGGCGTGTGAATGTGTGCATGAATGCGGGGGGGTGTGTATGTGCATGAATGCATGCATGAATGCGGGGGGGTGTGTGTATGTGCATGAATGTGTGCATGAATGCGGGGGGTATGTGTATGTGCATGAATGCGTGCCTGTATGTGTGTATGTGTGTGTATATGTTGGGGATCGGGGTGAGGGACGGGGGTCCTGCAACCTTTTGGGGGTGGCAGGGGTGGTGGGGGGGTAGGGGAGGGAGTCGGGGTGGGGGTTGGGGGTGGGGGAGACCCCTATCAGTGCCAGGGAAGTGATTCCCTGGCACTGATAGTGCTTACCGCCATTGATTGCATGGCGGTCCCCAACCACATGAAATCCATGGCGGTAAGCCGGGGTCAGGCGGGTTGGAATACCGCCGGCGGTATGTGACGTCCGCCGGGCTGGAGACCCAGGTCTCCAGCCCGGCGGTCGTTACCTCCGTGGCGGTCGGAACGGTGAAGCGGCGGCTGACCATGGCGGTAACCGCCATGGTCAGAATACATGAAAAAAGACCGCCAGCCTGTTGGCGGTCTTACCGCCGCTTCACCGCCGACCTCCAGGGTCAGAATGACCCCCTGTGTGTTTGAAAATGGCACTTTTAAAAAGTGAGCATTTTCTTGCTTATACCATTTCTGTGACTCTGTCTGTTTGTGGATTCCCTGTCTGGGTCAGTTTGGCAGTTGGGCCTGTTGCACCTCACACTAGACAGTGACACAAAGGGAGCTGGGGTGTAGTCTGCATTTCCTGTTGGGCCATCTGCGCTAGGAGGGAGGGGAGGAGTGGTCACTCACACCTGAAAGGGCTGTGCCTGTCCTCACACAATGCAGTCTCCCACCCCCTGGCAAGTGTCTGGTGCCTGGCCTGGGAAAGGCAGGATTTCACATTCAAAAGAGACTTTACTTTGAAGTAGGCCTACTTCAAAGGAGAAATTCGGTATAAGAAGGGCACCCAAAACTACAGACTTTAGATCACTTCTGGACATCAAAAGGAACCTCTGCCTGGAGAAGAGCTGAAGAGCTGAGGAGAAGTGCTGCTCTGCCTGTGACTGTGCTTTGTGGATCTATCCTGCAGTTGCTGCTTCTGCCAGAGTAAGAGGGCAAAGACTGGACTTTGTATGCCTTCCATCTTGTGAAGAAATCTCCAAGGGCTTGATTTAGAGATTGCCTCCTGTTGTTTGAAGTCTCAGGCACAGCAAAGGCTTCTCTCTGCCAGCACCTGGAGTCTCTGGAGAGACTCCTGCTCTGACAAGTTGTGCCCTATCCAGTCCCTGGGCCCTTGAAAGGAAAGCTGATGGAAATCCAAGGAGATCGACTTCTGACGACTTCTGACCAACGCCGCTGCTGAATCCGGTGACGCCACCTGCAACCGACTCCGTGATCTTCGCTGGAACGTGACCTTCGCAGGCCCGACGCCGCTGCAGCCCCGCTGAAGTCCGCAACTCTGTGGAAGTCGCCGCACCATGTCATGACCGACACTGCTCGAAGTGCGCGGATTCAACATTTTGCACAGGCGCCGTGATCCCCGACTTCGCGCATTGACTTGTTTTCACTCTTCACCAAAGGTACTGTACTTGGGGGTCTATGCGACTCCGTGTCCAGTGCCGCTGGTGTCGGCATGTTGGGAATGACACTGTCACAATGGCGCGTTAACACCTGATCTAAGCATTTTGTGTTTCTAAGCGCTTTTTTGAGTTTAATCTTTAAAAATTCATAACTTGACTTGTGTATGTCGGATTTTTGTCGTTTTGGTCTTGTTTTGTTTAGATAAGTATTTACTATGTTTCGAAACTGGTGTTGTGTCATTTTGGAGTGTTTTTATTAAGTTACTGTGTGTGTTGGTACAAATACTTTACACCTAGCATTCTGAAGTTAAGACTACTGCTCTGCCAAGCTACCAAGGGGGTAAGCAGGGGTTAGCTGAAGGTGATTCTCTTTTACCCTGACTAGAGTGAGGGTCCTTGCTTGAACAGGGGGTAACCTGACTGTCAACCAAAGACCCCATTTCTAACAGTGATGTACCCCATAACTCAGTCAGCTCGGTGTATTCCTCAGTGAGATACAGCATAGATCACACTACGCCAGCTGATGAAACATACTTTCAATACAGAGTTCCCGACATCTGCCTTGGAAGCAAATCTCCACAGCGGATCCTCAAGGTGGTCCAGCATCTGGCGGGAACATAACAGAACGTATCAGTCCTCTATACTTTCTTATCACTTCTGATCCTAAGCACATCCAGCTCCTCAGCCATGGGCCATTCTCTCTTGCTTCGCTTCCATTCACTAATATTCATTTTACCCTAAAGGACCTTTTTGTGATATCCGAATAGGAATGATTCTCTGCTACAATATCTACATCATGAATGGCTTCTTCCAAGTAGCCCCCAACCTCTGTGTGTCACCACTACTTTTGCATAAATCAGCTGCCATACTCTCACTGCAACTGGGACAAACATGCAGACAGCCAAGCAAGATCCTGCGGAGTACAGCCAGAGCAACATGGATCCTATGTCGAAATTGAAATTTTTGAAGCTTAAATCTTGCATTGTGAGATATCTCTTTAGTCCTCGGACATGCAACACCAGTGTGCACCTGATCGTGCTTGCAATCATCATCCAGAGTCTTTTGGATGGAAACAACATTCACCAAGCAGTCATCACTTATCGCGCAATATTGAAGGCAAATAGCTTTTCTGCTTAGCTTCTACTTTCTCAAATTCCCAGTGTCTTGTAACAAGGCAGTCATGCTGCATCAAAGAAAAGGTAGTATCCTGTCCAATTTAAGTGACCCATCTCCAAAAATCCCACTTTTAGCCAGCAAGCGACCACCACATCAATGAAGGAGTCATGAAAACGTAGCAAGCCCACAGGTCCTGTAACTAAAAGTAATACCCACACGGGGACTTGTGGACCAAGATTTCCTCTGAACAAGGCATGTAGGTTTTAAGTCACTGTTAACACACAAGCCAGATAGCTGTGAATGTCTCCATCTGATCCATCCTTCAACTTCTGAGATAGATAATGCAATTGGGAGACCAGGTAATAGCGCACAAGTCACTACAAAACTAGTCCACTGTGACCAAAAGGGGACTGCAGAGTTGAAACCCACACCTTGTAGTGTAAAACACAAGGTGACAGCATGGCAGAGACCAGCAGGATTGTGAGATCTTCTATGTAAAGAAGCTGGGATCGAACAGCTAGCCTTCGCCTAGGGAGTGTATGATGTGCTATTGTTCTTTTCTCTAAAACACCGTAGCTTTATAACTAACATTACCGGTTTCAGTTGTGGACCCAACCTAGGCCCGGAGTCATCCGCTTGTGTTGCTATCTTGGAACCAGGACTGGGTGGCGGCCTCTTGGGACACTTGCCTCGCTCCTTCATGCAGAGAGCATATATTCCAGTGAACTCACTGACTGGATGGTCAGCGTCATGAGGATCCTAAACTGTAGGATCAAAGATGACATGCCACCAAGTTACACTCACTATAGTCCGAAGGCGGCCTCCACAATAGATTACACCACCATGAATCTTTCTAAATTACCCGAGTGAGGAAATTCAAAATCAAAACCACTCTTCATGGTGACCACTCATTCCATCACATAGAACTGAATTTGAATGCTCCATATTTCATGCCAGTCCCTGTTGATTTTGGTAGTCTCGCATCTATCAACTTAAAACGTCTGACCTGGTCAGAGTCCTCACTACTAGTGATTAGCAAAAAAATAAAAAACTTGTTCCAAACTGCAATCTTTCCACACTCGGCAGCAATGCAAGTGTGGACCACCTTTCTAGCTACATTATCGTCGCTCAGTTCCGCCTTGCAACCAACAATGACGCAAATACAACCATTGTCTTCAAACCTATCAATACAAATGTTTAAATTAAGAAGGGAGCTGAGGTACGAACTAAGAAGAATCAAAAAAGACTATGGGGGTCATTCTGGCCAGGGTCGGCGGGAGCACCGCCGACAGACCGGCGGTGCCCCGCAGGGCATTCTGACCGCGGCGGTTCGGCCGCGGTCAGATGCGGGAAACCGGCGGTCTCCCGCTGCCCTGCAGAATCCTCCATGGCGGCGGAGCGCGCTCCGCCGCCATGGGGATTCTGACACCCCCTACCGCCGAACAGGATGGCGGTAGGGGGTGCCGCGGGGCCCCAGAGGGGCCCCTGCAGTGCCCAAGCCAATGGCATGGGCACTGCAGGGGCCCCCGTAAGAGGGCCCCACAAAGTATTTCAGTGTCTGCTTTTCAGACACTGAAATACGCGACGGGTGCCACTGCACCCGTCGCACCTTCCCACTACGCCGGCTCAATTCTGAGCCGGCGTCCTCGTGGGAAGGTTGATTTGCCCTGGGCTGGCGGGCGACCTTTTGGCGGCCGCCCGCCAGCCCAGGGCAAATCCCATAATACCCTCAGCGGTCTTTCGACCGCGCAGCGGTATTTTGGTGGGGGAAGTCTGGCGGGCGGCCTCCGCCGCCCGCCGGACTTAGAATCACCCCCTATGTCACAGAATCCATGTGCATTAGAATACAGTTCCTAAGGAAATGTTATAAAACTCAAGTATGGCTTGAGTGCAAGAGGGTAGAAGACAACTGTTAGTCAAAACTGCTCTTCAACTCAAAACCTGCAAACTCAAGGGCTTTCTGGGCTACGGTTAATTGCAGTGGCCGGACGACTAGGGATATCAACTACTCATCAATTCCAAAAGAAAAATGGGCAAATCATCTGGCTAACATCTTTTTCAATCAAGACTCACCCAAAGTAAATCCACACTTAAAGGAGCCAGCCAGTCTCAGCCATCCCTGCCAGAACCAGGTAGGATGCAATGCAAAGGCGGTGTCTCTCGTTATTAAGAAGGGACGGTGCACCTGGCCCTAACAGCCTCCCGCAGGCGGTATTTAAGGCTGACCCAGAATACTGGTCTACACCACTTGCAATTCTTTTTACAGAAATACAGCAAACTAGAATTATTCCGGACAGTTGGAAAGAATCCATTATCAATCCGATATTGAAAGGGGGAGATCAAGCCAATCCAGCTAATTATAGATTAGTTGCCCTAATTGGCTCTGAGGCCAACTATTTTGCCTTATTGATCCTGGATGATCTGCTTGACTGGTCCATTTCAATCAATCTAGTTTCCCTGAATCAAAATGGCTTTAGGAAAGGCTATGGCATCATGATAAACATACTAGCATTAAGCTGACAAATCAAAACGCCTAAAGAAAAAGCTACATCTATGTTTCATAGACTACAAAAGCACTTTTGACAGCGTGGACAGAGCCATCCTTTGGCGTAAGCTGCAAAATTGGGGCCTGCATGAAATAATTCTCAGAAGCATTGAAATACTATATGGTAAAACCTGGGTGCAGATCAAGTTAGCAGACGTCACAAAACTTTCAAGGAGGATTCCATCATATTAGACCTGAAACAAGGATGTGTCCTGGCTCCGCATCTGTTTAATCTTTTTATGGCTGATCTCTCTCCAAAGCTGGATGCGATAAACTCACATTACCTGAAGCTGGGCAATCTGCCTATATCACATCTTTCATGCGCAGATGAAATAGTTTTATTGAGCCACACGAAAGTAGGGTTACAGTGGTTTAGTCACCACCCTGGCCACTTTTGCAACAACAAATACACTAGAAATTAATATCACTAAGTCAAACACTATGTCCATGGGGTGCTTCTTCAATGCGGAATTAAAACTGAAGCTAGGCGAAGTAGGACTGGAAGAGATCAGTCACTACACATATCTGGGCCTCAACATAGATAACAAACTGATTTTTTTGCAGCAAAACAAGCATATCGCACAGAAGTGTAAAGCATTGACATCTGCCTTTTCTGCCCTAGCCAAAATGCTAAACGGGCCATCTTATAAACCTCTACTGTCTGCTATGTCTGCCAGACTCAGTCATTACATACAGAAATGTGGCACTACATGGGAAAGATTCTTTAATCCTGGAACAGCAACAAATACAAATCTATAAGCAAGTTTTTTGTCTCCCTCGCACCTCTTCTCCTTCACAAGTTATGCTAGAGTTTGGCCTCAAAAACAACAGTTAGACAGGAAATTGCATACAATTAAGACCTGGTATAAAATAAGAGGAAATAAAACAAGCCCTTTGGTTGTAGCTTTATGGAATTCTGTGGCAAAAGACCCAAAGTCAGTATACATTAGGTACCTGCATCGCTCTCTGCATGAGACTCAAATGACACACTAATGGGACTCTAATATGTCATACCCCCTCTTTTGTTAGGCACGGCACTAAAAAGGGACTCAATCTGTACGAAATGATAAACACAAATTTGCAGGTCGCTCGCACTCTTGGATCGTCATGCACAACTACAGCAGTTTGGCACCAGCACAATATTTATTTCAACATTTCCAGTGATCTTAAACGCCACCTGCTTGCCATGCGACTATGGTCCTTCTGTCCCTAGTGGATCAACCAACATGGAAGAATGTGGATTTGAAGTTATGCAGGCTATGCAACGCCGGCAGAGAGGACATGGTTCACCTGATTTGTATCTGCCCGGCGCCGTTAACTGCTAAAACCAGTATTCAACATGAGTGGGGTCTGTTACTGCCGGCCAGCAGTAATGAAAATATTTGATCCAACCAAACCGCAGATAAGTTGTAGGCTTGTCAAATTTCTAGCCTTGCAATCTAAATACTTAACTTGCTGCCCGTGATCATTACTTCGTAGCTCATACTAATAAGCACTTTTCTGTGCAAAACGTCCAGTATTAGGAATGATTTCATACTTAACATCATTTTAACTGACTCATGTAGAGTACAATACAGCGAATGTAGGGTTTTAGCTGCGCTTTATATTTTTTAACAAATTTTAGAGTACTTCCACGTGACTTGAGGCTCACAATAGACTTAATGATCTTGTTTAAAAACGTTACGCACTGTGTTGAAACTCATGGATCATTCGCAAGCACGAAGTTGCAATGATCATGCACTCTGTTTGTCCTGCTAAGTTTTTAATTACTCATGTATATAAAGAATTACTACTACAGAAGGTGAAGGTGCAGCTGTCTATGTGACCTAGCAGATATGTAGCTTAATGGCTCATGTCTTCCTACACATACCTGAGTGTTAGAAATTGTGTCTCTAGTAGGGACAGGTATGCACCCTGTCCACGTAGGAGCCACAATCTTAATTAGGGTAAGTCAGATACACAACCTAAATTAACCTGTGCTAGCCCTCTGGTAGCTTGGCACATAGCAGTTAGGCTTAACTTAAGAAGCAATGTGTAAAGTATTTGTGCAACACTTAAATTACATTAACACAGTGAAAACACCACAAAAAGACTGCATACTAGTTTAGATAAATAAAGAATCTTTTATGAATAAAACAAGACCAAAGTGAGAAAAATCCAATAAGTAGAACTCAAAACATGAATTTGTATAGAATAAACTGGAATGGAGTGTGTAGAAATCAATAGCGATGGAGGGCAGGATAGCTACGGGAGCATGCAGGATTTGCTGAAAAGTACTTTGGATGGAGGGGGTGTCAATGTCGAGGAACGCATGTAAAGGCGATGCTTCGGTTCTGATCCACTCATTCTAGGTGATGCATCATCATCACGCTGTGCAACCAGCGATACGATGTCCTAGAGGTGCGTTAGCGAACCCATGCAATGAAAGTGATGTGGCGGCATCAAGACACGCAGCCGGTGATACGAAGGTGATGCGCCGGAGTTTGTGGTGATGCGTCGATCCTGAGCAGTGCAGTCAGCGATGAAAAGAACACGACTGCAGCTGTGATGTGTCAAAATTGAGGAAGGAATGGCACAATGGCATAGATTAATCTATTTTTGCAGGAAAACAGTTGCAGAGTCCCTTTTCAGGCCTAGGACGGATTGGCACTTCCTGGAAGGACAGGATTCACAGTTGCCAGAGTCCAGCAACTGAAACAAAATCGTAGGAACTCTTGATGGCCCTGAGACTTCAGAACAGGAGGCAAGCCCACAAGCCCTTGGAGTCAAATAAGTTCTTTAGAGGATGTAGAGAGGCAAGTCCAGTCCTTCTCACTCCCAATCAAGAAGAAGCAGGTAGCAGGCCAACACAGTCAAGCAGTTCAGCAGAGTGGCAGCAACCCCTGGCAGCAAAGCAGGTAGTTTTCCTGGCAAAATGTCCTCAGATCCAGAAATGTCCTGATTTGGTGGAGTTTGGGGTGCAGTACCTACACCCAACCTTTGAAGTGGGGGAGATTTAAAAGAGAGGCCTTTGCAGTGCACAAGGTCACTGCTCTTCCTTCTCTGGTTCCAGAAACTCTACAGTGGGTAGCCAGCTCTTTGTGGGGACAGACACAGCCCTAGTCAGGTGTAAGTGTCAGCTCCTCCCTCCCATCTAGCCCAGAAAGGCCCATCAACCTCGTGGAGGGCCAACAGGATGTGAATGTCACACTCCAGCTCCCTTTGTGTGTGACTGTCTACAGGGAATGCACAAAGCCCGGCTATCACCCACTCCAGACATGCATTCAGAGACAGACAGAGGCACAGACTGTCCAAAGTAATATTATGCCAACTTTCTAAAAGTGGCATTTTCAGATTTAAAATTTAAAATCTGACTTCACCATTTTAAATTGGAAGTCCAGAGACACCAAACTCAAAATGCCTGTCTTTTCCCAATTGGAAATTACACTAAAATACTGTTTCAAGGTAATCCCAATGTTAAGCTATGGGAAGGCTAGGCCTTGCAATAGTCATAACTGAATGCAATAGTTTTTAACTACCAGGACAGGTTAAACTTAAAGGTGCATGACCAACCTTTCAAATACACTGCACAATGCACGTGGGGCTAGCTAGGGCCTACGTTAGGGTTGACTTACATGTACTGAAAAGGAAGGTATGAACCTGGCAAGTGGGTGCACTTGCCAGGTCGAAATGACAGTTTAGAACTGCACACACAGGCTCTGCAGTGGCAGGCCTGAGACATTTTTACAGGGCTACTGTAGTTGGTGACACAATCAGTGCTGCAGACCCACCAGTAGCATTTACTTTACAAGCACTTTACAAAGGACTTGCATGTAAATTAAATGCTCCTGCATTTTAGTACTGGTCATCAATGGTAAAGTGCTCAGAATCCTAAAGCCAACAAAAACGAATTCAGCGAAACATGGAGGGAAAAAGCAAAGAGTCTGGGATCACCCTGCAGAAAGGGTCAGGTCCAATACTGAGTAAACCACTTGTCCTTAGCTGAGCAATAGTGTGAATATTGGAGTAGTGCAAATTAGACTCCATCATCATTGTGTAATTACACATTTATATTTGACATTATATTTATTGAGTGCCTTCATCATATTAAAGTGTGTAAAACATTTAAATACGTTAATGAAATGTAACCACTAAGAAAATGAGGATTTATATACGTGTGTAATAATGTTCATTCAAAACGCTTACATGTAATCATTATTCATCTTTTATATTTGTACTTCAAGTTACACATTGCATAAGAAACATTCATTCTTTTATTCATGTTTAAAAAAAAAATTTAAAGCGACACATGTGCATGTGTAATCACATATTCAAAATGCACATTAAATGCTAAGTTAAAGTTAGCCTAACTAATGGCCTCATTTTTAAATGTACTTTGCTTGGTCAGCATGTTCTTTCCTTGATGGCGTTCTCATGATTTCATTAGCTAGAGAAAGGAGCATTGTTGTATGTATTAATTTATTGATAGTAAAGCCTCAGAATAGAAATCCTGGCAAGGAATGTGGAGAGCTAACGTACAGATGAAGCTTCTTATTTTTGGTGTAACAGGAACTAGAGATGCTCAAGGCTTCAGTAACTCTTGACGTTTCAGTGGGATGTGAAACCTAGGTGATGTTGCAATGTTGCAAATGCACATCAAGAGGAATACATTGATTGGTTCTTGGTGGTGTGGGAAGGGATACAAATGTTGCTGAAGTTTCTGTCATTTTAAGTAATGATCACACAGTTAGTAGTTAGATCAAATACCCTTAGACCTTGAGAAGTTCAGACCTCTCTGCTCCCCTTTATTCTTGCCAGTGCAAAGCTTCATGCTACTTTTTCCTTTCCTTGAAGCCTTCTACTGAAGTCTTCATTATGCTGACACCTTCTTTTCGCATTTCCTAATCTACTTCAGACCCTTTTCCAAAACTCTTGTAATTCCCAATTCAGAGCTACGACTAGATGATTTCAGAATTATTCTTTATGGAACACATATTTCTAATTATCAGTTTCTACAGTGCAGTGGCTGTTACTATCTTGTATCTTATTCTGCTATGTCTGAACCTATTGAGATATTTCAGTGTGCCTGCTGCATTGCTGTATCTTTTGAATATATTTCTGGCATGCCTATATACTGGATTGATCAATAATCTGTCATAAATCCTTCAAACTACAGTCACTGATTCCTGGTCCTTATTGTGGGGTGCAATTGGCTTCACATGATTGAAATGTATTGTTGGTGTTGACTTTCTTTTATGCTTTATGTCATCTAAACAAAGGTCCATATGGCCAATGGGGAAAAATCTTTGATGCGTTTACCAGGAGGTTGCAAGTTACTTCCCTGCGTGCTCTCAAAATGAATTTCACAATCTGGTTCTCTTCTCCTATCCAGGATTTGACAATGACTAGAGTGGACTGAAATGTAAAGTTATAATAGTAGCAAGTATTGAAAGCTAAGCTTCTTGTACTCAAACTTTCATTCACAGTGCAATAACGGAGAAGTGGTTTATGCACAACTCTTGTGCAAAGTTAAGTGCATTCCCAAGTTGTTAGTTGCATAGACTGAGGTAGGCCCTATGACTTTTCTCTGGGGACCTATTAACTCACTATCATCGAATAAGTATGTGGATCCCCTTTGCTCATTACCCATTTGTATTTGTTAGTCAGTTTGTGTCCGTTAGAATTCGTACATAGAGTGAGTTGGGTGATATATTGATCCCCTACTACAACTGGCTCTTTGTGAGCGCAAAGAGTAACTTCGAATCACAACTAGTTAATATTCCCAATGTACGCGTATTAAAAATAAACCAAAAGCTAAACAAGCGATATGCATTACCGACCAGCTCATGTGATTCGAGTGCTTATATTCTGCAAAGTGCAGCTGTTTTCTCCCTATTGCTCTTCGATGTTTATTTTATTCCATAAAAGGATACTATTTTTCTGGCAGGATCGCCGACCTTCACTCCAGTATTCTGTATCTGAAAATACACTGGGTTTTTCTCTGCGGGTATTCTCCCAGTTTTCAAAGGGCCCTCACTGAGTCCCAGGTCTGAACATTGCCGAATGGTCGGCTCAACATTGCACCTAAGACAGCATCCATTACCTAGGCCTCCGGCACCTCTCACATTTAGGTCAAGTTGCCAAGTCCTGTGCTGAGCTGTTTAAACTCATGAAACGATTACACTTATCCTGCACTTTTTATGGGACATTGGCGGCATAGGCAACAATGTGCTAGGCCCAGATGACAACCTTTGTTTAATCAATGACAGGAATAGAAAGAAACCCCAAACCAGCCATCTTGAGTTTTAATACCCCTTCAATTCGTTTTAAGACGGTACCCGACCCTGTATACTGTGGCAAAGATCTTTTTTAGTAGCGGATGGGGAATCAGAGGGTGATCCCTATTTTTTGTCTGATGTGAAAGGGTGGAGGGGTCTTCTCAGATCTGTCAAGAACTTTGGAACATTCTACCTCCTAGGCTAGAAAGATTCAAGATCAATTGCAATTTCAGACACAAAGGAACAATGTTTTCAAAATAAAAACCAAGAGTTCTTAGTTGGGAATACCTCATAGTAGGTGTATTTTGAGCCTTTAGAATTCATAATTTAATAGGTGGAAGTAAGGAAAATGTAATCAGCATTTTTAACAAAACATGTTCTGTTGAGTGTGGCAAAAAGGCAAACCCTCGTAAGTGTGTTGGAAATTCGACGCCAAGCTCTTATAAATTATTAATTTTAAAACGAGACGAAGTTATTTATTTCGTAATGCAATTTTTCATAAATATCAGTCACAATCACTGATTTATAGATCATTGGCAAGGGAACCTGTAGAATATTACAGAAATTCATGGCCTTACGGAGTACTCTGTACCCAAGAACATTATTTTCGTATTTTTGGGGTGAACGGAGTTCCTCCAGCTCATCCAGCCCAATCAGCACACCTTTGTCCTCTTGTCTTCCTGAGACTTTCTCTGTGCCTTTGTCCTGTATGGTCTCTTAAAACAGAGCTTTGCAGGCCAGCTGAGTTGGACTTTTATAAAAAAGATAACTTCATCTTCAGCATGGATGTTTTTTTCAGAAAATGTTGATTTCATAGTTCCACGAAGATTTCTTAGTTCTCAGGATTTTGGGACATTCTACTAATATTTTGCATATTTCAGAAAATTTCGAAGAGGCATTCAAGCTTTACTCAGAGGCAAAGTATTTATGCAGCACACAAACAGTAAAAAAAAGTACCAAAAATCCAACATCAATTTGGGAAAAAAATACGGTAAAAATTAATAAATTATTTGACTCCAAAATTACAAAATCCAATTGGCAGAATCAGAGGTATGCAATTTCAAAGGTTTCAGTTGAGTATAGCACCTAAAAGCATAAAGCACCATGTATGGTTATCTGGTTGTGTGAGACCAAGTGAAAGTCAGAAGCACAGGACGACTGCGATGGAGAATGGGCTAGATACCGGGACCATATTAGTCCAGCTGAAATGGTTACCTTCTAAAGTCCAGCATGAGCAGTCCAGTTTGCAGTAGAACAGACCACCAGAAGGAGGTGTAACTTCATAGATGTCATCACTGTTGCATGAAGGGCAATTCAGGCACTGCGGATGGTTGTCGCTGCTGTGCTGATGCCACACCAAAGTTAAAGGACCAGGGAGACACCTCTTAGGACTAAGGGTCTCATTCCAGCAGTGGCCAGTAGGGCTCAGGCGGGTCCATGGACAGGCAAGTCCAGTTACAGCAGGTCAGCTGGGCAGTTGCAGAGAGGGCAATGGAGCTTGTTGTGTCCCTCTAGCTCTAAAAAGAAGGCCAGTCATCTGGCCTTTAGAGTCTCTTAAGCCTCGGATGAAAGGTGCAGGTCCAGCATTCCTTCTGAGCAAGCAAGCAGGCTACAAGCAGCAGGGCAGCAAGACATCCTTATTGTGTCGTATCCACAGGTCCAAGAGTGCACTGAAGAGTGGGTCTGAGAGTCCCTTATCTTTACCTGGTGCCCACTTTGATGAGTGAGAAGCTTCTGGACTTTTCCCCCAACAGAGGAGTCTGGAATTTCCTGTGTCTCTTTTCTAGTCCCAGTCTGTATGGATGCACAACAGGCTAGTGTGAAGTCCTTTGTAAGTGAGGTGAGCCAGTGCTTTTGAAGTGTTAGTGTGGTAGGTGTCAGCTCCACTTCCCCCTATCCTGTCAGAGATGTCCAATCATGCCAGCACCTACATCCTATACTGAGACAGTGTATTTTAGGAATACACAAAGGCCAACTGCCAGCTACACATAGTCATGTGACCTAGGAACAGGTTGCAGGCACCAAATGGTTAGGACAAGAAAATACAAATTTTCTAAAAGTTGCAGTTTCAGAATTAGGTCTAAAAATCCAGCTTTAGCATTAAAAATATTTTTTAAATTACAATTCCTCAGACACTACACATGACTTTTCTACTTGCCCCCAATTAAGCATTATCACATAGTAACTGAATTAAGGTAACCCAATGCTATTCTATGAGAGAAGTAGGGCTTGCAATAGAGAGAAACACATTTAATTTGAGAGCTGTTCACTACCAGGATATGTAAAAATTTAAAATACGTGTCCAACTTTTGAAATAGGTTACGCCCTGTCCTGTATGCTGTCTTGGGCCCACCCTAGGGGTGACGTAGATGCATTATAATGGAAGGTTTAGGTTGACAAAAGGTTTATATTGCTAGGTCAAAATGGCAGTTTAAAACTGCACACACTGGCTGCAAAATTTAAGAGAGAGATATTAAAAGAGGCACTTAACTGGATGGCATAATATGTTCAACAGGCACATTAGTAGCATTTAATTTATACTTTACTAGGGACTTCCCAAGTAAATCAAATATGCAAAATGGGTGTAAGACCATTTCACCAAGTATAAAGGAGGGGGTATGAGCACTTTAACGCTGGTTAGCAGTGGCAAAGTGAGCACGGTCTAAAGGTCAACAAAAATGAATTCAGCAAACCAGGAGTAGGTATGGCTATAATGACATCAGACAATGAATAAACAGATGACTCTAAAAACTCAAAGGGTGAGGGATGTAGTTTAGTTGCTGAGAGCTATCTGACAGTATTAACCTGGAATATTTTCTTTTGGATCCTTCATAAAAAGAATTTTTATGAATAATTGTAATGCCTTCCTGACTATTTATGAGCTTCCCACTCGTGCAATATGAACACACTGAGATACATTTAATCTAATTGTACTAATCAAAAGAACAAAATGAAGCAGTTTGTTTCCCCTCTCAGTTTTAAATTTGCATTACAACACTTAGCAATTCAAATCGGGGACAATGTAAATATTAAAGAATGTGAACAATGCAAGATAAACTGCAAACGTATCCCGTTATCTGATAATGTGCTACCATCACTAACAACCGACCTTCGCTAGACCTTCAGTTCCAAATTAACTAACTACAATAAACACATTTCCATTATTTTGGAGAAATACAAGCAATTGAACTTTTGTTCTAAGTTAATGTTCTTAGCACTGTCAGCAGGAACAAAGAAGATATTTTGGAGCATTGGAGCAGGGGACGGGTCACATCTAAAACATCGTAAGAACTGTTCGAAAGAAAGCCTATAGTGAAGGAGATACAAGAAAGAATAAGCTAAATATCTCCACAGGTTTGTTGAATACCACATACTTCAGGTCTAGTGAAAAGGTATGGTGAACAGAATTAGTTCTGGTTTTCTAATTGTAGGCAATAGGTCAGACATCTGGTAAGATCCTTGGTCGCAAAAGCTCCATCTCAGATGGTTAGGAAACCAGGAGACACCTTTGACTCCCAGTTATCTCTGACACCACAGATCACTAAACGTATAGATTTGTTCTTAACTGTACTAAAATTCCTTAGGAAAGTGCTTGTTTTATTACCAATTAACACTAGGAAACCATTTTACAGGCAGCGGTTACATCCCACCTGCACTAAGGGAATGAGGGGTTGCTGAAATACTTGCTAAACAGACAGGAGGTGCAGCAAAACTTCACAGTAAAGCTGACCTTAGGGGTCACTAGAATAAGATCCGCCTCCCACCATCTTTCATGTCTACATTGGCTCCCAGTATTCAGTTACAATCGATTTTTACTTTACAGCACTATTGAAAATTCCTAAAGTTCTTACAGTAGGTCTATATTGGAGAGCTTTCTTGATGCACACAGCTAATATTTGTAACCAATTGCCAGTTCTCACAGAAAAAGAATCTGACCATTATAAATACAATGTGGCTTTTCTGAAATCATCCATCTGAATGAAGGCTTTCTGGCTTTTCGTCGTGCCATATCCATTGCGAACAGGCTTTTCTCACTTTGCAGAATCCAAGCTGCACCTCTCATGCTAAGATATGCGTTGGTTTCACTATTGCACTGTACAAGTGCATAAAACATGCACAAATAAATAAATAATAAAACAAAAAAATGACCCCATCGTTGAGCTCCAGATGTCACTGTTTATCCTTTTGCTGAATGTTTTCTTCTTAATTGTCTTTTCAGATAAATTCTGTTACCTTAGGTTAGCCAGAAGACTATTTGCTACAAATAAATTAACTGAAGGAACTGGAAACAGAAGCCACATATAGATGAGTGGAGAAAGAATTTAAGTGCGCAAAGAATCACATACCTTTTCCGGGATGATGAATAAATGTCTTCTGCTGTATGATGCAAATACTTGGAAACCCTTGCTTAAATTGTATGCAGGTTGCACCTACACACCCTTATTTTGACTTGGAACATTCTATTCTGTTCTACAGATCTACAGGATTCATAAGCTACCGATTAACATATTATGGTGCTAGAAATCACTGGTAACCCAGAGTATTAACAGATATGGTTACACAATCTCACAGAAGTGAGTTTTTAGTGGCATTTCTGCGAGCTGTATGATTTTCCATCTGCTATATTTCCTGAAAAAGGCATAGTGTTTCAGTGTTAAGATGTCAAAAAGGTTAAAGAGCAACCCCTGATCTTGCAATGCTGGTGTTTGGGAATAGAGAGCAGACCAGACAAGAGTAACTGAGGGCGTTAAGTGGGAGAGTAATGGACATACCTCCAACAAAGAAGAAAGGGGCATTGATTGTGGAAGACCTGATAGACCGAACAGAAAATTACATAATTTTTTTTTAAAGTAGACAGGTAATGGAAGCATCCATATAAGGAGATGCATGAGAGTGGCATGGCAAATTAAATGTAAGTTGAACTGCCATTTTTATAGTTGCTGCAGTCTAGCAAGAAGGTATGCAAAGAGTCCAAAGTACATTGAGGTACAATAGCTACTTCTCGACCAAATGGTGGCTTGAACCATTATTTTAGAAACGTCATGGGCAAAATAGGAAGCCTTTGTCAAAAGAGATGAAGTTAATGAAAGCAGGAGGAACAATTATTGCTTGTCTGTGCGAACAAGAAACATTATTATCCAACCAGAATTCAAAATTCCGAACTTCATCTTCTGGGGTGAGGGTTATAACAAGATTCTCAAGTCCCCAGTAGCTGGAATAGAGGATGGTTTGTTCTCCAACTAAACGGATTTCAGTATAGTCAATGACAGTTTTAAGGGAATTGGTGTTTCAAGAAGTTACCTAAATCAGGGAAGTTTTAAAATTAAAACAGGTGTTGTGCGAACATTCCTGCACTCAAAGTATATTTTGGGCGTGTCATTTAAGACAAGCTGAGAGTTTAGATAAGTTATGCATAGCTGAGCCATGTCACCAAAGACCGTTTGAAGTACTGGATAAGTTGTGCAAGACGACAGAAATAGACACTGAAAATGTAAGACTAAAGGAAGAAACAGAACTTCTATTACTTCCTGTTAATCCCACATTTCTGTCTACCATAAACCAACGTTATTTTATCTTTTGAAGATAGTATGCACCCAAATGTTCTCTTCTGCTTCAACATCACCGTATTTTGTAAAGTATCTGTCTATATGTTTTCAATTAAAACGTTTAAATATGTTTTGTTTTAAATAAATAATAAATATATTGCTTCAAAATGTGAACTATGTAAAATTAAAGGTGCTCCTTTTCTATACTTTTACACTCCAAAGTAGCCCAAATGAACATAGGTTACAAGATGTGACCATTTTACCAGAGACCTGCTAGGGAAACCAACTGATTGATTAAGACTGTTCACTATTTCCTTTTGACACCAAAAGGGGCTGGAGGTCTGTGAGTAAAATATCTCAGCCCACTGGATATGGCCATCTACCTGTGTAAGATTCCCTACGGACATTCATACTCTGCCTGAGAAGCTTTTCTAGTTCCCCCATTTTTAAAGCTCTCATCGCACGGTGCCCAGTGATCAGTTCTGTCGAATTGCACTTCAACACATAACTTAGGGCATGATTACAAGTTTGGTGGTCGGACCGCCAGATCACCATGTTAGTGATCCTTAAAAGATCGCAGCACCAGCAGTCCCCAGACAACCGTATTACGAGTTATATAGTCAAGCAAAAACGGCAGAGCGGCAGCTTAGATTAGGCCGTCCGACCTTGCCATCAGTGCCGAGGCCAACCACCGAGCATATTACACACAGCCGCTCTGTGGGAGTCCCATTGCGGAGGTGCGTTAATGGGGGTCAACCACCACAGTTCACGGACAGCAAAGTAACAGACAAGTGCACATTGGATGAATTCAAAAACAATACAGCTGACACACAATGGTCAGTAAACACATCTGCAAATGACACCATAAAACCCACCCCTGCACAGGCCACAATCCTTTGCATTTCCACTGCAACACAGCAAGACAGACCACACATCTTGTTGTCTATTTTTTTATCATAAGGCAGCCCTTTTTTCCCCATCCCATTTTACACCCTTCACACACACCGTCTATTTTTTCCCCATATTTGCTTGTCTTGTTTAGTTAGTCACTATTACCCCCTTTAATTTCCAGTCATGTCACAGGCCTAAAAACCCACAATTTTCAGAGGATGAGTGGAGAGTCATGGTGGATGAAATCATTAGAGTAGAGACACAATTGTTTGGAGCACAAGTCAAGCACGCTCCTCTCAGTAGCAAAATGGAAATGTGGGACAGTTTAGTTGACAGAGTAAATGCTGTAGGCACCACCCTGTACACAAAAAAGAGGAACAACCACAGGGGCAAGGTCTGTTCCCTGGTCATCAGGCACTAGCTGCAGGCCAAGAAGACTGAAGGTGTCCTTCCCAGATGCCCCATTACAACTCTTTCCCTGGGAGCAGAGGGTCTTGGCCTTCCTGCATCCTGAGAGCTTGACAGTATTACATGGGGAATGAAGTCTGGTAAGTTACAACACAAAAACTGTCACAAAAACTCACTGTCATGCATCCCCATAGCTCTGCGTGTCTCACTGTCTTGTTAATGTACCTCATCAACTTTCAATACCCAGAGTACCTAATATATAACACTGTCAATCTGTATAATTGGATCCAACATCACAACTGCCAAGGCCCATCACATGACATATCCAAAGAGTGCCTGTAAATCTCACAACAAAAACACATTCCAGGATTCATGGTATGTCCCAAAATGTAAACTTAGGCTCAAACCTAAATGTAGCCTGCATACAGATATCTGACTGCAACTCCCAGCAGTACCTGTTTCAGTTACTCCAACCACCAGCACAGTGGTCACTTTTACAAATTCCCCTGTTTGTGAGCTCCCAAATGAAGTGTACTCACCTGGGAGGATACAATTTGTATAGTGTGTGTAGTAGAGAGAATGACCTGACGGCAGCTCCCAGCAGGCCCTCTTTCTGTAACTCCAACCACCAGCCTAGTAGTCACTTGTACAAATACTCCTGTTTGTGACCTCCCAAATGAAGTGTACTTGCCTAGGAGGATACCATTTGTATGTGTTTGTAGTAGCGAGAGTAACCTGACTGCAACTCCCAGAAGTCCCTGTTTCAGTATCTCCAACCACCAGCACAGTGGTCACTTGTCCAAATACCCCTGTTTGGGAACTCCCAAATAAAGTGTACTGACCTGGGAGGATACCATTTCGATAGCGTGTGTAATAAAGAGAGTGACCTGACTGCAAATTCCATCAGGCCCTCTTTCTGTAACTCCAAACACCAGCCCAGTGGACACGTGTCCAAATACCCTTATTTGTGAAACCGCAATGACTGAATACTCACCTGGGGGGGAAATACCATTTGTCAAGTGTTGGGGAGTAGAGAGAGTGACCTGAATACAACTCCCAGCAGGCCCTCTTTCAGTAATTTCAACCACCAACACAGTAGTCACTGGTCCAAATATCCCTGTTTGTGAACTCCCAAATGACGTGTACTCACCTGGGAGTGATCAAGATACAGATCATGCTCAAATCAGATATGTGTCTGTCTACCTAGCTCCATCTTGACTTGCTAAGCCACGATGAAAATATTGAGAATAGGAATGACACCTTACCCAGTGTGTACAACAAGTATTCCTAAGGCCTCAAGCTGCATCACCAGATTGGTATTGACAGCAAACCCATTGACACAGCACTGTGCACATGATGGCTCCAGTCACATATGCAACAAAGTCCTGTGTTTGCCTGCATCCCGCCTATCTAGGCCTCCAAATGGTCAAAGCCATATCTTGCCTCTCCACTGTGTTGGCTGCACTGGTGCTAAAATGTCATTTTCAGGCTATTTTCCAACATGCAGCTGATCTGCACACCTCATCAGCTGCTTGAGTCAAATTGGGTTTGCATGCTTCAAACGTCATGTCAAGTAACACAATACCATGGTCACTTGGCACAATTGGATTACCTACATCTTAACTTTGTCCAAGGTCTCTGCTTACTGTAACTCTAAACCTTTGGAAATAGATGTCACAATTCAACCAGTAACAATGTATGTTTTACATCAACAGTTGGATCTACCACTGGTCACACGGAGGCCACCGAACAGACTACCACTACCCACCTGGATGAAGCGCTCATTGACGGCAACACTCCTGGACTTCTGGGCATGGAGGTAGGTTCGGGCCCATCTGGGCAACCTGGTCAGATGGCAACAGCAAGTATCACTGTTGGCAAAACATCAACTCCCAGCCCTGATCCATTAACATCACAGGAAACCATTCATCCCCCCTACCTGTGTCCCTAGCTCAGTGTCCTTCATATTGTACCCCCTTATCCTGGATCCTGAGTTGCAGTCCAACACTTTAGACAATGAGAGACCAGGAACAAGTTAGAGAGGGCACCTTGTGGCAAGGGCAGAGGCCTGTGGGGCTAGGGTGCATGGGAGGAATGTTTTCATTATCAGCTGCTATTCTGCAAAAGCATAATTATTGGTGCTATGGATGACATTCTTTCCATCATGTTCTTTTCCTCGGAATTACAAGAACAGAATGTGAGGCACACACAATAATATTTTGTATTGCCAGCCACAAGACTGCATAAACAATCCAGCGCTTAGGTACATACCCACCCAGGCTCCTGTGCATGAACAAAAATATGTCCTGTATTAAAGCATCTAGTAGGATCAATTTCATTAGAGGGGGTTTCAGCCAGAATTCCCATCCAAGCTGCCTGCCGGTTTTCGATAGACCTCAGCCTTTGTGTCTCCACGGATCCTGATCTGGAGACTGCTGGCCTGACATTGTATCAAGGTAACGGGGTGGGGTGTGCTTGTCATGGACACTGTAGAGACAGATTTGGCTTACATCGCCATGCTCTTGGTTAGGGGCTAGAGATTAGGCTTTTAGGTAGAAAGTATATAAACATGTTATTTTCACAAATCTAATTTTGTTATTCCTCATTATCCTAATCATCGCACCTCATGCATTTTATTATAGATTGCAGTCTTTTCAATACATGTATTGACAACTGTCCTGCATTTCTTTTTTTGCCTCTGTGTGTATAAGAGACTTATATGGGGAGAAAAGGGCAAGACTTATTTCACCACAATTTTCCATGAGGGGTTTTCAGAGTTCCATGCAAGGCAGCCACAAATCACCTTTAACGGTTGGGTTTTGGTGAGGTGCTGCTAGTGTGCTGAGAGGGCTGGGCCGACACCTGCCAACTGGTGTGGGAGTAACTCAGTTTCCCACAATGCAGAGGTGCCACCAGCCCAAATCCAGCAGTCTCATTGGATTATTAGAGTCTGTATGACATGACACCACCAATGATGGTGTAGGCACTCATTTTACATGTATCCGGAGTATCTCTGTCTCACACACACTAAAGGTATCCTAAGTACCATCACAGGGAGATGTCCCTGGTCTTAGGGGCAATCCTTCTCAGCTAAATAGGGAGTACCTATCTAGGCTTGGACCATAGAAGGATTTTGCTCCAGTTGGTCTTCCCAACCTTAACATTTTTTTTTTTAATATGGCCAATCCTGTAAACATCAGGGATAACTGCAGACATCGCTCACGTAGTTTGATTTAGCCCTTAGTTTAACAGAATACAGCAGGATGTCACATTCATCATAGAAGCCCATGACACATATAGGACAGAAATATTTTAGTCCTAGGTCAAATTTCCTGAAACAGATGCACATACATTTTGTGCATACAGAATAGCATACGTACCACAACAGTACTTAACTTACCAATACTTAGAGATATCTCTTTCTTATCAAGAACATCCAAACCTGTTCAATGGAGCCCTTCCACATATAATATAACCTGTGAGATTAGGGCCTTTAAACAATGATAGACCAACGTGGCCAACACTTAGCACATACTCGCCACATCCCAATGTGCATGCTATGCAAGTAGTGGATGTACGCACACTAAACAATGAGTAGTCGAATATATAGACGAGTAATACAATTTGTGGTGCGGACTTTGAACACCATCCTAGCGAGGGCTGTGACAGCTGCTCATCAATTGGCTGTCCAGGGAATTCATCCACAAGCAGTACACTCAGTAATGGGAAAAGCACCCACAGAGCGGGAGAAGATTCAGTTCTGGATTTCACAGTAAACAAATCAGCTGGAAGCAGTGTTTCCCCATACAGGACCGAAAGACAAACATTAAATTCTTACCATGTGCCTAACGTTTGGCATGGTCACCTCAAAAGAAGATTGTAACACTTGGGGTTCAGTCTTTGCTGCAATATACAGTACCACACATGGTGCCCCAACACTTACCAATTTACCGGAAGTGTTAAAACAAATTCAAAACAAACATGGATATGGGGATGAAACTGATGCAGAATTTTGACAGAGTATCTTCAATTATTTTAAATATCATTAAAGGAGAAGCAGCAGCATTTGCCATATGCCACCAGGTCTGACCTGGAAGTTGAGATCTAAGCACTTTTAACTTATTAACTTATTAGACTCGCAGCTCGCTTTTGCAAATTACCTCAGGTGCATAAGAACAGCCCTGGGTTCTTTTCAGCCCGAGTAACATCAATTCTGCACAAGATTGATCCTGAGGCTTTGTCTCATGTGGATGATATTTATTTTACAGATGATGACCTGAACATACATCTGGCCAGAGAGGATCAGACCTTATTAGGACTCGCCACCAAGGGCTACAAATTCAATTTCAAGAAAACTAAAATTGCTTTAAGTGTCCTATTTCTAGGATATGAACTATCAGATGAAGGAAAGAGCCTGGCCGCGCACTTTCTAGAAAAATGCACTCAACTTCAACCTCTAAATACCATTAAGAAACTGCATTCATTGCAGGGTTTCTTTAAATTTGGCAGAACATACATACATGAATATGCCCAATGCATAAAACCTCTTTATGATTTAATTCCTACAGATATTGCAAGCAAACACTAGACAAAAGAACACACACGCATTCTCAAAGAACTGCAGCAGGACATGCTAGAAGCAAAATATTCACACCCATATGACAACAAAACAAACTTGGTCATCTGAATAATTGTTGGTGCCATCGGCTACACCTATGTCACATTCAACCAAGGTGACACAGTACCCATAGCAGACAGATCACATTTGTATTCCAATGCAGAACAACGTTTTGCACCAACAGAAAAAATACTGACTGCTGTTCAGATGGCCATCATAAAGGAGATGTCACGTGCCCAAGGGAAATTCATCATTGTTCTTACCCCAGTGCCAGTCCTTGAGGTGGTCACCAAAGCTAGTGTTCAAATGCAAAAGCTTTACATCCACATTAGATTCATTGGACAACTCCCTGACTGCCACTGATGTTGATTACATCTTTGACCCAAAACTTCAGACCATGGAATTCCTCCAATACGAACAGGAGTGTCCTGCACCTACTAATATATTATCATTAGCCCAATATCAAACTGTCATTTATACTGATGGTTCAGAACAACCAGGTGTAGGTACTAAGCATCAATGCTGAGCCGCCTGCACAGTCATCAGCAGAGTAATGAGAGAAGGTACATGCCATCCTCAGAATGTCTACACGCAGACCCTAGGGGACAGGATTGCACAATAGGCAGAGCTTAAGACTCTTGTCCTGGCACTGGAACATATGGATCCTGAAAAAACAACACTTATTGTGTGCAATTTGTATTATTGTGTTGAGTCCTATAACGACTACCTAATTCAACGGTGCCTGAATGGTTTCAGGGATTTCAAAGGGAACACCATCAAACACAGAAAACTGTGGGGGAGGGTAGCTGACCTAAATGACAGAGTTCCAAAAGCTCATGTAGTACATACATAGGGCCATCAACATGTAGAAGTACATGTCGTAGGAAACACTTTGGCTGATGAAGCTGCCAAATCTGCAGTAGCTACAGCTTCTCTTTCTGCAATAACCCATTCATAGATGAAGTTGGATTCTAAGACACTGGCTGCTGTGAAAGCTTCAGCTGATGGCAGGACTTTACCAAAAGCATACCCTGTAAAATATTCCTACCATCTAAGTGCGCAGAACATTGCATTTGCAACCATCCTAGGGGTGGGAGAACATGTATCCCCAACCAAGACCAGAGAACAGATCTCATCAACACAGCACATGAGGGTGTCACTTCTGCTTAAGTAGGTGTAGTAGCTGTGATATCACTATTACAAAAACACTTTGTTGGCTAGGACTTTACAAACAGACTGAGCAGTGTGTCCTTTGCTGTGACATTTGCCAGCAAATTAAAGGGTCCACCATTAAATGCCCACCGCAGACATCCCTCCAAATTTCCAAGAGACCACTACAATGTGTGTGCCTTGACCACTGTGGTCCTTTGCAACTTGATGGTGCATACAAATACATCATAGTTGTTGATTCTTGTTCTAGACTCCTGTGATTATGGCCACTATGGTCAGCTGACATTAAGAATGATATTAAAGATTTGCTAGTTTTTATCAGTGCACACGCAGTTGCAGCATTCCAATCGGACCAGGACCCTCCCCTTGCCTCCAGGGCATTCAGAGACGCCATGGGGGCAATTGGTATTCAACTCCATTATTCCTCCCCCTATCATCCTGAGGGAAACAGCATTGTGGGAGAAAAACAAGACTTAAAACAGACCTTAACAGCAAGAGTTACAGGTTCAGACCATAGTTGGCTTCATCACCTATTTGGAGTCTAGAGAGCACTAAATAATCTGCCCAGGATGTCCTTGGTAGGTCCTACTATATACAAGGTCCTTTTTGGGATATCTATATATGTCCCTTTTCTTTATGGTCTGGCGCGGTGGTGGCAGAAACACCATTTGACATATATGAAGATGTTGCTGTTTTACAGGAGCTACAGCAATTTAGTGATGTGAATTAATCTGCCTATGCCACCACATTGGATTGGCCAACAGCATCTACAGATTGGATTTCTAAAGTGGGAGATCTAGCACATGAAAAGACTGCTGTGAAAAAAGGAATCTGGCCCATCCTGCAAGGCACCGGTTCCAGTCCTGGGAATACACAGTACCAGAACTGTTATCATGCCTCCACTGCCTGGCTCTAGAGAGAACAGATTTCTTTCTATTGACAAAGTCAAATTGCACCATGGGGTCTGCACAGTAGACCCAGATGTCCATACAGTAGTATTACTCCTCTCTCGCTAACTGACAGGATATACCTCTACAAGCAGTAAACAACATTTCTGCCAGCACCAATGCTACAATTGCTTCCTTGAGCATGGGGAGGGCAGAGAATGAGCTTCTGGTGATTCCTGTCACCACTTCATTGGTGAACACTGCCTGAGATGTGAAATGAAATTATTCCAATTCGACCCAGACAGACTACATTGACTACTATGAACCACCACAAATGTTTCCATCCACTGTGACGCCACAAACTGCCATAGCGTCTCTCTATTAGACCGCGGTCGGGCCAGCAGTCTGCATTTCGGGACCCCTACACTGCCGAGACCTGTTTTTCTGTGTTCATTTTGCTGCGGTGTGGCCCAGGAGGACATTTCGAGCTCTGGGTAACACCGGAGCCCTTGACAGCCTCCCTGATTTAGCTCCACTCACCTCCTATGGTCTTTTCCTTTTCTTTCCTCCTTTTTCTTTTTCTTTCTCTTCTGTCTTTGTTTCTTCTTTCTTCTTGGTCTCCATATTGTCTTCTTCCTTGGTGTTCTTCTTCCCAGCATGCCTTTTTCCTTTTCCTTTTCTACTTGGGCTATTTTCCTTTTTATTTCTATATGGTCTTTCCCAATCCAAGAAGGTGTTGTAATTTCTTCCTGTTGTATCACTTCCTGTTCTCTGGTATATAAGGTTACAGTTCCTTTCTTCTTTGCGTTGCAAACACTCCCATTTTGGTGGTGATCCTCACTCCTGTTTTCCATTTTTTCTGTGCTCCTGCTTCTTCCTACAAGACTATATTCTATTTTTCCCTTTTTTCATTGTTTTCTACTCTTTTCAGGAGTTCCTGTGGCAGAGGTTTTTTTTCCAATTTTGTTTTTTTTCTCCTGGGACTCCTTCTGGTGGGTATTGTCTGCCTTGGTGCCTTTTCCAGTCAGCAGCACCGTGCTACTAGAAAGGGTCGCCCCTATCTTGGCCAGTCCAGAACCAGTAAAAGACTGGGTGTTCCTTCAAGTTCTTCAGACTACCGTAGTAAGAGGCGTGCAGACCGTGACATCCACCAGCTCTGCACTGGCTCCTGTGTTTGCACAGACTGCTTCTGGTTACTTGGTCGACATGGATGGCTTTTCTTCTGACTCATCTGCTTCTGCAACTGAGACTGTATGAAAGACATGTAAGCTGTACATTTGGCTTAAGGACAATTACTTAATTTATCAATGGTACTATCTTTGGATACTGTTGACATTGATGCCTTTCTGTTTTGGATTGGTTTCATTATTGTCTTTTTCCTTCTCTTAAATGGTCGTTATCCTCCTAAACCTTCTGACGTTGAGCCGATGGATAAGGTTTTGATACCTTACCTATCTTCCCATAAGGTCCCAAGAGACTTGCCCCTATGAACATTTCAGCAGTTCCGATTCAAGATGAGATTGTGTGGGACAAAAGTACCATTTGACCTATCCGGTCCTACTGAGGTCATTCAAGTTCCATATGTGTTTAAAATTTAAATGACTGATGTTAATACACCTGGTATTATTTCAGGTGACTGGGATGTTAAAACAGTTGATTCCATGTTTTTTTAGCTTAAATATTTCACTGTATTGAAGACGTGTATATGAACACAGCGATTTATGGGAAAACAGTTTTGTTATCACTGTTACAGACATTTCTTTCTGCATTGAACCAGCGCTCCAAGATTAGTTTACAATTACACAGTAATTCAACACCATCTGTGGGGAGGTCCCAAAACATATGTAGATAAGTGCCGTATTTTAATGGGCATGACACCAGCAATGCTGCATCGCATTATTTCAAATTGCTGCCTTCCAGAATGAGGGAATTATTGCTAACCAACACAAACTTAATCTACTCAGACTCCTTTGTTTCCCATCTTGCTGTGGAAGGCAATGAGTATTGGAAAAACACTATTGAATAAAAAAATGTATTGGGAACACAAAAATGGCAAATACAGGCTAGAAAAGCTTTGTTTAGATCAATCCTTATTACTTTACAAATGATATTTTAAATGACATTGTCCAACAAACATCCTATTTGGGGTTAGCAAAAATAAGAGAATTGTACTCGCCCAGTATCACCTCGCCTGCAAAATCTTACAATTGGCAGAGATTTTTTAATCTCACTGAAGAACAACTAACAGTTTAGGTTCAGAATGGTACCTTCAATTCCTCACTTTCTAGTACTGGCGGGTGGTGGTTGTGGCCAATGGACACAAATGAGTGCCAGCAAATTTTGTGAAGTCCTCTGGAGGTTTCGAAGCAAGCTCTCTAGAACCTCTCTTTGTCGCGGCTTCACATTCAGGCACCATTACTACATACAGTGTGGGTAACCCTTGCCAAAAATGGCTGCGTTCCTCTACCTTAAGATCTGTAAAAGAACATCTTAGTCTCCTGTTTGAGGATGTCAATCTACAAGATTTCCTGTAAGGACCCAAGAAGCCACTCTCAAAGAGTTTCCTCTATGCCATATATGATGAGATCTGGTAATTTTCCCAGATGGAAACTGCTGCATGTTTAAAGCAGATTGATAAGGAAAACATGGTAAAGGCTTTAGCTGTTTTTGATAATCGCATGCCACTCTGTCCAATAGAATTTATACCTTAAATAATATTGTGTCATTTGCAATTGATATCATCCCGAGTGATTTGTCCTTTTTACAACATCGACATAGACAGCCACTTTCTATCACGCAGTTAAGTTAGACACAACAGTTTCCCAGAAGTAGCCGCGTGCCCTGGAAGCATGGTAACGTTACTCAATTATTTGCCACTTGTAATTTGCCCGGAAAACAACAGATAATGGCTAAAAAAGAAGCGAATAACATCATGCTTCACATTGAGAAATATGAAAAATTGCCTTTTACTGTAGCAGAAATCCACTCACCAGTATGGCTAATACATGGAGTAATAAATCTGCCCATTTCCACCTTTCATTTCACAAAATGTTTAAAGCATTTTGCAGTAGGCAGGTTTGAGTGGCTAGGAGACAGCTATATACATGAGGTGTGGGAGTTGCCCTTCGATTTAAGTGTATGAATGGTGAAACTGAGATCTTTTTTAGTGGAAGTGTATGTGAGACTACTGTTAGTCATTCTATGATTTGTAAGCAGGTGTCCTTGCACAGCCTTTGCAATGTGGAGGGCGCAAATTTGGCATGCTATCTAGAGTGTACTCCCCTCTTTTTGATTTGTCTAGTATTTCAAATACTTTCTAATGGAAGTTATGTGGATCTGAACGATAAAATCTGTTATGGAATGAAGCCGGAAATCGCTTTTGTGATTTCAGTTACTGAAATGGTAACTCGTTGAGGCCATGTTTTATTCCCCTCTCCCCACACACGAGATATAAGTGGTAGACTTGTGGCTCTACATTGCTACTTCTAATCTAACCTTTGACAAGCTCATCAGACTAAAGGCGCTATTATTCCAAAAACATGTGGCCCTGACATTAGTCAGAGAGATGTACGATCTCCAGAAAGCAAGATCATCGGTAGAGATACAATCCTGTGACAGGTAAGTGAAAATGGTTACGCAAGTTAGTAGGCAGAACACTTGTATATGTCTTTTTATTTTCTTCTTTAATTAAATTCTCTTTTAATTCTTCTCTATTCTTGCTGAACGTCTTTAGGATGTTTCCTTCTTTTCCTTCTTCCCAGTTCCTCATAAATCTTCTCTCTTTTGGTTCAGGTTGAGGTATTCCAGTGCTCCAGAAGGTCATACACACCAGGAGAGGGAGAGAAAAATAAAAAGCCCTTTTTTAGTAGGTACATTTAGGGGAAATCTTCTTTCTATTTCTTCTCTTTCAGACTAATTTTTTCTCTTACGATTTCCTTTGTCCTTCTCTGTGCCCCCTTTTCTATTAGTGATTAGTGCCTTGGTTAATTCCTCGATATATTTCCTTTACTTTCTTTTCTCCTAGTACTGTTGCTCTCTTTCATCAGTGTTTCTTTTTTCTTTTTTAATTTTTTCTCCTTTCTATTATATAAGGTCTGCTCCAACAGTGCATCCTTTATTCTTTAGTGCTCTGTAAGGTACACATCTCTGTGGTGCCAAAACAGCCCTCCCATCTTCCGTGATCTTCTTTTCCCTCCCGCGCCTAATTACATCCCCTTCCCCGGTGCGGTTCACATACCTGGTTGGGCCACGCTCCTCCTAGTGGCTTCTGCACGTCGCTCTCCCCCTCGGTCGTCTCGAGGCTGTTTCCTCGTCGTGTGTCTGTGATGTCTGTTTTCTGATCTCTTCTCCTTACGTGTGCTGTCCCGTATCTCCTCCTCAGCTGCGGCGCTCGGGGTTCCTTCGTCCTCTTTCTCATCTGTGAGCGTACTCCTACTTGTCATCTCTCCTTCTTCCCGGTGTCTTCTGGGTATTTCAGACTCCTCCTCCAGTGTTCCGTAGTCAACCTGACATATAGGCCATAATTCCCCTGCAGGACCCTGATCAGTGCCCCCGGGGTATGGGAGGTCCGCCCCCGCTCCTCGTGCCATGTCACAAATCCCTATTAAATACCAACTTCCGAAAGCATTTTGGAGAATTGCTGAGCAGAATATGCTCCACCGTAAAGTCCATTCCCTGGAGGAAAAAGGACCACCTAAAGAGTTTAGGATTCTCACCCCTCTTCTGAATGAGCCATCTGAGGGGCCTGTGGTCTGTCGAACCTGGACGTGAGTCCCAAACAGATATGGTCTCAGCTTCTTCAGTGCCCAGACCACAGCAAATGCTTCTCTCTCAATAGCACTCCACCTCGGTTCTAGTGGTAATAGCCTTCTGCTAGTAAAGACTACTGGTTGGTCTAGGCCCTCCACATTTAGCTGTGCTAGAACTTCCCCTATGACATGCTCTGATGCATCCGTCTGCACAATAAATTCCTGGGAGCAGTCAGGTGCCTTGAGCACAGTGGCCCTTCAGAGAGTCAAAGGCTTTCTGACAAGTCCCTGTCCAATTCATCAACCTAGGTTGCTTTTTAGATGTGAGTTCTGTCAAGGGTGACACAATGGTTCCATAGCCCTTGAGAAACCTACGGTATAACCAGTGAGGCCCAAGAAGGCCCACACCTCGGTTTGGGTTCTAGGTGGTTGCCAGGCCTTGATAGTTTAAATCTTGGCCTGGAGGGGTTGCACCTTGCCACCACCTACTACGTGTCCCAAGTACACCACGGAACCCTGCCCAATCTGGCACTTACTGGCCTTGATGGTCAGGCCTGACTGTTGCAGGGCCTAAAGTACCTCCTTGAATCGGGGAAGGTGTTCCTCCCAGTTGGAACTATAGACGGCAATGTCGTCTAGGTAGACTGCACAGAAGGCGTCCTTGCCAGCTAGGACCTCGTTAACCAACCATTGTAAGGTAGCGGGGACATTTTTCAACCCAAAGGGCATTACTCTGAACTGGTAATGGCCCTCAGGAGTAGAGAAAGCGGAGCTGTCGTGAGCCCCTTTAGTCAAGGCGATCTGCCAGTACCCTGACGTGAGGTCAAAGGTATTAAGGAACTTGGCAGCGCCGAGCCTGTCTACGAGCTCATCACCTCTGGGGATGGGGTGAGCATCTGCCTTTGTGACACTGTTGAGACCAAGGTAGTCCACGCAGAACCTACGTCCTGACTTGGCACCGGAGGCAGCAGCCTTAGGAGCCAACACCACTGGGCTGGACTTCTCTATCACCCCAAGAGCCAGCATCTTGAAAACTTCTTCCTTGATGCTAGACCTCACTTTGTCTGACACCCTATAAATTTTATTCTTTACAGGTAGACTGTCTCCTGTGTCAATGTCGTGGACACACAAGTGTGTGAGTCCAAGATTGAGGTAGAACAGGGAAGAGTACTGCCCCAACAACTCATAGAAGTCTCCCCTCTGATCTAGAGTCAGGGAGTCAGAGAGATTAACACCCTCCACTGAACCAACACTTTCTTTGTCAGAAAGGAGGTCAGGGAGAGGCTCACTCTCCTCTTCCATGCCCTCATCTCTCACAAGGAGCATACTGAAGTCAGTCCTCTCAAAATGAGGCTTCAGTCTTTTGTGGTGTAGAACCCTCAGGGAGTTTCTAGGGGTCTTGAGGTCCACTAGGTAAGAGGCCTCCCCCTTCTGCTCCTTGATTTCAAATGGGCCAGTCCAGCAGTCTTGGAGAGCTCTAGGCTCTACGGGCTCCATCACCCATACCTTGTCTCCCGGTGAGAATTCTACCAGAGTGGCCTTCTGGTCATACCACTCCTTCATCACCTCTTGACTGGCTTCAAGGTTGCTCTTAGCCTGTTTCCAGAAATGCTGTGTCTGGTTGCGGAGGACCAGCATGTAACTGACCACATCCTGGGGAGATTTCTTGTGAGCTTTCTCACACCCCTCCTTTACTGTGCTTAGTGGTCCCCTGACAGGGTGACCATAGAGAAGTTCAAAGGTGGCTGAACCCCACCCATTTCTGGGGCACCTCCCTATAAGCGAAGAAAAGGCATGGCAAGAGGACGTCCCACTTACGCCTCATGACCTCAGGCAGGCCAGTAATCATGCCTTTCAGGGTCTTATTGAATCTTTCAACAAGCCCATTGTTTTGAGGATGGTAAGGGGTGGTAAACCGGTAGGTTACCCCACACTCATCCCACATGGACTTCATGTACGCTGACATGAAGTTTGTGCCTCTGTTAGATATTATCACCTTTGACAACCCCACACGGGTAAATATCCCCATCAGAGCTCTGGTCACCACTAGTCACCACTGGTGCAGTGACTGTCCAAAGAGGGAATGCCCCTGGGTAGCGGGTGGCATGGTCCACCAAAACCAGGACACACCTGTGGCCTAGGGCGGTTTTGGGGTTGAAAGGACCAATGACATCGATGCACACCCTTTCAAAGGGGGTGCCAATGAAGGGGAGTGGCATCAGGGGGGCCTTAAGCCTTCACACTAGCCTGGCAGGTTGGGTAGGCCCTACAGAAATTATCTGAGGCTACCCACATTCTAGGGCAATGGAAGTGGGTGACAAGCCTGGCAAAGGTCTTGTCTTGACCCAAATGTCCTGCCAGGGGGATGTCGTGAGCCAGGCCCAGTAGGAAGGCCCAGTAACACTGGGGGACCACCAGCACATGTGCTGCCCCAGCGGCCAGTACCTTAGGCTCACTGTAGAGGAGATCATTCTCCCAATATATTTGGTGATTGCCAGAGGCTTCACCTGCTGCTTTGGCTGAGGCCTGTTGCCTCAGACCCTCAGGATTGGGGCACTCCTTCCGCGCTTTGCAGAACTCCTCCCTAGTTGGCCCACCCTCCACTTGCCAGCCAGCAAGCTCAGGCAGGTTACCCAGGTCAGCAATTTCCTCCCCAGTTGGCTCAGGGGCCTCCTCCTCTGGGACCCCATCAACCACTGCGGGAATATCTGGGGCTGGTTTCCCAAGTCCCTTGCCCTTCCTCTGTGCAGCTGTCTGGGCCATTGTTCCAGGCCCCAGACGCCCTTGGCTCCCTTCTCGGGCTGCCATGGACCGTGTGGTCATGCAGACCCATTCAGGCAAACCTAACATCTCCAGGTGGGATCTGAGCTCTACCTCTTTCCAGGCAGTGTGCTCAAGATCATTGCCTTACAGACAATCAACAGGCATGGCAGGACTCAGAGCTACTTTTAGAGTACCAGAGACCCCCCACTCAAAGGGAACCAGAGATACCGGTAGGTGGCTCTCACGATTTTCAGCGACTATGACCTCGTGGAATGTATTAGGGATGACCTGCTCTGCTGACACCAGCTGATCCCTGACAGTAGTCACACTGACTCCTGTGTCACGCAGAGCCTCCACCCTTTGCCCATCAATGGTTGCCCACTGCCTATACTTTGAAGTATTGGCAGGCATGCGGGCTTTTGCCACCATTTCCTCATCTCCCAGGGATACTATGACACCTCTATCTGCTCCCCAAAACTAACTGGGACCACCTACCCCCGAGAGCTACTGTAGCCAACCCAGGTGTCCGCCCTTCAATGGGGGGCTGTGCCCTCTTGGGCACTGGGAGTTGCCCTTATAGTGTCCAAACTTGAAGCACTCTAAGCATTTGGAGATACACTTCCCTTTCTTCTTGTCAAAGTACCCTGGCTTCCTGTCAGATTCAGGTGGGGAATGGTTAATCCCCCCCCCCCGGAATTGCTTTGGGGGCCTTTTGAGAACTCCTTATTTTCTCCCCACTCTTTCATCTGGTGGGAACCCTGACCACTTTTGTGGGTGCACTCCCAGGTACCTTTTTGGACACTCTGGTGCTAACCCAGAGTTTCACCTCCTCAGCAAGCTTTCTAGGATCAGTCAGCTTACTGTCAAGTAGGTGCTGGCACAACTATGGAAAGCACTGAACATATGCTCTTTCAGGATCAAATTAAATAACCCCAAATAGTCATCTACTTTACTGCCCCACACCCATCTATTCAGTGCCTTACTGGAGAAATCGAAAAAGTCTACCCAGTTCTGTGTGGAGAGTTTGGTGCTGTCCCTGAACCTTTGACTGTACTTCCCAGGTGTCAGCCCAAACTGAGCAAGCAAAGCAGCTTTCATTGATGTGTATCTGTTTTGATCCTTAGGATCCAATGCAAGGAGTGTGTCCGTCCTCACTACTGGTTCATGCCCCCTCAAGGCCACCCCCCATTGCTCTTCAGAGACCACATGAGCCCTTAGTGTAACTTCATGAGCAGCCAACCACTTATCAATATCATCTCCCACCACATAACCTGCCACTACATTTTTCGGTATACAAACCTTCCTTTCCCCAGCAGGTCCTGCAGGTATGCTGCCACCATCACTGCTGGACTCAGACTGCCTCACCTTGATATTCAGCTCTTTAAGATTCAGTTCATGAGCCAACAACAGTTTCTTTCCAGCCAAGGCTCTCTCAGCTGCAGCCTCAGTTCTCTCAGCCTCTCTCTCTGCTTTCCTCTCCTCTGCTTCCATGTTTAACTTTGCCATCTGTAGTTGAAATTCTCTCTCCTCCCTCCTTTCCTCTGCGGACAGGCCATGACTAGAGACACTGCTCCCTGGTTTACTAGGGGGCACAATTCCAGGGGTAACATCCCCCACTATTGCCAAACAATTCTCTTGGGCCCATCCTCTGGACCCTCCTCCTCAACATTCTCATCTAAATGGGCTCCTACCCATGCCCTCAGTGCCTTTGGGCCTTTCTGGAGGCACCCTGTGTAGGTACTCCCATCCCCTTGTAAAACCCCTTCAGCTGTTTAACAGTGTATATCTCCAGCTTGGCTAGGTCAAAATCTTCAGCTCCTGTTTGAGACCCAGCCAGAGTTGAATGAGGATTTTGTTAAAACAGTCAGCCAGAAACCGAAATTGCTGAAAAAGTGTCAGTTAGTCCGGATCCTCAGAGTTTGCGCCTGTTTCCAATATGTCCACCTCTTGGCAGCTCCAAACTCTACTAGCCGTTATAGCACAGAGTTAAAGAATGGCCAAGTGGGGGAAGGGGTTTTAGGTTGGGAACAGCATTGAAGGAGACCTGTGGAAGGAAAAGTTAAGAACACAATAATCAGATTATACACTTTGACTTTCATAAGCTTTGTTCAGGATAGCTATGGACTGATAACATGAATGATCAAGAGCCTTTATATATCATAACTTTATTAGCTCTGAGTACCTGGAAAATAAATAAGGATTATGCAAGTTTTCATAAGAGCGTTTCTTTAGAATACAATCTGAGGCTCTGAACCTTGAACTAACTCAAGTTATTCTTTGAATAGAAACTACTTAATAACAGTGATCAATAAACACATTCGTTTTCAGGAATAATATGCGTTAGGTTCATGAATGATACTGCAAAGGCACACTATAACAGTAATCAATGAACACATTGGTTGTCATGAATAAACTGTGATAAGCTCATAAATGATACTGCAAGGACACACTTTGTCTAGATCTTCAAGATTCAATTGCTTAAGAATTATTATACACTTTAAATTTCAAAACTGTGCATCAAGATTTCAATGTCTAGAAATGATTGCGCTTTCTGCCGATCTGAAACACAAGGGTTAAATGCCAAGAATGACTTTCGCAATCTGCCATTGATTCAACCATCAGGATCCAAATTTCAAAATATGATCGCGCACTCTGCCAATCTGAGTTGCAAGTTTTAATTGCCAAGAAGGAATCGCGCACACTGCTGCTGATTCAACCACCAAGGTTTAAGTGCCAGGATACGATCGCGCACTCTGCCGATCCGAACTGTGAAAGTTAAATGCCAAGAATGAATCGCGCACACTGCTGCCGATTCAACCACCAAGGTTTAAATGCCAGGATACGATTGCGCACTCTCCCGATCCGAACTGTGAAAGTTAAATGCCAAGAATGAATTGTATACATTGCTGCCGATTCAACCATCAAGGTTTAAATGCCAGGATACGATCCTGCACACTGCCGATCCGAACTGTGAAAGTTAAATGCCAAGAATGAATCGTACACACTGCTGCCGATTCAATCATCAAGGTTTAAATGGCAGGATATGATTGTGCACTCTGCCGATGCCAACTGTGAAAGTTAAAGGCCAAGATTGAATCGTGCACACTGTTTGCCGATTCAACCATGAAGAGTTAAATGCCAAGATACGATCGTGCACACTGCCGATCCGAACTGCAGGAGTTAAATGCCATGAAAAACATTGCTCACGCGATGTAACCAAAAGGCCCAAAAATCGAGTATTTCTGAAAACGTAGTCAGGGGCCTAACCCGACCTCCGCCTTACCGCCATGCTTGAAGATCACCAAAGGAAATGAAGACAGGGCCTGGAAATCCTAGATAGGCCTTCGGAACAGGAGCTCAGGAAAATGCTGCTGCTCTGCACTGAGACCGCCCAATAGTGGGCACATGGAGCTGGGCTGGGACCCTTAATTAGACCCAGGCCCCACCCACGTGCCACAGCCGGCCAGGCTGCAGGAAGGGATTCTAGAAAGGCTGAGAATAGGGATCACACCCTATCCATACCCTGTAGTACTGCAGCAGAGCCTTGAAAATGTGCAATACATTGCAAACAACATTAATGATGTTTAAACATGAATCTCTGTAATGCAAAAGGTTAGCATGCTGCATTAATACATAATGCATGAATTATTACATTTCATAAGAGTTAGTCCTAATGTTGACAAAAAGACACAAAAAAAATCAAGTTGACCTTCAACTGTGGGTAGGTAGTGTACACTTAGCTATTGTATGTCACTGCACAAATACAAGTCCTATCCTCACCGCTGATCAACAATTTTAGAAATGGGGTCAGGTTACCCCCTGTCCAAGCAAGGACCCTCACTCTAGAAAGGGTAAGTCATGCACAGTCCAAATTATCCTGTGCCCACCCTCTGGTAGCTTGGCACTGAGCAGTCAGGCTTAACTTAGAAGGCAATGTTTAAAGTATTTGTGCAATAAACCATGCAGTAACAGTATAGCACCACAAAAATAAACCACACAGGCCCTCATTTCAACTTTGGCGGTAACTGTTGCCTACAGCCACAGCGACGGCCACCAACATACCATCGCCTTGGCTACCAGCCACCCACCCCCATTATGACCATCAACGGAATTCCGCCAGCAGGCTGGCGGAATTTCTTCAACGATCATGGCGGCGGACTGCGGTAAGGTGGCTCTGCTGTCAGCAGCAGCGCCACGCCAGCAAAACACGGCCTACCGTATCATGAGCAATGATACGGCCTGGTGATGTTTTGCTGGCTGACGCTGCTGCTGACAGCAGCGCAGCGTTCCATCTCCAGCCAGAGGACCCCCTGCAAGCAGGTAAGGTGGGTTCTCTGACAGGACAGGGTGGTGGGGGTGTTGTGTGCGTATGTGGGGGAGTTGTGTACATGTGTGGGGTTGTGTGTCTGTTTCTGTATGCGTGCATGCAGGTGTGAGTCACGTTGAATGAGTGCATGAATGACTGAATGTGAGTGTACGTGTATGTTGTGTGTTGTGTAGGCGCGTGTGCTACAAAGTATGTTGGTGTGTGTTGCGGTGTGTGGGTATGTATGTGTGCATGCGTGGGTGGATGTGGGTGTGCGAGTGTGTATGTGTGTATATGTGTGCGCGTGTAAATGTGCGGGGGGACAGGAAGAGAGAGGGTGGTGGAGCACTCTAGGGTGTGGAGGGGGGCAGGTGAGACCCCTATCAGTGCCAGGGAAGGAATTCCCTGGTACTGAAAGTGCCTACCACCATGGTTTTCGTGGCGGTACGCTTGCCATGAAAACCATGGCGGTAGGCGGGGTCATAATCCCGAGGGTGGGATTGTGATGGCCGCCTGGCTGTCGAACGAAGTCTCCAACCCAGCGGCCGTTACAACTCTGGCGGTCGGAGTGGTACTTTGGTGGTTTGTCTTAAGCCAAACCACCAATGTCATGATTTGGGAAAAGGTACCGCCAGCCTGTTGGCAGTACCTTTCCTCAAATTATTGCCGACCACCAGGGTCGTAAAGAGGGCCACAGTGTTTCGAAAAATAGATAATATTTATCTTGTGAAATGCAGGTCAAAACGATCAAGATTTGATAAGTACAATTTAAAATATCACTTCAGAGAATGATAAAAAGAGTCTTTAGTCATCAAAAAGCAACAAGTGTATCTTACAGGCACAAAGTATCTTGTTTGCATTCAAATTCTCCTCAAGGGACCGCAGAGGAGAATATGCGTGGAAAATGGCGAGATGTGTCGGTTTTTCCGGGCTCACACAAACAATGCGTCAATAGTTTTCCACGCTGGGAAGGCTTTGTCGATTTCCAGCACGCAGACTTGGATCCTCTTCGGTTTGCGGGGTTTTCAGACGCCCCGGGGATGGTGCGGGGAGAAATTCTGGGTGTGCAGGCCGAAGTCACAGGAGCTGCATCGATCCAGTGGGCGATGTGTGGAAATTTCTGTCGATCGGCAGGCGCTGCATCGATTCTGCTTGCATGAAGTCAGGCAGCAGGGCAACAGCAGGGCAGCAGTTTTTTGCAGAAAAGCAGTCAGGTGAGTCCTTTGAACAGCCAGGCAGTTCCTCTTGGCAAGTTGCAGGGTCTGGTTCCGAGTTTCTTCACCAGTGGCATCTTGTCCAGAAGTGTCTGAGTTGATAGGGTCAGAGGCCCTGTTTAAATACCCAAATGTGCCTTTGAAGTGGGGGAGACTTTAAAGAGTGGCTTAGAAGTGCACAAGGTCCCCTTTCGGTTCCATCCAGTCTGCCATGGTCCCAGTAGGGAGTTTGGCAGTCCATTGTGTGAGGGCATGCCACCGTCCTTTGACATTTAAGTGTCAGGCCCTTCACCCTCCCAGCACAGGAAGTATGCAGATGTGTGTAGGTCTGACAGAGCATCCTGTATTTGGGGCTGTCTGAGTGAAATTCACAAGGGAACTGCTAAGTAACCCAACCAGGCGTGGATTGGCAGGCATAGAAGGATTTAAGTGCAGAGAAATGCTTACTTTCTAAAAGTGGCATTTCTTAAACAGTAATATTAAATCCAACTTCACCAGTTAGCATGATTTTGTAGTACTATTCTGGCCATAATATATATGACCTTGTTACACAATTCAGATCAGAACCTACCACTCAAACAGTATATGAGGGCAGCCCCAATGCTGTCTGTGAAAGGAGCATGCAGCGTAAAACGAGTTTAGGAGTTTTACACTACCATGACATATAAACTACACAGGTATAAGTCCTGCCTTGTATCTACACAGCACCCTGTCCTATGGGTTACCTAGGGCCCACCTTAGTGGTGACGTATATGTAGAAAAAGGGGAGTTTAAGGCTTGGAAAGTACTTTTAACTGCCAAGTCGAAGTGGCAGTGAAACTGCACACACAGGCCTTGCAATGGCATACCTGAGGCATGGCTAAGGGGCTACTGAGGTGTGTGGCACAATCAGTGCTGCAGGCCCACTAGTAGCATTTAATCTACAGGCCCTGGGCACATGTAGTGCACTTTGCTGGGTTCTTACAAGTAGATTAAATAAGCCAATTGGGTATTAACCAATGTCACCACGTTTTAAGGGTGAGAGCATCTGCACTTTAGTACTGGTCAGCAGTGGTAAAGTGGGCAGAGCCCTAAAACCAGCATAAACAGTGTCCAAAAAGTGGAGGGAGGCAGACAAAAAGTTAGGGGTGACCACTCTAAGGCTGTCAGGTCTAACAATGATACAGCCACTCATACACCCACTGACTCTCCGATACAGTCACTAACACAGCCACTCAGTTATACTTACAGCCAATCAGACACTCACTGACTCATCCACACAAGTGACTCACCAAGTCACTCACCAATACAATGACACCCATTCACTTACCCAGACAACCTCTCTGATACCCACTCATTCAGACATGCAGCAACCCACAGACCCACTCCCCAAATGAAATACAGCTGCTCACATAGTCACTTGCTCACCTAAGCAGCAATTTACACATCCATTCAGTCTCCCATACAGCAAATTATTTAACCACTCAATCATCCATAGACACACTCACACATCCACTCACAATTTGATACAACCACTTACACTCACTGGATAAAGTCATCAGGGATGTCATCAGTGATGTCATATGAGATGTCATCAGTGATGTCACTGACCATGTCATTACTGATGTAATATGTGCATGATAAAATACATTCATCACTCCTAATCAAATTAGCTAATCAAATAGCATTGTGATTAATGTGCAGAAGCTGAGTGTTAGCAGTTATCAGTGTTAAACAATGTAGTCCTATTGGTGCAAAAGTCTCATTAGTGTGTTATGCAAGTATTGATTATGTGGTGCTAAACTCCAAGGTTTTTTATTTTTTTTAAGGTAGGAAGTTGGAAACAGTTCCAGCCTCTGTGAAGGTCTGTCAAGGTAAAGTAGTGACTGACACTACTCTGCAGCCGTGCTCTGAGCCTTTCCTCCAGCTGCAGTTTTCTAGCTCGCAACGCTCAAACATGGGCCAAGTCAATGAATGTCATGTAAAACCGTAACAATGACTTTTCAAAATACAAATATAAGTGTATGGGAAGAAGTGAAGCTATGTTGAGCCAAAGATAGTGGGCTGAGTCTGAAGCTGTGCCCTGTCATGCCATTCGTTGCCCACTTTGAGGTCACAGTTATGTCAAAAGCCATACATATTGCCAACCCCCCTTAGGACATTTTGGCATTGCATTGCTGTCAACCATGGAGGAAGCTTGGTGCTCCAGAGATGTAGAGGTCCATGTGACATTGGAGGTCCGGGGGTGGTAGTGGTGTGGGTCACAATGAGAGTCTTAAAGGCCCGAGCGTGAAGTAAGCAGCTGCATGAGAAGGACTATGCTGGCCTTAGGCCTGTGTAGTGGACTACTGCTTCTTCACTTGAACCCCAGAGAGTGCACCGCCATACCCTCCATATGCCACCCTGAAGAGGCTCCTGAAAGACATACGGGTGCAAGGCCAAAACAACTTCCCACAATGAGAACCTGATGGCTACAGGGCACACCTAGTAGGAGCGATGTCTCTTTACTGCCACAAGAACTTAGTCATGTCTGTTGTTAGGGGACCTCAATTTTTAACCTTGCTGTCCCATACTTAACTGACTACAATCATGTCAGAGTGCTCCCCCAGGGAGATAGCAGTCTAGACTCTGATCACACTGGAGGGTGCACTTACAATGTTACCCCTCAAAGTGTTCTGATTCATGAGTTTGTGACTTTGGGAAGCCCCTCACAAATGAGCCTTAGTCTCCTTGGCAATACATACTATTGGAGGCTTGTGATTGGGCATACAAGGGAACCATAAAGATGACCAAACACAGGTTGTAGTCAGTAGATGACACACTAACATACCTTAGTCACAATTTGATTGCTTGGTAACGGGGAGGTAAACCCTATCCCGCTGTCTTGGCAATCACTATCAGAAGACAGCATGGCCATTCTGATAGCATCTCACACTGGGCATGGCATTCATTCATAAGAAACCTCCTTCTAACCTTTCAAATTGGACTACACGCATTTATCTGTAAACAACAAATTAACAGAACTCAACCAATTTAACTACACCTGTAACCTCGGCCAGGAGAAAATACATAGGTCTAGGAGTTTAGGAGTCCTCCAACTCCTGCAAGACACTTCAACTGCCTTTTTTCTTGCCAGAAAACCCATGCTCAAGCCTATGACATCTCAACACCTGCTCTTCTCAGAAGCAGTTACAGGAAAAAGAAAAGGCATGTGAGACACAATGGCAGAGATGACTATGGAGCTGCTCCTAAAGGAAATACCTGCAATCAAAGCCACAGGGGACTCTGTACAAAAGAACATCAAGGATACCACTTCAGGCGTCAAGTCATTGCAGGCAGACCTAGCCTCCTTTGCATGGCAGCCAAACGACACTAAGGAAAATCATACCTGGACCGCATGGACAATGCATCCAACATTGGCATGGAACCATGGGTACATCAAAAGCCCATTGACCCAGAGAAATAATGTCCATTTCATTCCAGGGGACCTGGAAAGGTACAATGTGCCAGGCTTTCTTTCAACTTTCCAGAAGGACCTTTTAAAACCGAAAAATAGATCATTGTAGCCCCACAGATCCCCACCCAGTACATAAGTGAGGTGGTGTAAATGCTTTTGGGTTACTAACAGGGTGCAGTGATAATCCAATTAATTGTTTTGTAATGATTTACACACTCAAGATCAATAAAAACAGAATATGTACTTCAACATATTTATTTTAAAATAGTTATTTTAAAATGCTGAGATCTAGTGCACATAATATTAGGAACACCACAGTAGAAAATAAAAGGCAGTTAAACTTTTCAATAACAGTGGTAACAGGGGAACATCATATAGCACAATTTAGAGCTCTTACATACCTCCCTGTGCCATCTCTAAGCACCATGCTAGTTCTAGCACATGAATAAATAATACACTTGTGCTTCAGAGGTGGAGCGCATACCTGGACAACAAGGTTTGTTGTCTGTTTGGAATAGCTTCTCAGCTATTTCGAGGTCAACGGCAAAAGCTAGAACAGAACCTGGCACCAGTCTGTGAAGGCAGAATGGACTGCTTTACAGATCCTCAATGAGTCTTGCTGGAGGCTTGTTTGGTGGAGATGGAATCTGGTGCAGTGCTCATCTGGATCTGCGATCACTAACTGATCAAGTGGTAGTCCTTATATATTGTACAAGATAGAATTTGCAATGTCACCTTAGGAATGTCTTGTCATAATCATATACATCAGTGGATGTACAAATAGAGTAAAAATATGTCAATATGACTACATTATTTGGGTTATGGCCACTATATGGCCTTGAAAAAGGCACATGTCCCAGACTCATGTTGCACTAGGGGTTTTGTTGATGTCTGTATCTGAATGACTTGACAGTTTCACAGTTCTTTAAAAGATAAGCACAGATGATCTTTGCATCAAAGGCAAACATGTTGATGACTGCATAATTTGAGGAAAAGTGGCTGCTTCATTGTCAAAGATTGCAGCATTCACTGTCAAATATGACAGCCTCCAGGGTCTATGATGGTGACCTCCATTACCTAGGATGGATTTCAGAGCCAAAGGCAAACAAGTTGGATAGGCTAACTAAAATTGAACCAAATCCTGTATGTGTTTAGGTTCCACAAACTGAATGAGCCTAATTTCAAAACTAATTAGTAACCCATCCGCCAATGTCTAAATCAGGCCCATAGTCTGGTGGTAGATAAATTTCAGCTAAGCGAAATTACATTAGAGTGCACAGTTCTGCCTTTTTAAGTGTTAATTTTGTAACTGTGTATAGTCAGTAATGTTCTACTCTAGTCAGGTGTTTAGAAAAGCCAACTATAATTTGTGATGTACATGTTTTAAGGTATATATCTTTCTGTGAGATAGCAACAGTTTTACTGCAAATAAATCAGGACTCTTACCATCCCATGAATTATTTTTATTTAGGAATCTACAAATACCGCAACCTTTTTGAAGGAGGAAAGCAGTTAGATACTGTTTTTTGGGTGGTATGTTTTGACTGAAAAAAACATTGAAAATGTTCAGAGTTATTTGAAATGTACATTTTATATTTGGTTTATTTCGAACCCTGTGTTGTGAGTGCACATGTATGTATATATGTGTTAGGTATTAGGTAACTGTTGACTGGGGTGTGAGCCCTGGTCAAGTAGCAACGACAACACTTCAAATAACACTTCAAACAGTATAACAGTGATAACAGCATACAAAAACGTATCCCACACAAGCACAGAAAAATAGAGCAAAATGTTATAAATAAACAAGGCTAAAACAACAAAAATCCAATCTGTAGAACTGAAGCTATGAATTTGTAAAGAATAAACTGAGAAATAGCGCATAGAAACAGAAAGTGCCAACTGCAGCTATCTGCTCACACAGAACTGGGACAAAGTTAAAAGTTCAGGCTGACTGCGATGGAGCGCAGGTCAGATACAGTCCCAGATTAGTCTTGTTGAAGGTTTACCTACTCAAGTTTTGTGTGAAGAGAAGAAAGTCACCAGAAGCATGGAGAGAGTCTCTTGTGGTTGTTAATGTTGCAAGAGGAGCAGGCCAGGCATCGCTAAAAAGTGGACTGGTCCTTCGTGTTGGTGGTCCTCCGCTGGCACTCTACACTTGCTATGTGAAGAGTATGGCATGCAGCAGATTGCACTGAATTTTGGTGCAAGTGGCCAGTTCAGGTGTAAACTGGCCTGTTCACGGTCATGATGAGCCCAAATGCTTGAATAAAGGAACTCAAAATCCACAGCAAGTGTTCAGGACCTCAAAGGCACCGCATGGGGATCAGGAGCACATGGCAGATGTGGCCAGGAGTTGTTGGGAGCTTGTTGTACCTTGAGGCTCCGATCAGGAATCTGCAGACTAGTCATCTGAGTCACTTTGGAGTCATGTGTTCAAGATGGATTTGAGGTGCGTTTCTGTTTTCCCCAGCAACAGGGCAGCAGGTCAGCATAGAATAGCAGCAGACCTTTCAAAGTAGCAGTCCAGCAGAGTAACGGTCTTTTCAGCAGCACAGCAGTCTATCTTCCTCGCAGCTTTTCTACGGGTTCAGAATTGTTTTTAATGGGTGGTGTCTGAGGTCCTTCATTCAGACACTTGGATCTGGAAGGTTGGAGAAGCTTCTAGAGAGTGTCTTTGAAGCTCATGGAATTCCCTGCCTTCCCTTGATCTAACCTGGCTGCAGTGACAATGCAGGATTGTTAAGCTCTTTGTGTATAGACAGGACACCGCCTATTCAGGTGTAAGTGAGGCTGGGCCCAGTTCTTTCCTTTAATCTTGCCAGTAATGGGCCATCCAGTCAAACCTAAGCTCCCATTGTTTGTGGCTGTCTAGGAGCAATACACTAAGCCCAACTGCCAAGTACACCCAGTTATGTGACCAAAGACAGGCTGCAGGCACCAAATGGCTAAGGCAAGAAAATGTACCTGTGTCAACCAGCAATGGAAAGCTCTGATGAAGACCTCCTCTTTGTGCTACAAAGATGACCTGCAACAGAAGATCTGCACTTCACGCTACAGCAAGTAAGTCTGCAGTGACACTCCCCCCCCCTTTTTTACTCTTTGTCCATTGGCCTCCTCCAGTTACTTGATCTTCCCCAGTTCTGTACTGTGCAGTATTTTCCTCCCTGTTCAGATGATCCTAAAATATTTTGGCTCTCTATTGTATTTTGTACCATGGACATGATGTGCAGGGCAGAGGAGCCTGATAAGTCATTCCATGTGACTAAAGTTTATTTGGATGATAAATATGTTTACTGAATGGAATTCTACCTCTAATTTTTAAACTTCTTGACTGTGCCGGGGGGGGGGGAAGGGATTTTGCCCTTTATTTTCTGTGGACTTGACCCATACACCAATGGCTTATAGACAGCAAGCACAGCCATATGGCACCCACATCCACTCCCTCCAAGTACTGACTGCCCTCAACACAATCTCCTCCCTAACCATATATCTTATGAGTTATACTACTGCTTGCACAAGGAGGCTACGTGATGGGAAAAATAAATATAAATACATTTCATGGAACATGGTACACAGGATACTACTCACAATACGTATGCTTCAGGTAGGTGAGACGAACCATTACATACAAAGCAAAAATGTTCAATCTAACCTGGAAACTAAAAAATAAACATAGCATGATCTAGGAAACACAACTAATGCCCTTGGAATCAGAGAAACTAAATAGAGATTGGGTAGGGAGAAATGTGGAGTAGCAATGCTTTTTAGAAAATCCTTTCAACAAAGTGTTCTCAAAGCAGGGACTGACCTGGAGGGAAGGTTCATCTTTGCAAAAATATACCCTCTTCACACAAGAATGGAATTGATAAAAACACCAAATACCAACAAGGTATGCTTTTTCTCTGCCACGTCACATGTTCTTACTGAAATGGGAAACACAAAAATGGTGGTACAGGGAGATTGGAAAACAGCCCTTGATCAAGTCATTGACAGAGCTGGCCCTGCTAACAAACAAAATGCAAAAAGCAAAGCCAAATTAAGTGGTATCATGCCTGACCATGGATTGATTGACCCCTGGCACCTGACCCATTGGTGCTCTAAGAATATACTTTCATATTCTATGTGCACAGGACCTCCACTAGAATTAACTTTTTCCTCACATCTAATACATTACATACATTAACAAACTGCTTGGTATTAGAGCAAAGATTCTCAGACCAGCCCCTGATAAACCTAGAACTTAAACTCATCATATTGTATTGCCAACAAAGAAAAAGAGAATGTACTCTTCAAGATACAAACAGCTATAGTGTCCTCCCCAGCTTGGTACCTGCCGAATTATGAGGTCACACATGGAGCTGTAAATTACATGTCTTTATTCCTGTGTGTGTACCTGTGAACTCCAACATTCTAAACCAAGCTTGCAAGACACTACGGGGGTCATTCTGACCCCGGTGGGCGGCGGGAGCCGCCCGCCTGGAGGGAACCGCCAGAAGACCGTACCGCGGTCAAAAGACCGTGGCGGTCATTCTGGGTTTCCCACTGGGCTGGCGGGCGACCGCCAAAAGGCCGCCCGCCAGCCCAGTGGGAAACAGCCCTCCATGAGGATGCCGGCTCCAAATGGAGCCGGCGGAGTGGAGGATGTGCGACGGGTGCAGTGGCACCCGTCGCGTATTTCAGTGTCTGCAATGCAGACACTGAAATACAAAGTGGGGCACTGCAGGGGCCCCCAGGGGCCCACGACACCCCTCACCGCCATCCTGTTCCTGGCAGGCGGAACCGCCAGGAACAGGATGGCGGTGAGGGGGTCGGAATCCCCCATGGCGGCGCAGCAAGCTGCGCCGCAATGGGGGATTCCCAGGGCAGCGGAAAACCGGCGGGAGACCGACGGTTTTCCTGTTCTGACCGCGGCCGAACCGCCGCGGTCAGAATGCCCAAGGGAGCAGCGCCAGCCTGTTGGCGGTGCTCCCGCGGTCCCTGGCCCTGGCGGTATTTACCGCCAGGGTCGGAATGACCCCCTACATCTCCCCCTCTGCCCCTCTGTTAAATGAAAAATACAAATAAAATGTTTAAATCATTCGACATACAAAAATATCTGTATATGGAACATTGTACAATTATATCTCTTCAATTAATCTTCTTAATCCATTGATTAGTCAACATGATCTGGTTAATGGAAGCAGTAAACTGTCATTTTTAATGTTGGAAATTGCTAACAATGGTAAGAAATCAGCAACACAGTTGTCAGAATTATTCTTTCTGTCACCACCTCGAATTGAAGACCAACGAAATACAGGCCTGAAGTAAAGAGTCTCTGGTAATAGACTTCCCAGGGCACTGGACAGTCACCATGTTTCCTTTGGTAGACACTACTTAGAAAGGGTCAGCATCGTAAGGAGCATCAGATTTTCTTTTTGGTAACTGTTGAGCAATCACCAAATCTCCTTTTCTGAATGATAGGTCTTTTGCATATTGCCTCTTGTCTGTATAAACTTTCATTTTCTGTGTCCTTGTGTGAATCATGTTTTCGCTTCTATCACTTTCTGTTGTCCATTGTGGTAGTTTGGTTGCCATTGCTCTCCGGAACATCAAAGTCAGAGGACTTTCACCTGTGGTAGAGTGGGGTGTTAAATGATAAGCTTGTAAAGTAGAGTTTAATAGTCTTTAAATTGAGCTTCCCAAGGGTTGCATGCTACACTGCTTTCTTTAGCCTACTCATAAAACTCTCAATACGTCCATTGGCTTGTGGCCATAAGGGTGTGATCTTCTGATGCTTTATGTTCAGACGCTCCAGAAATTCTTTTAGTTCTTTACTGTTGAAGGGTCAACCATTGTCAGACTTTACGATGACTGATATATTCCATGTTGGAAAGATGCCATCAAGTTTCTCAATCACTTGCTCATGTGACATGGAAGAAAGATCATTGTCCAAAGGAAAACATGAATTTTCATCTATTATCAACATTAAATGATGTCCATTATCAAGTGAGCCAAAAAGAATCAGTGGTCATTCTCTCCTAGGCATGTTTAGGGAGTTCTGACATTTTCAGAGTATGTTGAGTAACTCTGGTTTATGGGCAATTGCATATGTCACAGGCCTTGAGTTCCTTTTCAACTCTTTCATTTATGTATGGAAACCAGATTGTGTCTCGGAGAGCTCTCTTTGTAGCAACAATACCACAATGCCCCTTGTGAGCCATCTTGATCACCTTTTGTTGTGGACTCCCCAGAATCAGGATCCTCGATCCTTGCAGTATACCTCTTTCCTGTGTTTTGGACAATTCATCTTTAGCATTTTTGTATTTCTGATGTTCACCATCATTACTGAGCAATCAAATGTGTTTATTCCTTGACTGATGTGTAATTATATCTTTTGACCTCAGTGGGTTACTATCATGACTTGTGGCAGTGGCCATCGGGACTAACAATATAGCAGCTGGTGTACTGGACTTGTCAATTAAATTGATGTAGGCCACAGTTGTCTTGGATAGAGTACTCTGACCATGGATAGGCACTATCCTTTCCTGGTCAATGCAAAATTTAATAATCATACATTTTCAATTTTAGTCCCCTTCATTCAATTTGAGGATGCATCTTGGCTTTTGGATTGCTTAAGCTGGTCAGCAAAGCTTGATGATCAGTCACCAGAGTAAAATTGTTTTCCATACAGGAATACATGGAAATGTTCAGAAGCCCATTCTTTCCATCTCAGGCTCATGCCCCATCAGAAAAGATATGGCCAAAGAATTTCAGCTTTTGCTTGTTGAATTCACATTTGTATGCATTCAAGGCCAATCCTGCATCAATGAGTAATTAACATGCTTGTGTGAGGGCTCTATCATGCTCCTACTGTGTAGCTCCAAAAACTAGTATGTCATCACTATAGTTAAATGCATTCACAGGTTGTATGATGCCTCGTATGACGTCTTGGATAAAAATCTGCATCTGATGACCCACCAACACCAAGGCCTATTTAACACCCGTCCTTCGAGTTCTAAATCAGGCCGTAAGTTTCTTGTATCTAAACAAACCAACATGTAGAAAAGGTTGTGATATATCTGTAGCTTTCTTGAAGTTCTAACTAATGATACCCTTTATTCAAATCAAGTCGAGAAAAGACCTTGGCACCATTAAATTGTATTATAATGTCAGGAATGTGCAGTCCGGGATGTCGTTCTCCTTCAATTGCTTTGTTTGCCTCGCACATGTCAACACATACGCACACAGCTCCTTCATGGTCCTTTTTAGGCACTACTACAATGGGAGAAATCCTTAACACTGGCCCAGTGGAACATTCATTAACGTCATGCTTAAGTAATGATTGAAGTTCTTTTGTGGCTCCTTTTAAATGAAAAGCAACTTGTTTATGTCTCTGAGCAACAGGAAGGACATCCTCATCATATATAGCTTTACTTTCATAGGCTTTAACTTTCCTAAACCATGAAACAATGAAGGGAATTGACTTACTGTTTTGTGATGAACATTCATGTTGTAATTTACCGAAATCAGTCCCATGTCAGCAGCCATGTTAAAGCTGAACAAAAAGGCACTCATGACTACCTTGAGCCACATGGATCAGAGATAGTACTTTTGTTTTCTTATGTTCACTGTTGCTATAAATGAAACTCAACTCTTCATGTGCATTGATCCAGCCCAGGTGTACACTTTGGTCTTTGATGGCGTAATCCACAGTAATGAAGACAGTTCATTGTACTAATTGATGCACTGCTATCAATAATTGAAGGTATTGAACATCAATTTATTTTCAACGTCACCTTTGGACAGTGTTTGATTGATTTTGTTGCTTTGACATGCCGACTTTTCTTTGATTGACTTTTCTCCTCAAGGGCCACCTGTCTAACATATGCAAGTTTTTCTGATATAAGCATTGACAGGGCACATCCACTTTTTTTACTTTGACTTATTATTGAGGCGAAAAAACTGTTTGATGGTGAAGTAGATGCTGATTAACTTTTTTTTTTGTATCCATTTGCCTTCAGCTGATGTTGACGTTTGGCCTCTTGGCTGCACATTGAACTTTGCTTCTCAAACGTTTTGGTGGCCATTTTGTTTTTGCGCCGTGATACACTTACTTTTTTCCTTCACTCTGCATGTTATCACATTATGGTTTTCTTTACCACAGCCTTTGCATATATGACCAATGGTGGGACACTTTCCTTTGTTTGGAAACACAAATCCACATCTGAAAGACAACTTCTTTTTGCATGTAGACACAACTTTGTGTCCTTCAGTCTTTTGTTTTGAATGACTTTTTACACTCATAGCTGACTTGCTCTGGGAACCTCCCGCTCCACATCGGTAGCTTGTCTTTCAGCACGTTTCTCAGCTCTGGCAGCCATTAACTCTCGCTCCAGACGAAGAGTTTTTTTCAGCTTTCGTCGTCTGAATGACTTGGACAAATATTAATCAATCACACTAAGCCGCATGGCTTCTTCATTAATAAATTAATTTAAATTACAGGGTTTTGATGAGTGCGTTGAGTCTTTCCAGAAATTCACCAATTGTTTCACCAACACTTTGATGCTCCTGACTGAAAACATATTGTTCATAGTCAACGTTTGGTACTAGACTGTATTTTAGATTCAATGCATTCTTAATCAACAGTATGTGACTTCTTCAGCAGTTCTTGGCATTTTCTTTATGACTTCTTTTACACCATCACTAGCAAAGATTTTGAGATATTTGATAAACTTCCTGTTATCAGTCTTGTCAAGTGCATCAGTGAAGTCTTCAAAAGTCTCTATTGAGGCCACCCATCTATCACCAATATTTTGCTTTTTGGCAGTTTCAAATGGTGGTGGTGGTTTCATGAAGGCTGTAGCATTTTAGGCCAGTTTGGAACTTACTAACGTCAGGATCGGAGCGCTCCTTGGCCTCTCTGACTGGAAGCCAGGATCCGTTCCAATCATGTCCCAGCTTTGCAAAGGCCGGGACATGAATAGCCGGCCTTTTATAGGCTTCATCAGCTGAACGGCCTTTTGCTAAATTTCTGGCCGCTGTAGATATGGACCGCTCAATTAGCGCAAGCCCGGGCACTTCTCTTGTGGTCACAGTCAACTGGGGTGTGATGACTCTGCTGATCGGGCTTGGTAAGTTATCTGTTTGACTATTTTTGCACTTCAGCTTGTATTTTCTTACATCTGGGAGAACTCAGCCTTGCCACATTATTTGGCATCTGATATTTGTCTTTACCTGAGCTTTATAAACCTGGTTGGATATGCCTTTAGCGTTTACACTCCTTATTCTGTATAACTTTATTTTGCGTGGCTTTGCATGACCTTTTTGTAGGATCTTGGTTGTAATTTCCCAACCAATGATGCATAGACATTTCCGTAAAGTTCTCTTTCCATTCACATACTTCACATCAGCTGCCGTTGCACGTTGACTCCACATACACCGACTGTTGACTCAACACTTCGACGATAGAACATGTGGCATGCTCAAGCAGCGGCAGGAGACCACTTTCTTTTTTGGGTTACTTATCTCGTCTCTTGTCATCAGTTGTAGAGTCCTCCTCAACCTGGTACCCCCTGAATGACTAGGTTGCACACGGAGCTGTAAATCTCACATCTTTATTCCTGTGCATGTACCGATGAATTCCAACATTCCAAACCAACGTTTCATTACATTATTACATTCTATTCTACTGATTGCATCACACTGATACAGTGTCCTTCAGGAGCCAGAAAGGTTCCATTCTAAATCATGCAAGACACTACAAGAGCCAACAGAAAAGTCATTGTTCCGAAAATATCTCTGAACTTACATTGACAATAAAAATAACCTGGGCTGTTTACAGCAAACCCACATTACTAGACAACACAAAATAAACAAGCTACAGGCATATTTAGAAATAGGTATTAGGCAACTTGCATGCCTCTACCATGCACGGCCATCACTAGAGACAAGGCCTGGCTTAGGATGTAGAAATTACGATGTAAATACTCTGTCCACTACCAAGTTGAAATTGGCATTAGTGCTCCTACAATGGCACTACTACAAACAGAGAGAGAAGACAAAATGCATCCTTGCTGCCCATCTCAAACAATTAGAATCTATGACAGCCATCTCTGCCATGTACGAAAGCACAGACATATTGATCACTCATACTGCGTCTATAGTGGATGATTTTGCCAGCAACTATCAAAATCTTTATATTTTAGGAACCCGAATGAAACAGACTTACTTACATAGATCCAGTGGATTTCAATGCTCTCTGAAAAAGGTAGAAGCCTTTTGGAGGGCGATATTATGAAGGAAGAAATTAAGATGTAATATTCAAATTGCTCTGTGTCAGGGCACTGGAAGATGATGGTGCTCCAGGAGAATTTACAGAATCACGACATCCCAAATCACAACAGTTATGCATAACACATTTCAAGAAGAGTAGAATACGAGTAGACTGACACCTGAATTAAACAGAGCCATTATCACACTCCAAAAAGCAGGCAGAGATCCCTTCCATTGCTCCAATTACCAGCCAGTCTGTTTAACTCAGACACCAAAGGTTTAGCAAAAGTACTGGCAAACCAATTGAGCAAAGTGCTTCCTGTGCTTAATCCAAAATGCACAAGTAGCCTTCATCTCAATGAGAACATAGAGGATCCATCTGCTGCTTTTGGCCAACATCCTGTAGTAAGCTAAAGATGACGCTGTGGCCCTTTATTTAAATGCTGAAAAAGCATTTGACAGCATTGAATGAGGCTTCCTATTTCGGATATCAGAAAGGGTGGGTATAGGTCTGGAATCCATAGCTAAAGTGAAATAGTCATACACAAAGCCCCTGGCACAAAAGACTGTGGTGATTCCCTGTCAAATTTGTTTCCTATCTCTAGGGGCACGAGGGAGGGTGAACTCTCTCCCACTTACTTTTCTTACTTGTCTTCAAACCATTAGCAGCTGTGATATGGAAAATAGTTAACATAATAAAACATTACCCAGAGCCGCTGGCCATTCTAATCTCATTTTTTATGTTAACTTTGGAGAACTTGGCTAAATCTAAACCCAAGTTTATCTCTCTCATTGAAACGTTCCTTATGCTCTCAGGCTTCAAAATGAACCCAGGCAAATCTGTGTTGCTCTGGCTGTCCCAAATATAACACAAACTTCAGCAGGAGATCACATTTTCAAATGGTTAACCACCAACTTCAAATACCTGGGCGGTTTAATTAACAGGTGGCTAAAAATTGTGGTGTCTGACAACCTTAGACCACTTATGTTCATAATGGAGTGCAATTTTGATAGCTGTCCTCACTCCAGTTGTCACTGTAGGGGGGAGTTCAGATAACAAAATGGTAGTGGACCCCAAAAATAATTATGTACTGCGAATGAGCCAACATCGAATTCCACAAAGAACCATCAGTGAGATCAACTTAAGCTTTGAAAAGTTTGTTTTGGGTGATACAAGGTCTTGACTCGCACTTTCAAAACTGCAGGACACCATGATTGCAGGCAGTTTGAGCCTACCTGATATGTTGTTAATCCACTTGCCCCTTTAGTGGTCTCAATTATTCTACTTTCTGTCTGATTGCAAAGACATCCATTGTGGATAGCTACAAAGAGGATGCATCTAGATAACCTGCCTGGCCTCTCAGGTCTCTACATGACTAAGTTCAAACATGTTAAATACAAGTGATGATAAAAGCCTGGAAAATAGCACACTATGGCCCTTATTACAACCCTGGTGGTAAAGTCCGCTGACCGTCTTGCTGACTGCCACCAACATACTGTGTCCACGATGGAAATCCGCTACGGGTATTATGACTCCACAATACAGACACCTACACATGTCCGCCACACCAAAGGTCAGTGATAAACTGGCGGTACCAAAACCCACACCGTTACGCCAACAGGAATACGCCCACACTATCACGACCCATGAATCAACGTTGCGGTCTTTCAACTGCGGTAAACCATTGGCGGTACACACCGCCGCCCTCAAAATATACACACACTTACTAAACACAACCACATTGGACAATTCAAAATACACACACTTGACACACATACACACACCACACCCAAACACCCAATCCAATATAAAACACACACCCACATTACCCACAACCCCTTACAACGACATTTTTGGAAGAAGCAGAGAGAGAGAAAAGCTAAGACAACACCAGCAGCCAGAGGCACACAACACCATCACTCATACACCATCCACGCACAAAACACCACACACCCCAAAACATCACCCCACACATCACATCTAACATCACCTCACACATCACTCACACCACATCATGGCACCTCAAAGACACCCCAGATTTTCTGAGAAGGAGCTCAGGGTCATGGTGGAGGAAATCATCAGAGTAGAGCCACAGCTATTTGGATCACAGGTGCAGCAGACATCCACTGCAAGGAAGATGGAGCTATGGCGGAGAATTGTTGACAGGGTCAACACAGTGAGACAGCATCCAAGAACACGGGATGACATCAGGAAGAGGTGGAACGACCTATGGGGGAAGGTGCGTTAAGTGGTATCCAGACACCAGGTAGCCATACAGAGGACTGGCGGTGGACTCCCACCTCCTCCCCCACAACTAACAACATGGGAGGAGCAAGTCTTGGGGATCATGCATCCTGAGGGCCTCACAGGAGTAGCAGGAGGACAGGACTCTGGTAAGTTATATTTCTACTATTATATCCCCCCTACCTGCATGCCATCACAAACCCCAACCCCTACCCTCACACCCATCACCCTAACACCTCACATATACCCCACTATCACAACCCACACATCCCAATACCAAGCCCTGCATGTGACAAAAATGCATGGACACCCATCACAGACCTGCATGGACACCGATCCCCAAAGAATGTCCAATGGAGAGACTCACCCAGGGCACGCAATCACGACTCACACAAGGGCCAAGGCAATATTGCAAGCACAGTAGTAGAGGGAAACACACCCATTGCACAAGATGGCACACACAAAAACAATAACAATGCATTTACACCCCAACAGGACCCCTACACAACGTCACTGGACAGGAGGTGCCAGCCATATCCAGCCCCCCCACAGAAGAGGCCCACAGTGACGACAGCAGCTCTGCACGCCCGGATCAAGATGACCAGCCCGGCCCATCAGGGACCTCTGGACAGTCGGTTCCCCTGACACAGTCCCAACCCACCACTGAACCTCCCCCTAAGGAAACACCAGCACAGCACCCACCCAGCGGGCCCATGCCACTGTCCACAGGACACGTCAATCAGCAGTGTGTCCTCCAGTACAGGGACCCCAGACAACCCTATTTACACAGGACGAACAGGGACCTGGGGTCAGTGGCAGTGGGCACACGGTACAGGGGACAGAGGCACAGGATAACAGGGAAGCTAGGAGGACTGCTGTGCAACAGGGGGAGGAAAGGCCCAGGGAACCCACTCTCCACAAGGCACTCTCAAACATAATGGGAGCATACCACCATTCCCAGGAGACCATGGGCACGTACTGGCCAAGTTTCAGGAGACACAGCAGCTGCAGGAGGAACAGTACCTGGGGATCAGGGAGGACTTGAAGTCCATTAACACCACCCTGGTCACCATTGCAGCGGTGCTGGCAGACATGGCCAACACCATGAGGGAGACAGTGGCATACCACCGGGCCCCTGACACCAGCCCAAACGATGAACAGCCTTCCACGTCCACTGGCGCTAATGGACAGGAGGTCCTGCCACAGGACCAACAGGCCACCAGCACCCCACCCCCTGCAGAAGGAGAACCACCCTGCAAACAATCCCTGCAAACAATCCCTGCAAACAAGGCACAAGACAGAGAACATTGCCAAGACCCCCGCCAGGAAATAGGACTCTCCTGATTGTCACCCTTCTGTCCCACTCTGTCACCCTGTCCACCTTGAACTGCCATTACTCCCCTTCCTATGCCCCCTTGGCCAATGCACCTGTGATACAAATAGACTGGACTCCATCCTGGACATTCTTCCACCATCACCCCAGCCCATTACATATCCCCTTTACTTATTAGCACTTAAATAAACACCCTTGAATCACAAAACAATCTGTAGTCAGTCTGTACTTTCACAAATGTATTATTAGAACTTCTTAGACAAATATCAATGTAAATGTTCATTTGCACATACCAATGTATGACAGTTGTTGGGCAGCAGTAAACATAGCAGAAGGCAGAATGAGGTACCTAGATCTGTGAAAAGGAAAGTCAAAGTGAACTGTCAGGGTCCATACACAGAGGTTAAAAGGCTGACTTATACAATGCCCTACAGTAGTCAGATTTGAGATGAGCTGTGCCAGTCTCTTACCTGTGTCTCACTGGAAGTACTGCATGATGATCTTGTTTCGGTTGTCAATATTTTCTTCCTCTGCCTCCTCTTCCTCACAGTCCACAGGCTCCACAGCTGCCACAAGACCATCATCAGGCCCATCCTCATGCATAAAAGGCACCTGGCGTTGCAAAGCCAGGTTGTGCAACATACTGCATGCCACAATGATCTGGCACACCTTCTTCGGTGAGTAGTATAGTGAGCCACCTGTTAGATGGAGGCACTGGAATCTGGCCTTCAGGAGGCCAAAAGTCAGCTAAAAAAAGACACCTAGTTCACCCATGTGCCTCATTGTAACGTTCCTCTGCCCTTGTCCTGGCTTTCCTCACTGGGGTCAGTAGCCATGAGAGGCTGGGGTAACCAGAGTCACCTGCAAATGTCGATGGATATCTGTTAGACGCACACCAACCCTTAGGGACTAACCCATACGCAGACACCTATTCATACTGTGTGGTGATCTTGGGCTCAGCTATTAGCCACACCGTGCATCTGGAGTTGGCCCATCTCAGGGATGCTGCTATTCCTCAAAATGTAAGCTTCTTCCACAGAGCCAGGATACTTGGCCTTCACATGAGAGATGTACTGGTCTGCCAAACACACCATCTGCACATTCATTGAATGGTAGCTTTTTAGATTTCTGTACACCTGTTCATTCCTGCGGGGAGGGCAAATGCCACATGTGTACCATCAATGGCACCAATGAGGTTGGGGATATGTCCCAGGGCATAGAAGTCAGCTTTCACTGTGGCCAAATCCGATGCAGCTGCACATGTGTTTCAGCAGGGCAGATAACACTCTGGTCAACACGTTACAGAACATTGGCTGAGACATCCCTGATGCCATGGCCACTGTTGTTTGGAAGGAACCACTTGCCAGGAAATGGAGCACTGACAGGACCTGTACCAAAGGGGGGGTACCTGTGGGATGGCTCCAATTGAGCACACAGTTCTTGGATTTTGGCATGATCAAGTCTGTAGGTGATAATGATGTGTCTGTCTTCCATTGTCGGCAGGTACACCAGGGGTCTGTACACCGGAGGATGACGCCATCTCATCATATGCCCCAGTGGATGTGCCCTATGGAGGAGAATGGTGAGCAGAGGGTCATGTACCACATAGGTTGCACAAGTGTTTTTGCAATAATGTAAGTAAATCCGTGTGTGGTGTTTTCTGTCTGTATTTCTGCCCAAATGTACTGTGATGTAGTTAGGTGCCATGCCATGTGCCACCCTGAAATGGCGGCTGCCTGACCTGTAAGGAGGGACAAGGGGAAATGAGGTAAATGCACTGGTGTTGTGCAGCATCGGGATAGGCGGTCGAAGACTGCCGTGCAATTCAGCATTGGTTATCATTGGGCCCTATGGGTTCCAGGAGCCAATGACGATGTATGCCAGTGGAGACAGTACGCACGCCGTGGACTTGACCGCCAATTTCTGTCTGTTCACTCACTTGATACCTGACCTTCAATAGGAGAGGACCTACACTGCAAGTGCTGCTCTGACCTGTGTCTGGAAGCGACATTGGCTCGAGTGTCTGGGGAAAGGGCACCTGCCTTCACTTCGAAGGAGTTGGAGAGACTAGTGGATGGGGTCCTCCCCCAGTACACGCTACTCGACGGTCCTCCAGACAAACAGGTGAGTACACTGTGATCATGATGCGTGGGACATGAAGGTATGGAGTGGTGTGATGGAAGATACATGGGGTGCTGAGGCCTGCATGAGAGGATGGTGAGTGTATGTGTGTGAGGGCATGGGTGGGAAGTGGTGGGCAATGAGTATGATGAACTGGACGGGAGAGTCATTAACTTTCATCCTTTACCTTTCCTCTAGGTCAGCACCCACCAGAAGAAGGGTATTTGGCGTGCCATCGCCAAGGAAGTGCAAACCCTGGGAGTCTATCATAGACGGAGCCGCCACTGCCGCAAGAGATGGGAGGACCTGCGTCGCTGGAGCAAGAAGACGGCGGAGGCCCAGCTGGGGATGGCCTCCCAACGTGGAAGGGGTGCCCATTTCACCATGACCCCCCTGATGTTCCGGATCCTGGTGGTGTCATATCCGGAGTTTGATGGCCGCTTGAGGGCATCACAGCAGCCACAAGGGGGTGAGTACAGTTTCATTCAGCTGACTGCATGCTTTACGAGGTGTCTGGGTGGAGGATGTGTGCTGTGGGTTCCCATAGGCCAGGGCAAACTTGGTAGGGTAGGTCCCTTGTTAGGCAGTCTCTGTGGCACTCCAACCCCAATAGTGGTTGTGGCTGTCGCGTAGGCTCTCATTATCCCAATGAGAGTACTGGATTTTTGGGCAGAAAGATCGTTCATGGTGTGGGGGACTAAGTCTGACCCACAGTGAAGGACCCTTGTTGCCCCGAATCCGTTTTTTGCTCCGGCTAACTAGCAGTGCCTCATCTCTCCCAAAGGGAAGAGACAATTGGGCAGCTGAGTGCATGACATCTTAGTGCTTCCCAGGGAAGTCGTGGTCACTCAGGTCACTACCAGTTCTCTCGCACAAAGTGCGGTCTCATATATAAATGACAAAGGCAGTTTGAGTTTTAAAGATTGGTTTAATAAAATGACTGCATTTTAGATAACAAAGTGTGAGCCGCAATAAGCAGAACCATACAACACAGTAGGATTGAAATAGTAACGAGGAGAATAAGGCTATCATATTGCAACTATATTTTGAGCACAGCATGTGAAGCTCTAAGCCTGCCTTTCAGGTTCCCCCGGGAGGACATCAACCCTCATACCTGAGCAAAAGCCTGTGATCTGGATCAGCATCTGCAACAGGGCAGTCAGCAACTAGTTGTGGGTTCCTGGTCGGACTCTCCCTCTTACGTGTACCAGGACTAGAAAGTGTTTTTATAACTAACACGCCAGTGTTCTAAGAAACGTCCCTACGTAAGGATGTGTACTTTCTACGAACCATAAAGACTAAACTTCTACCATGTCTATCGGCAATGTACCAGGCTGTATCCTTGACTGAAGCACAGAGCGAGCAAGAATGAATTGTTTGAGAACACAGTGCTGAAGTAAGCTAAACAGTGTGATAGAATGAAATAAAAACAAGACAGTGAAACTGGTTATTGTAAAACAACAGTGCAAGGTTAAATGCATCTAGGGCAAAGTGCACAGAGGCCTACTACGTTAAGCAAACGCACAGAAAGCTACATTAAAAGTGGCTACACTACACCCTCCCCTTGTCGGTAGAAAGTGGTTTAAACTGAAGCTAAAAATGCCCTAAACTAAAAGATGATTAAAACCCTTCCAAATTTCAACAAGTTAAGAGGACACCAAAGCATATTAATCCTCAATTTAACAATATGAGCATGCAGCAAAATGCCGAATTCATATGACAATGTCAATTTAGAACAAATTCTATTCAAACAGTGGTCATGGAAAGCAGGAGATTCTCCACTTTGGCAGATGACAAAACTGGAAAATCCACGCCAAAGACTATTAGGGAGCAGGTGTGTTCCAAAGCCCCAGTGTCAACCAAGGCGGCATCCCGTGCAGAGCCTGTGAACGAGTTAATATTAGCTTCCTCCAGAAAGGGTATCTCGTAATCAGCTTCTGGAAGCAAACGCAGCCGCAGCGTGCTTGTATGGTAATGAGCCCTCATCGGGAACATCAACAGATCAGCATTAACCACTGGGGGCGCTGCTGTGAGAGACAGACTTCTAGTGCATGTTCAAAAGAGCACCAATGGCACCGAAACACTGGCTGCACACAATCCAAAACTGTACTGAATGACACAGACCAGTCACACTCCAAATGCTCCAGGAGTGCTGCCCCAAAGTGCTGCATCATGTGTTCACGACACAGCTGTGCTGATGGAAGCGCCCACATTCGTCCTTGTTGCAGCGGGACAGCCATTGCGGAAAAACAACAGCAACAGCAAAATGGCGGCTAATAAAGCCAAAGTTATCGGAAATCCCCCAAAAATGCTTCCGAAAATTGAATGAATAGCCAAAGGTATTAAACCGAATATGGAAGAGAAGGTGTCAATGAAACCAACACCAACGGCTTTGAAAAAATTTACTAATCCAGCCGTGCTGGACGCATTAAATATACGTCCCACGAGTTCACCAAAGTGGCTCAGAAAGTTGGTATTTAACAGGGACTGTATTTCCGCTGATGACCTTGCCACCTGAAGTGCGTAGGTCTCGCGTGCAGATGTAAGGGCCACATGCTTCTGAAACAATAAAGCCTTCAGTCTACTTAACTTGTCGAAATTCACTTTGGAAGTAGCAATGTGAGGCCAAATATCCGCTACCTCCCTAATTTTAGTGGGGGGAAACAATACACTCCCGCAGCAAGTAACGACCTTAGTGACCGAAACAACGTAAACTATTCCGGCCCGCATGCCACAACAGTCTTCACTATTGAGGAGGAAGTAGCTGCCTTTTGAAAGCACCTGGAATGTGCGTTTAATCAAGGGGACTGGAACTCCCATCAGATAGCAAGCCAAGTTCGCCATCGAGACATTGCACGCCCCATGCAAGGACAGCTGCTTACAAATCATCGAATGGCTGACTGAAGTCTTGCATTCACTACCTCTAAGAAAGACTTCTTTCATGGCATTGAGGCATTTGTACAAGACGGGAAGCTACCACACCTCATGGATGTAACTATCTCCCAACTTTTTGTATCTGCCTAACGGAACATGTTTTAAACAAGAAATGAATTGTAATGTAGAAATAGGCAGATTAATAACCCCATGTATTAACCACTCTGCAGAGGGAATCTCGGCCACGGTAAAAGGCAATTAATCTAACTTTTCAATGTTGAGCATCACATAAGTCGCCTCCTTCTTAGCCATTAATTGTTGCTGTCGCGTTAAATTAAAGGAAAAAAGTATTTCCCTGGCAGTGATGTCCTGCCACGGAACGCGACCCGCCTTCAATGTCTGAAGTGTCTAACCCAACTGCATAATGGACCTGGTCTGACTCTGTCCATGATATGAAGAAGACATATCAGATTGTATAATGTCTATAGCAGAAGAAACAATGTTGTTAATTGTTTATATCCTGTCAGACAAGGTGTGAACTCCATTATCCACAACAGTTAATGCCTTTTTCAAATTTTCCTGATCTATCTGCCTTAACCGGGCTGCAGCCTCTTGTTGGGAAAGTTTCCATATTTCATTGTATACTTCATACAAGAAGCGCTTTCTACGTGGTGTCTTCGGGCCTAACAAAAAATCTTGTAAGCCAGTGTTATTAGACAGGAGAGTGAGATGTGTCTTAACTGCATCTAGCAAGGATGATTTTAACCATTGCCGGCACAATTACCGCGGAAGCACCGCCAACAGGCTGGCGGTGCTTCCTGGGCCATTCTGACCGCGGCAGTAAAGCTGCGGTCAGAAAAAGGGCAACCGGTGGTTTCCCGCCGGTTTACCCCTGGCCCAGGGAATCCAGCAGCGCCGCCATGGGGATTCCGACCCCCTTCCCGCCATCCTGTTCCTGGCAGTTTTTACCGCCAGGAACAGGATGGCGGGAACAGGTGTCGTGGGGCCCCTGGGGGCCCCTGCACTGCACATGCCACTGGCATGGGCAGTGCAGGGGCCCCCTAACAGGGCCCCATAAAGATTTTCAGTGTCTGCTTTGCAGACACTGAAAATCGCGACGGGTGCCACTGCACCCGTCGCACCCCTACAACTCCGCCGGCTCCATTCGGAGCCGGCTTCATTGTTGATGGGGGTTTCCCGCTGGGCCGGCGGGCGGCCTTCTGGTGGTCACCCGCCAGCCCAGCGGGAAAGCCAGAATGGCTGCCGCGGTCTTTTGACCGCGGTGCGGTCATTCGGCGGTTCCCTCCAGGCGGTCGGCTCCCGCCGCCCGCCGGGGTCAGAATGACCCCCTATATGTAGTAATTATTTCAGCATGTTCTGGTGATATATAGCGAGGGTATGACCTACTCGTCTGGAAACCCATCGAGGAGGTGACAAAACCTTGATGACACCCGTTGGTGTCTATGGGCCACAATAACCACCCACCTGGACGTGTCAATGAAGTGTTAAATGTACCATTCTGGACCCATTCTGTAAGCTCACTAAAAGCGGCATTTATGTATTTCTGCCAATTATTAATTTTTGCATGGGCAGGTATAATAGGCATGTTCAATTCTCTGATTGTGGCTAAGCCCAAACAGCTAGTCTGTTGTACTGTTTCATTTAAAAAAAAAAAATTGAACAGGAATGAGACATGCTCTAAACAATGTTTCTCTATCCTTTGTTTGCCAATGTTTTGTTCCCCAAACACTTTTCAAATCAATATTTTTTGACCAATATTCATAACCTTCAATTGACAGTCGGGAAACAAAGGAATCCAAATATATGAATTTCGTGTTGGTCAACAACATTTGTTTATCTTTAGACGGACTTAACCTAAAATAATATGACTTAGCATTCATTTGATGATGCCCAGAAAAATACGTAAATTTATCAAAATAAGTTTTGGAACTCCCTTGCGGGGGAGTTGGGCAATGTTCCCATTGCGTATAGTCAAATATCGTTTTTGGACTACTTGCTTTGTGTATGAAATGGTGCCCATAATAATTATAGCAAAACATGTCCCCATAATTGTCTTCAAACTGGTAAACATCTTCATTTTCATAGACAGTATAATATTGTAATTCTGTCATCATTGAATCAACTGTCTTCACATCCCAATCATCAGATACAATGCCTGGTATTACTATATCTTTCATAGATAACTTTAGGACATACGGTATTTGAATTATCTCAGTGGGACCTCATGTATCAAACATTACTTTATCCCACACAATCCCATCCGGAATTGGCACTGCAGAAATGTTCACAAAGGACAAGTCTCTTTGAACCCTATGTGATGAAAAATGTGGTTTCAACACCTCCTCCACCTGTTCAACCGCTGATCTCTCAGGAAGAAAATGACCATGTATCAACAGAAAAAAGGTAATGACAAACCCAATCCAAAGAAAAAATGCCAGCATAGTCAATAAGAGCCACAGATTGTTCCATGGAAAAACAAAATACGTATCTTTAAGTCAACGCATCAGCTTACGTGGACCTGACAGGTCAGTAGTCGAAGAGGCAAATGAGTCCGATAGACCATCGTTGTTGTCGGCAAAGTAACCAGAGGCAGTTCGTGCAAAAGGCATTGCCGTATTCAATGGAGGAGATGGTGTTTCTCGCGGTGGTACACTGTAGATAGTACCATCCGTCACGTCAGTAGCCATGGTGACTTGATCAAATGTGTATAAGTTATTTGTTGTTAGTGGAACTAACGTGAGATCATCATGCATCCTCCCCAAGCTCGGAGAGGCAACAGTGTTGGTATAGATAACTTGAAGCAGAACATCTTCCCCAGTAGTGAGAGGGATTCAGGAACTACTTGACGTTCCTCTTGGTCTGCTGTGTAGAATTGGCCACATGTTGTAACTTGACATTGTCAATAGAAACAAAGCGATTTTTTTTGCCACCTGGCAACGGTGGTAGAATAACAGTTCTCGTTCCGTGTATCCCCAACACAGGGACTGGTGCTCGATAAGGATGGCCAAATTCTTTTTTCACTGCAACTTTTTCACGCACAAGATCCCCAAACCTGGAAATCCCGCTGGTAGGTGTTACTGGCACATCCTTGATTCCTGTGGAGGCGGCACTTTTAGAACAGTTATCTTCAAGGAACTGCTATAATTCCTTTAAAACAGTGACACGATCATTTATGTCAAAAGGCGTTTCCGCCGCCTCCACACCAGGACCATCAAGATCCAGAACAAACATTCGTGTTCCGAACAGGCACTCATAGGAAGTACGACCCACCAGGGACCTTCTAGGCAGGGTATTTAATGGTCTCTGAACTCCATACAGGTGGGTTAGCCAACTACGACCCGTACCTAAGACCCTGACTGTTAAGGATTGCTTTAAATCACGGTTTAATGGCTCCACAACAGAATTTCCCTCGGGATGAAATAGAGACGAGTATTGGAGCTGGACCCCCAATGAAGCCATGGTGTCCCTGAATGCCCTTGAGGCAAAAGCAGGAATCAACAGCGACTAGTATATATTTATATGCACTATCAGGTGCCAACGGACCGCAATGATCCAAGTACACACATTGTAATGGTCTGTTGGATATTAAGAGGGGTGTCTGCGGCGGGCGTTTAGCTGTTGATACTTTGATTTGTTGACAGATGTCACAACAAAGGACATACTGCTTACTCTCTTTATAGAGACCAGGCCACCAGTAATGGCCCTGCAATAGCAAAATTGTAGCTGCCACGCCAGCATGTGCAGATGCCACTCCCTCATGCGCTGCTTTTATCAATTGTGGTCTTACATCTTTATTGGGGATGTCGCGTACGCCTACGCTAGGAATTTTAACTTCAGCGTTAATCATACTTCCCATGAAGTATTGATATTTATTTGGAAATCCTTTTGGATAAGGCATGCCATCAACCGTAGCTTTTATGGCGGCCATTATCTCTGTGTCTGGTTTGGAACTGGAATGAGTCACTGCAGCTACAGTGGCAACTGCCACTGCCGACTTTGCGGCTTCATCAGCCAAAGTATTCCCAGCAACGTGTATTCCAACGCGCTGGTGTCTAAGTGTATGCACAACATGGACTTTGGGTAGCATCCCCTTCAGGTCTGCTACCTTCCCCCACAGTAGTCTGTGTTTTATGGTGTTGCCTTTTGAATCTCTGAACCCATTCAAGCGCCAGTAATGTAGGTATTCATTAAAAGACTGGACACAATAATACGAATCACAAACAATCAGTATGAATTCGTCGGATCTGTATGTTCTAGTGCCATTAGCAGAGCTTTTAGCTCAGCTAATTGTGATGTACAATCCCCTAATGTATGTGTATAAGTATGTTGAGGGCAGAATTTTTCCCCCTCCATATAGCCGCTCACTACCGCACATGCAGCTGAATATTGGTGTCTTGTTCCAATCGCCGTTTGCGCAGAGCCATCGGTGTACATGACTACTTGACATTGATCAATAGGCAACGTGTCAGCGGGAACTGGATATTCAACTTCATATTGCAGAAATTCCTGAGTTTGTAACTTTGGGTCAAAAATGTAGTCTACATCAGTGGCTGTTAAAGACGTAGCCCATTGTATCCATCGCGGGTGAAGTGCTTTTGCATTCGGAACTCTAGCTTTTGTAACAGCCTCGAGGGCCGGAATAGGGGAAATGACAATAATGCGTTTTCCCTGGGCAAGAGGTCTTTCTTTAATAACAGCCATCTGTACAGCAGTGAGAATTTTCTCTGTGGGTGCAAATCGTTGTTCAGCAGCCAAATACAAGTGTGACTTGTATCCAATCGGGACTGTCTCACCTTCATTAAATTTGACATAAGTAAACCCAATGGCCCCAGCTATCATCCTGATGACCAAATGCGTCTTATTGTCCCGTGTGTGCAAATGTTTTGCGGCTAGTAGATTTGCTTGTAACTACCGAAGAGTATGTGTATGTTCAATTGTCCAGAATTTGCTTGAAAAATCAGGACGTATCAATTCATATAATGGTTTTATGCGTGTAGCATACTCAGGAATGTATGTTCTGCCAAAATTTAGAAAGCCCAACAATGATTGCAGTTTCTTAATCGTATTTGGTGGTAGCAATTGTGCACACTTTTCAAAAAATTGTGGCACTAGGCTCTTACCCTCATTGACAGCTCATATCCTAGGAATATGACGCTGAGGAAGGCAATTTTCAATTTTTAAGTTAAATTTGTAGCCAATTTTGGCATCCCTACAACAATGCGGGCTACCCGTCTTAAATGTTGTAGCAACTTGTCATCTGTGAGATATATATCATCCACATATGACAACGCTTCATGGTCTAACTTGTGTAAAATAGCAGTCACACGAGCTGCAAACAGTCCTGGGCTGTTCTTATACCCTTGAAGCAAACAACAGAATTTTTTGTCGGAGCCTAGCGCGCTAAAGCTTGTTAAATCTCTGCTTTCAGGTGCTATATTCTGGCAGAAGAATCCATTGCCCTTGCTTCATGTTTTATGGGATACTGCGGTTGTGGCTGAGGTTCACCTTTAATGGGAATTACATGATATGGAGATTCCCGGTCCCACCCTACGTGATTTCTATATAAGGCAGGTACTTGTGCTAGAGCCCATTTGATGCAATAGGACTCTGCGAGTTCCCCTGGAGCAAGGGGTGAGAAGGAAGGTTTAATAACCTCCTCCCTAACTGGGCAGGTGCGGACAAAATCAGACGGCCAATCTTGTTCGGCCAGCAAGATGTCATATATCTTAACTACACGATCCCAAAAGATTGCGTGTATAGTGCGTTCAGTGTCTCCTTCCAATTGTAAAGTCACTGTATATACCCTATCGGGTTCTGAGACACGCATATCTGCTGTTTCCACTTGTATGAAGTCATCAGTTGCTTTCACCTCCACCTTCCTTATTGACAGAAACCTCCAAAGAGCGTTGTGATTCCTGTCTCGGTTTCACGTACTCTGTTCTCCGTTCAGACCGCCCACCTCTCTCATTTCTCTTTACCAATGAGTCCTGAAAGGAACGAGATTGGCGTGTATCAGTATATTGATATCTATGAGGCGTTTTTATATTATCTCTATTTCTATTTCTGAGATTATAACTATTCAGCGGGGTCTCCGTACATGGAGATTCTCCCCTTTCTTTTTTAGGTGTTTGTTGTTTTTTCTCCCAGCGCTTCTTATTACCCTCAGGTTGTTGTTTAGCATTTTCTTTATTAATTTGTCCCTGAAATTGAGGTTTTTGTGGTCTAGCCCCCAGGCAATCTCGACCAATACTGGAATATGTTTCCGCTATTATTTTAGGCAGTTCCCGCTCCTGATCTTGTTGCGGGACGTCAGTAGGATTATTGAAGAAACCGTGGCAAAGATGCCCATCAGTTGCATTCCTAAATCTAAGGCCGGGGCAGGCCCGTATTCATCCTGAATTTGTTTAAGCACATCCGGTAGGTTGGCAGATGTCGGTGTACCGTGTGCCGTTGTATAGAGCGCAGCAAACACCATGCCCCATGTATTACAATGTTCCACTGTGGGAACCATCCCAAAGGGTAAACAAATAGTTAGTATTCTATGTTTGTCCTGAGGTCCCGTATGGGGCAATACCGCCTCCAGCGTATTGATTTTCTGCGCCAGCCAAAATGGAGTCTCCTCCCGTTTCGCTGGGACTTTACCCATAATAGAGTGTACAGTCACCGGGTTTATACCTGGTGTTACTGCATGTGGTTGTGCTGGAGCAGCACGCGCTGGGTTTGTATTTAGTGTCTGCATCACAAATTGTACTAAGCGTCTATATGCAGCCGTTAAGTCTGTGTATAAACGTCGAACTTCAGCCACCACCATATTTGCAACCGCAGGATGTGGTGTATATGTGGCCAATAAAGGCCAGGTAGGACCATCATTACTCAGTGGACCTAACCTTACTGGTAATATTGTATGGGGTAGGGCGCCATCAAGCCAATTATTATGTTCTTGATAAGATAGAGGTATCTCTAAGTATGCGTACGCCCTGTACTGTCCAGGCGCATTCGCAACTGTATATGTATGACATGTATTTGATTTCCCATCAGCTGCTGGAAATGTGACCCAAGAGTAAAAAAGTTCTGTTCTATAGGCTGCGTGGGCGGCCACCACAAATATGACTGGACCACCCTGGGCCGTAAGGCCTTTTGCTAGCAAATGTGCTGTGAGCGGTTGTCTCATGTTAAGAGATATTTGTATTACTTGGGGATTCGCCATTAGAAAAACAGTGAGAATTCAGAGAAGGCACACCAAGACGGGGTCTATCTTTTTAAGGTTCAAGCTTGAACAAGCATCCGCTGTAATTAGGATTACCTATATCGCGGTGGTGGAAATCCTCAGTGCCACGGACGTCTCCGCTAAAGGAACTTAGGGATCATTCTATTATAGGAGACCGAGATAAACCGGTTTACCCGAAAATTAGAACCAGACCAAATGTTGGTGGCGCCATCTCGCGTAGGCTCTCATTGTCCTAATGAGAGTACTGGATTTTTGGGCAGCGAGATCGTTCACAGTGTGGGGCACTAAGGTGGTCATTCCAACCCTGACGGTCGGTGTTAAACCAGCGGCCAAACCGCAAACAGGCTGGTGGGAAAAAAAATGGAATTACGACCCTGGCGGAAACCGCCAACAGAGACCGCCACATTGCCACACCGCCCGCCACGGCGGCACAAACAAACAGCGCGGCGGTCACCGCCAACAGACAGGCAGGAGACAATGTACCGCCCACGGTATCACAAACTACCAATCCGCCACCTTTTCCGGGGCGGTAGCCCCGCCGATAAAAACACGGCGGAAACAGCCATTTCGAAGGGAAAACGCTCATCTCCATACAGCCCACGAGGAATAAGGACAGCATGGAACCCGAACTCCACATACTCCCAGCGATTGTGTTCCTACTCAAGAAGACAACGGTGAGTACTGCACCTACGACACAGGGGAGGGGGGTGGAGAAAATATTACGGGTACACACATACGCGACACACCCACCCTCACCCTCACCCACTACAACACACACATCAATGCGTATCAACACATCAGAGTGACACCCCCCAAACACCCCAGAAGAATGCAAACACAAAAGGAAATGATTCTAAACATAGGAATATATTGTATTACTGGCTTAAAAATATAATTCTACATCAAAAACTGTTATATACATAAATGTACAAGTCCGAGCATTGTAGCATGTATTGTCCGTGGACCACTGGGCCCAAATCACATGGGCAAAGCCCACACAAGAAACCTGACTCCAATGGAGAGAACACTGCAGGGGCATCAGATAGCAAAACTACAGGCACCTCAGGGGGAAGGGAAGGGGGGGCACCTCAGCCAGATGAGTCCACGACGCCAGATCCACGAGGGGCCTCCATTGCCACTGTTCAATCCTGGGGAGTGCAAAGCCACAGTCTCTCAAGTCCGGACAGTGGGTGGGTTGCCCACTGTTCAATCCTGGGGAGTGCAAAGCCACAGTCTCTCAAGTCTCTAACGTGGCTGGCTTGCCCACTGTTACATCCTGGGGAGTGCAAAGCCACAGTCTCTCAAGTCTCTACAGTGGGTGGGTTGCCCACTGTTACATCCTGGGGAGAGCAAAGCCACAGTCTCTCAAGTCTCTACAGTGGGTGGGTTGCCCACTGTACCATCCTTATCATCCTGGGGAGTGTAAAGCCACAGTCTCTCAAGTCTCTACAGTAGGAGGGTTGCCCACTGTTACATCCTGGGGAGTGCAAAGCCTCAGTCTCTCAAGTCTCTACAGTGGGTGGGTTGCCCACTGTTACATCCTGGGGAGTGCAAAGCCACAGTTTCTCAAGTCTCTACAGTGGGTGGGTTGCCCACTGTTACATCCTGGGGAGTGCAAAGCCACAGTCTCTCAAGTCTCTACAGTGGGTGGTTTGCCCACTGTTCCATCCTGGGAGTACAAAGCCACAGTCTGTCAAGTTTCACAAGTGGGTGGGTTTCCCACTGTTCAATCCTGGCGAGTGCAAAGCCACAGTCTCACAAGTGGATAACAGTCTCCACTGGTTCTGGGTGGGGCCTGGTGCCCAGACTGCTTCGTGCAGCCCTGCCTGACTAAGATGCGGGCCAGCCCCTGGCGCTCATGGTTCAGCGGTGCTTGAGACGGCGGTGCCCAGTTCAGCGGTGCTTGAGATGAAGGGCCCAGTTCAGCGGTGCTTGAGACGGCGGTGCCCAGTTCAGCGGTGCTTGAGACGGCGGTGCCCAGTTCAGCGGTGCTTGAGATGAAGGGCCCAGTTCAGCGGTGCTTGAGATGAAGGGCCCAGTTCAGCGGTGCTTGAGATGAAGGGCCCAGTTCAGCGGTGCTTGAGATGAAGAGCCCAGTTCAGCGGTGCTTGAGACGTCGGTGCCCAGTTCAGCGGTGCTTGAGACGGCGGTGCCCAGTTCAGCGGTGCTTGAGATGAAGGGCCCAGTTCAGCGGTGCTTGAGATGAAGAGCCCAGTTCAGCGGTGCTTGAGATGAAGAGCCCAGTTCAGCGGTGCTTGAGACGGCGGTGCCCAGTTCAGCGGTGCTTGAGATGAAGGGCCCAGTTCAGCGGTGCTTGAGATGAAGGGCCCAATTCAGCGGTGCTTGAGACGGCGGTGCCCAGTTCAGCGGTGCTTGAGATGAAGAGCCCAGTTCAGCGGATCTGGCCATGGCGTGGAGCTCATTTGCCACCTGTCCTGTGGCTGGCGGTGCCTTCCTGCCCATCTGTCCTGTGGCTGGCGGGGCCCTCCTGGGCTGCAGTGCCGGGCATGTTGGTGGCCTCCTGCCCACTTGGGATGGGGCTGGCGGGGCCCTCCTGGCCAGCTGGGCTGATGGCGGTCTTGTCGGGCGTGCTGCCCTTCCCAGCCTTCCATGATCGCCTGTGGCCCTTCCCCACCTTGGGCGGTGTGACAGCTGTCTCCACACCTCCTGCCGGAGCCATGGTAGGGTTTTTTGTGCCTGGTGTCTTTACCCTCTCGCGCCGGCCACTGCCTATCTTTGATTCTTTCTCCGGGGGTGGGCTGCCCGTGCCTTGGCTCCGTACTGAACTGGCTGCCCTGGAGGGTGGAGGACTCCATAGTCCATGGCAGACTGTCATGACAGGGCCCGGTTTTGTGGTGGCTGAGGTGCTGACTGGAGTCCTATGACATGGACGGGGTGGGGGAGTTGGTGGAAAGAGGTTAAGTTTGGACAGAAAAAGCTTTTTAGGAACAATGGGAGGGGCAGGTGTAGTGGGTATGGGAGTGGAGGAAGAGGATGTGGTTGTAGGAGTTTGAAGTCTGGTGTCTTTGGGTGCAGGTGCTTGGGCTGGAGGCTGTCGTGAGGTGGATGGCTGTTGGGTGGGTGGCTGCCTGCGTTTGTGTATCTTGGAAGAAGGGGTCACAGACACACTGGGAGAGGACACGGGACGTGTAAATGGCAGTGGGGGTGGTGACTGCACGTGTGCGGGGGGTGCTGGTGTGTGTGCTGCTGAGGGACGTAGTGGCTGAAGATGTAGTGCATGCAGGTGTGAGTGGAGACGTGACAGGGAGGGAGGAGGGAGACGAGGAGGAGGGGGACACAGTGGAGGCAATGGCTGTTGGTATGTCTGTATGTGGATGTTGCTTGTGTGAATGCCTGTGTGATGTGTGGTGCTTATGTCTGCCTGAGCTTCCCTTGGGTGTTGAGGTGTGTGCATGCTGGTCTGATGGTGTGTCTGGGATAGGCAGAGGTACAGGTGATAGGGTCTGGGTGGAGGAAGTTGGAGGGGGGAGGCTAGAGACAGGGACAATGGCTGCCATCAGTGCTGAGGCCAGAGTGTTGAACGATCGCTGAAGGGCAGCCTGACCAGAATGAATGCCCTCCAGGTATGCATTACTCTGGTGCACCTCTCTTTCGACACCCTGGATGGCATTCAATATGGTAGACTGCCCAACAGTGAGCGTCCTCAGGAGGTCAATGATCTCCTCACTGAGGGCAGCAGGGGTGACTGGGGCAGGGCCTGAGGTGCCTGGGGCGAAGGAGATGCCCACCTTCCTGGGTGAGCGGGCACGGGGCAAACGCTGAGGGGCTGCTGGGAGGGCGGTGCTGGTGCGCTGGGTGGTGGCTGTACCTGTCGTTGCGGGGGGAACAGATGTTGCCGCCACCACAAGGGAGCTCCCTTCAGAGGACGAGTCCGTGTCACTTATGTCTGCCCGAGTCCCCGCTGTGGAGCTCCCCTCGCCCTCCGTCCCACTGGTGAAAGCGGAATCCGTTGCATGGCCCTCCATGGCCATGTGGGATGCAGCTCCCTCGTGCTCCGATGCCACTTCTTCTCCGCCTGATGATGCTAATGCACACATGAACAGGAAAACCACAAAAAAGGGGGGGGGAAATAAAGACATGTTGAGTGCATGCATTGGCGACACCGTTCGCGGACAGGACAGACACAGAAGCCCCATGCACTACCCCGCGCACTTGGGGTCCACTACTCAATCCGTGGGACATGGCCTACAAGCCTATGGACGACATCTGCACACATAGATGACACAGGGCCATGAATAGCTGTACTTGGCACCCTACAGAGGTGGGGGGCAGGGGCACAGGGCCATGCCTTACGGAGGGGCCTAGCCTACAGAAATCGCCCTGGCCTAGGGATACCCACAGCCCTCCTCCCCCACTCAGACACCTCCACTGCGCGCAAAGTCACCAGAATAAGAGTGTACTCACCCCCTTGTGCCTGCTGTGATGTCCTCACGCACCCATCCAAATCGGGGTAGGCCACCGCCAGGATCCGGAACATTAGGGGGGTCAAAGTCTGACTGGCACCCCTCCCACGTTGGGAGGCCATCCCCAGCTGAGCCTCCGCCGTCTTCCTCCTCCAGCGTCGGATGTCCTCCCATCTCTTCCGGCAGTGGGTGCCCCGTCTGTGGTAGACCCCCAGGGTCCGGACGTCCTTGGCGATGGCACGCCAAATATCAATCTTCTGGTGGGCGCTGACCTAAGTGAAATGTACAGGGGGAGAAAAAGAGTCATCACCTTCTGCACCCTCAATGTAAGTGGCCCCCCATCCCTACCCTTGCCATGTGGCACATGCTCTCATCCGTCGTTTGATGCATGCCTCAATCGCTCCCCTCCCCACCATCTTTCATCCACCCCACTCAACACAGGCATTGGCCACTAAGCATGGCCCCAGTGTACTTACCTGTTGGTCTGGAGGACCGTAGAGTTGCGCATACTGGGGGAGGACCCCATCCACGAGTTTATCCAATTCCTGAGCAGTGAAGGCAGGGGCCCTTTCCCCAGTCCCATGAGCCATTGTCTCTTCCAGACCGAGGTCACAGCAGCACTTGCAGTGTAGGTCCTCTCCTGTCGAAGATCAGGTATCGAGTGATTGAACAGATAGAAAATGGCGTTCACGCCCGCAGCGGTGTGTACCGCGGCGGTGCGTACCGCGACCGCCGGCACACATCGTCTTTGGCTCCTGAGACCCATAGGGTTCAATTTTAACCAATGCTGCTTAGCGCCGCGGTCTTTGACCGCCTACCGCCACGGTGTGCCACGCCAGCGCATTTACCTCACATCCCATTGTCACACTTCACAGGTCATGCAGCCGCCATTTCAAGGGCCCACATGGCTTACTTTTTACTGCGTCACACATACCTAGGCCTTGCATCAACACTCATACAAGCCATTCAATGCATTGGGAATCGTGTTTTGGGCAAGCTGTAGTTACGTACCTGTGGGTTGATTGACTCTGTGCTCGCTGTTGTCCTTTATAGGAACCGTCCGCTGGGACATGCGAGGAGATGGAGGAATCTTTCCGTGTACAGACCGCTGGTTGACCTGTCGACAATGGAGGAAAGACATGTCATACTGACATACAGGCTTGACTGAGCCACTATTCATGAACTGTGTGCCCAGCTGGAGCCTGACCTGATGTCACCAATCCGCCAACCCACAGGGATCCCCCCTCTAGTGCAGGTGCTGTCAGTACTCCATTTCTTTGCAAGTGGGTCATTTCAAACAACAGTGGCAATATCATCAGGGATGTCCCAGCCTATGTTTTCCAAGGTGTTATCCAGAGTGTTGTCTGCCCTGCTGAAACACATGCGGAGCTACATCGTTTTCCCTGAGGTGAGGGATTTGCCTACAGTGAAGGGTGATTTCTATGCCCTTGGACATATCCCCATCATCATAGGTACCATTGATGGGACCCATGTGGCTTTAGTACCCCCCAGTAGGAGTGAACAAGTGTACAGAAACAAGAAGAGTTATCATTCTATGAATGTACAGATGGTGTGTTTGGCAGACCAGTACATCTCCCATGTTAATGCTAAGTTCCCTGGCTCAGTGCATGATGAGTACATCATGCGGAATAGCAGCATCCCTTACGTGATAGGTCAACTCCAGAGGCAATGTGTGTGGCTAATTGGTGACTCGGGTTACCCCAACCTGTCATGGCTACTGACCCCAGTGAGGAATCCCAGGACAAGGGCAGAGGAACGGTACAATGAGGCCCATGGGAGAACCAGGAGGGTGATCGAGCGGACCTTCGGCCTCCTGAAGGCCAGGTTCAGGTGCCTCTATATGACAGGTGGATCCCTATTGTACTCATTAAGAAGGTGTGCCAGATCATCGTGGCCTGCTGTATGCTTCACAACCTGGCTTTGCGACGCCAGGTGCCTTTTCTGCAGGAGGATGGTCCAGATGGTGGTGTTGTAGCAGCTGTGTCGCCTGTGGAGAGTGAAGACGAGGATGCCGAAGAGGACGACATAGACAACAGGAACGCAGTAATACAGCAGTATTTTCAATTACACACAGGTAAGATTCCAACCCGGCATATTACATATACTTAACCCCTACTACCTCTCTACTGTCTGACCTTTTCCCCCAGTGTATGGTAACTGAGTTGTGACTTTCCCTTCCAATTTCAGAGATGTGGGCTCCACTGCGTGACATCTGCTTTGTTTCCCCATGGACTACAGCTGTGTGACAGTGGTATGTTGGCATCACAATGTAAATATGCATTTTTGGCACGGTAATGTCTAATACATTTGTACAAACTCACAGCCAGACTCCTAATTGTTTTGTGCAATAACTGTGTTTATTTCAGTGCTCTATATTGGTGGGTGATTGCAAATCGGTGAGGGGTGATGGTGGAGGATTGTCCATGGCAGAGTCCAGACTATTAGTATCACAGGTGCATTGTCCAAATGCCTGTGGAAAGTGGAGCATGGGCAGTATAAGGATGGACAGGGTGTCAATGTGGGACAGTGGGATGACAATCAGGGAGGTATCCTTTCCTGGCGGGGGTCTTGGCATCTTACTCTGTCTTCTTCCTGGATCTCAGTGCCCGCTTGCGGGGTGGTTTTCCTTCTGCAGGGGGTGGGGTGCTGGTGGCCTGTTGGTCCTGTGGCGGGGCCTCCTGTCCACTAGCGCCGGCAGAGGTGGTAGGCAGTTCTTGGTCCATGCTAGTGTCAGGGGCCCTTTGTGGTGCAACAGTGTTCCGCAATGTGGTGACTACCTGATTCAGAGCCCCTACAATGGTGGCCAGGGCGGAACTGATGTTTTGTAGTTCCTCCCTGAACCCCAAATACTGTTCCTCCTGCAGAAGCTGGATCTCCTGAAACCTGGACAGGACCGTCGCCATCGTCTCCTGGGAGTGGTGGTAGGCTCCCATGATGGAGGAGAGGGCCTTGTGGAGAGTGGGTTCCCTGGGCCTGTCCCCCCCTGTCGCACAGCAGCCCTCCCAGTTCCCCTGTTTCCCTAGGCCTCTGTCCCCTGGACCGTGTGCCCACTACCACTGCCCCCAGGTCCCTGTTGTTGTTGGGGTGGTGGGTTAACCTGGGTGCCCTGTAGTGGTGGACACACCGCTGATTGACGTGTCCTGGGGACAGAGGTATGGGCCCGCTGGGTGGGTGCTGTGCTGGTGTTCCCAGAGGGGGGAAGGTCTGCTATGGGCTGTGGCTGTCTGAGGGGAACTGACTGTCCAGAGGTCCCCGATGAGCCGGGCTGGTCATCTAGATCCAGGTCGACAGAGCTGCTATCCTCACTGTGGGCCTCTTCTGGGGGTGGAGTGGACATTTGTGGACCCTCCTGCGCGGTGACGTGGCGTTCGGGTCCTGCAGGGGTATAAAAGTATGGTTATTGCATTTGTGTGCCATAGCGTGTAATGGGTGGGTGCCCGTGTACCCCAGTTCTGGCATTCCCGTGTGGGGGCTTTTGTGACGGTGGTTTGGGGGGGGATGGGTATGTGCAGTGGGCATGCTTTGTTGATGGGTGTCCATGCTTTGTGGTCGCATGCAGGGCTTGGGGTTGGGATGGGTGGGCTGTGATGGGGAGACATTTGCAAGGAGCAGGATGTGATGGGGGTGAGGGTGAGGGTGGGGGTATGAGTTGGCATGCTGGTGGGGTGGGGGGGATGAAGTAGTGAAGATTAGACTTACCAGAGTCCATTCCTCCAGATACTCCTGCGAGGCCCTCAGGATGCAGGATTGCCAAGACCTGCTACTCCCATGTTGTAAATTCTGGGGGAGGAGGTGGGGGTCCGCCGCCAGTCCGCTGCACCGCGATGTTGTGCCTGGATACCATTGAAAGCACCTTCCCCCGTAGGTCGTTCCACCACTTCCTGATGTCGTCCCTATTTCTTGGGTGCTGTCCCACAGCGTTGACCCTATCGACTATTCTGCTCCATAGCTCCATCTTCCTGGCAATGGTGGTGTGCTGCACCTGTGTTCCGAAGAGCTGTGGCTCTACCCATACAATTTCCTCCACCATGACCCTGAGTTCATCCTCCGAGAACCTGGGGTGTCTTTGTGGTGCCATGGGGTGGTGTGGGTGATGTGTGGGGTGGATTGTGTGGTGATGTGTATTGGTATGTTGTGCGAAGTGCATGGAAATATTGCTGGGTGAAAGTAAAATGTGCGTCTGGGTGCTCAGTTCTCTTTTTCTCAGTGCGTGGTCCCGATTCTGTAGGAGTGGGGGTTTGAGGGTGATGTGGGTGTGTGTTTTATATTGTGTTGGGTGTGTGGGAGTGGTGTGTGTATGTGTATCAGGTGTGTGTATTTGTAATTGTCCAATGTGGCTGTGTTTTGTAAGTGTGTGTGTATTTTGAGCGCGCCGGTGTGTACCGCCAATGGTATACCGCGGTTGAAAGACCGCCGCGTGGATTTGTGTGTCGTGATAGTGTGGACGTATTTCTGTTGGCGTGACGGTGGAGGTTTGGTCATCGCCAGTTTCTCGCTGCCCTTTGGTGTCGCGGACTTTTGTGGATGTCTGTATTTTGGCGGTTTGCCAGTTGTGGGTCAGAATGACCGTGGCGGTTTACCGCGGCCGCGGCGGTATGTTGGCGGTCTTCTGACAGCGGTAAGCGTCTTTTACCACCAAGGTTGGAATGACCCCCTAAGTCTGACCCACGGTGAAGGACCCTTGTTGCCCTAAATCCGGTTTTTTCTCCGGCTAACTAGCAGTGCCTCATCTCTCCCAAAGGGAAGAGACAATTGGGCAGCCGAGCACATGACATCTTAGTGCTTCCCAGGGAAGTCGTGGTCACTCAGGTCACAACCAGTTCTCTCGTACAAAGTGCGGTCTCATATATAAATGACAAAGGCAGTTTGAGTTTTAAAGATTGGTTTAATAAAACGACTGCATGTTAGATAACAAAGCGTGAGCCGCAATAAGCAGAACCATACAACACAGTAGGATTGAAATAGTAACGAGGACAGTGAAACATAAGAATAAGGCTATCATATTGCAACTAAATTATGTTCTCTCTGAGTTATATTTTGAGCACAGCATGTGAAGCTCTAAGCATTCATTTCGGGTTCCCCCGGGAGGACATCAGCCCTCATACCTGAGCAAAAGCATGTGATCTGGATCAGCATCTCCAACAGGTCAGTCAGCATCTAGTTGTGGGTTCCTGGTCGGAATCTCCCTCTTACGTGTACCAGGACTAGAAAGTGTTTTTATAACTAAAACGCTGGTGTTCTAAGAAACGTCCCTACGTAAGGATGTGTACTTTCTACGAACCATAAAGATTAAACTTCTACCATGTCTATCGGCAATGTACCAGACTGTATCCTTGACTGAAGCACAGAGCGAGCAAGAATGTATTGTTTGAGAACACAGTGCTAAAGTAAGCTAAACAGTGTGATAGAATGAAATAAAAACAAGACAGTGAAACTGGTTATTGTAAAATAACAGTGCGAGGTTAAATAAAATGCATCTAGGGCAAAGTGCACAGAGGCCTAACACGTTAAGCAAACACGCAGAAAGCGACATTAAAAATGGCTAGACTACATGGCCATCTACAACTAGTCAGCCTCCTGTGGGTTCCAGGTGTGCAGCAAAAGGGGTTAGGCATAGTCCCCCATGGTCAGGTGTTTTTTTCCAATAACTGCTAGTGCATGGCATAGTGCATAGGGCTGCTCCCTGTGTGTTGTGTCCGCCAACGGTAGTGGTGTTGCTGGCATTGACCATATGTCTCCTCTGCCTTTCCCCCCCTTTTTGTTTTATCACCCTGTCCTTGTGTGCATTAGCATCATCTGGCGGAGGAGCAGAGGAACTGGAGACAGGGGGAGCTGCATCCCACATGGCCCAGGAGGGTGAATGTACGGAGTCTGATGGCACCAGTGGGACGGTGGGCGAGGGGCGCTCCACAGTGGGGACATCAGCGACGGCAACAGCGACTCCTCCTCTGATGGGAGCTCCCTTGCGGTGGCGGGCACCTCTGTGCCCACTGCAACAACAGGTACAGCTGCCACCCCCCCTACCAGCACCACCCTCCCAGCAGCCCCTCAGCGTGTTTCCCGTGCCCGCTCACCCAGGAGGGTGGGCATCTCCTTCGCCCCAGGCACCTCACGCCCTGCCCCAGTCAGCCCTGCTGCCCTCAGTGAGGAGGCTATTGACCCCCTGAGGTGTCGAGAAGCATTTGCAGCAAACAAATGCACACCTGGAGGGCATTCATTCTGGCGTGGCAGCCAAACAGAGAGCATTTTAGGCTCTGGCCTCATCACTGAAGGCAGCCATTGTCCCTGTGTCCAGCCTCCCACCTCCAACTTCCACTACCCAGACCTAATCCCCTCTACCTTAACCTATCCCAAGCACACCATCAGACCAGCATGCACACACATGAACACACAAAAGAGACTCAGGCAAACATAAGTACCACACATCCCACAGGCACTCACACAAGCACCATCCCCATGCAGACACACCAACATCCACTGCCTCCACTGTGTCCCCCTCCTCAACGTCCTCCACCTCCATCCCTGTCTCGTCTCCACTCACACCTGCATGCACTACATCCTCAGCCACTACCTCCATCACCAGCACGCCCATCACTACACACCGCTCACGTGCAATCACCCCCCCACTACCATTCACACGTCCCCTGTGTCCTCTCCCAGTGTGTCCATGATCCCTCCTCCCAAAGTACACAAACGCCGGCACACACCCACTCAACAGCCACCCACCTCACATCAGCCTCCAAGCCATGCACCTTCACCCAAACTCAGCAGACGTGCACCTCCTACAACCACTACCTCTTCCTCCACTCCCAAACCCCCTCCATCTTCCCGTCCCAGTGTGTCTAAAAATCTTTTCCTGCCTAACATTGACCTCTCCCCTACACCTCCCCCCGTTCTTCCTCTAGGGCCATGATGTCTAGAGCACAGACCAGCACCTCAGCCACCAAATCGTCATCCACTGTGGTCCCTGCAATTCTGGGAGGAACGAAGGGGGCACCCATCAGGGCTGCCAGTGTGCCACTTACTGAAGCTAAGGACCACCCGATTCTGCCACCTGCCAAGGTGAAGAAGGGGCCAGCATGCAGAAGGGAAAAGACGCACCATCCACCCAGCAAGGCCTCTTCCAGAACCAAAGAGGACAGTGGCAAAGTCCCAGCAGTGACTACCAAGGTGGGGAAGGGACAGAAAAGCAAAGCAAAGTCACCTCAGGGCACGGAGCCTCGTGATGAGGGACTGGTGAGCCCCATTTCGCAACGACCCCCACCTACACCGCCACCTGCATGGCAGCTGCCACAACTACGGTCACCAGCATCATCCCCAGTGGGCAGCCGTCCGAGGCTGTAGGAAATGGCCTGGTGTCTCCCTCCAATACTACAGACACCTGCACCATGGGCAGCACCGCCAGCATCTCCGCCGCAGACACCGCCGTAGCCACCGCCTCCTGCCCCGTGAGGTGCCCAGCCAGTGCCACTGGAGCAGACATCAGCAGCATCCCCAGTGGGCAGCCGTCCGAGTCTGCATGAGACGGCCTGGTGTCTTCCGCCACTACTACAGACACCTGCACCACGGGCAGCACCGCCAGCATCTCCACTGCAGACAACACCACAGACACCGCCACCTGCCCCGCGACTTGCCCAGCCAGTGCCACTGCAGTGGACATCAGCAGCATCTCCAGTGGGCAGCCGTCCGAGGCTGCAGGAGACGTCCTGGACCCTACACACACTACATGAGGCACCAGCACTGGCACTACCAGCAGTTTAAAGCCGAGGTCGCCGCAAGGTGGAGTGTGGCCATGCCTCCATGGAGTATCATGCTACGTGTTCCCTGAAAATCTCGTGGCTCAGACACCCAGGTGAGGGAATGGGAACTGCTACGCCCCAGGTACAGCATCACTGGGCACAAAGCCCCCTCCAGAACCAGTGGAGAAAAGCATCCACTGACACAGTCCTTGGCAGGATGAAGCACTCTGGGCACAAAGCCCCCTCCAGAACCAGTGGAGAAAGGCATCCACTAACACAGTCCTTGGCAGGATGAAGTACTCTGGGCACAAAGCCCCCTCCAGAACCAGTGGAGAAAAGCATCCACGAACAGTACTTGGCAGGATGAAGCACTCTGGGCACAAAGCCCCCTCCAGAACCAGTGGAACATGCCACCCACTTGAGAGAATCTGGCTTTGTACTCCACAGAACCAAGCAGTGGACAAACCACCCACTTGAGAGACTGTGGCTTTGTACTCCCCAGGACCAAGCAGTAGGCAACCACCCACTTGAGAGACTATGGCTTTGTACTCCCCAGGACCAAGCAGTGGGCATGGCGCCCCCTCGAGAAGCAGTGGCGTCGTCCCATCATCCGGCTGAAGTGCCCCCTCTCCTTCCCCCTGAGGTGCCTGTTTTTTTTCGACCTGATGCCCCTACAGTGTTCTTTCTGTTTTGAGGCAGGTGTCATGTGTGGGCTTTGCCTATGCTTTTTGGGACTACTGCTCCACAGACATTTAATGGGACAGTGTACAGACTTGTGTACTTTCTGTAAATATTTGTATGCACTGCTTATTTACTGTTCTTTTGGGCTATCTGATTGTTTGAATATTACACAAGTTAAACTCATTTCGTTTGGTCCTAACGTTCTTCCAGGGGGTGACGGGGTGCATCTGTGATTGGATATGTGTGTGTGTGTTGTTGTAGGTGGGGGTGTTGCATGGGTGTGTCACTCTCTTTTTCATCCTCCCCTCCCCTGTCTGCTAGGTGTAGTACTCACTGTGGTCGTCGCCGCCGTCCTTCGTATTCCTGGTAGATGAGAAGATACACCAACATTGGTAACACCTGTAGTTCGGGCTCCATGGAGTCCTGGTTCCTCATTGGGTGTCAAGAGGTGAGTGGTTTCCCTTCCAATTCCTGGTTCTGCCGTGCTTTTGATGGCATTGGTACCGCCCGGGATAATCTGGCAGATTGGTGCCTTGTAATAGTGTGGGCGGTACATTGTCTTCCGTCAGACTGTTGGCGGTTACGCCAATGTGTTTGTTTCTACCGCCGTTGCGGTCGGAGTGTTAAAATGGCTGTCAGTGTTGGCAGTTTCCGCCATGGTTGTAATTCAATTTTTTTTACCACCAGCATGTTGGCGGTATTACCGCCGCTTTATCACCGACCGCCAGGGATGTAGTGAGGGCCTAACTCCTTAAAGTAAACAATCTCCTCTACAACAGGTCTCCTCTTTGGAACAACAATGTTATAACCAACGGTGGAAGACCCGCAAAAGGCCTGGTTGGATAGCTTGTGGCATATGACTTTCTATACAGAGGTATCTTACAATCTTTTTAAACTATACAGCAGAAATACAAATCACCAATAACCAGTGCTGGAAATAGTACCAAATAATATCATGTATAACGAGTATATTGAGGACGAATTTCTCCACATTGTCAAATTTTCCTCTTGAACAGCTCTTTTGCAACAGTAAGGTACTTCTCACGCTGTGGTTGAACAGTGTTGGGACACCCTGTACGGAGAAACAGTCAACACATAAAAATGTTTTATTAATTCATTCATTCCCCTATAGGAACCTATATTTTAAAATGGAACACATTCAAAGTTATGGTCTTACGTCTCTATGTGACATCCATACACTCAAAGCTGATGCTAATAACCACCAAAACACACTTTGGAAAACACTGCTTTACGTGGATTACACAGAAGAACACTGGAACATTCTCCTTGATGAACACAATTAGGAACTTAGGGAAACCCTCTTGAAACAGAAACATTTCAAAAGTTTACACCACTGGTATCGACCCCCTGATAAACTCCACAAGGCAAAGCTAACTAGAAACAACACATGTTGAAGTTTTAAGACTAATAGATGTGATTTAATGCATTTTCTCTGGTGATGGCCACATTAGACAAATTATTGGGTAGGAGTATGGCAATTTGTACGTCGAACTTGGTACTGTTTGTTTATACCAGGCAATACTGCATAGTACAGTAGTTCCCAACCTGTGGTCCGGGGACCCCCAGGGGTCTGCAAAGCCTCCTCAGAGGGTCCACAACTGCTTAGAAAATTTTACAATTTTAACGGATTAGGTCCCCAGCTTTCAGTAATGACTCAGTGGGGCCCCCTGGATTCCAATAATGATTCAGTGGGGGTTCCCGGGTTCCAGTACTGATAACGTGGGGGTCCACAGAAGTCAAACGGTTGAGAAACACTGGCATAATACATCTGACCTGGAAGGCAAGGCCATGCACTGCAAAAGGTGGATGGCTGCCACACTAGTAATCACAGAAAATAGGCATTTTGAGGCACTGGATCACATCAGAAGTGCCCTCACTAGAAGAATGGTGTCCCTAAACCCTTTTATATTTGCTGCACATGAACACATCATATAAAGACTATTAAATAAGACAACAATATTTTGTAAGCACTAGAATTACCCATGGCATCACTTACCATCTTGTTGAACCTCACAGATCCACACCACTTGATTGGGGCGACGAACAGTGAATGTTGTCTCTAGCTCACTTCTCTGAGTTCTAAATCTCCATTCGTTTCAGTACACCCTTCAGTCCCCACACCCCCCTCAACCTCACTTTCCATCCTTCTCACTTCTATTATTGTAGAATAGCACACACACACTTCCACATTCCTCTTCCTAGCCTGATGCTATCACCCTCAGCTATGCTTACTTTGCGCACCAATAGGTTAATCAATTGGGCACACTAACTATGAATTTTCACTTATGTGTGGTACTGGGCCGCATTGTTACATAGTTAATTCTAGCTATAGTGTCAGAGATGTTCTCTGGAGTGCATATTTCGTGTGTACTGGATTCACACTCTATAGGTTGCTTTATGGTAATTTTTGCTTCTTGAATATTAATGATATGAGAATCACAAGAAAATTGTCTTTTTCCTTAGAATGCTATATTTAGTTATTATTCAATACAATTAATTTTGAAAAGTGTATTCATTCTTTCTTAGTATGTTGGTTTAAATCACTGCATTGACCGTATATATCAGAAGCGACTGTTTCCAAAAATGTATTTAAAAAAATTGATGCACCCAACACCCTGACGATAATGGCATCAGTGAATCATTAGTGAATAAAGAGGCAAGTCAGTTGTCTGGTGCTCCTTGTATGGCACATAGGTTGTTATTATTGATAAAGCAACATTGTAGAATCTTCCAACAAACACAAGAATTGTTCTTGTACAGCGCATATCCTTGTGTATTTCAAGGTGCTACCAAATGTGATGCTGAAGGAAAAAGAAAAATAGTGAAATAAAGTGATTGTGCATGGTTACAGAATTTTCTCAAATGGGTAGCCGGGATTTGTCCAGTTTTCCTGGTACTACAATACACAATTTGGCTACTAGATGGGATCAATGGGAATAAGAAAGGTAAATGTATTTAATTGTGTAGATGTACAATTGAAAGGACAGGGTGCAGAGGGTGTGCTACAAAGGTCCAATCCTCCCCTTCTGTCATTCATTGCCCATATTTGATGAAGGGGGTAGGTCACCAGGCGAGGTTTGGACAACTTGTTCCTCAAATAGTTGATGAAAGAGTATGTGAGACCACACAAAAATGAAATGTTCATATTGTTCTTAGGCAATGCTTTGAGTCAATGTTAAAAAGTTCACATGTTCTAGAACATTCAAAACATGACTACACAATATGACTAAGATCATGTTTTCAATGTTCTCGAACATGTGAACTGTTTAAAATTGACTCTTAATGCATTGCCTAAGAACAATCCAACCATTTAATTTTTGGGTGGTCTCACCTACTCTTTCATAAGGGTGCAGAGGGTGTTTGTGTCTGCATTTTATGCCCTCAGCTACTACCGCATTACAGAGGTTTCCACAGATGCATGCTCTGCCACTTTGGAAATAACCATCACATGGACTTCCATTTTGTGCGCTAATGATGGCAAGAGAGTGTTTTCATTTGCATGGAATCATGGTCAGACAAGAAACATTTTTGACACAGAGCCCACACTCTATTACGGATACAGGAGCAGAGGCAAGAAGCTCTAAGGGCATGTGCTGACTGCACGCCACATAGGACAGAGAAGAATCTCCCAAGAGTGCCTTTTGGAAGGGAGTAAGGGTTTCCAGGCACCCCACAGATGATTTCTATAGCACAGTATAATCACAAACTGCATCTGCCTGTGGAGGGGTCTCTTCAGAATCCGACACCACATTGATTACGAAGACGAATCAGCAATTGGAAACTGCTGCCCATATTTCACTTCTGTGTTTATCCCCAGTGCAGGTGTGAGCTTCCATCTTTGTTGGTTACAATGTTTTTTTGTACTGGGGCACATCCTGTTCTACACCAAGCACAAACCAATGAGGATGCGTCATGGAGCAGACAATGCTCACCTATATATGATGCAGCACCAGGAGCAGTACAATTAGGCACATTGCAGGATTCCCATAAGAACACACACGGTGAGGTAGCAGCAATATGAGCTTCAATCATGCACAAATACTTAAAGGAGTAAACGCAGGGAGATCCTCTATTTCCCACAAACTCTTCCTCTCTGGCTCTCTTTTGAACGCCTCACACAAATGCACGCACACAGAATAAATAAGGCACACATATACCACACCACATAAGGTACAGGCACATTAAGCAGCAGTGCAGTAAGCTCTCAAACACACACAACATAAATAGTACAGGCAAGAGCAGTGAAACCTACCCTCCTATGAGGACCAGGTGAAACAACAATAGCAACAGTGTAAACATTATTCCTATAAAGAAAAGGCACACCACAGTAACAGTAACATTTAATCAAGCTTTTCTTCCGGACAGAATGAAAACAATAGAGATGGCAGCAGCTGAATTCATACAGTTGAACATACACAAACATGCAAATATACATGCATGAACTTTCCACCACACAAACACATCCATGTGCATGTGCATACACACATACAAACAGACAGACACACACCCCTATCTCAATCAATCAATCAATCAGTGTATTTGTAAAGCGCGCTACCACCCGCGAAGGTTTCAAGGTGCTGGGGGGGGGGAGGGGCGCTGCTACTGCTCAAATAACCAGGTCTTGAGCTGCTTTCTGAAAGTCAGCAGATCTTCGGTCTGTAGTAGGGGCAGGGGAAGGTTGTTCCAGGTCTTGGCGGCGAGGAGGGAGAAGGATCTGCCTCCGGTAGTCGCTCTTTGGATGCGGGGGACGGTGGCGAGGGCGAGGTCAGCTGAGCGGAGTTGGTGGGATGGGGTGTAGAAGTTGAGTAGTCTGTTGAGGTAGGCTGGGCCCGTATTGTGGAGCGCCTTGTGCGCGTGGGTGAGGAGCTTGAAGGTTATCCTCTTGTTGAAGGGGAGCCAGTGTATGTTTCTCAGAATGGGAGTGATGTGGCTGTGGCGGTGGGCATCGAGGATCAGGCGTGCGGAGGTGTTTTGTATGCATTGCAGTCGTTTGAGGAGTTTGGCCGGGGCTCCTGCGTAGAGGGCATTTCCGTAGTCAAGTTTGCTGTTGACGAGGGCTTGGGTAACTGTTCTTCTTGTATCTGTTAGGATCCATCTGTAGATCTTGCGGAGCATGCAGAGGGTGTTGAAACAGGATGAGGAGATGGAGCTGACTTGCTTGGTCATGGAGAGTGTTGAGTCAAGGATGACGCCCTGGTTGCGTGCTTGGTTGGTGGGTGTTGGGGGTGCTCCTGGAGGGGTTGGTGCAGAGGATGAGGACCTCTGTCTTATCTGAGTTCAATTTCACTTTGCTGTTTCTCATCCATTCGGCGATAGCTTTCATTCCATTGTGGAGGTTCGATTTGGCGGTGAGGGGGTCCTTGGTGAGGGTGAGGATCAGTTGGGTGTCATCGGCGTAGGAGATGATGTTGAGGTTGTGTAGTCGGGCGACGTGGGCGAGCGGGCTAGGTAGACGTTGAACAGTGTAGGGCTGAGGGACGATCCTTGGGGAACTCCGCAGATGATCTTGGAGGCTTCGGGCGGAAAGGGTGGAGGCGAATGCTCTGGGTTCTGCCGGAGAGGAAGGAGGTGATACATTCTAGGGCTTTGTCTCGGATCCCTGCATTGTGGAGGTGTGTACGTAGGATGCGGTGGCAGACAGTGTCGAAGGCGGCCGAGCGGTCCAGGAGGATGAGAGCCGCGGTTTTGCCGTGGTCAAGCAGGGCCCTGATGTCGTCGGTGGCGGCGACGAGGGCGGTTTCGGTACTGTGGTTGCTGCGGAACCCTGACTGGGATGGGTCCAGGATGTTGTTTTCTTCGAGGTAGTAGGTCAGTTGTCTGTTGACGATCTTCTCGATGACCTTGTCCGGGAATGGGAGCTGGGAGATGGGGCGGAAGTTCTTGAGGTCTCTCGGGTCCACCATGGGTTTCTTGAGTAGGGGTTTGATTTCAGCATGCTTCCAGCTTTCGGGGTAGGTCACAGTCTCGAAGGAGATGTTGATGACTTTGCAGAGGTGGGGTGCAATGGTGGCGCTTGCTTTGTTAAAGATGTGGTGCGGGCATGGGTCTGATGGAGATTCAGAGTGGATAGTGCTCATGGTTTTGATTGTGTCATCTTCGATCACGTTGGCCCAGGCTAGCAGAGGGTCGTAGTTGAGGGTGGGTGGGGAGTCTGGGTCGTCGGTGATTAGCGGGGTGGTCGGGCTGTTTAAGCTGTCATGTATGTCTGTATCTGAAATGTAAGTATTACTACATGTGCATACATATGGGGGTTAATATACATATGGGAGATTGTGTAGTGGGATTTGTACCTTGTACGTAAAATTATAAAAGTATAATGGGTTTATGTTTGAATGCATGGATACATATCACTATATATTTAGATGCATGCATAAGTCTCTTATATGTATATGTTAATTTCTATTTATGGAGATATATTTTTACCTTTTAACCTCTGCCTGTACCTTCACTCTCTGCCGCATACCAAAACTCTCTGACTACTATGGACTCCCAACCACCTTTTCCAAATTCTTCCCTTCTTTATCCAATTGAATAATTTAACAGGTGCACATGGCCACCTTTCCCAGTAACACCTCACATCTTCCATTTATCTATTCACTTAAATTAATATATCCTTTCAAAACAATATAGTAGATGCATGAGACTCCAGGGCATTAGCCTAATACACTTACCACAACTATTCAATAAGGAAATAAAAAAATAAACCAATGATTTACTAATATATTGGCATTTTACCTGTAATCTTGGGTTCCAATGTAGGATGTTACTTGCCACTGAATGCTTCAATACCTCATCAGGGGTAGTAGGTGCTACAGAAAGGCAATTTACAATTACAATTACAAACAGGGTTACAAGCCCATAGTACAGGATGTCGGCTAACCATTTGCCATTGCTGGTGCAAGAGTGGGGATCTCATTTTAATATCAGTTATGAGGTAAAGCTTACCAGCTCATTAGGGAAAGAACCCAGTGTCTTAGGCCAATGTACCTTTAATGTTAGATGGGATTAACCAGGAGCTGTACATCAATTAAAATAATTATGATTTCAAGTACTGTTTGCAGTCAAGAATGCGTTGGTATGAGTTTAATAGTGTTGTCTTTTAGTCTTTTTAAGAGTGCATCTTGATTGAAATCAGCATATGATGTCATCAATATCTGTCATTAATTGATAAATCAAAGTAAGTAATCAATAAATCAGATTAAGTGCATTAAGCATGCATTAAATGTGTTCCACAAAGGAAAGAAGCCCTATTCTAAGATTAAGGATTGTTTTAGGGGAACGAGTAAAAAGGTGTAAGTCAGAACCAATAGAGAGTTCCAAATCGATAGTTTGAACCATAAAGCTTCAGAGTCAAATATCAGTAATCGATTAAAGCACAACTTCCCATAAAGAGAGATTCAAGAAATACAGCAGAGTCTCGGAGCAGCATGGATTCGGGCATGGAAAGCAAGAGAGTCTGGGATCAGGTAACCTACTCTAGGGACACACACTTATATAGACCTCATAATCTAAGCATTTGCAACATATCTCTTCTTCCTCCAGTCAGCCAATCAGCTTTCACTGTCTTTTATGGACTAGGAGCACTTCATAGTCTTCTGGACAGGAATACAGTAGTTTCCCAACAGCAGTGTTCACATGAATCATTTTTATCAACTACTTTGTATAAATCCATCAGGGTTGTCATCATTTACTTTTCTTAAGAAAACTATAGTTTCTCCTTTAAGTTTTACATTACCTCACTAAAACACAATCTACTTGTTCATTTCTACAATTTCTACAGTCTTTGTATGATTAGAAACATTTTGCAGAGTTAAACTAAAACATTTTAATTCATTTACTGTACTTTGTGAAAAATATGCTTATGGAAAAGTCAAACCTAACTTTTCTTAAATTGTCCTAACTCTCCAAACATGTTAGCTTGTTAGAAAATAAACATTTCACATTCTTAACCTAGATCAGTTTTAAATAAAATGCTACTTGTCAGCTATTCAAGCCTAATATGTGTAAAAGTGGCAGCCTACTCTATTTCCTTGAATTTAAAAGCATCAGTTTTCTTCTAGGGCCTACAGGTTAATTATGCACATTAGTAAATCACTTTTCAATATTATAAAAACGCTTTATCACTGGTGAGCCAGCCATATTTATGAAGCAGTGAGGCTTGTTACAGACTTTGCCAATAGATAGTTTTTTTCCTATTTCAAGGAACTTCTGTTGTATCTTATAGAGGCATCCTTGCCTACCCGAAAAAGGGCCTGGCACTCCCCTCACTGCTTGGTTTAGTTTCGGCTCTACATGGCAAGTTAAGGCGATGTAAAGGTTAACGAGGAGAACATGGCAGACCCCCATCTTTCGAGGAAAACAAGACAAACTCCCAGCAATCAAAATCTTCTAACTATTCCATGTCGTCCTGTTTATTGTGAAAAAATTGTATTGCATGTCAGAAATCACTTGGAAGCAAAGCATACTACTTCAGAGATATTAACTAATTGGTCTCAATGTTAGGCTGTTAAAAATGCGGTTCTTACATTCTTCAATAGGCCTCTTCGTCCCAGCAGCGAAAATATGGCTGGAGAGTGATGGAAAGGCGCGTGGCGCCAGGCGCTCTGTCATCCAGTCTGCTGTGGAGGCTTTTATGCCAAATGAATGAAGATGCAAGCCACTTTTCAGGTTATGCTTATTGCTCATCTCTGAAAGCATCCTATTATGGGCACACGCTCGCATCAGGACCGCTGCAGGCAATTTGTTTACTTCCTTTTGTTAGGAAGGAATATACTTTTTTTTTTATCAAGGACTGCGTTTCAAGAGTCCTCTTATCTCCTCTGCTTTGGTTTAGTTATGTCCCACATTTGTGCAGTGCTAAACCACTACCATCGCAGACAAACCGGGCAAATTACGGGCCTCAGACCAAACACTATGTTAGCGTATTACAGTATTCCTGGACAGGTATGAGGCCTTAATTCTAATATACTGAAGACAGCATGCACAAAGTGAGGAATAAGAGCAAGCGCAGCAAGGCAATAATAGGAGAAGAATGATGCGATGTGAAGCATATCACCCTTCTAAAATCAACATGGAAAGGAGGATATATGGTCATGTGAAATATATCTCTCTTCAATGTGCCCTTCAGGTGCTGACACCTGAAAAACAACATACCAGTGAATATCAAACTTGGAAAAAATAAAGGCTTTATGCGGAGTCTGTAATATTGTGTATGTGTTGCAGGTGAGCCGAATGATAAACGCAAGCACTGGCAAAGACAATAGGTCTCAGCTCTAAAATGCCAAGCTATTGGGTTTACATGTAAACACATGTATTAAGACACTTGGGTAAAGGCACATGCATTCGCAAGCCAACAATATTGTCATGGGTTTTGTGAAGAAAACCCAGTCCAAGATGGCTGCCAAACATCATAAGGGGTGTGTTATAATGTGTATATGCGCATTTGTCTTGATGCGTAGATGATGTTTTGCATGAACTGTTTTTGTAGGGCAAATTGCTATGTTAGAGTCATAAATTCAAGTCTATAAAAAGTCTGTAGGAAATAGGCACAAAGCTATGCAAGTACCTCAATAGACCTTTGCAGCGTCCTGGGCCCTTGTAAGTATCTAAATAAGCAAATTAATATGTAAATAATAAAGGGAGCAGGATGAAAAACATTGGGAAATGGAGAAGGAGGGACACGCAAAAGATAGCATGCACAGAAATGAAAAACTGGGGGAGAACAAGAAAAAAATAATGTATAAGGGACACTAGGAGTGGAAGAAGAAGCAACAAAATAAAGCTCACATGAGGAGAACAAATAGAGAGAGGGAGAAAACAAAACATGCATTCTCACTAAGTTATCTATAGAAAATAAAAAACATAATCAAGTGTGCAATGTAAGGATACAACTCAACCATTCAGAACAGTGTGAGATCACACTGTCTCTGGGTGGGACAAACACAAGAACAGGAAGGAATGCCAATGAAGCAGGAGCACAGAAGTAACATAGACTACAAACCCATCCATTCATGAGCGAGAGTGTATCCCTAAGGACACTCTCTATACAATGTATTTTAAACAACAGGTCTTGCCCAATACCCAGATCCTGACCGCACCAACGCTGTAGCACAATTTCGTAGAAAGAATGCCATGACACACAGGGAAAGATACTCCTGATAATTCAAGAAGGCCTCTACTTCCTCCAAATAACGTGAGAGATTAAGGACTGCTTGGAAGTGTAGTCCATCTTTGGGTCATCATCACGCGATGCTTTCTCCACACATGCACAGCTTCACTTCAGGCACCGTAGACACTCTGTAAACACCACAGCCAGTTTGGCGGCTTTGTGTGTGTGCTGCTTCAGCTGTCTGAGAACGATGATCCCATAATGAGGCAATATGTTGGGCTACCACAATATGAGTGCTTGGGTATGGCCCTGTTGCTGAACAGACTGCATACGCAGTCTCAATTTGAACGCTCACAGAAGAGTGTCATGAGATGAAGTGTGCATTGTGGCACAGTAGATATGTTTGTTCAAACTACTGTCAAGTAAAATGTGGAACAGCAATGGAAGAAGTTTTTTATTGATACATTAAGGATAAAAACGTCATGATGAAAATATGTTATTCAGAAAAATTGAATTGAAGTAGTGTGGTAGTTGCTTAGTATGACCAGGATGATGACGATAGAACCAGAGAAGGTTTCCCATTATCTCTCTAGATTTGGCATGGCTCTAGTGCAGATGTGTTGATGTTATGCGTAAGGCTGTGCTCTGCGTATTTTATGTATATTCAGATAGAAAATTAACCTAAAGGACTTAGCACCGTTAGTTAAAATGTAAAAAACATGAAAAATATCGGGTGTGGGTGGAGGCAAGCAAGATAGGATTAGATGAGGTTCAAGGCTCACCACCTCTCATATTCTTCTAAAGGAAACAATCTACATAAATTTAGTAATATTTCACACTTGCCATAACTTAAAAATGAAGGATTAGAAGACTGCTTTTTGCAAGGTTACATCAATGTGTTGAGCAACACTGTGATGCCATGAACAGAAGTTCGATTATTCTGTAGGCAACAACTAAAGTGGTAAAGGCAAAAAAGTAGTGTTTGATGTATCACAAGTAATCGAGTTGAAAATAAAACAACGAATTAGTTTGGCTACTATTTAATTTTGTTTCTAACAATCGTTAACATGCCATAGATCGTGTTGTAAAGAAATAATATTGTAATGTTTTATTTTATTTTAATATGATTATGTAATTTCGCATATAAAATGGTGTGCATTGTTTCATAAGTAGAAACAAACTGAAAGGGATACGTTATTTGAAAGGCTTTGCAAAAGTGTTATCAATAGTTATCGCATGTGATGATACAATGCAATATGGCAAATATATGAGCACGTACATATAATACAGTTTGATGGTTTTATGTAGTCAGTATATATGAAGTAGTATAACCAGGGTGTTAGTTGTTACAGGCTGGGAATAGTATGTTATAATATTGTTTGAGCAAAATAATTGATGCAGAGAACAAATGTTCAACATTTTTTAAAAGAAATATTAGTGTTTGTGGGAAGTGTGTGGTCTGTGTGTGTGTATAGCAGATTGGTGAAAGTAATTAGTATTTATTATTGTTTTCATAACTTAACTGCATGGGTGATGTAGGAAAGTAACATCTTTCTTGGCATGTTACTCCCAATTTCTGCTGGATTGTCAGTGTGTTTTGACTGTGTCACTGGGATCCTGCTAGTCAGGACCACAGTGCTTATGGATTGTGGCCTACATGTCAGTATGTTTTACTGTTTTGTCAGTAAGCTTGACTGTGTCACTGGAGTCCTGCTAATCAGAACTCCAGTGCTTATGCTCTTTCTGTTTCCAAATTTGCCACTATAGTCTAGTGACTACATATTTCACTCCAGATTGGCATACTGCATCACTCTTATAAGTCCCTAGTACATAGTACCTAGGTACCCAGGGAATTGGGGTTCCAGGAGACCCTTATGGGCTGCAGAATTTCTTTTGTCACCCATAAGGAGCTCATACAAACACTTCTTCAAGACTGCCATTGGAGCCTGGGTGTAATACTGTAAGCACTATTTCACGGCCATTTTCACTGCACCAGGCCACTTATAAGTCACCTGTATATCTAACCTTCAGACCCTGAAGCCTAGGTGCATAGTGCCTGTGTGGGGGAGGCACCCCTCCACTAGCAAAGGTGCCCCCATGTCATCCAGGCCCATTTTCCTGGACTTCATGAGTGCGGAGACGCCATTATAAGTGTGCACTACATAAAGGTCAATACATATATGTAGCTTCACAATGGTAACCCTGAATATGGCCATGTGAGGTGTCTAGGAACTGGAAATTGTACCCCCGATCTGACTCTGGTATTGAGGGTCCAATTCCATGCACTTTAAGGGCTCCACTATGGACCCCCAGAACTGCCAGCTCTCTGAGATTTCCACTGCAGCCCCAGCTGCTGCCACCTTACAGACAGGCTTCTACTCTCCTGGGGCATAAGCAGCCCAATCCCAGGAAGGAAAAACAAAGCATTTCCTTTGGGACAGGGGTGTTACACCCTCTCCCTTTGGAAACAGGTGTTACAGGCATGGGAGAGGTATCCTTCCAGAGCCTCTGGAAATGCTTTGAAGGGCACATATGGTGCCCTCCTTGCATAATCCAGTCTACATTGGTTCAGGGACACCCAGTCCCTGCTCTGACATGAAACTGGACAAAGGAGAGGGGAGTGACCACTCCCCTGTCCATCACCACCTCAGGGGTGGTGACCAGAGCTTCTCCAGAGTGTCCCTGGGTTCTGCCTTCTTGTTTTCTGCCATGAGATCATCTGAGTGACCAGTGCCATCAGGTGATGTCAGAGACCCCTCCTGATAGGTGCTTACCTGGTTAGGTGATCAATCCCACTCTCAGGGCTATTAGGGTCTATTAGGGTCTCTCCTCTGGGTGTTTCTTCAGATTCGGTTTTGCAAGAGTCCAGCAGGAATCCTCCGCAACCTCTGCTTCACCTTCTACTTTCAGATCAATCACATAACTGCTCCAGGAACTCTACAACTGCAACAAATTATCCAAGAAGGCTACTGCACTTCTGTAACTTCAGCTCCTGCCAGCAACTGCAACAGTTTCCAGGTCTGCCAGACAGTACCCCTGTGCACCGCATGTTTTGCAGCTCCTAGGGCTTCTGTGCAGTTCTGTGCCCTTCTCCAAGGAATCCTTTGTCCAAAGCATAGCCTAGGTCCCTAGAACTCGATCCTGCGATACTCAGCTCCCTGAGTTGTTCTCCGGCGGTGTGGGATCCCTTTGTGTAGTGCTGTGATGACTGTGATTTGCAACTTCTTTATCCCCGTGTCCTGGGACTCCTCTGGATGCTGCCTGGTCTACTGAGAGCTCTTTGAAGTGCAGAGAGCCCCCTCTGTCTCCTCAGTCTGAGTTGAGATCCGCAGGTCCCTCCTGGGCCCGGGTAGCACCTTTTCCCACCGAACGAGTCTTTCGCGTGAGCCAAGGTTTGTTGGCGGAATCCAATGTTGAAAACCAGCCTGCATTCTTCTGCACCATGAGAGGGTTAGCCGGCGCAGACAGGAGCACAGATTCCGGACAATGTTTGGCAGCTACTGCAGGTTCTCTAACAGGATGGCAAATTCCACTGCATTGATCGCCCGTCGCGCAGTGGTGGCGCAAGTGGAGGCTGCACATACTAGCAGGGATGTTGTCCAGGGACTTGTTCAAATCACAAATGTGACAGAACACATAATGGGACAAATATCTGCCACTCCAAGTGAGGTTGCCTTGGGGGACACTGAGGACAGTTCAAGCCTCAGCAGTGTTGCCGTACCAGCAGCAGACACCAGACGGCGCAGTGCCAGGCACAGCACTGCCACTGAAGGTGACAATAGAGGTGCCAGTGACTTAACTGGGCACACGCGTGGTGTGCGTGGGAGAAAAAAGTGACTCTTGCCATCATTAGACTGCTGTTGCCACTATGAGGAAATAGTGCATGACTCTGGTCATTTGTTTATTTGCGTTTGTCACATCACCTGTTTCATTTATTTCTCACTCATACATTACCTGATGTAAGGTAATGAATATATATCACTACAGGTACAGTTGTCAGTGGATTTGTGTCATTCATACTCACGTCTGAAATGGTTGTGTGTGATGTCGGCACGCCTTTGCCTTCCCTCTGCTGCACTGGTCCTGTCTGCTGGCTGTAGAGGTGGTATGGGATCGTCATCCTCATCTGATTCAGTGTCACTGATTTCTATAGGTATGCGCCTGGTTGTAGCTATATTGTGCAAAATTGCACAATTAGCCACTATTCTACGTGTGGTCTCTGGACTGTACTGTAGTGCCCCTCCACTTTTGTGGAGGCATCGGAAGCAACTCTTCAGCAGTCCAAAGGTGCGCTACACCACGTTGCTGGTTGCCCTGTGTGCTGCATTGTATCTCCGTTATGCTGGTGTTGTGGGATTGAGGTAGGGCGTCATCATGTAGGTGCGCAATGCGTAGGCACTGTCTCCTGGAAGGAACAGAGGGTACAATGAGTAAGTGAGCCATCAGACGTCACAACTGCATAAATGCGCCAGTGTACAGAGGGAAAATACCTAGTAGATATCCTTCACCAAACTCCCCAGCTAGCAGTCTTGTGTGAATGCCACTGTGGCCAAAGATGTACGAATCATGTGTGCTCCCTGGGTACCTCGCCACGAGATCAGTTATGATATAGGAGGCATTGCATATCACCTGAATATTAATGGAATGTTGGGATTTACGGTTTCGGTACACATACTCTGTGGCTGATGGTGGACAGATTGCCACATGTGTGCTATCTATGGCACCTAGGACGTGGAGGAACTGTGCTATCTGGTAAAACTCTATTTTTGTCTGCTGTATTTCCTGTGGAGTGTGGGGGAATCTGATGTACTGTTGGAGTTTGCTCAGCATGGCGTTGATGAAAGAATTAAAAAAGCTGGAGAAGGTACTCTGTGATACCCCTCCAGCTGCTGCTATGACCCCTTGATAGCTCCCTGAGGCAAGTAGGTGTAGGGAGCATAATACCTGCACATGGGTGGGCATGCTGTGAGTCCTTAGTGTTCTGCGCTGCAGTATGGGTTGTAGCTCAGCTATCAGGTCAAGTATCATGGCTGAGTTCAACCTATACCTCTCATATATTTCCTCCTCTGTCAGGTCAAAAAGTGTAATGCGCACTCTGAAAATGTGCTCCTGTCTCCTCCTCCCTCTCCTCAAACCTGCCTAGATCCTCATCCTCCACGCCATGACGTAGAGTGTAGCCATTGTGGAAAAGTGTCTGAGGCATTCTGGGCCTCTTTATATAGGTTGCACCTGGTTACCACCTGGTTTCACTTAGTGGTATTTTGCATGTGCAAAATGCCATTCTGCGAATAATCGCAATTTGTGACTTTTTGATGCATCTATTTGCGACTTGGATTTTGCGAATTGCATTTTGCGCCTCGCAATTTCCTATTGGAAATACCAAATCGCAAAATGCGACTCGCAAAACCAGATCGCAACGCAAAAAAATTGAAAAAATTGCGATTTGTTATTTGTGGTCTGGCCTTTCGTACATCGCAGACCACGTTTTTGCACTTGCAAAAGGCCGATTTTTGCGAATCGCACCGTTTGCGAGTGCAATACCTTTTCATACATCTGGCCCCTAGTGTGTTCTGAGGAAACTTGTTGTACTTTACTCCTGCTTTCCTGGGCTCTGGGGTGGTGTACTTTGCTTACCTTTGGTGTTTTCTTGCACTCCCAGCACCCCTCTACACACTACTCTTGCCTAGGTGGAAAACCAACCTTCGCATTACACTATTTTAGTATATGGTTTGTGTTCCCCCTAGGCCCATTGTAAACTATGGTGATTTTCACTATTTGCTAAATTTTATGACTGTTTACTTACCTAATTTTGGTTACTAGTGTATATTTTGAGTATAATACTTACCTCCTGAGGCAGTATAGCCTCTAAGATATATTTGGCATTGTGTCACTAAAATGAAGTACCTCTGTTTTTGGTAACACTGAGAATTGTCTTTCTAGTCTTTCGTGTGTGTACATACTGCATGACTACAGTGGTATTGCAAGAGCTTTGAATGTCTTCTAGTTCAGCCTTGGCTACTCTGCCTACAGCTACCTCAAGACAGTCTGGCTTCTAGACACTGGCTACATTTCACTGATAAGAGATAGCTGGACCTGGTATAGGTGTAAGTACCTTTGGTACCCATTACAAACCAGGCCAGCCAGCCTCCTACAGGTGATAAGTATAGGCAAAACACAATTTACTTTGTCAAATTTCAATCAGAGTTCTATATACAAAAAATGCCAGTATTTTGTTACATCTTTAAGAATGCTTATGTGTGTTTGTGTCAAAACCCCTTTCAGAGGGCCATGGAAGGACTACTTGGCCCAACCATGGTGGATGAGACCTTTTACTCCTGATGAACTACTCTGGATCCTTATCAACTGGGCCAAGTACCTTTTCTGTACTTGACTCCCAGTGGTAGCTGTGGTCGAGCAGTAAAGGCTCCCTAAGGGAGTATGTAGCTACAGGTCAGGGAACACGACTCATAACTCAAAGTGCAAACAGAATGAGCAATAAGTCATTGTCCAGCCAAATACTGGTATTTTATTTCTAACTCTAAATAGGCAATGCAATAGGACATTCACAAGAATGTAGTAGTTGTCAGGCACATCTCTGTCCCACCCGCCTTCATGTAACGTGTGCAGGGTTATTCCCCATTTACCAGTGGCCGCATCCATGGAATGTTCTCTATTAGGCTGTACTCACAAGTTACCCTTTGACTCTTCAGAATTTTAGTCAAAAGTGTTGATGGTGCTGATGCACAGTTAGCTGCGAGTGCCCGGTGGGACAACTGGTTAAATTCACATCTTACCTTCTCTTGCAGCATTGAAGAGTTCAGTGGTGCAGCGGTTCTTTCAATACACACCCGCGAATCCTGCTTTGTTCCAAGAATTCGGTCTGCTCGTCACCCATGTGGCAGCTCCTGGAGGCGCACACGTGATCTCCTGAACAGTGCTTTCAGACAGCTCTCAGTTGTTGGAGCAGCTCCCACCTTGCAAAGATGCTGTAAGTTAGCTTTTACTCTCCAGTGGGTGAAGGGAATCCTTTCTTCAGCTCCTAACTGTAGCCATGAGGGTACAACATCATCCACGGCATCTCCATCAGTCCTTGATGGTGATTCTGGAGAATTCCTTTGCAGTTCCCACCAATCATAACCTCAGTATGTTTTTCAAATGGTGGCCCGAACCCTGTACCAGCCTTGGTACTGGCAGCCCCCCTGGCATACAGGGTTGCCATAGTATGTGCTAATAAGGATGAAGAATCTCCCAGCACAAGTGCCTCAGCACAGACAGATACAAGTCCTGGCACTCCTTGAAGTAGTACATTTTCCGGTGGCTCCCTCCAGCATATGGGGTCACCACCCAACAACCCAATGGGCTCAGCAAGAGCCGCACAGTGCTCAACACTCGGCTCAGTCTACAGGAGTCCTGTCCTGCTATACGTGGGTCACCAAAAGCAATCCGGCATAGGGCTATGGCTTGATCTGGGCCCAGATGTAATTGTCACACTGGTACAGGGATTCCTTATGGTAGGACTCAACACTGGACCTTGCTCCCTACTATGCTCTCCTTTCCTCACGAACACACTGATCTTGGCAAGCGGGCAGGCACTGGTGCTCCAAGCTCCAGGGCAGGTGATCTTGGATTCCTTCTGTGATTTGCCTTCACCCACCAGGGAGACTAGCAGGTTTTTGCCCCTAGTCTGGTCAGAGGCAGAAGTCTTGTAGAGCTTCCCTTTCTCACAATCTCCCCTTCTTATAGTCCTTTTCCAGACACCAAAGGTGATTTAGGATCTGAGCATTTGAAGTTTTATGTTGGAGTTCTGCATCTTTTGAAGTGGAAACTTCTCTCTTTCTGCTTTCCTCATGAAAGATGTCTGTCACAGCAGGCAAGGCTCTAAAGCTTATTGTCCCACACCATCACTCATGGGAGTGACCAGAGTTCACACCTGTATGTCAGACACAGTGATATGTGCATCAAAAGGTGAATCTCAGACTCCCAGACCTACTCTTTATGATCTCCATATCATCCCCATCTCTCTTCCTGAGATGTGTCCATGCCCCTTCCCTGTGATCCATTACTGAATCAAAGAGCAGTCTTTTGAAGTGTAAAGGTGGTCTCTTCTTTTCCCCCAGGTTTGTGTCACACCCAACTCACAGAAATGCAGGAATCCACTGTCTAGGGGGATTTGTCTCATCCTCATGTCTTTACCAGGCAGATCTGTCCTTCCCACTTTGGGACCTAAAGTTCTCCATTTAATGTCCTATTGTAGGCACATTTACTCAGTATACATTAACAGCACCCTTACTGTTCAGCACTAATGATTATATGCATTATACCCTTCCATGTACACATGAGTTCAACACACACACTCAGGCCCTCATTACGAGTTTGCTGGTCTTTTTGGCTGTAATGGCGGTATCCAGACTCCCGAATTACAAGTCACATCCTGGAGACTGCCCAAAAAAAGCCACAAATCCAAAACTGCCAGGCCAACCGAGTGTGGAGAGAGGCGGACCCACTATTAGCCCCGCTATGCCAACAAATCCCGCCCTCCATATTACGACCCACAAATCGGCGCAGCAGTCATTGCATGTAGAACACCGTTGGCGGCGTGAACCGCAGCGCTTAAGTTACAACCTCCACCAGAACACCACATTGGACAGTATGAATACCCCACACCTGAGACACATACTCACACACCACACATCCACACCCACCACTATTAAACACCCCCCCACACAACCCACAATCCTTTGCAACTAAAACCACAGACAGACAGTGAGGAGCCACAAACCCATCACCTACCACTGATACACCATAGGCACATAGGGCCAGATGTCTCAAGCCTTTTTCATTCGCAAATGGTGCGAATGCCCATTTGTGAATGCAAAAGTGCCTTTCAGTATGTATGAAAGGCATTCGCAATGCAATTTTTAGGAATCGCTAAAATAGCGATTCCTTAAAATTGCAAGCCCGTTTAGAGAATCCAAAATTGCGATTCTCTAAATAAGAAATCGCAAATAAGGAATCTTTATTTGCGATTTCTTAAGCATGTGTATGAAGCTTTTCCTTAATGCTAATTGGGCATTAAGGAATCAAAATTACCATCAAGTAAAACTTGGTGGTAACCATGTGCAAATTTTAAAAATGCATTAAAAATGCACTTTTAAAATTGACATGTAACGCACACATGCCCGTTTGGCATGTGTGCGCCTTACCTGTCCTAAATATTTTTTGGGGTGCAGCAGAGGGGGCCTTAGGCCCCCAGCACCCTGGGGTTTTGCATTTCCTAAATTGCGAATTCCAGGTAGGAATTTGCAATTTGGGAAATGCAAAACATTCGCAAATATGGGCCTACAGGCCAATAGGTGCGAATGGGGTCGGTATCGCAATTTGCGATTCGATAATAGCATTTGTGATTTTTAAGAAATCGGTATTTCCGAATCGCAAATATGCTACATGCCATTTTGCAAATCAGAAATAGCGATTTCTTAAAAATCGCTATTACCGAATCGCAAAAGGGTTAGATGATACATCTGGCCCATATACACTTCACACGCATCACACACCACACAACTGCACCATCAACATAGTACACACATCACAACTGCACACAAACACCCCAACACACCAGCACACCAAACTAAGCACCCCACACACCCCATCAAGTCCCAAACACCCCACCCTTGAACAGGAGCCCTCCTCCAAAAAACACATCATTCTCACATGTCCCCTCAGAAGCACCCATGATTCACAGGCAGAGTTGATGGTCATGGTCAATGAAATCGTCATGGTAGATCCACAACTGCTGAGTACACACTGCCAACAAACATCCATTGCCAGGAAAATGGAGTTATAGCAGAAGATAGTTGACAGGGTCAACTCAGTAGGCACCCACCCATGAACAAGAGAGGACATCAGGAAGAGGTGGAACGACCTTAGGGGGAACGTGCATTCCATGGCTGCACAACACCAAATTGCCATCAACAAGACTGGCGGTGGACCCCTGCCTCCTCCCCCAGAGTTCACATCGTGGGAGGAGAAGGTCTTGAACATCATTCATCCAGAGGGCCTGACTTCAAGAACCAGAGGACCGGACTCTGGCAAGTCAAAAACACTCCCTTGGCACTAACGACTCCTGTACAGCAGACGTCCCCAACACCCTATCACTCCCCAATTCACCCCATCTCACACTTCTGCCCCTTCCCAATCCCAATCACCTGATGCATCTCCCCTGCATGCCACACCACCCAACTCCCACTATCCCACACAGTACCTCCCTAGTGCACGGATGGCACTCACAAAGGCAAGCACCACAACTCCTACAATGCATAACTCTTTACACATGAAAATATTCCATTCCCACCTCACAGTGGAACACCTGCAAGTAAAACCATCACACATGCTACACATACTGGATATTTCAACTGCGTACTACTACATGGCAATGACAGCAATGTTATCCACTATCCACTGCCCTCTATGGAACAAGAAAAAAATGACACAATCCATCTCCCACAAACAATGTCTGCAGTGCTGCATCTGTCATTGCCATCACTGGGAAGCAAGTCAAGCCACTTTATGCATTAGACTATGAAACTAACAAGTAAACCTCCACAATGTAACTCTCTCCCTCTCCATCCACAGGTATCCCTGCCACTGCCACCCTGCAGAGGATTCCAGAGACTGCTAGCCCTACCCAGAATGAAGGTCCCAGTAGATGTCTGGACTATGATGACTTCCCTAGCCCATCTGGGACAACTGGTCATTCCACCACCACCAGCCCCACCCAAGTAGCAACAACAGCACAGCCAACCCCTTGTCCCCGAACCTATGTTCCAAGGACTGTAAAATCAGCAGTGTGCCCACAGTATATGGACCAGAGTCAACCCCTCACACCCAAGATGATGAAAGTCCTGGTGTAACTGGGAGTGGGCACACTGTGCCAGGGGCAGTTGGAGGGTACCTGTGAGCCAGGGAATGGGGCCCCCCAGGGAACAGACTGGGCAGAAGGCCATCTCCAAAGTCCTGGGAGCATACCAGCAATCCCAGGAAAAGATGGCCCAGATAATCTCAACATTGCAGTGGCAGGCTCACAATGCCACCATGGCCTCAACTGCAGGGGTGTTCAAGGAACTTACTACCATCCTGTGTGCGTCATCCACCCACCAGCATGCCCCTTCCACTAGCCACATACCAACTGAGCCATCTACTTCTGCAGAAGCTAGTGGAATGGAGGCCCTTTCAGAGGACCCGTGCACACCATCACCCCTCCCTCTGTAGCTGAGGAACTCCCACAAAAACGAGTCTTCCATCCAGACATCCTGCAGGACTTGATGCCAAAACGAAAACTACTGCCAGGAAGTGAGTCTCTTTTGAACATTCTCCCTTGTGTGCCAATGAGACACCCTGTTGACCGTCCACTGTCAAGTCTCCATTTTCCCATGGCCCCTTCGATACTGGACCTGGACTACCTACAGCTGACACCACTACTCTGATGATGTCATCCAGCATGAGCCCACTCATCACCTATTGCACTTGTGAATCACAAATACGCCATTGAGCACAGCTACTGCTTACCTGTCTTTATTGTAACAAGTAAGATTTACTGTTGTACAATATGTCATTACAGTTAATTAATTGAGCATCAAAGGTCTGGAAGATGGACAGAAGGGGGAGCAATGTGCAGGGAGTATAACAGTAGAACAGACATATTCTGAAATCTTGTGTCAATGGAGCCACCAGTCAAGGCAAGAACCAGAGTAACACCAACCAGCATACCTGCGAATAGACCGAGACAGGGACAACTATCATGACAGGAGTCAATGTTGCACACTTAAAACACATGCAGTACATTTTTTAGCTTGCTAGTGCGAATAGGCAAGTATAATGTGAACACATATTACCATGGCAAAACCACATTTTCCAGACATGCATTCCCAATGGTCCATCCCTCACAGCTGACATTACTCCACTAAAAGCAAGTTTCACTGTCAGTAAAAGTAGTGCTCCATAATTGTCCACTGTGTACAGTGAGGATATGCAGCAATACTGATAACAACAATATGTTTGGCAGTCTCATTGCATTGACATAGCAATAAAGGGAACACACAAAATGCCCACGTCATTGCAGATGTAATGCTAGACTACAGCGCAGTAAAAATAATTCTTACATCAGAACTGTAACACACCCCTGATGGCCAACATGTTCTCCCCCAAACCCACACAGTGGGACAGCTGCACTTGCCACCTCCTCTGATGGCACACATCAGGAGGAGCAATGTCACAAGGCAGGTTGCAGTACAGTTCACATAAGACATAATTAACACATACCTGTATTTCATTGGAAGTATTGTTCGATCAACCCTGTTCTAGTGCCACCTGCCTGCTCATCACCTGTCTCCTCATCACTATCTATGTCACCATCATAAGCTTCTGGTCTAGCTGCCATCTCCTCAACATTGTGCAGCATGCAGCAGGCAACAATGATCTGGCAAACTTTTAGTGGTCTGTAGATCAGGGCACCTCCTGAGACGTGTAGACACCGGAAAGGTCCTCTCAATGACTTGCCTCGTTCTGCCATGGGCCTCATTGAAATGGTGTCCCCCATCTGTGGTCGGGTATCTCACTGGTGTCAGCAGCCACAGTAGTTTAGGATAGCCAGAGTTACATGTGTGCACAGAGGTTTGACCTATAACAATACCAGTACAGATAGAGGGCAGAATTTGAAAAGAGCTGAGATAACGGATGAACACATACAATTCGATATACCAATGAGCCAGGCCCTCCCTCTCTGTAGTTGTGCTCATCATGTGTGGGACATTGCTGTTCCTCAGAATGTAGGAGTCATGCACAGAACCTGGAAACTAGGCCATTACCTTGGAGATATACTGGTCAGCGAGACACACCACCTGGACATTTATGGAGCGAAAGTTTTTCCTGTTCCTGTACACTTGTTCATTGGCCCTGGGAGGAACCAAAGCAATGTGGGTACCATCTAATGCCCCTATCACATGAGTAATATATGCCATATCATAGAAGTCATCTTTAACAGTGGGCAAATCTGCACGTTCGGGGAACCTGATGTAGCTGTCTAGATGTTTGAGTAAAGCACACAGTCCATCCTTCAACACCTGACTGAACATGGGCTGTGACATCCCTGCTGCCAAGCCCACTGTAATTTGGAATGAGCCTGAGGCAAGGAAGTGTAGCTCAGACAACACCTGTACTGTTGGAGGGATGGCATAGGGATTACATATGGCAGCAAAGAGATCTGGCTCCAACTGGGTACACAGTTCCATGATGGTCTGACGGTTCAGACAATAGGTCTGTATGATATGCCTTTCTTCCAGGGTAGCAAGATGAACTAGGATCCTATACACAGGTTCATGTCTCATTCTCACCATTGCGTGGAATCTAGGAATAGGAGAGAGGAATAGCCACAAGTTGATATCAACAGTTCACAAGCCACCAAACACTGTACATGCAGCACACAAGACTACTGTGATCATAACGCTGAAGTACACTGAATCCATTTGGCCAAGTAGACTGACCGTGTATGCCATTGTTGATGACTGTTGCTGTCCCAGACAGACAGCTTGACACACACAATACATTTGACACTTCCATGTAACAACACTCTATTCCCACAGGCAATAAGGCGTATGTGAAATTTGAACATATAGATATAGTAGCCCCGTCTATGAGCCAGCAAGTGACTGCACGTTGTGTCATAATTATCTGTACATCCAACTACACTATCCATGAATGTCACGTTTGAACCATGTTTTGATGTGTGAACATAGTTAATCTATTCACATATCACTAAAATCATACATGACACACTTATCATTCACTTACAATACACTCTATAGATGTATAAAATGGCAGCCGCCTGTCCTGCAAGCACAGGACAGATAGAAGTGACCTAATTCCACTGGCATTAGCCGTCATGGTGGTAGGCAGTCTCAGCCACCGTGCAACTCCTCATTGTCTAACATTGCTGCCTATGAGAGACTTGGGACAATGATGATCGCCGCTGGTGGTAACGGTCATGTACGCGGCGGACGTGACCACCATTTTCTGTTGCATAGCTCACTTGACTACTGACACTTATGCAAGCAAGACCCCCACAGCATGAGCTGCTGTGTTTTGTTTTGGAAGCCATTATGCCATGTCCTGCAGGAGATAGGGCCCATGCATTTACCCAGGAGGAGCTGGAGAAGCTAGTCGACAGGGTCCTACCGCTGTATGGACAGTTGTATAGGACACCAGAGAAGCAGGTGACTCACATGTCCATGTCCTATCTGATAGTGATGTGTGTGGGTTTGAAGGGCGTTTGGACGATGCACACGGAGTGGATGCATGCAGATGGCAAAGGAGTTGGTGCATTAGTGCCGTAGGTGCACGTTAGTGTGATCGTGAGATGTGTCTGATGTGTGAAGTCTACTGCTGTCACTGTGATGCCACTCTTCATGACTTTATCCTTCTGTCTGTGTCACCCATATGTCACCAATGCAGGTCAGAACCCATCAGAAGATGGGGATTTGGTGTGCCATCGCCAAGCAAGTGCAGTCCTCAGGGTCCATGCCCGGCGGAGTACCCACTGTAGAAAGTGGTGGGAGGACCTGAGAGGCTGGGCCCCTAAGACCGCTGAGACCCAGCTGGGGACGTCATCCCAATGAGGGAGGGGTGCCCGTCAGACCCTGTTCCCCCAATGGCCTACCCTGAGGTGGACGGGTGCTTGAGGGCAGCACAGCAGCCACAAAGGGCTTAGTACACACTCACAACTTGCTAATAGGGGTGGGTAGCCTACTAGTGGTAAGATGTAGTGTAGATCATTGTTAGTTGCACATTGCCTATGGGCATGAGCCAGCTTGCAAGATTTGTCTCAATCATGTGTGCCAACGCCATGCAGACAGACACTCATGAAGGGACTTACTACCATGTTTGAATTTGTCTGGACACATTACACAACTTTTGAGTGACCAGCTCCTTCCATCAGCATCAGTATACATGAGTTGTCAGGGCATTGCCATCAGTATTAGTCTGCCACTATGACAGAGGAAATTGGTGAGTTCTCAATCAGCTGCCTCATACCGTAGGTGTAGATGGCTGCAGGGGGCCAATATATTACTGGCCACATTGTTAATGGATTTTTTATCAGGCTTCCTTGCCATGCAGGAATCCTTTAAGTAAGGAGTACAGGGTACATCTATGGAAATGACCATAGTAGTGTGGCAAGTACTGTACTGCTGTGCATTGTATGACCCTTCATCAAGTCTAAGAGTGCCAATGTTTACAGATTAGTAGGTTTTCACTGCATAGCTTCTGTTTCCCCTATGATTTCACCCAGATGTGCATTTCAATGTAAAGGCATGCAATGCCATGGCATATCAGCAGAATGTATGCTTGTTACTCTGTGTGATTGATGGCTAGGTATTGACCCATTGCACCCTTTCTTTCTCTCCAACGTTCCCCCCTCTCTTCCTCTGTCTTTGTGTGCATCAGCATCATCAGGTGAAGGAGAAGGGGCACCAGCGAGTGGGGAAGCTGCAGTCCACTGGACCCAGGAGGCTGAGTGAAGCAGAGCTGAGGTGACCAGTTGGATGGAGGGCGAGGGGAGTGCAAAGGGGTAGACCAAATCAACAGCATCCTCTTCTGATTCCTCCTCCGATGGACGCTCCCTGGCAGTGGTGGACACATCTGGGACCAGCCCAGCACCATCCTTATCTGCCACCCCCCTTACCAGCACCACCCTCCCTGTAGCTCCCCAGCCAGTTGCCTGTGCCCACTCACTCAGGAGGATGTGTGTCTCCTTCTTTGTAGGCACCTCTGCCCCTGCCCCAGTCAGCCCTGCTGCCCTCTATGAGGAGGCTATTGACCTTCTGAGGTCAATGTCTGTGGGACAGTCAACCATCGTAAATGCCATCCAGGAACTGGCATCGCAGATGCAAAAGACTAATGCCTACCTGGAAGGCATTCACCGTGCCCCGACTGACCTGGAGAGAGCCTTTCAGGCTCTGTCCTCCTCGTTGATGGCAAATGGTGTCCCTTCGTTTTCCATCCGCCATCCAGCTACCTGTGCCAAATCCCTCTCCTCATACCCATCCAGAGCACACAGCCAGACCACCATTCATCCACCTCAACAGACACAGTTCTCAAAGACAAACATAGGCAGCACAAGTCACACCATAGAGAACAGGCACATGCAGACACAACAATGTCCACTCCCTACACAGACTCCCCCACCAATACCTCCCTCACAGACACTACACTACTCAAACCTGCTATCTCCACATCAACACTCCCAGATCTACTACCAGTCCCCTCATTGAGGTACTGGGTTTTTCAGAACCGGTACTGATCCGGTAACCCAGCGGTGCCAGGGTACACCCAAAGACCTCGGGTACTTTCCTGATTCAGACTACAGAAACTCAGAGTCTTCTAGGTGAAGTCAAAGATCGAATTTATTGGCTGCAACCAATTGACAAGTGTCCTAGAAGTACAACAGCATGATTTGTATGTTCTCAGGAGACTGTGTTTCAATGCAAAGTCAGGTTTCCTTATATACAGTTTTTTAAGCTTCAGGCAAACATTCTTGACATTTTGGTTGGTCATTCACATGTTTTCACTACAAAGGAAAAAACAGTGTCATGATGAAACCTCATATTTCATGTCATCCAACCCATAATAAATTACCCGGCAAGGCCTAGTATTTTACATCAGATAAGTGTGGACCCCTAATAAAAACGGGCACCTCCCCCTCGTAAAGTAAGAAGAAGAAAAGAGCAGGTGCAGGTGTGAGCAAGTTAGGCAGGGTGTGTGAGCGATAATAAGGGTTTTATGGCCTGGTGTGCCTTGATGCTATCTGATTCGGCCACTGGGAGAGGGACTGACCAAACAGGTTTGGCCTGAGGCAATGGTTCAGCTTGCCCAGGTCAGAGAAAAGTCAATCAAGGTGTACGTGTCCTTGGAATCAAATCTGACTGTATTATAAGCCTATGTGAGGGCAACTTTTAAAAATGGCTGCCGTGTATAAAATGGGAGCCACGAGTGCAAGACGAAAATGGCGATTTCGAGGTGAAAACGCTGCTGGAATTGAGCGAAAATGCTCATGCTTAGTGTACTAGTCATTATCGGTCTTTTGATACTAAAATCGTACTGCTGTGGCAAAGTAAATTACATGGGTCCAGAATTTTTAGAACCACAAACCCTCCTTTTGCCCTTACATAGGCAATAAACCTATTCTCATGCTAATCTGAGTCCAGGTCTATGTTTATAAGGCCATGGAGATGTTGCTGGAGCAAAATTCTAGTACTTGGTAACTCTCTCTGGACAGGTCTCCTTGAACATGAAGTAGCACAAAAGGCCACATATGGCAGGACAAAATAAGGAATACCTCTATCTGCAGTAGGTGGCATAAGATCACACACCCAACAATTAGTGATGTTCACTACTAACTAGTGTTGATGCAGAAGCTGTACAAAAGAATTGCTTACAAATTCTGATCTTCTAACCTGCTCATGTTCAGGAAAAGGGTGAAAAGAGTGCAAAGAAACAATAGTAGGAAAAGACATAGGTTGGGAAGTGGGTGCAGAAGTCAATTGAGTAGAGAAAAACAATCCCACCCATAAATGACAACATCATGTTTAAAAGACACTAGAAAACACGTTATTAGGAACATATAGACAACGGGAGAAAGTAGTGACCACTATTTACAAATGAAATAATAATTTTTCACAACCCTAACCAAAAAGCAAATCCTAAAATTATCTAGTAACATTTTTAGGGCTCCTCTGCATTTCAGTAATTTTTGTATGTTCAGGTGGAACAGTGGTGACTCTCATCAATGCTCTAAGGTGAAAAGGGGGTACTCTTTCCACAGAAAATGGACTTTATTCTGCTTTTACTAAACAGAATAGTACTTTAAAACAATGCCAGCAAAACAATCCGTCTCCTAACACCTAGTCTATACAATCACACGGAAACCTCTTGTGAAACCAACTATGCCCAGAGTCCGTTCAAAAAGCCTCTCTGGCAGGCTTCTATTGTCCATCAACTTTTCTTTTGTTGTTTTCTTTCGCATGGGCCTCTCAATTCAGGCCTCTTCGTGAGAAAAGTACTGCTTAGTTGGAGTGCCCTCCTGGCAAACACCCACAGCTCACTCGAAAGTCTCAATGTCTTAAAGCAATGCACCAGTGTCTCTCCTCTGTGGCAGATACTACAAACAATGTGCTCTTCATTGATCAAGGGCACAAATCATCTCGTGCAGACCCAAGCACCATTAATTGGGAAATAGCTCAAGCTCAGCAGCACTTTCAGACTCCAACACTCATTATTTAGTGTCAGAGGACGCTCAAGCTGCTCTTTCATGGGCACCACAATATAGTGCCTTTTTCCAAACTTGAAATCTCCGGTGCACTGCCCTTCTTCCGTTGGAGCAAAGAAAAGGGGGTGTGTGGCCAAAACTCAGGCCAAGGGGCTCAAGGGATTGCACACTGTCAGAGGTTACCAGCACATGACAGGTAGAGAAATAAAACCTCAAAACAGCTCTGCCATCAACAACAGGAATCCTTCTCTTTAGCTCTTTTACACTGAAACTTTGGTTTTGTGATGTCCAACGCCGTCTGATGGAGCAAGTACGATACCATGCGCTGGCGATCGCTGTCCAGCTTTGCTACTTTCTGGGTGCTGAGACTGTAGGGCCAAGACGTGCGTCTTTCATTTGTAGCTGTCACTGATGGGAATTAGGCTTAAATCAATGTCCTGCAGGTTATTATGACTTGATACCCGCAGAATCTAGTGACGTAGGAAATGTGCCACAGTTGTTAGTTTCCTTCAATTTAGTAAAAAAAACAGTTCATGGTTTTTAACAAGGGGACTGCCAGCAGGTGGTCTGCAATCTTCAAAGGAGTAGCCATACACCATGGGCATAAAATACAAAGACAAAGGCAGAAGGGCAAAACAGGGTCTCTAGCATCTTTAATTGGGTTCTCTCCATAATTCTCTGCCATCTATAGCTACATGAGAATTCTATCTGAATGGATTTCCTCACACAGTGGCATTGTCTAATGGGGTAAACACATATTTGCCTCAATGATTAAGTCTAGGTGTTCCTCCTTACCTTAGAACATCTCAATAGAGAAATCACATGATACCGATTATCAGGGACATGTAGAAACCTTCCTTTAAAAACTGTGCATCAGGTGCACTATGCAATACACAGGCTAATAGTCAAATGTGCAAACAAAAGGACAAGAACTAGAGGGTCCTGATATTTGCATGATTAGGACACATCTGATCCCACAAAAAATTAAAGTAGCAGGAACAGAAGGGAACCGAAAACCAAATTAAAATAGACATTGAAAATTCGTCATGTTCAAAAAGGTAAACATAAGATATCTCCTATTGAGATGGAAAACTTGTCTTACTATACTGTAATATTGAGTCAGTTAACCAGTCTATCGCTACTCTGACAGTCAGGCTGGAAAACATTGAAGCAGGCAAATTCTTGAAAACCAGTCTGGTCATACCAAAGGGAATTATACATAACATGGGGGTCCCTGGTACATCGCTGCAGTCTGGAAATGTGAACCTGAACAATACATCAATAATAATAAAAGGTCTGACTGGTGAAAGGAATTTGAAAAAGAGAAATGGGACTAGGACATAGCTAAAATCTCAATAACTAAGCATGATGCGACATTGGTCAGGGGAAGTAACCAAAGAAAAAATCTATAGGAAGAACAAAAAAAATTATTTGGGTGATAGTCAGGCATGTGACACAACACCGAGAGTATGGGTGATACACAAAGGCCAAAGTTACACAAATTTTAACTCTACCGTTGGCGACTACACCATATACGGTACTCCTAGCTAATGTTTCAGTTCCTTCTTCAGGAAAAAATGAAAACCTGGTTTTCTTTTAAGGAACGAAAGCCATATGCTACTTAGGAAACAGAACATCATTAACTAATGTAATATAGAAATTAGGCCACCTTGAGTCACAGATCTATAATTTCATCCTTAGGTCCAATCAAGGATACATAAATGTAGGGCTGCCTGTTCCTTTAAGGGAAGGGGCAGTAACGTGACTAACTGCAGGTGACACACTTTGATCCTGTATATCTCTTTTTATTTTCCTTCAATACCATTATAGCCAAATAGACATTCACTGGTGAAGTGTTGTCTTTTATGTTCACAGCATGAAATATCATTATCTGTGGAATTTAGTAACCAGAACAAGTTCAACCAACTGTTGCGTAGCGATGGGCATCGTCATGACCATCCCCTCACAACACAGGGGAGCTTGTAATGGTATCAAAAGCAGCAACAAACATGCAAAAAACAAATAAAAAAAATAATAAAAACGCACAAAACGTCAAGCCATCAGATATACTTGCTGTGTATCAAGCACAAAAAGCATAGACAAAACAATAGCATGTGTGAATAAGCGGTGACACACAACACCATGTCATGTACTTTATGCACTGTAAACCTGCAGCCCAAAACCCAATATTTGGGCCTGTTTAATTTGTCAGGTTTAAAATCCGTACCCTCCTTTTGACAGTAGATCACCAGGCAATGGAAATCTGCTGTCAAATATAACTTTACTGTTTCTCTTCTAACATACAGGACCAGCAAGAACAATTCATGATAGGACCAAATACATGAAAATAAATTTCCATTACTTAACTGTTACCCTCTTGTCAGTTACTTCGCAACATCAAGCCACCTTAGTTTTACCTGTCTAAAAGTAAAAATTGTTACACTGACACTCCATATTAATTTGGCACCTACAATTTCCACTGTGAAAAATAAGTCTTAATTGGCAAATCGTTCTCATTAAGGCATGTAGCCTCCAAAATTTTAGAAAATGGCTGCATCTTATTTTCTGTCTAAGACTTAATGCAACACTTCGTTTTCTGTCAAATAAAAGCAACTAGCAGGCATAATTTTATTTTTTTAGAGCGGAGACGCAAATGTATCAGTTCTGCAGAGCATTTAACATGATGTTGGGACTTTCGAAAAAAACCCTTTTTTTTATATTTTCCCTTTGGAATTAAGTTCTTTAATTGTATTGATGTTCTTCTGGAGAAACCAGAAATCCCACTTTTAGAGGCCCGGTAGGGTCATTCTGCATTTCACAGAGACAAGGCCCTAATTTAAAAGGCCACAGGTGTCAACATGACAGCCTCCTCCATTGTTTATGGGAAAACTAAAGATAGCATCTCAGCAGCGTGACTTGAGCCAGCCTCTGTAGCTCTCCTAGCTTCTGCCACTCTGAATCTGTCAAAGACAGTAGGCCTTCCTATTTTCCTTCTAACCTGCAATAATTCACTCTATTTAAAAAAAAAAAAATTTCCTTTTTAGGCGCTAAAAAAATGTATCTCTATTTCCAGATTATTAAACTACATTTACTGTGAATAATTCACAAACCTTAATAACACACATACCAGTTGTTAGAATAAATGCTTGTTGCAATCCCATGCAATGGTACATATTTCATCAACCTCGAATGAATGAACGTCTCAGTAGGCCCAGCTGAAGTTAGAACCTTCAACCTTGATATTAAAACAAGCCTTTGTACTGGCACATTGACTCATTGAATCATAAGAAGGCACAACCTGCAAATATATATCAAACCTAAATGTATGCATTTACTGAAGCCTGAGACACTTTAAAAAGTACTCTGAATGAAAGAAAATGCAGTTTAAACAGTGCTTTTGCCCAAAATCGACTTTGATATTTTAGGCATTAAAAAATCAATATCCTTCAATTTTCTTGCATAATGTGCATTACCAGAATGTCTATTACACAATCCATGAGTCAGCCATTGAAAATATTAACTTATACTTTATAGAAATGAGCTTGTTTGCTCCTGCGCCAAGGGAAAATTGCACATACAAATGTCATTTTAGCGGTGCAACATAACTTAAATTACATTTTAATGTTAGGAGGTCATAGTATAGGTATTAAGCTTTATAAATATTAAAAAACGATTTTGAAAGGCACTTATTTTTGTAATAATTTTTCCATAATTAATAATTTTCTTTTTTAAAAAAAAAACACAAAAAAAATCAATTATTCTTTTTTTTGTGATAATTCCACATATAAAAGCAAGCTGCATCCCTTGCCTATTATTTGGGATACATTAACTCACAAGCCTAAGCGCATAAGCCTAACTTGAAATGCGTCACATTTTTGCGCCACTTTCATTTAAAAGGAAGGTTATGCAAAATTCCACCCATGTTTAACTGGGAAAGTGCTGGCTGAATTGAAAATAGATAATTTCGTTTTTTTTTGGGGGGGGGCGCTATTCATATCTATTGAATGTGTTTTCTAATTTATTAAGCATTTAACGGCAGTTTTGTATATGTGCACAATTGCTCATTCTATAAATTAAAGAGCAACATATAGCTATGTTAGCACATCACATGGTTCATTTCTGGATTTTTTCTAAGTTTCTACTTAATATTAATTAACCAACATTTTACTTAACAAACTGTAAACATCAAGAAGACCCACAAACACACATTGAGCTCATTTCAGATATAAACAGAAAACACTCAGGACACACAATACAGCGCGCTTTAGCCATTTTTCATAAATAGCGCCATCGCAATTTACTTACAGAACCGTTTGCAGATCCTAGTTGTAAGTCATATTTACAAGAAAAAAAAAAAGAAAAAAAACTTTTCTCAATTATTTCCAAGAATAGCGGACCCATACTTTATTAAACGTGATGGGGCCCACTCCGTGCTTCACATATAGTTCATAGGTTGGAGTTCCAATCGGAGGAACCGGACATGAGTCCTCCAACCGGGAGTCCCTTTTACAACCAAGACAAAACAAATTTCCAAGTCTGCTAAGACCAGGCATCTTCGCTCACTAGTCTAGCTTCAAACTTCAAAGGATTATCGTTTACGATAGTCTCGTGAATACACGAGTCCTTCGGCTTTGGTACTTGCAAGTTCCAAATCAAAGTGATCCCAAAGGGATACCAAACCAAATGTCCAACTAAGGACCAAACCAAGTGTCCAACTAAGGACCAAACCAAGTGTCCAACTAAGGACCAAACCAAGTGTCCAACTAAGGACTGGGAGACGCTCCACTTATACTTAACTGAAAATATCAATGACGTCACCAGAAGACTCGTCTTATCGTTTCGCTCTACCAAAAATCAAGGGTCCAAATCAGGGCGATAGCCAGGGCAGCAGTCCTTCATAGCCGTCGGGAAGCGGGGAACCTCGCAACAAAGACTTTCGGACCACGTCGACATGCAGGGGTCGATGAAGTGGCGGCCTTCCTCCAGAATTTTCACACGAAGCTTCCCACGGACCTCAGGCTTGGACCGGTACCGCTGGTATCGCCCCACGTTGGGCGCCAACTGAGGTACTGGGTTTTTCAGAACCGGTACTGATCCGGTAACCCAGCGGTGCCAGGGTACACCCAAAGACCTCGGGTACTTTCCTGATTCAGACTACAGAAACTCAGAGTCTTCTAGGTGAAGTCAAAGATCGAATTTATTGGCTGCAACCAATTGACAAGTGTCCTAGAAGTACAACAGCACGATTTGTATGTTCTCAGGAGACTGTGTTTCAATGCAAAGTCAGGTTTCCTTATATACAGTTTTTTAAGCTTCAGGCAAACATTCTTGACATTTTGGTTGGTCATTCACATGTTTTCACTACAAAGGAAAAAACAGTGTCATGATGAAACCTCATATTTCATGTCATCCAACCCATAATAAATTACCCGGCAAGGCCTAGTATTTTACATCAGATAAGTGTGGACCCCTAATAAAAACGGGCACCTCCCCCTCGTAAAGTAAGAAGAAGAAAAGAGCAGGTGCAGGTGTGAGCAAGTTAGGCAGGGTGTGTGAGCGATAATAAGGGTTTTATGGCCTGGTGTGCCTTGATGCTATCTGATTCGGCCACTGGGAGAGGGACTGACCAAACAGGTTTGGCCTGAGGCAATGGTTCCAGCTTGCCCAGGTCAGAGAAAAGTCAATCAAGGTGTACGTGTCCTTGGAATCAAATCTGACTGTATTATAAGCCTATGTGAGGGCAACTTTTAAAAATGGCTGCCGTGAATAAAATGGGAGCCACGAGTGCAGGACGAAAATGGCGATTTCGAGGTGAAAACGCTGCTGGAATTGAGCGAAAATGCTCATGCTTAGTGTACTAGTCATTATCGGTCTTTTGATACTAAAATCGTACTGCTGTGGCAAAGTAAATTACATGGGTCCAGAATTTTTAGAACCACATCATGCCTACCATCACCGCAATAGCAGACCCATATAAATCCACCTTATACATCGTATGTGCACTCACCATGACTACTAACACCCCATATGCAGAACATCCACTTTACCTGCAGACACCACCCCAATAGACACTCACACATACACCCTGGCATCTCCCTGCATCTCCTCCCCACTCCTCCCAGTACACCTAAACACCCACACTCACCCACCCAACAAACACCCAGCACACACATTGCATCCATCCACGCACCAGTACCCAAGGCACATACATGTACACACCTCTCAAGCACTCCTTCTCCCTCCACTCCCAAACATTTTTCCCATGACTGCCCTTGTGTCCCTAAAAAAGATTCCTGTATGAGTTTGCCCTATTCCCTCCCACTGACCTAGTCCCTATTTCCCCCAAGTGCCCTGCTGCCCTCTCCAAACCCAGTCCTTCCAAATCCCAGCCCTCCCATGGCTTGCCTGGTACTGCCCATGTCCCTCCCAAAGCAAAGACTTTGATCACCACAAAAACACAAAAACAAAGGTCATCCCTCCCAACCCCAAAACCAAGGGCCCTCCCCCAAAGTCAATGTCTAAGGCAAACACCCCCTCCAAACCCAAACCAAAGGACCCCCCTCCCAAACCCAAGCCCCACCTTGGTCTCCCCCAGCACCCCTGAGGTGCCTGCCTCCCCTAATGATGACCCTGCATATGGAGGCCACTTTGCAGTCAGGAGTCAAGTTGGGCCCAGAGACATTGTCCAGTGTGACTGGGGCACTGTGAACAACTGGACTAGCCATTAGACACATTTTGTAAATAGTTTTTTTTCAACATTTCATATATTTATTACATCTTCACCACAGGTGTTGAGAGTTACATACTTGTCCTGCCTTTCCTTCCACATGTATGTGTTGTATATGTGCGATTTGGTGTCTGTCTTCTATGTATGTGATGTATTTGTGTGGCAGCATGAGTTGTGTGGTTGAGTTGTGCTATGGACTTGTTGTGATGTGTTGTGTTTTTGTTGTGAGACATTGTGTGGTGGTGGTGTGTGTGTTATGACGCATCTGCAATGTACTTTGTGTGTTGGGTGGATGTGGCGTGTGATCTGACACGTTATTTGGCAGTGTTATTGTTTGTATTGGTTGTGTGCTCTTGGTATGTGTTGCTGCCAGTATGTGTTTTCCTGTGGAGGAGTGCGGTGTGCCTCTCTCCTAATGCGTTTGTGTGGTTATGATGATGTTGTTGTTGTGTGACTCAGTGGTGTTGTGTGTAGATGTGTTTGATAGTGCCAGTGGTGTGTGCGTGGGTTGTGATGTGTGTATGGGATGTGTATTTAGGCTGTGGTGTGTGTTGTTTGTGTGTGGGTGTGTATATGTAGATGTGTTTGTGTGTTGGTACTGGTGTATGTTTACGTGTGTGTGTGGCTGTGGCTAGCCATGCCGGGGTTGTGTGTTATGTGTGGGTGTGTACTGATCACCTTCCCTCCAGTGTATGCTAGGTGGGTGTACTTATGGTGGTTGCCTTTGTCACCGTCGCTGGTTCTGGAGTTACATGGCCAGCAGGAGCAGTGAGAAGACTTCAGGTTTGGGTTCCATGGCGGCTGCGGATGTGTCTCTGTTCCTGAAGGTGTGAGTCTCCTTTTATGTTGTTTGTTTCCGCCAGGCTTTTCGTGGTGGTGAGACCGCCCTGGAAATACTGGCGGTGTGCTACCTTGTAATATGGTTGGTGGAATCATGGTCTCTGCTGAGCTGAAGATGCCTGCCACCGGTCAGTCCACACTGGCGGTACTGGCAGTGTATTATCTGTGTTCTGTTGGGAACACCGCCATGCTCATAATATGGTGATCTTCTCCGCTGGGCACGCCAGCGGTGCGACCACCATCGCCACTGTGGCGCTCTTAGGACTGCCAAACTCGTAATGAGGGCATCAGTCTGCATGGACCATTCAGCACTGAAACTTTTCTATATTCATCCAGTGAGTACTGCTTTAAAATGCACACACTGCCAGCACACACACTCACCACGTTTTTGCTGCACAACCATTAACCATTCATGTATTTTACTTCCCACAAGTACACAGATGCCCATCATATGCTGTCATTGCATATGCACTTCACAGCACTCTATCTTTCCGGTCATGCATTCCTCACAAGCATACACACTCAGTACATGCACCAATTTCATGTATACTACATAGTATTGCTATATCTTTCTACTGTACCTTTTCCAGGCACAGATACAACCAACGCAGTCACTATGCCTGCTCTGAGCAACACTACACATCTACTTGACATAAGCCAACGGTGAGCTAAGCACACAGCAGCATAGCTTTTAAAAAGGTGAGAGAGTCAGTAGGCCTCACTCCATTGACACAGGGAAAACTGCTCACTACTATTGATAACTACACAATATGCTGCCAGCACCACATTTGTGCCTCTTAACCCCATGGGGAAAGCAGTAGCCTTCCACCACTATGAGGGTAGTGCTTTGGGTATCCCATCCAGTCCAATAAGACTGCAGTCTGAGAGACAGGCCTATGTCATGGTGCTCACGAATGAGCCCTGTTCGCCTATGACAACAAAATCAGCATTTGGGATGCAGACAACAGTACAGTTGGGCACTCAGGGAGGGTGACATGTCTTAACCATGCAGAGGACTTTTCCGTCCCAATAGTGTGCATGTCTTTATTTTACTATTTGATAGCAGAATAAAACAAATGAAATGTGGGCAATGGCCAAATGACTGAAACAGAGACATTTTGAGACTAAATATCACACTATTGGGACATACAACATGTTGAAGTTTAATGTCAATCTGCAACACATTTGTGATGGTTATTGCTAACGTTATGCATTTTTTAAATGGAACAGGCATATAAAACAAATACACACAAGAAGCATTATTCAACATTTAGGCAGCACATGAGAGTTTCTATGGTTAGCTCTGGTTGTCCTGATATTACATCTGAGGCTACTTCCACTTGGGGCTGCCGTCTTCTAGTCTCCTTTTCAGTACTCAGGGAATGTTCTTTTTCACCATGAGTGTATGGAGCCTAGAAAACCCTTTTTTTTTATTTGTATCCAGCTTTGAAGGATAGCTGATTTTGGCTACCCCGTGTATCTAACATGAGGATGACCGATCCAAACGACTAGAAGAGATGGCAAACTTCTAGCATACTGATACTAGGAATCTGGGGCTTATCTACAACTTCATCCACCACTAACCAGGCACACTACCTAGAATATATAATGACTTATAATGGACCAGGCTCTAGATGCTACATGTGTAAGGTACATATGAATACTTTCTATCCTCCTCATTCTAAGCTCCACAAAAGCACCCCTGTGTGCAGCATAAATGAATGAATGCGAGTACATGAGTGAATGAATGAATGGGCATTTGAATTCAGTGATGCACGAAAAGAAGGTCTGGCAGCATCAATACTCACCCTAAAGTGGGGCACTCAAGAGACAATTTTCTAAGTTCCTTCAGAAATAGCAGTGAATCTGCATTGCACAAAGATGTTGGTTCAGATAATTTTAAATCTGTGGTGACTCACAATAGAAGGCTGTTCAAATACTATGGAAGATTGGACATTTGGACAAAGCTGTCTTAGAGTACGGTATGTAATGCAGTCTTCCTAGCAGATCTGAGAGAACATAGGGTTAACTGCTAGCAAGAATTTATGAGTTGCATGAACTTTCGAACAAGATTCATTTTGTACAGGAAGCCAGTGAAAACTGTGCAGATTTCCTGGGATGTTTTCTTGGTGCAAAAATCCAAGAACAAGACGAGCAGATGTATTTTAAATAAACTGTTACTGCTGGATGATCTAATGGGAAGCTCTAAAGTGGTGGCTTTCCTGCAATAAAGAAAATATGCATTGCATGCATGAGCTAAAGTATTTTGGCAACACTGAGGTAACAGAAGGAACATTTCCCAAAGAAATCTCAGGACTAAGATTCATGACTATGGAGGCCTAGCTACTTGGGATCTGAAAAATACTTCCAGTCTAAAAGAAGCCCAAGACTGTATTCCCAAAATAGAGGAACAAAATTGTATACCCAAGAAGATGGCAACTAAGGGCCTGATTCTGATTGAGGCGGGCGGCGGTAGCCGGCCGCCTCGCGGGAACCGCCATATGGCCGCTCCGCGGTCGAAAGACCGCGGAGGCCATTCAGGCTTTCCCGCTGGGCTGGCGGGAGACCGCCAGAAGGCCGCCCGCCAGCCCAGCGGGAAACCCCTCCCCACGAGGAAGCCGGCTCCGAATGGAGCCGGCGGAGTGGGTATGTGCGACGGGTGCAGTTGCACCCGTCGCGTATTTCAGTGTCTGCTTTGCAGACACTGAAATACTACGTGGGGCCCTCTTACGGGGGCCCCTGAAGTGCCCATGCCATTGGCATGGGCACTTCAGGAGCCCCCAGGGGCCCCGCGGCACCCCCTACCGCCATCCTGTTCCTGGCGGGAGACCCGCCAGGAACAGGATGGTGGTAGGGGGTGTCAGAATCCCCATGGCGGCGGAGCGCGCTCCGCCGCCTTGGAGGATTCTGTAGGGCAGCGGAAAACCGGCGGGAGACCGCCGGTTTTCCCTTTCTGGCCGCGGCTGAACCGCCGCGGTCAGAATGCCCTTGGGAGCACCGCCAGCCTGTTGGCGGTGCTCCCGTGGTCGTTGACCCTGGCGGTCAACGACCGCCAGGGTCAGAATGACCCCCTAAGTATCTAAGGGAGCTTTACTCTTCCTATTTCTGAGGGATCAATGCTCTTCATATTTTTGGTGTTAAATTTTAAATGGCTGACCTTCATCTAGCTGGTCACAGCAAACATCTTCTCTGTTATGTAAATTTGTAGAGCACAGTAAATCACCCGTGAAGGTATCCAGGTGCTGAGCAGGGCAAGGCTGAGAGAGGAGGAGATGATCCTGACTGTTTCGGCTGGAAGAGCCATGTCTTGAGGTTCCTTTGGAAGTTCATGATGGAAGGGGAGGTTCTGAGGTGTTGCAGGAGGTTGTTCCAGGTCTTGCCTGCGAGCTATGAGAAGGAGGGTCCTCTGCTTCTGGGCTTCTTGATGTGAGGGAGGTATGCTCTTGCCTGGGATGCCTGGTTGGTTGATATAAAGTGAGACAGTGTTTGAGATACGCTGGGACTGTGTTGTGTGTAGTTTTGTAGGCATTGGTGCATAGCTTGAGCTTACATCTTTTTCGGTTTGCGAGATGTGTGAGACTTTCAGGGTTGAGGGAGGAGTCTGGGGCAGTGTTCTGGGTGGTTTGAAGTCTGTGTAGAACATGGGCTGGAATTCCAAAGTAGAGGATGTTTCCGTAGTTAAGTCTAGTTGAGATAAGAGCCTGGGTAACTGTCTGCTATTATGTGGGTGTAGAATTTACAGGATGTGGAGGCATGATGAGGTGACACTGTTGGTCTGTCTGCTCAGAGAGAGGTTGGTGTCTAGGATGATTCCGAGGTTCTTGGCTAGGTCCAGGAGGGTGGATGACTGACCATATTCAGTGGGCCACCAAGAGACATGCCGAAGATAAGAACTTTGGTTTTGTCTGTGTTGAACTGGAGGCAGTTGTTTTTCATCCAGCGAGTGACGTTGCTCATGTAGTTGGTGAAATTTGCTTTGCTGGTGCTGGTTGAATCAGTAAGGGAAAGGATGTGCTGTGTTTTGTCTGCGTAGGATACAATGTTGATACTGTAGTCTCTGATGAGTTCTGCGAGGGGTGTCATGTAGATGTTGTTGGACTGAACAACAATCCTTGAGAGACTATTCAGATGAATTCCTTGGGTTTTGAGGTGTAGGGGGGAGTCTAACTCTTTGAGTTCTGTATGTGAGCAAGGAGGTTATTCACTTGCGGCCGGTCCTCAGATACCCAAGTGCTGAAGTTTTCTGATGAGCAGCGTTGGAGACAGGATCAAAAGCTGTGGAGAGCTTGAGGAGGATAAATGTGTCATTTCTCCTCGGTCGAGGATGCTTTTGATGTCCTTGGTGCCCATAATCAGGACTGTGTCTGTGCTGCGGTTGGTGTGAAAGCCAGATTGATTTTCTCCATGACTTTAGTTGGAACAGGCAGGAGCGAGATGGGTCTGTAGCTACTGATGGTGTTCACGGTCCACTCTTGGTGCCTTCAATAGGGCATTGACTTCTGCTTTCTAACCAGCAAGACAAGAAGGTAGCGGTGGTCATGGAAATGTTGATGCTAGCAGTCAGTGCGGGGGAGATGATGCTTCTGTCAAGGCCGTATATGAAGTGGGGCCATGGGTTTAAGGGGCTTCTGAGTGGATGATATTCATCAGGGTGGTGGTGATGTCTTCATTCTAGAGGAGCTACCAGTTGCTAAGCTGCCATTTGGCGATGAGGGAGCTGCCCTGCTGTGTGTTCATATCTGTATACTGTGGTTCAAATGTGTTGTAGATCTTGGCAATCTACTGTTCGAAAAAGTGTGAGAGGTCGTTGCATAGTGCTTGGGATGATTTCTTTGGCAGCTGTGGGGTTGGAGAACTCCTTGATGATTGTGAAAAGTTCTTTAGCATTGTTGGGGCTGGCTTTGAGTCTGAGACTTAGGACATTTTTCTTTGTTGGTGGTAGAGGTTGAGGGTGGCTTTGGAAGTGGATCTTGTGATTGTATTTTTGTTGAGTCTCCATTTTCTCTCAAGTTGTTTGCAGTGGTGCTTGGACTTCCTGAGGTTGTTTGTGAACCAGCTGGGTTGTTTGTTGTTTTTGAAGGTCTTGTTTTTGGTGGCAGCAGTGCGTTCGGCACAGTTGGTGAGTCATGTATTGAAGAGCTTGGTGTCAACATTGAGGTTGCTCTAGGGTCTCCTTCCAGTTTTCTTCAGATATTTTACAATAGTGTCTTGATGGTGCTTTGGTTTTTTCTGAGAGGTTGGCTTGGTAGGTGGGTATTTTGAAATGTATGATGTAGTGGTCAAACCATGTGAGCAGGGTCATGTGGGTGGTCGTGATCCTGTTGTTGGAAGAGAAAATAGGGGCATGGGTGTGGCCTGCTGCATGGGTTGGCCTTGGATGAGCAGGGTGAGTCAGAGGTTGCTGAGGCTGTCCAGGAGGGCTGCAGAGTTGGAGGTCTGTGGTGTGTTCCAGGTGCAAATTGAGGGTTCTGAGGAGGATGTAGTTGGTTTATCTGATGGAGAGGGGAAAGATTAACTCTGAGATGTGGTTGCAACTGGGGGATCGTAGGTTAGGGTTCCCTTCGGGGTGGCAATATAATCTGTTTGCATTTTGAAGTAGGGGTGTTCCATAAGGTTGGTGTCCTGGGTCCATGGAGGTGGTGCAGTCAATTCTGTTTTTGTAGATGATCGAGAGACCCCTGCCTGGTATGTTGGTTCTTTCCTGGTGTATGATTTTGGAGGCAGGTGGGATTGTTGCAGCGATGTCCAGGTTGGAGGCTGAGATCAACTTTGTTTCAGTCAGTAAGAGAAGGTCAGGTGTGTTGCTCTTGAAGAGGTCCCAGATTTCATTGGAGTGTTTCCCGTGGGATTGGACATTGATAAGAATGGCAGACAGGTGGTATGGAGTGGTGGTGGTGGTGGGCATCAGTTGTTTGGAGATAGTGATGTTGACATTTGAGGTGTCACAGATAAAATTTCAGTGGGTGCAGGAAAAAGGTCCTACCATAGTGCTGGGGGATGCAGGGCAGAAGTATGTTTGCCAGTGTGTGTTGTTGACCTCACGGAGGATTGCAGGGGGGTAGTGATGGGATTTATTGGCTCTGGTGGTGCCTGTGGTGTTGTATTGGATGATCTTGGGGCAAGGGTTCTTGGGGATGGGCACGGTCCAGGCCTGATCAGTGCAGACAGGCTTACCTTTGACATGCCCACTGCGTGGTTGTGCTGCTGTCTGCATTAAGAAGGTCCTGGGGTGGGCAGGGCTTCTTTTAGCAAGAAGAATGGTGAGCTGGAAAAGGCCAGAGTGGGAAAACTCAGGCAGCTGCTCTTGATCAAACTGTGGCAACTGCATCAGGTTGGAACAAACAGGAACTGGAGGGCACAGGCAAGTGGCAGGCTTGGTGCCCAGGTGCCTATCATTAGTGCAGCATGTGCCTTAGAATCATTAGTAAACGATGTTGGAACATTCTGCTCCATTTAACCGAAGGCAGGAACCCTTATCCTTTGCTTATGTAATGGCCACAACACCCTTGCTATATGACTTCCACATCGATCAATGAGTCTGGAAATGGAATTCAACATGCAAGGTGTCAGAACAATGGTTGAGACACAGAAAAAGATACATGTCATTGGCACAGTTAAAGAGCTGAAAGCTATGTGAATTTAATGAGATATGACAAGGGAGTCAAGTACAGATTGAAAAATGGTTTGTATTAGAGAAGAGCATTACAGGGTTCTGTATCGACGTGACCAAAAGGAAGGCTAGAGGAGTGCTAAAAGAACTGCCTGATTTGTGTCAATCGACAAAGATGCAATGCTGTCAATCACTGTAACCTTCTAAAGCTGTGGCCAAGATGGATTAAGTGTGATGGGAAGGGTGAAAGCGTCCTTCGGCAGAATCCAAAAGAAGTTTTTGCTTCTGTGACAAGGCGAGTCAGATCTGATGAAATGATTTTAGAGCAATGAGGAATTAAAGCAAAATATCAGGCCTTGCTCATTGTGGGGTGGACAGAGGAGGACAATTGAATAAGGAAGTGGTACAGGACAATGACAAACAAATGGAGTCAAATTCGAAGAAGAAATTGTATGAGATCCTTACAGACGAGTTACAGAGAGAGATGTAATTATTGCTTGCTAGAAAATATACTATTTTAAAGTATTTTTCAGTTTGGCAGCATTGGCAATTCTGTATCGAAAATGGTTTGCATGTGCTTTGCGAACAGCAGCAGTTTAAGTATTCCTGGACTTTGGCTTGTTGGAGGTATTATAGTAGGTTTTGCGATCTTGCCGGCCAGCATGTTTTTCAAAGATATGAGGTTTCTAACTTTGTTGTTGATTCAAAGTGCGCTCAAGTATAAAGCCCTTGAGTTAGAGCCTTATTTTGAGTTTTATGGCTACGGTAATCCATCACAAATTAGGCAAATGTCCTGTTCACTCTATTACAACTGCTTTATTGCATTATTATGGAGTATGCCAAATGAACTGTAACTGCTTGATGATAAAATGGGGGCGCCCTAAATTGGTGACACATAATATGGTGGATGGGACATCTGCTACATTTATGATAGAGTCCCTGTCCTGCAAACTCAAAATAACACTCTTATTCTTTTGAAATGAGGTTACAAGAACTTAGGTGGTAATGAACCAGTCACAAAATACAGAGAAGGCAGCTATAAGAACAGAGGAGAGTAAAGGTGGGTGAGTAAGTACATCATAGCAACACTGGAGAAAGAAACATTCCTCCAGCGTCAATGCAGGGAAGCCAAGCAATCCTTGACTCTTCACTCACAACATCATACTCCTCATATCACTTCTTTCAAACACATACTCTTCCGTCCACTAATGGAGTCTTACAATTGATTGGCCAAGAAATTAAGGCTCTGGCCTGCAACCACTAAAATAATTAAAGAGTTGGAAGTGTGTAATTCAAAAACAAGTATTATAATAGTAATAATAATATTAATGATAATAACAATAATGATAATAATATTAGTCATTTATAAAGAATATGCCTACTCTGACCAAGTGTTCCAGTGCAGGGTAAAGGTCAAGAGCCTGAAGCAGAGAAACCAATAACAGAGAACTGCCGACCTGTTGAACTGAACTAAACAGCCAGGTTTTTAACTTTTTCCAGAATTCTAGTTCGGAAGGTGCTTGTCTGATTGACAGGGAGTCCAATTGTTTGGCCGCTAGTAAGCTAAAAGAACAGCATCTAATCTGTGCTTTTCTAACCATGGGCACCACTGCTAGAAAAGCTGTAGATCTTACGGCCAAATTTACAATGCCCTTGGCCCCTTAGTGCCACATTTGTGGCAAAATTCGCACCACAGTGCATGCACTGGTTGTTGGCCCCAAGGACCAGATGCCATCGATTGTTTGGAACCCTCGCTTCCCTGGATGTTCACTTCGATTTCCTGCCAGTACCTTTTTGATGGCCCTGTGATATCACTGTCATGCTTAAGTAAGGAAAAATAAGCCAAATTGCCCTACCAATAATGATCTCACTCTGCCACAGGCCAGCATAGTTACCCTACTATCTGCCCTTCCAATCATTCTCCTATTGAGGGCGGTGCACAACCAAGTCAACAAATTTTCTAAAAACATCTGATTGCCAATCCTCAACAGGTGTATCCAATCGTACAAAAAAGACGCTCACCCTTTAGGTATTCGTGGGGTATGGTTGCCAACCTTAGAGCTCTGAACAGCTTGGCAATCCTATTGATTATTTGTCTCACTGACTCGCCCAGCACTCTGACCAATTTGCCACCCCTCCACTGCAATAGGGGATAATCTCAACCAAGCCAGCACTGCCTGAGGAAATCTCTTAGCCAGCCAATCCATCTCCAAGATCACCAGTTCAAATAGAAGCTGCAGGCCATTATGAACAGTCATTACCACTTAGATGCAGAATGATGACTCCAAGGGGTGTGTACCCCTTAGGCAGCATTGACTCCAGTACAAACCTCAATTGCACAAGCTGCAATCCTCCACCACCATAGAAGAGGAGGCAGTACCCTGCCTCCTGCTCCTGGAACTCAAAAACACCTCTCGAATACAGCTCTCCTGTTCGCCACACATAAAAATGACCCAAACATCTGTAATCCTGTGTGCTCCTGCATGAACTGGAGCTTCCTGGAGTTCCAACCAATCACTCTGCTTTCTACACAGAGAAAGAGAAGAGTAGGACAAGCCGAAACAGGTATCAGGCTGAGCACTTATAACATAAGTAATTTCAGATTCAGTTTGTAATAGTCAAAGGACCCCTGCTGATCCTTTACACAGCCGCACCTGAGAGCCCCAGTGCCACCACTGCAGTGGCCTCTCGAGTTCTAAAGGAATGGGTTCCAAACTCCGAATAGTAAAACCCTGCCATCAGCAGAGCACCCTTCATTATTCTGGAAAACTGGTACCTGGTCAGAGGGGTGCCATCAGTGTGGACTAGTATGTGTCCCCAAACACCCTGAGGCCAATGAGTCATGAACGCCTCCAAGTTATGGACAGGGCAGCATTCATTACTGGGGGCCCTATGCAATAGATTGTGGTCACCCTTACCAAACTGATCAACCTTAGAAAGAGGGATGTCAGTCGCCTGGGACCGAGCCCCATCCTGCCACTGAATGATTGCCAGCTACAGCCTCCCAACCAACTCAGTCAGCTCAGCGAGCTCCATAAAAGACAAGGGTGAATGCTGGCCTGAATAAGCTGACCTCTCACAGAGAGCTACATATCCACCACCATCAAATTATCAGATCAGAATAACCCCTTACTGATTGCGCAATTGCTCAGACCAAACTGACAATCCAATGAGGATTGGAAACAGCTCTAGAAAACCTATGTTAGCAACAAACCCTGACTGCACCTATTCCTTGCTCCACCGTTGTGGACACCATGCTGCTCCAAAGATGGTGCCAACCCCCTCACTGCGTGCCGCATCCATGAATAGACCCAGTTCCTCATTGGTACTAGGCTACCTGGGCCACACAACAGTTACATTAAAGTCGAGCAGGAATGAATTCCAAATTCTCATGTCCTGCTTGACCTTGTTTGAAAGTCTGGTGTGGTGATGTTTCACCTTCAGCTCAGACAGGGACTGGGAAATGAGTCGGGAGAATGGGCACCCCGTGTGAATAATCTGCAGAGCAAAATTGAGCTGCCCAACCAAAACCTGCAACTGGTGCAATGTGGCCATCTCGGCTCCTAGGTATGCCTGCAAGGCTTGGGAAAAGGTGTTGACTTTCTCCAGCGGAATTCTAAACACCCCTGCCACAGAATCCAACTAAATTCCCAAAAACTCAATTTTGGTTGCAGGCCCCAGCGTCTTGACCTGCACAAGGGGACCCTAAACTGCCCCTCCAATTCCTGAAAAATCCCCAAAACCTCAGTGCATCGCTTAGAACCCAATGGACCCAAGAGGAGAAGGTCATTAAGGTAGTGGAGCACCGACTGGTGTCCCATCTGCTTCCTACAACCCATTTGAGAACCGTGCTAAACTTCTCAAAATAGGAATAGAACATGAAGCAGCCCTTAGGCATACAATTACTGAAGTAAAAGGCTCCTTCAAATTGGAAACCATGGAGATGGAAATCCTTTGCATAGACAGGCAGCAGCTGGAAGGCAGACTCAATATCAGACATCTCCATCAATGCCCCAGGTCCTAGTTCCTGTAGCATCTGGGTCGCTTGATCAAGGGAAGCTTACTTGACCGAGCATAAAGCCCCGTCAATAGACTCATTCACGGAGTGACCCTTGGGAGCAGGCATTTTGTGTATCAATATGAACTCCCCTGGTTCTTTTTTAGGGACCACCCACAGGGGGGGAACAAACAAAGCCATTAAGTGGAACTAGGTTGAATGGGCCCGCCTCCCAACAGGACTCAGCTCTTTTTGAATCTTCGCCCTAGCCACCTCTGGGTTGGACCTAAGAGATTGCTGATGTTTACAGTAAGGAGAGCCCACATATCCTTCTGCTTGAATACTGAAGCCTGAAGCTCATGCAATGCCTTGAAGCCTGAAGCTCATGCAATGTCTGTGCTTCTGCTTGATTAGTGTGAGTACTGACAGGCACCATTGCCATCAAGCTAACTGGGAAGGGAGCTTTGCAGATTTCAAACTGGTCATTCTTGTGTTTTGGTGGCCTTTTTTCTAGACTTTTTATAGTACTTGGATTCTGGATGAGACACCTGACCACAGAATGAACAACAGTGTTCGACTCTGCAGTTTCCCAGAGGTCATTTACAGTTACGCCGGTTGAAATCCAAACAATACCCCCTGCAGGGCCACAAGCAGACCCAGTCCCCACCCAAAAGAGCTGGTTACTAGTACCCTCTGGCTGCTTCATATAACGCAGCCGAGTGATAGTGTCAATCTGTTCCCATTCCAGGTGGGCCTATTGGCTTTAATTCTCCTGAACTCCTTTGCATAGTCTTTCAAGGCTGTCCCAGTATACTCGTCATGAGATATTGATAGCAAGCCAACTTCACCCCCAGATCATTGAAATGTTCTTCCGTAATGGCCTGATAGGTCAAAAAACTCCTAATCTAATTCCCAAGATTCTTACCACCTTGGTTCTTGTATGTTCAATGGTCCCAGTCGCTAGGGTGCAAACCTTCCTTACAATGCTTGGCCCCCTCCTCCTCAGAGTTACAAACTAGCAAGTCACAAATGTTCACTTACGCACCCTTCCATATCTTCTCCTTCACCTATATTGACAAATGCAAACCTAGCTGCTCGTGATCACAGCAAATGTCACCCTAACCCATAGGCAGTAAAAAGTGCCCAGGACCTGAAGTCACCACTCCCTGGGCGTGGGTAGATGTCACTGTAGCTTCCCTAGGAGTGCTGACACTGAACGAGGTACCCAACACAGTAGGGGCTTGGCTTGTTGGCTGCATGGGGCCCCCCAGCCTGTTGTGCCTGACTCCCTGTTAAGGCTTCAGTGATAGCAGGGGGGGGCATATCACCCCCCCTCATTGGGCCTAGGTCCAGTTGTGCCCCATTGTGACCCTCAACTGTCCTTTGCATTACCTAGGTGGGCCACTAGGCATCTTGACCTCTCCAAAACATCACCTCCACCAATCCCTGCCAAGGTGCAACTCACCAAGGGCAGACAGCATTCCAACCTCTGAGAGTCAAGGCAACACAGATGCTAAATTAGTCACAATATCCTGCTGAGCAGGCCCTCCAGTGGAGGTCACCCCTATAGCCATACCCCCACCAATGCTCTGCACATGCCACCAGCTGCCGTCAACTTAGGTTACTGCTGTGGCATTACCCTGTACTGCAAACTGGCCAGAATTACCTGCAGCCGGGGTTGGATTGAACTGTCACCTGCAAGGATATATCCGGGGTCGGGGTCATACCCACTGGTGCCATCACCGAACGGCTGGCACCCTGATTACCCTGTGTACCCGTTTTATTTGCTGCCCACCCCCGCAGCTCTTTCTTATGCCTACGTCACCAACAGGTCCTCTTCGGGACTGAGTGAAATGCCTCCCTGGGAGGCTCTCCCATTCTCCTAGGCCTCTCAGCCTGCTCTGCACGCACCCTAAGCTGCTGTGACTTCAATGATGTGACAGCCTGGCCCATGGCATCCATCCTGATTAATGCCTCCAGCAATACCTCAGTCCATGATACTTTGGCACTACGCTGCATATTCCCAGCCATGAGGGTCACAGCCACTACCGTCCTCACCAACACAGATCAGATGCCGCAAAGAGGCAGCAACTAATAATGCAATGCAGGCTACCTACAACTGGTAAAATACCTGTTCAGTGCCAAAACCCACCACATGCAGAACAGAAGCTGCCCAAGCACACACTGCCTTTATTCTACAGTTTTTAAAAGAGAAATTGCCACTGGGTAACTATGCCACCCAAAGCAACCTGTCTCGCAAACCCCAACACACACTGCTTTATTTCCAAAATTTACAAAGCAAAATCACAAATTCTCCAAAGACAGCCCTGCCTCGCAGGGTAAACCAAAGAAAGATTCCTAGTGCCCACCAATTTGCTTCTACCCCCACAACCACTAACCTCTCACCTGCAGCGTCAGGGTACTCTGCTGGAGCTGCCACTGATTAAACTCGGGTACGGTGAGTAGAAATGCTCCAACCCGTGCAGCTCCCAGACAGGAGATGACTGGGATGCTGAAATGCTTCTCTGATATGCAGAGGGTGAAGTGGAGCATGCTGTATCTGCCTCTTGGAAGAGAAAAGATAAGAGAAAAACAAACAAAATCCTCTTTGCATGAAGCATGTTGGCAGTGTCCTCTGCAGTTTGGCAAGTGGGCCTACAGCCCCTTTTATGGGCAGGGCTCTTATATGTGAAACATTCACACTATCCATAAGCATTGGATAGTGCTTCTGGCTTTGCGCTGGTGCACTCACCAATCACTGACCTCCTTATTGTGGGGTCAGAGGTGCATTGCACCTCTTCCCCCACCAAGGCACTCGACCTGGTGTGACCCGCTATACGTGTGACTCCCCTGAGATGGGGGAGCCCAGTACAGTTGGCCTCCTATTCTGCGCTAAAGTGACACAACAAGGTCCAGAGGCCCTCCTGCAACTGCCTAACTGACCTGCTGCAAATGGTCCTACCTGGACCTGTAATTGGACCTGCAACCAGACCTGCCTGGACCTCTAATGGACCTGCCTGAGCCCTGCTGACCCCTGATCTCCAAGTGTTGCCTCGCCAGGTCCTGGACACTTGGCTGGTATCAGCTGAGTTCCTGCTGCGAAATCCTGAAGATTTGAACTGCTTGTGACAGACTTTGACAAGGTAACTTTGTCAGCACAACTAACCTGGATTCCTTTATTCAGCCCACACTCTGTGGTGGGCATGACCTTGTGACTTTCCTAGAATAACCAAAAAACTACAAGTTAAGCTTTGTGCTTTTAGATGCTATACTTACCTAAAACCTTGAAATTGCATATGCCAGATTCTACTGATTGGATTTTTGTCATTCTGGTCTCATTTAATTTATTAAATTTTGGGGAACGTTTATACTCTGTCTGCAGCGAATGTGCGTCAAAAACTTTGACGCACATTCAGCGCAAACCTTGCCCCATATTTAAACTTTGACGCCCGAGCCCGTCAAAATCCTACCGTGTGCATCATTTTTTGGATGCAGCAACCTGCCTTGCGTTAATCATATGCAAGGTAGGCGTTCCCGTACAAAAAATGACTTTAAGGCCTGTGCACCTTATTTATACCCCAGCGTCATTTTGATGCAGAGGAGGGGGTGGGTCTTAACAAATGGCGCACAGCCTGATATGCGCTGTTTTCTAATGCCTGGGTCACGGCAGGCGTTAAGGGATCTGTGTGCTCGGAAGGAGTCCAGAGGTGCCCTCCCCTACCCCCAGGGACACCCCCTGCCACCCTCACACACCCCTGGAGGACACCCATGGATGGGGGGACCCATCCCAGGTAAGTAAAGGTAAGTTCAGGTAAGTATCTTTAAAAAAAAAAAATAAGTGGCATAGTGGGGCCTAATTTGGGCCCCCCTACATGCCACTATGCCCAATGACCATGTCCAGGGGACAGAAGTCCCCTGGGCATGGCCATTGGGCAAAGGGGCATGACTCCTGTCTTTGCTAAGACAGGAGTCATGTCAATGGGGGTTGTGCGTCAAAAATAATGGGGCAAGTCCGGCTTGAGGCCTGATTTTTGCCTCAGACCTGACGTGCACCATTTTTTGATGACCCCCATTGTCCCCTACGATGGCGCTGCCTGGTGTGCGTCATTTTTTTAAACTCAGACCAGTCCGCAGCGCCGGCTAACGTCATTCCTTAAATAAGGTGCCCGCATGGCGCGTTGGAATGGCGGTAGCCAGCGGTAACATTTTTGACGCATGTTAGAAATGGGGTTTTTGATTGGCAGTCAGGTTACCCTCTGTCCAAGCAAGAACCCTCACTTTAGTCAGGGTAAGTCACACACAATCCAAAATCAGCCTGTGCCTACCCACTGGTAGCTTGGCACGAGCAGTCAGGCCTAACTTAGAAGGCAATGTGTAAAGCATTTGTGCAATAAATCATACAATACCATAATATAGCACCACAAAAATACAACACACAGTGTTTCGAAAAATATATAATATTTATCTGGGTATTTACAGGTCAAAACGATCATAGATGCAAAATGAATTTGTAAAAATATCACTAAAAAGTGATATAAAGTGTCTTAAGTCTTTAAAAAGCAAACAAAGTCTCTTTCAAGCACAAAGTACCTGGTTTGGAGTGGAAAATCTCCGCAAAGGGCCGCAGAAGAAGAGATACGTGGAAAAATGGTGTGTGCGTCAATTTCTCCCCAGCACACACGGACTTGCGTTGTTATTTTTCACGCGGGGAAGTCGTGCATTTTTTTCCGGCACGCGGACAGTCTCTTTCTGTGGGTCGCAGGGATGACCAGATGTCCTGGGGTCTGTGCGTGGATTCTCCTGCTTGTTTTCCGGCTGTGCGTCGTTCCGCGGGGCTGTGCGTCGAAGTTTCGCTCTCACGGCAGGCGCTGCGTCGATTTCCCTTCTGGAAGTCGGGTGGCGTTGTCCTTGCGAGGCCGTGCGTCGAAGTTCCGGTCACCCCGAAGGCGTTGTGTCGATCAGCGTCGGTGTGCGGCATTTTTCTCGCCGCGGAACAAGCTGTGCATTGCAATTTTTGACGCACAAAGAGTCCAAATGAAAAAGAGAAGTCTTTTTGGTCCTGAGACTTCAGGGAACAGGTGGCAAGCTCTATCCAAGCCCTTGGAGAGCACTTTCACAGCCAGACAAGAGTTCAGAAAGGCAGCAGGCCAACAGCAAGGCAGCAGTCCTTTGGAGAAAGCAGACAGGTCAGTCCTTTGAGCAGCCAGGCAGTTCTTGGCAGGATGTAGTTTCTGGTTCAGGTTTCTTCTCCAGCAAGTTTCTGATGAGGTAGGGCAGAGGCCCAGTTTTATACTAAATTGTGCCTTTGAAGTGGGGGTGACTTCAAAGAGTGTCTAAGAAATGCACCAGGTCCCCTTTCAGTTCAATCCTGTCTGCCAGGGTCCCAGTAGGGGGTGTGGCACTCCTTTGTGTGAGGGCAGGCCCTCCACCCTCCCAGCCCAGGAAGACCCATTCAAAATGCAGATGTATGCAAGTGAGGCTGAGTACTCTGTGTTTGGGGTGTGTCTGAGTGAATGCACAAGGAGCTGTCAACTAAACCTAGACAGACGTGGATTGAAGGGCACAGAAAGATTTAAGTGCAAAGAAATGCTCACTTTCTAAAAATGGCATTTCTAGAATAGTAATATTAAATCCGACTTCACCAGTCAGCAGGATTTTGTATTACCATTCTGGCCATACTAAATATGACCTTCCTGCTCCTTTCAGATCAGCAGCTGCCACTTCAACAATGTATGAGGGCAGCCCCAATGTTAGCCTATGAAGGAAGCAGGCCTCACAGTAGTGTAAAAACGATTTTAGGAGTTTTACACTACCAGGACACATAACTACACAGGTACATGTCCTGCCTTTTACCCACACAGCACCCTGCTCTAGGGGTTACCTAGGGCAACATTAGGGGTGACTTATATGTAGGAAAAGGGGGGTTCTAGGCTTGGCAAGTACTTTTAAATGCCAAGTCGAAGTGGCAGTGAAACTGCACACACAGGCCTCGCAATGGCAGGCCTGAGACAAGGTTAAGAGGCTACTGAAGTGGGTTGCACAACCAGTGCTGCAGGCCCACTAGTAGCATTTAATCTACAGGCCCTAGGCACACATAGTGCACTCTACTAGGGACTTACCAGTAAATTAAATAGCCAATCATGGATAAACCAATCAATAGTACAATTTACACAGAGAGCATATGCACTTTAGCACTGGTTAGCAGTGGTAAACTGCCCAGAGGTCAAAAGCCAACAACAACAGGTCAGAAGAAATAGGAGGAAGGAGGCAAAAAGTTTGGGGGTGACCGTGTCAAAAAGCCAGGTCCAACAACGCACAACTGCGTTGGCGCAGTTGTGCGTCAAAATGTATGAATATGACCGTTTGTCTATTTTATCTAAATCATTTAGGGATTTTTCTCTTGTTGTATTTTCACCTTATTACTGTTGATGTGCTGCATAAATACTTAACATAGTGCCTTTAAATTAAGCCTGACTGCTTTTGTGACCACTAGAGGAACACAGGATAATTTAGTTACTTTTGTGGTTCACCCTAACAAGGATTGGGGTTGTGGTCTCACTGGGGCTTCCACCCCCTCAAACACTACCCCAATTTCTTACACAAGCTAGCCTCATAGAGCCATATTTGGCTACAACCTGCTGCCTTGCCTAACTAAAGACTTTGGATTTTCATGTTTGAGAGTAAGGGCCTCATTACGATCTTGGCGGCTGGGGTTACTCCTTCACAAACAATTTGGATGTTCAGTCCGCCGTACTATGATTCCATTATAGCCTACAGAAATCATAATACAGCAGGGGGAATATCCATCACATTTGTGACAGAGTATTCCATCCGCCAAGAATGTTATGAGGCTCTAAATCCCGAGATAATCCCTCAAACTGAATCAAACCTAGTCCCTGGTGCAGGCCCACTTGCCATTGCCGTTGGCCTCAAATCGTAACTATGTGTTATTCACCAATGACCATATGACCAGTGTTAGTTCTTCATGCTTTTTGTTGCTAGTTTTTTCTTCTAAAATTAATAAATGTATCTCTCCAGTTCCCAATATTAGATTTTTGTCATTTTGGTGTCATTTAATTGATTAAACTCTAGTTTTTTTTAAAGTAGATTTTGATTTTTTTTATTGTATTGTGTGTTGACGTTAATACTGTTTTGATACTGCATACATTCTCTAAACATTGCCTCTAAGTTAAGCCTGTCTGTTCTGCCTCACACTGCCAGAGAACTCAAGTTAACTCAGTGACTTTTAATTGTTCACCCTTGCAAGGAACGTGTTTATTATTTCTTAAACTGCGGATTGTAGTCACACACTGTGAAGAATATATGTAGAATATTGTTATGCGCAAGAAGGAGAAGGCAACTGCCTTTCCTTGAAGCTCATGGTAGCTGAGCTGGCCTGCTAGATCATATTTCTGAGAGAATCGTTCGGAGCACTGAATTCCAACATTAATTAAAGTAACAGAAAATGTAAAAAAAGGAATGTTCCCACCAAGCGGCGCAGAAGGTGATGAGACTGCCTACAGGTCTAAACAAGTAATAGGCGACAAGAAGAAATTCATCTACACATGCTTGCTAAACCTTAGTAAACACGTCCCGGCAGCATAAATTGCTCTGGATAAGCTTGATGTGGTGGGAACTGTCAGTACCTGCAAAGATAAAGAAAAAGAAATCGTGTCCGTGCACTTTGTCCTTTTTTTAAAAAATTACCCTTGCTCTAGAAGGGGAAATCAAACCAAAGTATGTTGTTGCCAACACAATATCTCTGCCGAATTGTAGACCTGCCTCATTAGTCCGGAAGTGGGAGCTTATTAAATTCAGTTTTCCAGGTAGTCATTAGGTGCCCAAGCAGAACAGTGTTGTCTATCGTATCCTTCAGCGGGGCTCGGTTGACCTGCTGTTTAACCCTCATCTGCCGCTACAGAAAACCAATCAGTTTGTGCTGTTGTTCCAAGGACAGGAGAAACGGTGGCAATTTGTAGCCGGTCAACATTCTTCGGTTTGATAATCCGCCGAACAATATTTATGAGACAAGACGGAGTTCAGCAGATTAGATAAAGGGACAGCGATAAACTTAACAGAGACTGAAGGGGTTGATTAACTGGCACGGTGATTGATGGCAAAGCTTTTAAAGCGCACGTTTCTGGTCGCGAAATGGACCAAACCTGAAACATTAGGGCGCCACATGAACAAAATTTACGTCGGCCACCATAAATACATATTTTTGACTGAAGAAAGGTGTCAAGAGATAAGGGGATTGCACAATAAGACTGCACAATTGTCAAAACCGGCCTGCATGCATCTCCTGATGACAGAATTGGGCCTTGATTATTATTGGGTCGATATTTTCTACCCCTTGCCCAATTCCCTATTGAATTCTGAGATGTGTGGTGTTTACTGCACCCAGTAACTACTAAGTTCATTCAATACCTCATATATTAACAAAAGGAGAGTGAGAGGGTCTAGCTTCAAGCACAGCCTCCTATGCAAAACATGAATTCACAATGCGTGCTTGAATCTGGAGTCAAATTTACATGACTCTATTTAATATTTACTATCAAACTGAGATATCCAAAAGATATTTTTCCGGACATAACGAGTGATCCAGTTCCATTTGTTAGCGAGTATCATATCAAATATTATACTTTCTCTAGAATACTCTTATGGCATTCTTTTAACCATATGCAGGGTACTTCAGGCCCGGCTCCTCCGCTATGGCGGTGGAGCATTGCCCCCTCGCCAGCAGCAGGAGCTGCAAACCTTTTAGTACAAAACAATAATAAAATATGTTTATTATAATTTTGTAGTAAAAGTAGCGGAGCCACGGGCTGTGATGAGGACGGAGGTGCAGTGCTTGTCACTCCCACTCAGTGCGCATGTATGTTTGGCCGGCCGTAACGGACCGGCCAAATACACATGCATACTGTGCTCTCTTCAGCACTGGGTTGCTGGACTGCAGAGCCAACATCATGACAGCAGCATTCGGATTGGCTGCAGGGCAGGCTCAGATCCTATGCCTGCAGCTGCAGCAGGGGAGCGGTGTGGTAGTGGCGGCAGCGGTAATAAAGGTAAGAGTTTTTTTTAAATAACCCCACCGCATGCGCCTCCCTGCCCCTACAAAGCACTGCGAGATGTTCCTGGGATACTCGCTAATAAAAGGAATCCTTGAGTTTACACTTAGATATTGTTATGACTGGATCCCTGCTTATGTCCCGAGCAATAATTACATAAGAGTTCCCAATTTGACCCCCCCAACCCCCTCCATCCACGTTCCCCCTTCCAATCCCCTACCACCACTACACACACACACACACACGCAGACAAGCACCACGCATACACACACCCACTCACTCAGGCATACACACATTCATACACACATGCATCCATTCATTCATTCATGCACACATCTGCACCACATTTACATTGACACTCAGACACGGATTCACATATCCATACGCATTCTCACACATGCATTCATGCACGCAAACAACACTACACATACATTCGCATTCATGCACACACTTACACACTCATGCACACACCCCCATCGTGCCCTAAGGAAACTATAACTTGCACCCTCACTATGCACTGCTAATTACCACACAAATTACGGCACTCATGACATCTTTGATAACATCATTGATAATATCAATGTAATATTTACGATAAAATTTGTGACAAAAAAACTGTGCATGGTGGGGGCGCGAGATATATTTACCTTAGGGCACAAGTTATAGTTACTTGAGATAGCTCTAACTATAACTGGTATATTTCTATGGTTTTGTACGTTTAAAAAGTGAGCCTAACTACAACATCCCAGTAATTCTAGGTTTTATTAAGTATATGTGTATATATATATATATGTATGTATGTAGATATAGATATTTTTTTTCACTGAAAAAAAAAAACAAAGGTTCCAGGGATGTTATAGTTAGGAAATAGATTATAAAAACAACTATGTTTCTCATTAAGACATTGGCGGTAACTGCTGCCTACCACCACCGCGACGGCCACCAACATACCGTCGCCGTGGCTACCAGCCGCCCACCCGCATTATGACCCTCGACGGAATTCCGCCAGAAGGCTGGTGGAATACCGGTAACGGTCATGGGGCGGACTGCAGTAAGGTGATGCTGCTGTCAGCAGCAGCACCACGCCAGCAAAACACTGGGCACTGATACGGCCTGGCGGTGTGTTGCTGGTGGACGCTGCTGCTGACAGCAGCGCCGTGTCCCATCTCCAGCCGGAGGACCACCTGCAAACAGGTAAGCCAGGTGTTGGGTGTGGGGTTGTTGTGTGGGGGCGTGTGAATGTTTATGAGTGCATGCATGCAGGTGTGAGTCGCTTTGAATGAGTGCGTGAATGCCTGCATGTGAGTGTACGTGTATGTTGTGTGTTGTGAATAGATGTGTGCGACAATGTATGTTAGTGTGTGTTGCGATATGTGGGTATGTATATGTGCATGCGTGGGTATATATGGGTAGATGTGGGTGGATGTGGGTATGCGTGTGTGTATGTGTGTGCGTGTGTGGGTGTGGAAATGTGCGGGGGTAGGAGAGGGAAGGGGAGAGTTCGGGGAGGGCTCTGGGAAGACCCCTATCAGTGCCAGGGAAAGAATTCCCTGGCACTGATAGTGCCTACCGCTACAGTTTTCGTGGCGGTATGCTTGCCACGAAAACCATGGTGGTAGGCAGGGTCATAATCCCGAGGGAGGGATTGCGGCAGCCACCGGGCCCAGCGGCCGTTACCACCCTGGTGGACGGAGTGGTACATTGGCGGTTTGGCTTGAGCCAAACCTCCAGTGTCATAATTTGGGAAGAGGTACTGCCAGCCTGTTGGCAGTACCTTTCCCCAAATGACCGCCGACCGCCAGGGTCGTAATGAGGGCCATAGCAATTCACAAATTCACTTAAAAAGCCAAAGATTACAGGGACGCTACAGTTAGGCTCATATTTTAAACGTACAAAGCCATAGAAATTCAGCTGTTATAATTAAAGTTATTTCAAGTAACTATAGCTCATACCCTAAGGTAACTATAATTTGTGCCCCCCAATGTCATAATTTGGGAAGAGGTACAGCCAGCCTGTTGGCAGTACCTTTCCCCAAATTACCGCCAACCACCAGGGTCGTAATGAGGGCCTAAATATTTATACCCTAACCCCCTAGGGACAGCTGAATTCACTAATATTGCTGAGAAATTTAAAAACATGTGGTCTCCGTCATTTCTCTGCTATGTTGCCCCTAGATGGGCTAGGTCCCAAGGGCGTGTGGGGCACTAAAGGAATGGGGCACTCAGGGCCCCCTTCCTAGGGCTTTCAGAAGCCCAGAGACCACCATCTCCCTGGGGCTATGCTTATTAAGTAGGCAGGAGGATGTGTGCCCCCTCAAACCCTGGGGATCACAACACCTCCCTGGGGCAATCAGAATCTAAAGTAATGGAGTGTCCTACAGACGGCTCCAGGCCCCAAAAACCGCCACCTCCCAAGGTTATTTTCAAACAGTATGTGGAGGCCCTGGGGACCACCACCTTCCTGGGGCTGCAACAATATTAAAGTAATCAGGGAGTCCTGTGGACCCACCTGGTCCCCGGGGACTGCCACCTCCACTGGGCTATATGTAAACAATATGTGGAGGGCAGTGAGGGCCCTCTGCCCCCACCACCACCCCGGGGCAAAATATTTAGAAAATAATTGTTGGGGTATTGTCGACCCCCGGGCCCGGGGTGGTGGTTCCCAGGGCATGGCTCCCAATAAGTATTTTTAATTTGCTACCTCAGGAAGCTGGTGGTCCTTGGGTCCTGAGGGAATTTGTGTGGCCCCCATCAATTTATTTAAAGTAGCCATGGGGAGGTTGTGGTCCCCGGGGCACAGGGGTCTGCACGGCACCCCATCTATTTATTCACAGTAGCCCCGGGAGGTGGTGCTCCTTGGGGCCTGGAAGATGTCCATGTAGCCCCTCAAATATTTTTAATAAGTAGTCCTGGGGAGGTGGTGGACCCCAGGGCCCAAGGGTCTGTACAGCCCCCCATTTATTGACTAAATGTAGCACTGGGCTTGACGTTTTCCCCAGGTGCTCCATTTGGCCCCTAAATATTTTTAGTAGGTAGCCCCAGGAAGTGGTGGTCCATGGGGCCCAGGAGGGTCCATGCAGTCCCACTAACTATTTTTAATTTGTGGCCCTGGGGAGGTGATGGTCTTCGCGGTCTTCCATGCCCAGCATCTCAGGTCCTCTCACCATTTTCAACAGTGGTTGCTCCGCCTGCCATATGCTCCCAGGGTCCACACCTCCTTGGCGATGGCACGCCATATACCCTTCTTTTGATGGGCACTGACCTGCAGAGGCAATACAGGCAGGAGAACACCATTAGACAAACAGTCCAGCCAGTAACACGAATGGCCCACCATACCTGTTTCCATCACTATTGGCACACACATAGCCCAGGACTCAACTTGTACCCAGCCAAGGGGACATCCCACCCCCATTTCACGATGCCGTCACACACACCTCCATGCATTCATGCCACATGCATCGTGCCCACAGTGTACTCACCTGTTGGTCTGGAGGCCCATAAAGCAGTCTGTACTGGGGTAGGACCCCATCCACCAGTCTCTCCAATTCCTCTGAAGTGAAGGCCCCGGTCACACAGGCCATGGTAGGTTCCAGACACAGGTCACAGCAGCACATGCAGTGTAGTCCTCTCCTATGGAAGGTCAAGAAACAAGTGATGAATGAGAAGGAAAATGGCGGTCACGTCCGCGGCGGTGTCACCACCGGCGTGGATCACTGTTGGCCACTGTACCCCATAGGGTCTAATATCAACCAATGAGGAATTGCCCGGCGGTTCACGACGGCCTACTGCCACGGCGCACAACATCAGCGCCATTACCTCACTTCCATCTGTCCCTCCACACGGGACTGGCAGACACCATTTCAGGGGGGGGAAACAGGCCTATGGATTAATGCTACGTCATAGGATGAATAGGCACTTACTTCACAAATTACACTGTCCCATAACATGTTTGCAGATTGCGGACTGCTGTTGTGGCTCCATTGTTCAGTTTGTGAAAGTCTCCTCACTCATTTGTCCCTTAGATACCTACCGCTGTGGATGAATAGGAGATGGAGACATACGCCTGTGTACAGACTCCTGGTGGACTTGGCTACACTGGAGGACAGGCACATTATCCTCACCTATAGACTGGACAGGGCCACAATCACAGAGCTGTGTGCCCAATAGGAGCCTTACCTGATATCTGCTATCCGTCTCCCCACTGGGATCGCCCCTCTTATGCAAGTGCTATCAGTTCTACATTTCCTGGCAACTGGTTCTTTCCAAGTGACAGTGGGCTTGGCAGCAGGAATGTCACAGCCAATGTTCTTAATAGTGCTGACAAGAGTGTTGTCTGCCCTGATAAAACACATGTGCAGCTACATAGCATTTCCCTAGGTTCAGGATTTGGCCACTGTGAAGGCCAGATTCTATGCAATGGGACATATCCCCAATATAATTGGGGCGATTGATGGGACACATATTGCATTTGTCCCCCCTGCCAGAATGAACAGGTGTTCAGGAATCGTAAGAGTTTCCACTCCATGAATGTGCAGATAGTGTGCCTGGCAGACCAGTACATCTCCCACGTCAGTGCTAAGTATCCTGGGATGGTGCATGATGCCTTTGTCCAGAAGAGTAGCAGCATCCAAAATGTGATGGACCAACTACAGAGGCACATGGTGTGGCTAATAGGTGAGCCCTGGTTCCCACCCAATATATGTTGGTGTATGCCTATGGTGTTGGCCATGTAGGATATTGTGTGGCTAAATGTTGTCCCTCAATATTTGCAGGTGACTCTGGTTACCCAAACCTATCATGGCTGCTGACCCCTGTGAGGAATGCCAGGACAGGAGCAGATGTACGTTATAATGAGGCACATGGGCGAACCAGAAGGATCACTGAAAGGACCTTTGGCCTCCTGAAGGCCAGGTTCAGGTGCCTCCATCTGACAGGTGGATCCCTGTGCTACTCACCCAAAAAGGTCTGCCAGATAGTAGTGGCATGCTGCAAGTTGCGCAACTTGGCCCTCAGACGACATGTGACTTTTCTGCAGGAGGAGGAGACTGGAGATGCTCCTCTGGCAGCAGTGGACCCTGTGGACAGTGAGGATGAGGAGGCAGAGGATGAGGATGTGGAAAAAAGAACATTTGTAATCCGTCAGTACTTCCAATGACACACAGGTGAGACAGTGTAACTTTACATTTCTATGATTTTTGTTGTATTCTGTGTGGCATTGCATGCTGGTATTTCCCACTTCTATGCCCACTTACTGTTACCTCTGGATATTAATTTTGAAGATGTTGGTGATTTGACAAATACTCCTGGTGTGATCACAACAGCCAGCTACAGGTCATTAAGTCTTTGCTCATTCTATGTACAGTTTATTTGCACTGGTTGTACCAGTTTCAATCAATACATATTTGAAATACATGACATACTCAAAATTGATTTATGTCAAAAGGTGTTTATTGAAGTGCTAATATATAGAGGGGGAAGTACAATGGGATAGGGTGATGATGGAAGAAAGTCCAGGGTACTGTTCCAGTCTGTTCTTAGCACAGGTTTATTGCCCAAGGGGACATAGGAAGGAGAGCAATGGCAGTTCAAGGTGGACAGGGTGACTGAGTGGGACACAAGGGGGACAATCAGAAGAGTCTCATTTCCTGGCGGGGGTCTTGGCAAGTGTCTCTGGCTTCTGTCTGGATCTCAGGGAAAGTTTGCGGGGTGGTTCACCTTCTGCAGTGGTAGGGGTGCTGGTGACCTGTTAGTCCCGTGGCAGGGCCTCCTGGCCACTAGCGGCAGCAGAAGTGGAAGGCTGTTCAGATGACTGGCTAGTGGCAGGGGCCCACTGGTGTGACACTGCCACCCTCATAATGTTGGCCATGTCTGCCAGCACCCCTGCTATGGAGATCAGGCATTGTTGATGGCCTGCAAGTCCTCCCTGATCCCCTAATACTGTCCCTCCTGCAGCCGCCTGTTCTCCTGCACGTTGTCTAGGATCTGGCCCATCGTGTCCTGGGAATGTTGATAGGCTCCCAGGATCTCGGAGAGCGCCTCCTGGAGAGTCGGTTCCCTGCTCCTGTCCTCCCCCTGGCTCACAGCATTCCTCCCAGTTTCCCTGTTTGCCTGTGCCTCTGTCCCCTGAACCGTTTGCCCACTGCCACTGACCCCAGGTCACTGATTGTCTTGTGTGCGAGGTGTGGCCTGCGTCCCTGTACAGGTAGGCACACTGCTGATTGACTTGTCCTGGGGACAGAGGTGTGTGTACACTAGGTGGGTACTGTGGTGTTGTTTCCTGATGGGGGAGGCTCTGTGATGGTCTGTGACTGGGCTTGGGTAACCAGCTGTCCAGTGGTCCCTGATGGGCCAGGTAGATTGTCCAGATCCTAAAGACCAGAGTTACTGTCATCACTGTGGGCTTATTCTGTTGGGGGACTGGATGGTGCTGGCACCTCCTCTCCAGTGATATTGGCTGGGGTACCTGGGGGGATGTAAATGATGTATTATGCTTCATGTGTATGACATATTGTACATCCCTGGCTTACCCTCTATAGTTGGTGTTGTCCTGCCAGCCTTTACATGTGTATGTTAGTATATGGTGGGCTTGTTAGTTTCCCTATACTGTGCATGCTTTAGTGATGAGTGTCCATGCAGGGCTGTGAGGGGTGTCCATGCATTTGTACATCATGCAGGGCTTGGCATTGGGATTAGAGAGATGTGATGGTGGAGTGTGTGGGATGTAGTGGAGTGATGGGAGTGAGGGTGAGGGTATGTGTTGGCATTCAGGTAGGGGGATGATAATTGTTGAAAGTTGACTTACCAGAGTCCAGTCCTCCTCCGACTCCAATGAGTCCCTCAGGATTCAGAAGTGCCAAGACTTGCTCCTCCCATGCTGTGAGTTGTGGGGGAGGAGGTGAGAGTCCACCGCCAGTTCTCTGGATAGCGAGCTGGTGTCTTGCTGCTATGGAACGTACCTTCCGCCGTAGGTCGTTCCACCTGTTCCTGATGTTGTCCCTTGTTCTAGGGTGCTGTCCCACGGCATTGACCCTGTCCACGATTCTCTTCCTTGCTATTGATATCTGCTGCACCTGTTCTCCAAATAGCCGTGGCTCTACCCTGACGATTTCCTCCACCATGACCCTTAACTCCTCCTCAGTGAAAAGGGGGTTCCTTTGTGGTGCCATGGATGTTATGTGATGTGTGTTGGAGATGGTGTGTTTGGTGATGTGTTGTGCTGAGTGAAGTTGGGTGCGTGAGGGATGAATGGGCGTATGTGGTGTCTGTATGTAGTTGTAGCAGTGGTCTTGGTGTCAGTCTGGTGGCAATGATTTGTATTCATAAAGGGTTGTGGGTAATGTGGGTGTGTGTTTTATAGTGGTGTGGGTGTGTGGGTGTGGTGTGTGTTTGGGTGTCAGGTGTGTGTTGTTTGAATTATCCAATGTGGTGTTGTTTTGTATGTGTGTGTCCATTATGAGCGCGGCGGTATGTACCGCCAATGGTTTACCACCGTTGAGTGTCCACTGTGGTGGTTCGTGGGTCATAATGTGATGGGTGTTGTTCTGTTGGCGTAACAGAGTGGGTTTTGATACTGCCAGTTTATCACTGACCTTTCGTCTGGATGATATGTGTATGTGGCTGTATTCTGTCGGATTGGTGTGTGTGTCATAATATGGGGTACGGATATCCACTGCCATGGCGGTAAGTTGACAGACGTCAGCCTGGCGGTAAGCGGGATTTACCGCCAATGTCATAATGAGGGCCTAGGTGTACCTGTCACACAAGGGAAATCAGCAAATACTATGTGAACATGGCCCTAGCCCAATGTCACAGTCAACTATTGAAGATAGATGTCACAATACAACCACTAACATCTCTCCACATCAAAAGGTTATGCTGCTACTGCAACAGCTACTACTACTACCAACACCACAGAGGAGGCTGCCACTACCACCATGGTCGAAGCCCTCAGTGAGGAGAACACTCCTGGACCGCTGGGCTTTGAGGACATTTCTGGGCAATCCGGGCAACCTGGCCAGACGACACCGCTCAGCCTGACCACATTGAATCCTCCCAGCACCATGGTCTCTACATTGCATGCAGCCAGTCACTCTCAGAGCTGCATCCCTACAACAGTTACCAACATCTTGTGCCCTCAGTCCAGGTTCCTGAGTTATGGCCTGCCAACCCAGACAATGATGGATCTGAAACAAGTGAAAGGGGGCAGGCTGCACCAAGGGGGCAGGCACATGGGGGTAGGGTGAGTGAGAGGGATGATGTGGTACAGAAGCAAGAGGCTGCTGGTGATGCCCCTGGCCAGTATACCATCAGCCAGGCCTTGGAAGCCTACCAATAGTCACAAGGGGTGATATTCAAGGTACTGACCGAATTCAGGGAAATCAAGGAGCTGCAGAGGGATTTCCATTGTGAAATGTGGGAACACTGGGAGGCACCCAGTTACAACGTGGCCGCCCTAGTAGGGGTGCTGGGAGACATTAACAGTACCCTGAGAACTGGCACAGACAACAACATCCCACACCTTCCTTTGGTGCATCCACACCAGGCCCTTCATCGGTGGCAGCCACTGGAAGGGATGCCCTGCTAGGGGAGGCACCCGCCTCAGACATGCCTGCCTCTGTAGTTTCTGGTCCCCCCGTGCAAGTGGGGACATCCAGCCAAGCATCCAGGAGGTGTGGCTGGCAAGACATCAACCACTGCCAGCAAGTGACCGCTTCCTAATGTTTGTGTGCCACCGACTCATTCTGTTGACTGTTCCTTAACCAATTTTCATTTTCCATGGTACTAGAACACTGAACTCTGGACCTCAAATTTTGTGGCCTCTACTCTATTGATTGCGTCCACCATGACTGATCCTTTCACTTTATAAAGTTTTGTTTTGTTCTATTATCTCTATTGAAGTCTGTAGTAATGTAAATAAACACAGCCATCACTAAAACACTGCCTACTACCTCTTTTTTTTTTAACTGTCTGGAATATTGAATGCTAATCACATGTAATGTATATGATTAAGACATAGGAAGGCAATGGATGGAGGGAGATGTCTCAGGGAGTGCCAGGCTGTGGATGACTAGCAACACAATGTCACAAGTGTGTGGTCACAGAAAGTGTTTTATTTTACTCTACTGCACATAAGGTGTTAAGAATGCCTGCACAGTCATAGCCAAGAATGTCCTGACCATATTGAGTCAGGCCAGATATCCTGTTAGTACCCTGCCCCAAATCACACTAGAAAGGGTGTGTAAGACATTGTCACATAGATTAAGCTAACAGAGTATCGGAAGTGGTTTCCAGTTTGACCCTCATCACATACAAAATCTGGGCCTGTCAACTTAGCATGCACCATGGCACAGACAGAGGGCAGTACAACTGAGCCTGAGCCCATGCCCTCCAAATAACAATGAGCAAGCATCTGGTAGAAGGTCACAAACCTGTTTCAGTGCTGTGGTATAGGCCCACTGGCCGGCAGTGAGTAAACACATTGTCAGCCACAAACAGGTCTTACTGGATCAATGTCAACTGCGCTAAAGAAGGAAGAGCATCAAGAGAGTCACACCTTTAAGGCTGATGTAGCTAGCAAACCTTGGCTGTATGATGCATAGCATGAGATGTCCTATTTCATTGTTACAGAGATAATCTTCTCAACAAATCTTGACACCTACAGAACCCCATGTAGTCACAGTATTCACAGAACATAACATACTTAGTATGTAGTGATTGATGAAATATGCCCTCATGTCTCCACCTTCATCCTCATCACTGTTATCCTCACTTGCCATTTCCAAAGGCTCACCCGGTGGCACTGCCCACTCCCTCTCATCAAGGATGTATCGGATGCTTCTCCTCAGAGCAAGGTTGTGGAGCATGCAGCAGGCCACAATGATCTTACACACTTTTCTGGGTGAGTAGAGGAGGGCTCCACTAGTCTTGTCAATGCATCAGAATCTTGCTTTAAGGAGCCCAAAAGCCTCCTTCACAACACACTTTGTCCTTTCATGTGCCTTGTTGAAGCGTACTTCCCCTGGCATAGGTGGGTTCCTCACCGGTGTCAACAACAAGGAATGGTTTGGGTATGCAGAGTCCCCTGTAAGAGAATGCCACAGGTGTGCAAACATCATTTCACTAGCAGCAGACATAGCATACAAACAAACATGACATATGTTACTAACCAACCAACCAGGCCCTCTCTAGGTTCAGTCGTGTCATCAACTGTGGACTAGCGCTGATCTGCATCATGGACTGAACCCGGGTAACAAGCACATACTTGGGGAATGTAGAGGTCCGCCAAATGGACAAAATGCTCACGTTGAGGAATCCAGATGTAGCTGTCCAGATATTTAAACATTGCTGAGAGGACATCCTTCAGGACCAGACTGAACATAGGCTGGACATCCCACCAGTTAGGGCCACTGTATTGTGGTAGGATCCTGTGGCCAGGAAGTGCAACACTGACATGACTTGTGCAATGAGTGGTATGCTATTTGGATGACTGATGGTTGGCATCAGATTTGGCTCCAACTGACTACAAAGATCCACGATTGTCTGCCTATCCAGGTGGTATGTCTGGATTACATGTCATTCATCCATGTCTTGCAGGTCTGCCAGTGAATGGTAGACATGAGGTTGTCTGATCCTTCTCCTCCCAGGGTACCTATGTGGGAAAAAAGGAGAATATGGCTGTCACTCATTGAGTTCCTTGCAATTTACATAATACATGTCATATACAAACTGTGACATGTTATGTGATTCACTGAGGACATGATACACAGCACACATCCTGCACCACAAACAAGTACACATTAGTAACACTTTGCTCCCTTGCTTTTCCACATATGTGTATACCTCATCTATCTGGCCATCAACAATATGTGCTTGTAGCTTGCCACTTGGACTGTGATTCAATGCACCAAATCCTGGATTGCCCGTGGTGGAGTGGATGGTGGGTGTGACCACAATTATGTTGTCATATGTGCTAGACCACATACCAATATGATTACCAAAATAATTGACCTACATGACAGAACAAGGCCAGCACTCACGAATCCCCAGAACAACATTTTCTGAATTGTGACACTTTAAAAATACAGCTTAATTGCGTTGTATGCCTTTAAAATGGCGGCTGCTTGACCTACTCCACTTAGTACCGGCTACGACCACTAGCGGAAGTCATCATGGAGGTAGGCAGATGCTTCTGCGGTGGACACTGCTACAGGATAACATTGCTGCCTGTGGCAGTCTTGGGCCAATGGCAGTGTGCGGTGACGGTGGTATACATGGTGGACGTGACCAACATCTTCTTCTGAATCCCTCACTAGACTCCTAACACTGCTGTCAGCAAGATCTCCACTACCTGAACTGCTATGTACCGCCTCTGTGAGCAATCATGCCACATCCTACAGCTGATAGGGCCCCTGCCTTCATGTCAAAAGTGCTGGAGAAGCTGGTGGAGGAGGTCCTATGCCTGTATGAACAGCCCTATGGTGCACCAAAGGAGGAGGTAAGTGCTCCATGAGCACACTTTTCTCAGTACTACTACTTATTTTAGCTTTAGTTAGCCTAAACATAGGCCCATTTTGTCAAATTGTGGCATCAAAGCCCTGTAGTGTGCATTAATGGATGAGTCAACTGGCATATTTCTATGTCAGATTTGGAGCCCTGAAACAATGTGGTGAGTGCGTATTGAGTGTTCCGTGACCCAACGTGTATTGGATGCACATGATTAGGTGAGGTGTCATGACAGTCATCCCCAGGAAACACTTGCCAGATGTTATCAATGTATGGTCACATGTGATTGCATGACAACAGGAGTGGCAAATGCATTTTGTATGTGTCGGGTAATTGTTATTTGAGCTCTGTCAATTTTGGCACACTAATCTCAGGCCACATCTGGCCTTGTTGGACTGCTGTTCGGAAGCCAAGTAATGACTCACTGTGCCCCTCACCTCTGCACAGAGACACCCAAAGGCAATTGGCTGTAGGCCACATGATGTACTGTGATGCATGAAATTGTCGGATATGGTGTTTTGTGTAGGTGTGTCTGCTCAACCTGCAGAGACCGGGGTCTGTCATTTGTTATTCACAGTATCAGTCGAAATCTGGGCTGGTATAAATTCCCTTTTTTCAATGCAAGTGTGACACTGTGCCCACACCCTGTATCCCCACACATCATGTGATGGTGCCAAATCATGCCTCAGTGCCAATATGCAGTTTAATGAGCCTCCGTCCACTGATTAGTATGGGAGTTTCATTGGGGTCAGGGTGGTGATACGTGACTGATGTGCTCTTATTATCTTTGACAATGTGTGGTACAGAGCCTTGACAGGCCACTTGATTCCACAGCCCTGTTGGCTCTTTCATCCAACTCTAATGTGTCCTGTGCAGGGTCCTTGCATTTTGGTCATTGCACGTCTGCAAAGAGTGTGTTGTTAACTGATGTGCCATGATGTTGGACTCTGTAGTTTGGGCATTTAGTGGGACATGTACAATGCATGTCCAGGTTTCTCTTAAGGTACTCTAGGTTTAGTGATTACACATGTGTGGAAGTGTGTATTGAAATGTTAATGTGACACACAGACAACCCCCACCCCCTGAAGTAGTAGGTGCCCCCATCTGTATCTGCACATGTCCACTCAAAGAGAGGCATGACTCTTTGTGTACCCAACATGTCACTCCCTTCATTGTGGTCCAAGTACAATGGGGCAGTCTGTAGACTGACTGCGACCTGTAGGGACTGTATGCAGCGGGTGATATTCAGAGGTAGTGGTTGTTTTTGTGCATTGTTTGCTGGGTGGTTTAATTGTCACTTGCCACTTTGTGTGGTGTGTTCCATAGTGTTCCTGGTCAATGTCATGTTGCTAGCAAATGTCCCACAAAATTCACAGTTGGCCTACCTAGTCAGTGCAGGGCCTGAGCTGGGGGGGATGTAGGGCACCCTATTGAAAAGTGTAGTCATGTCCCTGTACCCAATGACTGTTATGTGCCACAGGTGGACAGGAAGGTCAAGACAGGATGTTATTTGCTTGGTGCATTGACATGTATTGGACTCAGCCATTTTGTATGGGACTTGTGAACATAATATCCTGTCTTGCCTTTTGTATCCATGCAGGTCAGCGTCCAGCAGAAGAAGAATGGGATCTGGAGAGCCATCCCCAGGGAGGTGAGGACCCTAGAGGTCCACAGCCGGTGGAGCGCTCACTGTCGAAAGAGGTGGGAGGACCTGAGAAGCTGGGCCCTGAAGATCGCAGAGGCCCAGCTGGGGCTATCCCCAATGGCCCGCATTTTGGCAGTGGCCAACTCAAAGTTGGATAAACATTTGAGGGCAGCACAGCAGCCACAAGGGGGTAAGTACAAGGCTAATTCAAGCTTGATCCTTTGCCAGGTGACTGAGTGAGGGACTGACTGCCCCCCCCTGACAATGTGGGATGTGCCATGTGCCACAAATCATCTGGAATCAAATTGGTGTAAACAGGCCGTGTGTTTCCAACTATTGTGCTCATCCCTTTAAAGCTGGGACCTAAGACTAAACTGTGGGGAATCCTCAGTTCAACTGAACAGCAGGGAGTAAAAATGGCTGTGTTTAGTGTACAAATATTCTGCTTTACCTACTCTGGTGGATGTTAGTTTTCACCAACAGATCACTCCTCACAAATGTCACAATACAAAGGTGGACAGGATGTGGCTTCCTGTCCTCTGCCATGTGTCTGGGGGTATGGGTAGGCAGATATCTGCCACCCATGGGGACGTTTTCTCCATTGTATGTTGTGTGCTGGTACCTCGCAGCAACCTGTGATGCATGGGTGTCCATCATACCTGTGACATGACTTACATGGCTAAATCTTGGCAGCTGTAGCAAACTACTTTCCCTTGGTAAGTGGGGAATGTGCATTGTTATTGGTAATGTGTCATCACTGTAGCAACATTTCTTGTGCCTACTTGTCTACTTGCGCTCCAATCCCACTAGGATACATATTTATGCATTAGATGTAGGCATGTGCTAGGCATGCGGATGGAATGATGTCTGAAATCTCTCACATATATGTGCAAGGGGTCCTGTTGTCGTAATCGTATATCCACAATGGTTGTCCATTTACTGTGATGCCCAGACAAGACTGTGTCACCATCATATGTCGCCTGACAAATACATTCATGCCTCATAGTATGTCATTAGTCATTAGTAACTGCAGTAGCTATGAGGGACACGACAGATACAGCCAGGGTGTGGATACACTTCATGATCATTTGTACCCTTGATGTGGAATGATGGTTGTAGATGCACAGCATCTGTGTGATGATTTTGGAGTGTGCCCTGACTGGGGGAATGCAACATAGATTGACTTGCAGTGATGATTGCATAACATGGGTTTGGGTTCAGGGATTCATCCACAGACAGATGCCATGCTTGCCATGTCTGAGATGTGGGTAGTCATGTTGCTTCTCATCGGACAATAAGCTGGAGCCCTTCTGTTAGTGATTGCAAGATCTGCATCACCCCTTCCTGCATGGTACAGTTGTCAAATACACTCAGATGTAAACATGGAAATGGGTGTGAGACATTGGTGGGGGTTATCTTGGGCCTTACAGGATCATTCTTGTGTGTATTCTGGAGACATCACTCCATGAGGTTAAGGTTCTGACTTCATTGTTGTTCCTTGCAACACCACATGTGGGGCACGTCTGAGTGACCTTGCTACTACCTCCTTAACTAATTTTGTGCAGGTGTCACTTGTGGAACTGTACATTGTTGGGATGTGTCCATAGTGATATGTATGTTTCCATGCCGACTAATCCAGGTATGGCACGTTTGTGCCAGTGTTGGGTTTGCTTAGCATCATCTGTTTATGTTTGTACGTTACATCAGTGCATTTCAGATATGTGCATAGGCTTGTGTCTGTGTAATTGGTAGGGTACCTTTCAATGGGATCCAATTGTTGGCTCCAGGTTCACTGGGGTGTGCTGCATGTGGCACAGGCTTGGGGTGGAGTTGTCACCTAGTTGTGGTACGGTTAGTACGGTAGCTAGATTTCATCCATGCTATTGTAGTTATCTGAGACCAAGATCTGCCCATGTGTTACTTTTCTAATTCCACATGGCGTGCATGATTTTGTATTGGCACATGATGGTGACCCTTTGCTGGCACTTAATGTGGGGCCACTTGACATGATGGTATGTTTTGTCTCTCAGAGTTGTGATTGAAGTGTTTTCATGTCCATGTTATGACCCCACTTCACTTTCTTTTGGCAGCATCAGGACCGGCAGGTGAAGTAGACGGCGCTGAGCAGAGTGGAAAAGTATCTGGCCACGCAACCTCGGGTCAAGACACCACTGACACAGAGGGACCCAGTGGCTTGGAGGGCCAGGAAAATGGCACACAGGAGATCGGATCTGCATCATCAGCCTCAGGTTCTTCATCAGTGGACACTCCCTAGTGGTGGCGGACCCACTGTGGCATCCATTAGTACTATCCTTGTCTGCCACCTCCTGATATATCACCGCCCTCTCTGTTGCTCCCCATCCAGTTGGTCACCCAAGAGGGTGGGAATCTTCTTTGCCACAGGCACCTCTGGCCATGCACCTGTTACCCCTGCTGCCCTACGTGAGGAGGCTATTGAACTCCTGATGTTGATCTCTGTGGGTCAGCCCACCATTGTGAATGCCATCCATGGACTGGCATGCCAAGTCCAGCAGAGAAACAAGTTCCAGTGCAATGGCTGGCCTACAGAGATCTTTTCAGGCGCTGGCCTCCACACTGTTTTCCATCCCCCTCCAGCTTCCTCTTCCCAGTCTAATTCCCCCTTCCGCAACCTTCCCAAATCACACAGACAGACTTGCATGCATCCACCCCAATAGACAAGGGTAGCACACAAACACAAGCACCACAAGACACACCAGCAAGCACACAAACAATATCCACCTGAAGACACAGAAACAGTCACAACTTGCCCTGACACCCCCCATGCCCAACACCACACACACAACATCTGGCATACCTACAGACACCACCACAACAGTCACTGATACAGCCACCACGCCCACCCTACCCAAAGACACCACCCCAGCAGACCCTCAGATATCCAACCCAGTCACCACACCACCAGACACCACAACCACAGACACACTTACATGCAGCACAACCACCATACCTGCAGTCACCACCCTAACAGACACCCACTTATCACGCCATCCCCCACACCTCCACCCCCTCAGTCCAAAACATATAAACGCCCTCACTCACCCACCCAAGAGACACCCAGCACACACAAGCATGCCTCACACAAGCACACACCCAAGACATTCACTTCTACACATCAGACAACCACTCCCTCAACCGCCAAATCTCAATCCCCATCTGATTCTTGTCCCCGTGTGTCTAAGAAATCATTCCCTTGTGACCATGCCCTTGCCCCTGTTCACCATTGTTCGCCCCTGTGACATACCCAAAATGACCTCGACCCTCTCCAAGGGCATCCCTTACTCCTCAAAGGCCCCCCTGCTCCCCTGCAAGCACCCATACTCCTCCCCCTGCCAAAAAAGCATACCCTCCGAAAAAGGATCCCCCTCCCATGCCCAGATCCCCCAAACTCCCTCAGATAGTCCCTGAGGTGCCTGCCTGCCCCCTTGATGCCCCTACCTGTGGCGGTTACATAGCAGTCCTGAGTCAAGTAGGGGCCCAACACTGTGCCTTTTGGGCAACATGCTCAGACTGGCCAAAAGGCCTTGGTCTTTATTTAAAAAAATACATTTCAATAAACCAACCAGTTGTTGGTTTGTTGGGTACATTTGTGTCCTGAATTTCCTTCCCTAGCTTTCTGTTGTTCCTGGCTGACATTGGTTGTGTGCCTGTAATTATGTGTGTTCGGCCTGCTTGCTGCTCCATGTAGTGTCTTTTGCAGTCTCTGAGTTTGTGTGCTGTGCTGCTGTCACCCTAGGGAAGGGTGTCTGTTGTGTGATGGATATATGTGCGCAGATGCAATGTTGGTGTCATGGCATTGTGTTGTGTTTGTTGTGGTATGTGTTTCTTTTTGTGTTGTGCGATGTGGGCATGTATGGTGCAGGACTTGTCCCCCTGATATGGCTATTGTCTACATGTGTGTGTGTTTGAGGTTTGGCAGTGCAGACAATGGAGTGTGTTGGGTTGTGATAGTTTGCTTCACATTTGAGTGTGCAGATGTCCATTTAGGTGCAGGTCCCTTGCAACTGGTTGGTGTAGAGGTATGTCCCATAGAGTGTGAGTTGAGTGTGCTTTGCTGACTTTCCCTTCAACATTGTGTGGCTGTGCATGACAATTGGTTTTGGTATTGCTTGTCCCTGAAATCCAATTAGGGCCAATTCCTGTCTGCATGTTGTTTGAGGCCCTATTCAACTGTATATGTGTCCCAATGCAGCCTCCTCCTATGTATGGTCCTGATGCTCCCATCCCAACTGTGCATGTATTTTTGTTGTGGTGCACTTTGTCTCTTTTGTCTATTTGTCTCTCTGTGTATTGTGTATGGCATTGTACTTCCATTATGCTATGTGTGTGTCCATTGAAGGGTTGTTTGATGTTGGTTTTGTGTTTGTTCTATGGCGCATGGATGTATATGTGTGTTGAATGTCTGGACAGTACCTGGTCAGTGTTGGGTGTGAGTGAGTGGAATGTATTTGTATATGTGCTGTAGGTGTGATGTTGTTGCTGTGTGTGTGAATGTTGTGTGGCCTTCAGTGTCCCTGAGCATGTGCTGTGTAGCTGTGCATAAATGTGTAGTGTTGCTGTGCAGTGTGTGTGCTGGCTGAAGTGTGTGTGTTGGTAATGTGTGGATGTCTGTGTTGCAGTATATTATTGTGTCGAATGATTGGTGTAGTTGCTGCCAGTGGTGTCCCCCCCATGATATGTTTGCCGGCATGGTGTGCTGTTTTTAAAGAGATGATATTACAGGTAGGTTTGTGTACTTACAGTTGCTGTTGTCCATGTCAGTGTTGATTTTGTTGTCTTTCAGTGAGCAGGAGCAGAGGCATGATGTTTCTGAAGGGATCCCTAGCGCCTCTGGACGCGTGTGGCTGTCTGAAGGTGAGTGTCTCCTTTTATACTGTCTGTTTCCGTCAGCTTGGAGGCGGGGTTTGGACCACCATGGTCACATTGGTGATGTGGAATCAGTACTAGGTCCATCATAAACATAGGTGGTCATTACAACCCTGGTGGACGGTGTTAAAGCTGCGGAAATACCGCAAACAGGCCAGCGGACAATAAAAGGGAATTATGACCCTGGCGGTAACCGCCAACAAAGACAGCCACTTTAACACACCGCCCGCCACGGCGGTACAGACAAACAGCGTGGCGGTCACCGCCAACAGACAGGCGGAAGACAATGTACCGCCCACCCTATCACAACAGGCCTATCCGCCACCTTTTCCGGGGCGGATTCTCCGTGGATAAAAACACGGTGGAAACAGCTTTTGCTATGGGAAAACGCTCACCTCAACACACTCCATGAGGAACGACGACTCCATGGAGCCGGAACTCCAAATACTACCTGCCCTTGTCTTTCTGCTCCTCTACGAACAACAGCGACGTAGGCGCAGAACATACCAGTGAGTACTGCATCTACGACACGGGGAGGGGGAGGCAAACGTTAGGGGGACACCCACTAAACACCCCCACCCTCGCATATCACAACATACACACCAATGCAGTCAAAAATATCACATGAACAACCCACAATTCCCCCGGAAGAATGCAAAGACAAAGCGAATTGCGGGCAAACATTGTAATGTGCCAATATACATGTCATATAAAAATATACTGAATTCCTCTCGAAATCTGTCATAATTATATATACAATACAAGAAGTAGTGCAGATATGTACACAACAATGTCCGTGCACCAACAGTCAAAAATGCATGGGCGAGGCCCACAATAGATACCTGACCAAAATCCGAGAGAACACTGCCGGGGCATCAGATAGAAACACTACAGGCACCTCAGGGGGAAGGGAAGGGGGGGGGCACCTCAGCCAGATGAATGCAAAGCCAGATCCACGACGGGGCCCCATGTCCATTGATGTATCCTGGGGAGTGCAAAGCCACAGTCTCACAAGTCTATACAGTGGGTGGTTTGCCCACTGTACCATCCTGGGGAGTGCAAAGCCACAGTCTCACAAGTCTATACAGTGGGTGGGTTGCCCACTGCACCATCCTGGGGAGTGCAAAGCCACAGTCTCACAAGTCTTTACAGTGGGTGGTTTGCCCACTGTACCATCCTGGGGAGTGCAAGGCCACAGTCTCACAAGTCTTTACAGTGGGTGTTTTGCCCACTGTACCATCCTGGGGAGTGCAAAGCCACAGTCTCACAAGTCTTTACAGTGGGTGGTTTGCCCACTGTACCATCCTGGGGAGTGCAAAGCCACATTATCGCAAGTAGATGCAGTTCTCAACTGGTACTGGGTGGGACTGGTGCCCAGACTGGATGAGTCTCCCCATGAAAGTTCCTGTCCTGTCACTGTCCCAGCTGCACATGGGATAAGGATGCCTGATGTGGCGGCCTATTCATACCCACACGGTCTTTGCCCTGTTCAGCGGTGCTTTGACATGGCAGTCTTTGCCCTGTTCAGCGGTCTTTGCACTGTTCAGCGGTGCTTTGCCATGGCAGTCTTTGCCCTGTTCAGCGGTGCTTTGACATGGCAGTCTTGGCCTTGTTCAGCGGTGCTTAGCCATGGCAGTCTTTGCCCTGTTCAGCGGTCTTCACCATGGCGGTCTTTGCCCTGTTCAGCGGTCTTTATCATGGCGGTCTTTGCCCTGTTCAGCGGTGCTTTGCCATGGTGGTCTATGGACTGTTCAGCAGTGCTGTGACATGGCGGTTCGGATACTGACATTGGTGTGTGGCATGACGAACTCCACACTGGACATTGGTGTGTGGCATGACGAACTCCACACTGGACATTGGTGTGTGGCATGACGAACTCCACACTGGACATTGGTGTGTGGCATGACGAACTCCACACTGGACATTGGTGTGTGGCTTGACGTTCCATCATCGCCCAGAGGGGCTGTGGGATCCTAGTCCCTCCTGGGCACTGACTCCGGCGGTGGTCTCCTGACCAGTAACGATACTTGGGCCCTCCTGGGCTGTGACTCTGGCGGTGGTCTCCTGACCAGTAACGAGACTTGGGCCCTCCTGGGCACTGACTCCGGCGGTGGTCTCCTGACCAGTAACGAGACTTGGGCCCTCCTGGGCACTGACTCCGGCGGTGGCGGTGGTCTCCTGACCAGTAACGAGACTTGGGCCCTCCTGGGCACTGACTCCGGCGGTGGTCTCCTGACCAGTAACGAGACTTGGGCCCTCCTGGGCACTGACTCCGGCGGTGGTCTCCTGACCAGTAACGAGACTTGGGCCCTCCTGGGCACTGACTCCGGCGGTGGTCTCCTGACCAGTAACGATACTTGGGCCCTCCTGGGCTGTGACTCTGGCGGTGGTCTCCTGACCAGTGACGATACTTGGGCCCTCCTGGGCAATGACTCTGGCGGTGGTCTCTGGACCAGTGACAATACTTGGGCCCTCCTGGGCACTGACTCTGGTGGTGGTCTCCTGACCAGTAACGATACTTGGGCCCTCCTGGGCAATGACTCTGGCGGTGGTCTCCTGACCAGTGACGATACTTGGGCCCTCCTGGGCTGTGACTCTGGCGGTGGTCTCTTGACCAGTGACGATACTTGGGCCCTCCTGGGCAATGACTCTGGCGGTGGTCTCCTGACCAGTGACGATACTTGGGCCCTCCTGGGCAATGACTCTGGCGGTGGTCTCCTGACCAGTAACAATACTTGGGCCCTCCTGGGCACTGACTCTGGCGGTGGTCTCTGGACCAGTGACGATACTTGGGCCCTCCTTGGCACTGACTCTGGCGGTGGTCTCTGGACCAGTGACGATACTTGGGCCCTCCTGGGCACTGTCTCCGGCGGTGGTCTCCTGACCAGTAACGACGGTGCTGGCGGTTGTGTCTGGACCGCTGGAAATGATGGCGCACTTCTCCGCCGTGACACTCACAACAGGCTGGGCAGACTTCCTCGGGACCTTCCCCAACATCTTTGGAGTTACAGCTGACTCACCAATCGCCTTCGATCCCATTTCAGTTGTTGTCCCACCAGGAGTCTTGACATGGTCCCGTCGTCCACTCTCCAATTTCAGAGCCTTTACAGGGGGTGGGCTGCCAGTGCCTTGGCTCCGGGTCCTACTGCCTGCCCTGGTGGACGGTGCACTCCAAAAACCTGGAACACGCACCACTGGCACTGGAGGCTTTTTGGCTGAGGTGCTACGACGGGACTGATGAACTGGAGGGGGGGGGCAAACAGGTCAATTTGACAAAGGGACAGTTTCTGACAGACACTGGGATGGGTAGCTGGAGGGGGTCTGGGAGTGGAGGTACAGGAGGTGGTTGTAGGAGGTGTCACTTTAGCTGTTTTGTGTGCAGGTACTGGAGGCTGTTGTGAGGTGGATGGATGTTAGGTGAGTGATTGCCGGCGTTTGGGTACTTTGGGAGGGGGCGTCACAGACACACTGGGAGAGGACACAGGGGACGTGTAAATGGCAGTGGAGGTGGTGAGTGCAGGTGAGCGGCTTGTGGTGCTGGGTGTCCTGGTGCGAGTCCTAGTGCCTGTAGATGTGATGCATGCAGGTGTGTGTGTAGACGACACTGGGAGGGAGGAGGGAGAAAAGGAGGAGGGGGACACAGTGGAGACAGTGGATGTTGCTGTGTCTATATGGGTGTGATGCTTGTGTGAGTGCCTGTGGTGTGTGTGGTGCCTATGTTTGCTTGAGCTACTTTTGGGTGTTGACTTGTGTGCCTGCTGGTCTGTAGGTGTGCTTGGGATGGGCTGGGGTACAGGGGATTGGGTCTGGGTGGAGGAAGTTGGAGGGGGTAGGCTGGACACAGGGACAATGGCTGCCATCAGTGCTGAGGCCAGAGATTGCAGGGTTCGCTGAAGGACAGCCTGACCAGAATGAATGCCTTCCAGGAATGCATTACCGTGTTTCAACTCTCGTTCTACACCCTGGATGGCATTCACAATGGTAGACTGCCCAACAGTGAGTGACCTGAAGAGGTCAATGGCTTCCTCACTGAGGGCAGCAGGGGTGACTGGGGCAGGGCCTGAGGTGCCTGGGGCGAAGGTGATGCCCACCCTCCTGGGTGAGCGGGCACGGGACACACTCTGAGGGGCTGCTGGGAGGGCGGTGCTGGTAGGGGAGGTGGCGGCTGTACCTGTAGAAGTGGGGCGCACAGATGGTGCCGCCACCACAGGGGAGCTCACATCGGCGGACGAGTCTGTGTCGCTGGTTGGTGATCCTGTGGCTGACGTGAAGCTTCCCTCGCCCTCCGTCCCACTGGTGCATTCAGAGTCTGTGGTGTGGCCCTCCAAGGCCATGTGGGATGCAGCTCACTCGTGCTCCGGTGCCACTGTACCTCCGCCTGATGATGCTGATGTACAAAAGGACAGGGAGAGCAGGAAAAGGGGGGGAGACAGAAGAAAGAGAGTTGTAGTGCATGGCATACCGCTACCGTTGGCGGACAAGACAGACGCAGCAGCCCCATGCATTACGCCGTGCTCCTGCCCTCTGCACATGCAATTTCTGGGACATGGCCTACATGGCAATGGTAGAAATCTGCGCACATGGATGGCAAAGGGGCAACTATACATCAACTTGCCTCTGTTCTGAGCTGGAGTAGCGTGCCACATGGCCTACATTACGGAGGGGCCTTGCCTACCTAACTCGCCCTGGCATAGGAACACCCACAGCCCACCTCCCCCACCCAGACACCTCCACTGCACGCAAAGTCCCCAGAATGAGGTTGTACTCACCCCCTTGTGTCTGCTGTGATGTCCTTAAGCGCCCATCCAACTCCGGGTAGGCCACCGTCAGGATCCGGAACATCAGGGGGGTCATGGTGCGTCAGGCACCCCTCCCACGTTGGGAGGCCATCCCCAGCTGAGCCTCCGCCGTCTTCTTGCTGCAGCGGCGAATGTCCTCCCATCTCTTACGGCAGTGGGTGCCCCGTCTCTGGTGGGCCCCCAGGGTCTGGACCTCCTTGGCGATGGCACGCCAAATGTCCCTCTTCTGGTGGGCGCTGACCTACATGACATGCACAAGGAAAGAGGAACAGTCATTACCTACTGCACCGTCAATGTGAGTGGCCCCCTCCCAACTCTGTCCATGTGGCCCATTAATCCCCATGCATAACTGTTCTATGCACTCTGCCCCCTTCCCTCTTCCACCCAGCCCTCTCCACCCAGGCCTAGCCCATACAACGTGCTCCCTGTGTACTAACCTGTTGGTCTGGAGGACCGTAGAGTAGCGTGTACTGGGGAGGACCCCATCCACAAGTTTCTCCAACTCCTGTGCAGTGAAGGCAGGGGCCCTTTCCCCAGACGCAGCAGCCATCGTCGCTTCCAGACCGAGGTCACAGCAGCACCAGCAGTGTAGGTCCTCTCCTGTCGAAGGTCAGGTATCTAGTGATTCAACAGATAGAAAATGGTGGTGACGTCCGCGGCGGTGACGTCCGCGGCGGGGCGCATCATCACCGCCAGCGCACCTGTTCATTGGCTCCTGGGACCCATAGGGTCCAATGTTAACCAATGCAGCATTGCGGCGCGCTCTACGACCGCCTACCGCGACGGTGTCCAACGCCAGCGCAGTTACCCCATGATTCCATTGTCCCAGTTTAGAGGTCAGGCAGCCGCCATTTCAGGGGCCCACATGGCTTCATTTACTACTGCATCACACATACCGAGGCCTACACTCAAAACATTTCCCGGATGGGTTAATTGTCTGTTGTAGTCTTGTGTGTGACTGTGGGTACATACCTGGATGAATGGTGACAGTTTCTTCGCTGTTGTCCTTCTTAGGCACCGTCAGTTGGGACATATTGGAAGATGGCGGAATCAGCCGGTGTACCGACCGCTGGTGGACCTGTTGACAATGGAAGAGAGACATTTGATCGTGACCTACCGGTTCGACCGTGCCACAATCCAGGAACTATGTACCCAGTTGGAGCCAGACCTGATGTCACCAATCCGCCATCCGACTGGAATCCCCCCTGACGTGCAGGTGCTGTCAGTGCTCCATTTCCTTGCAAGTGGGTCTTTTCAGACAACAGTGGCCATGGCATCAGGGATGTCCCAGCCTATGTTTTCAAACGTGTTGTCCAGAGTGTTGTCTGACCTGCTGAAACACGTAAGGAGATACATCATTTTCCCTCAGGTGGAGGATTTGCCTACAGTGAAAGGTGACTTCTATGCCCTTGGACATATCCCCAACGTCATAGGTGCCATTGATGGGACCCATGTAGCTCTGGTCCCCCCCCGCAGGAGTGAACAGGCGTACAGGAACAGGAACAGTTATCATTCTATGAATGTCCAGATGGTCTGTTTGGCAGACCAGTACATCTCGCAGGTAAATGCTATGTTCCCTGGCTCAGTGCATGACGCCTACATCCTGAGGAATAGCAGCATCCCTGATATGATGGGTCAACTCCAGAGGCTCCGTGTATGGCTATTGGGAGACTCTGGTTACCCCAACCTGTCCTGGCTATTGACCCCAGTGAGGAATCCCAGGACCATGGCAGAGGAATGGTACAATGAGGCCCATGGGCGGACTAGGAGGGTGATCGAACGCACCTTCGGCCTCCTGAAGGCCAGGTTCAGGTGCCTCCATATGACAGGTGGGTCCCTATTCTACTCACCGAAGAAGGTGTGCGACATCATCATCGCCTGCTCCATGCTCCATAATTTGGCATTGAGATGCCAGGTGCCTTTTCTGCAGGAGGATGATCCAGATGACGGTGTTGTAGCAGCGGTGGGGCCTGTGGAGCCTGTGGACAGTGATGAGGATGAAGCTGATGAAGAAGAAAACGACACCAGAGAGTCAGTCATACAGCAATATTTTCAGTGAGACACAGGTGAGTACATTTTCAGGTTTAAAATAATATTAACTTTCACACGTCTACCTCTATCCTGTACCTACATTTCACTCACTATTTGTTAACTGAGTTGTCCCCTTCCATTTCAGTTTCACTAATGTGGTAACCTACGTGTCAACAGCTTGCACCCTTGAAAGGCTTGTGATGTGTGACATTGGTATGTTGGCCTTCCAATGGGTAACAATTTTTGACACTGTAATTGACAATACAAAGTTCAAAATCATTGACTGACTCAAGTTTTATTAGTGTCTCAAGGGTGTTTATTTAAGTGCATAACAATGAAGGGGGGTTGTGAAATGGGGATGGGTTATGGTGGAAGAATGTCCATGGCAGAGTAAGTCTATTAGTCCCACAGGTACATTGCACATCTGGCCATTGGAAGTGGAGCTGGGGTAGTTCCGATTTGGACAGGGTAACAAAGTGGTACAGTTGGGGGACAATCAGGGTGGTCTTATTTCCTGGCGGGGGTCTTGCCATCTTGCTCTGTCCTGTTCCTGGATCTCAGGGACCGCTTTCATGGTGGTTGTCCATCTGCAGGGGGTGGGGTGCTGGTGTGTTGGTCCTGTGGCCGGGCCTCCTGTCCACTAGCGCCGGCGGAGGTGGTGGCCATTTCATCGTCCTGGCTAGTGTCAGGGGCCCCTTGGAGTGCCACGGTGTCCCTCAAGGTCTTTTGAATGTCCATCAGCACCCCTACAATGGTGCCCAGGGCGGAGCTGATGGTCCTGAGCTCCTCCCTGAACCCCAAATACTGCTCCTCCTGCAGACGCAGGGTCTCCTGCAACTTGCCCAGTACCGTTGCCATCGTCTCCTGGGAGTGGTGGTATGCTCCCATGATGGAGGAGAGGGCCTCGTGGAGAGTAGGTTCCCTTGGCCTGTCCTCCCTCTGTCGCACAGCAGCCCTCCCAGTTCCCCTGTGTTCCTGTGCCTCCGTCCCCTGGACCATGTGCCCACTACCACTGCCCCCAGGTCCCTGTTGTTGTTTGGGTGTTGGGTTAGCCTGGGTGCCCTGTAGTGGTGGACACACCACTGATTGACCTGTCCTGGGTAGGGAGGTTTGGGCCCGCTGGGTGGGTGCTGTGCTGGTGTTCCCAGAGGTTGGAAGGTCGGTGTTGGGCTGTGGCTGGGCAAGGGGAACCGACTGTCCTGAGGCCCACGATGGTCCGGGCTGGTCATCAGGATCCAGTAGGGCAGGGCTGCTGTCATCACTGTGGGCCTCTTCTGGGGGTGGAGTGGTGTTTTCTAGACCCTCTGGTGTGGTGACGTTCCTTCGGGTTCCTGCAGGGGTATGAGTACATGATTATTGCATGTGTGTGTTCCATGGTGTGCAATGGTTGGGTGTGCGTGTACACCAGTGCAGGCATTCCTGTGTGGGGGCTTGTGTGCTGATGGTTGGGGGGTGTTGTGGGTCTGTGCAGTGGGCATGCTTTAGTGATGGGTATCCATGCTTAGTTATGTCATGCAGGTCTTGGGGTTGGGATGGGTGGTTGGTGTCATGGGTAGATTAGTGAGGATTTGGGGTGATAGGGGAGGGTGTGAGGGTGTGGGTGTGTGATAGCATGCAGGTAGGGTGGGGGATCTGATAGTTAATATTTGACTTACCAGTGTCCGTTCCTCCAACGACTCCTGCGAGGCCCTCAGGATGCATGATGGACAAGACTTGCTCCTCCCATGTTGTTAGTTGTGGGGGAGGAGGTGGGGGTCCGCCGCCAGTCCGCTGTACCGCGATGTGGTGCCTGGATACCGTGGAACGCACCTTCCCCCGTAGGCCGTTCCACCTCTTCCTGATGTCCTCCCTATTTGGTCAGAAATTCTGGTCGTAGGGGTTTGTGCGTGATGTGGGTGTGTGTTTTATATTGTGTTTGGTGTGTGGGAGTGTTGTTTGTATGTGTATCAGGTGTGTGTATTTGTAATTGTCCAATGTGGCGGTGTTTTGTAGAAGTGTGTGTATTTTGAGCGCGGCGGTGTGTACCGCCAATGGAATACCGCGGTCCTCGGACCACCAAACTCGTAATCTGCCCTTAAGTCACAAATGAGAAGTTTAGAACATGCACTATATCATAAGTTCATTAAACACATCATAATACACCTTGTGCAAAACTAATACCTTCAAGAACTATTATTTTGCGTTGGTCATGTGTCTATACATATATATATATACATATATATATATGTATATATATATCAAACCAAGGCCCTTTCAGGGATAGAGTGACGCATAAATTATGCAAAAAACAAAGGAGAACTCTGGGAAGTTCCCAATTTTAGTTGGAGAACTGCTCTAGTAAGGAGCACCCTGCAACACCAGCGACACTCTAGATTTGCTCACCTCAAATGTCTGCTTATCTAGCAAAGTCTTTAAGCATAGGATTAGCACAGTGCTATCCTCGCCGAGCTAGATAGTGACCAAGTCTTTTGCCATTTGTACAGCAAAATATTTAAGCATAGGATTGACATAGTGTCATCCTTGCCGAGCTGTAAAATGACAAAAGCCATTTACCACTCCAGGCACAGTATTACAGCTTTGGACTGGTCAAATACCATCCAAGCCAACCTGGAATGAGTAACGCAACCCCTGACACGTGTTTCGCTCTCATTAGCGCTCTTCAGAGGGGTATAGCTTTGTCCAGACACAAGGGAGCACCCAGTATAAGTCAAACCAAGGCCCTTTCAGGGATAGAGTGACGCATAAATTATGCAAAAAAAAAAGGAGAACTCTGGGAAGTTCCCAATTTTAGGTGGAGAACTGCTCTAGTAAGGAGCACCCTGCAACACCAGCGACACTCTAGATTTGCTCACCTCAAATGTCTGCTTATCTAGCAAAGTCTTTAAGCATAGGATTAGCACAGTGCTATCCTCGCCGAGCTAGATAGTGACAAAGTCTTTTGCCATTTGTACAGCAAAATATTTAAGCATAGGATTGACATAGTGTCATCCTTGCCGAGCTGTAAAATGACAAAAGCCATTTACCACTCCAGGCATGTTTCGCTCTCATTAGCGCTCTTCAGAGGGGTATAGCTTTGTCCAGACACAAGGGAGCACCCAGTATAAGTCAAACCAAGGCCTATATATATATATATACACACACATCCCAAAACAATACAGTCTAAAAAGTGGAGCACTCTAACTGCTGGTGCTAGTGATGGGGTTAAGACCCCGGCCCCCATTAATTCTCCCTGGAAGATTAGGAATTTTAATAAGAATGGTACTTACAATGGCATTAAGTAGAATAATAATGCATAATATAATATAGTATGACCTTAGTCAACAGAGTTGTTTAAAACTGGTCTAACAGGCTGCCATGTAATTGATTAACTTGTTCACAGTATAATTAAAGTTCTCAGGTGTGTGGGACATGAGACTACAGATCCCACTGTGATTTTAAAAGACATGCTAACAAAAACAATGTGTGGACACAGACTGAAGCCACTTGATAAAGATGAGATGTTGAAATGCGTTGTGGTGTCTGGTTAATACTGCCTGGTCAATGCTACCTGATGATTAAATCAAACCTGCCAGTGAAGTCTTCAGAAGTGCGATGATTTTTTTGGGGTGAACAATATATATATATATTATATATAAAGGAGGAAACATTGTCATCATGGACATAGATAGTTATGTGAAGGAGGCCAATAATCAACTTTCCAATAAACAGCACTATCACAAACTGACTACCAATCCCACTATTGAATATCAAACCGTTTACTGGGAGATGCTTGACATTTGGCATACTAATGATCTTATAGATCGAAATGAATATCTTTATTTGAAAGTTACATCCCCCAAAACTCCCTGTATCTACTTTCTACCAAAAATTCACAAAAACAAAAAACATCCCCCTGGTCGACCCATAGTCAGCATGAATTCATCCCTCCTGGAAAATACTTCTCGTTACTTGGACCTATTTTTATGTCCTTATGCAACTGAGTTACCTTCATACCTACGAGATACCAATTACTTTTTAGCCAAGATTCATAACGTTCCATGGCAATCTAATTATTTATTGGTGACCATGGATGTGACCGCTCTTTATACCTCTATCATGCATGATTATGGGATTCAAGCTTGTAGTCATTTTTTAGGCACTCGTAAAATTGGATTCCTTCAACACACCAATATGCTTGTAAGCATGTTAAGATTCTGTCTTACCCACAATGCCTTTTTATTTGACAACCAGTATTATTTGCAAAAACAAGGGACTGCAATGGGAGCTTCATTTGCTCCCACTTATGCGAACCTCTATATGGGCTGGTGGGAGAAGGAGATAGCTTGGTCTGACTCCAACAGTAAATACATGGAACAAGTGATTCTATGGGTCAGATACATTGATGATCTTTTTCTTATTTGGGATGGTGATGAAGGTTCTCTTATACAATATGTCAACATATTGAACAATAATGAGCTTAATATCTATTTAGATCTAAAATACAGTGCCCAAACTATAGAATTTCTTGATGTCCAGATTTCTGTACAAAAGGATAGTTTACAGACAACTATATTTCGTAAACCTACAGCCTGTAATTCTATTCTGCATGGTAATAGCGGTCACCCTAAAGCTTTGAAATGGAGCATTCCATATAGTCAATTTTTACGGGCTCGTAGAATTTGTTCCAATGATGAATGATTCAACACTGAAATTGTTATCATGATACAGAGATTTCTAGAAAGAGGTTATCCCTTAAAGATTCTTAAAGATGCACATTCGAGGGTGTTGAACATGTCTAGAGAAAAACGTATTTTTAAATCTGGAGGCATCAACAATCAGGATCAAGATGATGGATCTCCGCCTAGACTTTTTCTCGAATTCAATTCTCAACATTCTCAATTAAACAACATCATACAAAAAAAAAATTGGCATGTTCTTAGACATGATTCCTCCATAAAGGACAGTATAGGTCCTCATCCGCATATAACATATCGCAAAACTCAGTCATTGGGTGACCATCTCACTAGAAGTCTATTTAGTTCCAAAGCTAATTCATCTTGGTTAGCTAAGAAAAGCCTTGGCTTTTGCAAATGTGGGCATTGTAAATCTTTTTTATATGCACAAAACACCCACACATACACCACATTTGAAGGGAAAATTTGTGAAATAACTGACCGCATTACCTGTGAAACTGAATATGTTGTATACGTTATTGAATGTGGCTGCCACAAAAAATATGTAGGCAGCACCATTCATAAATTGAAAGTCAGGTTTCTACAACATCTCAGAGCCATTAAGAACCATTATCCATCTTACCCCTTGGCTAAACATTTTTGGGACGTACATGAAGGTAATTGCAGTTCCTTAACATTTTACGGCATTAAAACCATTGTTGCCCATCCCCGGGGGGAGGGTAATAGAACTGCCCATTTAAGACAAATTGAATCGAAGATGATTCTACTTTTAGGCACAGAAAACCCCTGGGGTCATAATTTGGATGCAGAACTCCATGTACATTTGTGAAATTTTACACTTTTACATTTTTATATCTTTAGATCAAAAATCATGAAATTCCTTTTACATTAAATAATAATTAAAATTGCATTGAAGATTTCTTTGGGATCCCATAATGATCAACAATATGTCCGGACCAGGACACAGTTTATTTAGCTAATATACATATCACATCACTTATTCTTTTTTATGGTTTTTACACTCAATTTAACAGTCTCGCACTTTATCATCACTTTTTAAGGGATTTTTTAGCGGTTTCTATATATATGTCCCTGTTGTTGGATTTGATGGGGTTTCCTCTTTTCCTTTTTTCCTTTTACATTTTCATATTGACAGTCTCTTTGTCTGTGTCATAGATATAATAATTTTTTCAGTTGATGTAACATTGATATCTGGAGGACCCTTTACCTGGTTATAGAATTGTGTAATTATTTATCTATAATGGAATTTAACACTGTCACTAACATGAATTGAGATATTTATATGTCAGTATAAATTGTACAGATTTTTGGCTATTTATATCAATTATCTTTGTATTTGTCCTTTTTATACATCTTTTACCGTCATTCTTCGATATATATTGGTTGGAATTATTCCATTGATTTATAGCCTTTATATATATTGATTGTATTTGTCAACTGAAAATATGTTATTATAGTGCATATATTTATCTATTTATTCATATATCAAGCTTTTGGAATAGCAAAGTTAAGGGTTGACAGTATTCCAATCCAGAGAAAAAATATCTATATGTGGGTGGTATTCCTCCGTCTATGTATTAATTACCAATTGAGAAAATATATATATTTATTTATGTATTTATAGGTGATTATATCATAAACATGATGCTAGATGATAACACAAAAGAAATACATAATGTTATATTTAAGAGTTCATATCCCATTCAAGCACAGGGTCTAATATTTTCTATTTTGAATTTTAAAAATGCTATGTTACAAAATGGCCGCTCTGTTTGCACTTTCCTTTTCAGCTATGTCGTTAATAGCAAAGAAGGACTATAGGGTTTAAATAGTTGGGTGTAAAAATGTCTGCCTATGTCCAGTTGAAGGCTATTGCCGAAACGCGTCGACATTTGGTTGGGACAGCATGTGTTTGTTCTTTGCAGGCACTTTAGAGATTTTTTATAAGTGCCGTTTACTTATTTATACTTTTTTATGCAGTGTCAATTTAACCTGTATTTGAACCTTTTCAATAAATTGGAGCCGATGATATTGCATACGAGTGATTTTCAACTCCTCATTTTACGAGCTCGTCTGGATATTGTGCAGCCCTGGTGTGTGACCGAATTGCACCATCTTTTTGAAAATTATATATATATATTTATATGTATATATATATATATATATATATATATATATACATATATATAGATATATACATATAGATATAGATATATGTTAGATTTGGCATCCTTGGCCTGGTCTCCCCTAACTTTTTGCCTCTGCTTCTCAGTTTGTTTCTGTGTGCCGGACTCTGTTTTTCTGTTTTTGCTGTTTTGTTTGCTCTGGACAATTTACCACTGCTGACCAGTGCTAAAGTGTAAATGTTCCCTGTATAAATTCTATGTGTAAGTTGGCATATCCCTGATTGGCATATTTGATTTATTGGACAGTCCCTAGTAAAGAGCACTAGAGGTGTCCAGAGCCTGTAAATCAGATGCTACTAGTGGGCCTGCAGCACTGGTTGTGCCACCCACACTAGTAGCCTTGTAAACATGTCTCAGACCTGCCACTGCAGTGTCTGAGTGTGCAGTTTTAAACTTCCAATTCGACTTGGCAAGGTCTGAACCCACTTGCCAGGTCTGAACCTTCCCTTTTTATACATGTACGGCACGCACCCCTAAGGTAGTCCTTAGGTAGCCCCATGGGCTAGGTGCTGAGTATGTTAAAGGTTAACAGTGAAATACTGGCTAATTAGTTTTTCACTGTTGCAAGGCCTATCTCTCTCATAGGTTAACACGGAGGCTGCCTTTAAATATTATTAAAGAGCAGATTCCATTTGGGACCAGATAGAAATTTGGAGTTTGGGGTCTCTGAACTCACAATTTAAAAATACATCTTTTAGTGAAGTTAGTTTTTAGATTGTGTGTTTTGAAAAAGCCACTTTTAGACAGTAGCATTTTCTTGCTCAAACCATTCTGGGACTCTGTCTGTTTGTGGATTCCCCGTCTGGGTCAGTTTGACAGTTAGGCTGTTTGCATCTCTCCTGTAGGCAGTGGCACAAAGGGTGTAGCCTGCATATCTTGGTGGGCCATCTGGACTTGAGGGGAGGGGTGGTCACTTAAACATGAAAGGGCTGTGCCTGCCCTCATACAAAGCAGTCTACAACCCCCTGGTGTGTCTATGGGGTCTGGAGACTTCTCTTTGAAGTAAACCTACTTCAAAGGAAGAAAGGGGTATAAGAAGAGGACCCAAAACCCCTGAAAACCAGATTACTTCTGGAACCAAGAGGAACCTCTGCCAAGGAGAACACCTGGAGAGCTGGAGGAGGAGTACTGCCCCTTTGCCTGTGACTGTGCTTTATTGGGTTGGCCAGCAATAGCTGCTTCTGCCTGAGAGAAGACAAAGACTGACTTTTTGTGACTTCCTACCTCTGAAGAATCTCTAAGGGCTTGAACTGAGGTGGCCTCCTTTTGTTGAAGTCTCAGGGACATCAAAGACTTCTTTTTGCCAGCTCCTGGACTTTTTGCTGAGAGTCCTGCCCTGCCACGTGGTGCCCTACCGTGTCTCTGGGCCCTTGAAAGGTGAAGCTGGTGGAAAAGGACAGAAATCCATGTAGAGATCGCTGTGAGGGGAAACTTTTGACACACCACGTGGCTGATAAATGACTCGGCCACAAGGCTAAAATCGACACTCCACCTGCATTGCGGCTGAGAGATCAACGCAACGCAGCTGGAGAAACGACGCGCAGCACCCGCAGCAGCTGCTGTTAATGACATAAGCTCCCACACAGTGTGGTTTCTAGACACCGTATGACCAGATTTCAACGCAAAATTGCTGGGCGTGATAAATCAATGCAAAGCCTACCCTGACCCAAGGTGCCTGTCCGGGTTTGATGCATCGCTCTCTTGCAGGAGAGAAGAAACAACACACACTGACCCAACCGGAGGAAGAACGATGCAAAGTCTTGCTTGCGATTGAGAAATCAACCCATCGCTGGCCTTTTTTGACGCACACTTGCCTGTGCAGCTTTATTGTGACACTACCTAGGTACTTTTGTGCAATAACAACATTCTCACTGTTTTCTAAGGATTAAGGGGGTCATTCTGGGTCAACGACCACGAGAGCACCGCCAACAGGCTGGCGGTGCTCTCAAGGGCATTCTGACTGCGGCGGTTTGGCCGCGGTCAGAAAGGGAAAACCGGCGGTCTCCCGCTGGTTTTCCTCTGCCCTCAGAAATCCTCCATGGCGGCGCAGCTTGCTGCGCCGCCATGGGGATTCCGACACCCCATACCGCCATCCTGTTCCTGGCGGTTCGCCCGCCAGGAACAGGATGGCGGTATGGGGTGTCGTGGGGCCCCTGGGGGCCCCTGCAGTGCCCATGCCAATGGCATGGGCACTGCAGGGGCCCCCGTAAGAGGGCCCCACAAAGAATTTCAGTGTCTGCTTAGCAGACACTGAAATTCGTGACGGGTGCAACTGCACCCGTCGCACCTTCCCACTCCGCCGGCTCCATTCGGAGCCGGCTTCCTCGTGGGAAGGGGTTTCCCGCTGGGCTGGCGGGCGGCCTTCTGGCGGTCGTCCGCCAGCCCAGCGGGAAACACAGAATCACCGCGGCTGTCTTCGGACCGCGGAGCGGTGTTCTGGAGGGGAACTCTGGCGGGCGGCCTCCGCCGCCCGCCAGAGTTAGAATGACCCCCATAGACTCTTATTCTTTTTAAAATTCATATTTTGACTTCTGTATGTTGGATTTTTATTGTTTTGGTCTTCTTTTGTTTAGATAAATATGACCTATTTTTCTAAACCTGTGTTGTGTCATTTTGTAGTGTTTTTACTGGGTTACTGTGTGTGTTGGTACAAATACTTTACAGCTTGCTTGTGAAGTTAAGCCTGCCTGCTCATGCCAAGCTACCATGGGTGTGAGCGGGGCTTAACTGAGTGTGATTCTCCTTTACTCGGACTAGAGTGAGGGTCCTTGCTTTAAGAGTGGGTAACCTGACTGCCAACCAAAGACCCCATTTCTATCTATCTATCTATCTATCTATCTATCTATCTATCTATCTATCTATCTATCTATCTATCTATCTACATATATATACACATTTTAAAATACAAACAAAACAATAAAAAGGCAGTGAATCACACAACACATACTAATCGTGAGGTGTTGTATATTTAAACTCTGTTTAAAAATACAAAACATAATTTTTCTATGTAAATACAAATGAACAGAAACTTCACTTCGATCACTTCACTTAGGAACTAAAGGGGACATTCTAGCCTGTGTTTGAATAAAAAAGTTACTCACATTTACATTGCCATTTAAAACATGTACATGTTTACTCTGGTAAGCCATACAGCTTGCTATACAGGGACAGAACCTCATCTACCAGCATCTCCAGCTCATGTGGTGAGAAGTTTGGGGCCCTGTCTCCTGCTTTTCCAGGCATTGTATATCCCACAGGCAGGAACCAGCAGCAACAGTTGAACTCAAGATGAGGTTGATGGTGGCTTGATTGACAAAAAACCCAGTGGCCTCCCTTTGATGGCCCACAGATTCCCTCCAACAAACCCTACCCCCAATACAATGTTCTTTTGACCCCATGTGCCCCATCTCACTGAGTTCTGACTGAAATGGAGATGGTGGTGGTATTGGATCAACAGTAGCCAGGACTGGGGGGACACCATTTGTGTGATGTTCCTTTGGACACAGGAAGTGGAGGTATCCTGAGGCTGAGGTGTGGTATAGATGTGGGCTGAGTATCACAGGAGCTGTCTGCCCAGGCACACCAGATGGACCAGCCTGCTCCTCATCATCAGGACTTGCAGAAGTGGATTCCTCACCAAAGACTTGTTCCTTGTCTGGAGTGGATTTATCATCAGTAGCAGTGGCAGATGGTTGTCCATGTTTTCCAGGTGTTGGCCCTATGATAAATTAAAGAGAAAAAAATTACAAGTCTGGATTATACATCAAATGAGTTTGAAGCAAAAGAAATTAGGCAACATAAAAGGAAAAAGACAATTAATAGAAATATTATACCTTTCAGTAGCATTATACTAAATTACAAAAACAGTTTAAAATGCACTTAAAACTACATAAAAAAAGCTAGTAAAATGATGTCCTGAATTGAAAAAAATAGGTAAAGTATGCATTAAAATATACCAAAGACAATCAAGAGGAGAAATGTGAAATAGACCATTCCAAGGCCTAGCATGGCACAATAAACAACTTGGAAGGGGAACTAGCATTATATTAGTTCTCATATTTACATTGCAACATATATTTATTAACAAAAACAACTTTTATTCAGCATACAAAATAACATACATTAGAACTTTTAAGTCAATAGATTTTGATTCATGAAACAAATAACATCAATTCAATGAAATAACAGGAAAATGACAAAATACAAAATTAAACAACAAAACATTAAAAAACATAGCATACACTAGAGAGACTTAACACTTTTACATATGTGAAAATATGAAAGAAAAGTGAGAATGACCAAAATAACATTACAATATTATTTGAACACAACAAAAAAAAGGCATCTTGGTAGTTGTAGTCACCACTTCAATTAAACCTTAATAACATTCGCAAAATTGTAAGTTAAACATACCTAATAAAAATATTCAGTAGAAATAAACAGGAACTTACAATATAGAACACATGCATGGAATTAGCTACTAGGTAAAAAACACACTTCAAGCACTATAACTTAATTTAAAATTTAATACCATTTAATAAAGATTGGAACCTGTAATCTTAAATTCAACAAAATGCATTGAAACAAACATGAAAGGCAAAGAAATTGAGAAAAATACACATATTGACAAAGCATTTTAACAATTAAGTAAAACGTGGGAGAAACAACAATTGTGCTACAAATTTCCAGACAACAGCATAAAACAACTACATATCGGTTTATATCTTTAATAAAGGTGCACAACACACTAGCAACAGCTAAATTAAAAGCAACATCGAAATTCAGGTTTAGTAACATATTCAAAAGTGTTACTTACCAATCTCTACCCCCACCTAGGGATTTCAGTCAAGCCTCAGGATGTAGGATCTGCAAGACCTCCCCTTCCATGTACATAGTTGTAAGGGGAGTCTGGGAGAACCAGCACCACCTCTGGGCTTCTGGGTGATGCTTAGAGACCAGTGAACTCGCTGTTCCCCAAACACAATTCAACCTCTTCCTAGTGTCATTTGTTGTGTGGAGGTTACTTGCTAAAGCATTCTCTCTGTTTTGTAGTTGGGCTCCAAACGATTGTGGCTCTACTATAAAAAACAATTCCACAATAACTGACAATTCTCCTTCAGTAAAACAGGGATTTTGCCTTCCTGACATTGTCAAATAATACACTTAAATAATTTTGATAACTAACAAGAAAAAATAATACAAAAAGAAAAAATGAACCAGAAACAGTAAAAAGCACAAACAAATCTGACTTCTCTGAAAAGAGTTCTCATAAACAATCTTCTGCAGCAGTGCAATAGCAAAGGCTCATGGTCTGAAATGGATTGTGTTTTATAGTGAGGTATGCAGATGGAAACAATATGTCAAAACACATCAGGTGTGTGATGCTAGCATTCATCTATAAGCCAAATGAAAAGTAAAATTTTTAACAAGTCCCACAACAGAATCCCGCCATCGGGAATCCACCACTAGGACAATGCAAGCACAACTGAGAAATCTAAATAGGCTAGACGCAATCCCACTACCCTAAAGGTGACAGAGTAATGTTAGCCAGCAAAGTAGTCTGCCGTGTCATCAGAGGTGAACTGTTTATGTGACGGTAAGCACTTTGTCAATGCAGACGGAGGATCAGACAGTCCACATCTAAATAGGGCGGGCGTAAATCTGTCAGCTTGACAGAGAACTTGTAAACCCCATCACAGAGGGACTACGGGAGTCCCATCAAGATCTAAATCACGCCCTAAAAAGCCTCTATAGCTATCCTCTTGCTGTTATATTCACAGTCCTTCTAACCTTGTAGAAACCATATAACACCATGCATAGTTTTCTCATCGATAATTTTATTGCAAATGTTGAAGTGATATTATCATTGATGTCATAGAAGATGTTATGAGTGATGTAATACATAGGGTAATTAGCAGTGCATGGCGAGGGAGTGAGTTATCGTTGCTTTAGGGCAATAGTTACTTGAGATAACTTTTATTGATGATTTTCACTGACATTTTTTAATTGACATATTCCGCTATTTAGAACATCATTTTAACCTTTTTTTAGTGACTTTCTAAGGTTTTTTTTATATAAAGTAATATTTTATTGCCATACGTAAATCCAACCTCCCATCACGCACAGCCATGCAGAGGTTTGGCCACAGGCCCTGCTGCCAAACCCCCCCAGCACCCAACACTCCCATATAGAGAGCTGATTTTCCAAAAATCACCAATAATTTTAATCAAATGCATATTTCAATAATACACACAATGCAATGTTTATTAATATTGAATACATAAAACACAATTTAATAAAGTTTTATTAAAATATATATCTGAGACTCTTTTCATATAGTTTACATTATTACATGTGTGGGTGAACAATGTAGGAAGCAAGAGTCAGAGACTTTAAAGAAAAAAAACTTGTCTCTAACCCTTTTTTAAACAATTTTCAGGCCATAAAATGCAATCATAAAAAACAACTACAACAGTGCCTTATAACTTGTTTAATACATCCTCAGGCCACATAAAACACAAGCACAAAAAAGCCCCCTGAGGGCGCTGCACTCTCAGTTGAAAAGTAAAAGCTCCAGCTTGGGAAGTGCTTTAAAAATAGTATAGAAAGTTCTTCAAGATCATGGCCCAAGAGATTTAGGCCCTCATTACAACCCTGGCGGTCGGTGTTAAAACGGCAGTAATACCACCAACAGGCCGGCGGTAAAACAAATGGGATCTTGACCATGGCAGAAACCACCAACACATACTGCCACTTTAACACTCCGACCGCCACGGCAGTAGCAACAAACACCGCGGCGGTAACCGCCAACAGCCAGGTGGAAGACATTGTACCGCCCACCCCATTACAACATGCCCATCCGCCAGTTTTTCCGGGACGGTACCAACACCATCAAAAGCACGGCGTAAACAATACTTGGAAGGGAAACCACGCACCTCAACACTCAACGAAGAACCAGGACGCCATGGAGCCCGAGCTGCACGTTCTGCCCATGCTGATGTATCTTCTCATATATCAGGAGCACCAACGGCGGCAACGACGACCATGGTGAGTACGGCACCTAGTAGACAGGGGAGGGGGAGGAAAAAGAGAGTGACAAACACACGCAACACCCAACATGCAACACCCCCACCCCCAACTTCACCCCCAACACCATACACAGGCAACAACATTACATATACACCCCGTAACCCTCTGGAAGAAAGCAAGGACAAAAGGAATTGAGTCAACTTAGTGTAATATTAGAATTCTAGAGAAATACATTCATAAATAAATAAACATACTGTACAATATATACAATATATAAAAAAATGAGGGACAATGTCCACCCAAAAATAGTCCGTGGCCCACTGGGTCATAACATATAGGCCAAGCCCACACTTGACTCCTGCCTCAAAATGGAGAGAACACTGCTGGGGCATCGGGTCGAAAACACACAGGCACCTCAGGGGGATGGGGAATGGAGGGGCACCTCAGCCGGAAGATGGTACAACACCACTGCTCCTGGAGGGGGCCACATGCCCACAGCGATGTCCTGGGGAGTGCAAGGCCACAGTCTCTCAAGTCTGATCAGTGGGTGATTTGCCCACTACTTGGTCCTGGGGAGTGCAAAGCCACAGTCTCTCAAGTCTCTCAAGTGGGTGGTTTTCCCACTGCCTGGTCCTGGGGAGTGCAGGGCCACAGTCTCTCCAGTCGGTGGTTTGCCCACTGATGGTCCTGGGGAGTGCAAGGCCCCAGTCTCTCAAGTCGGTGGTTTGCCCACTGCTTGGTCCTGGGGAGTGTGAAGCCACAGTCTCTCAAGTGCGTGGTTTGCCCACTGCCTGGTCCTGGGGAGTGCAAGGCCACAGTCTCTCAAGTCTCTCAAGTGGGTGGTTTGCCCACTGATTGGTCCCAGGGAGTGAAAGGCCACAGTCTCTCAAGTGGGTGGTTTGCCCACTGCCTGGTCCTGGGGAGTGCAAGGCCACAGTCTCTCAAGTGGTCTTTAGCGATTTAACGCAGGACGCGCTGGTAATTTCTCGGCAGGTTTTCCTTTGCTTACCGCAACTTCAGATTCCTATTCACAATAGTGACAAGTGATGCCAGAAGTTTTTTCATTATGCTCTGAACTGGCCTTGAGAAAGCCCCCGCCTACCCGCTAAAGGGGCGAAACACATGTTGGCTGTTCCTCCATCGAATATTGCTACTTGATTTCTCTCCAACCCTGGTATTAGTTGATTGGACTATTATCTTGCTGATCTTTGGAACTTAATTTCAGCTCCAAGACTGTCATAAATCAACTGGACTACAAACTTATGGCACTGATTTATTTTTTCTTATGTAATAAACAACTACTGAAGCATTGTGCTTATTATTAGTAATGAAGTGGGAACTCACCTCTAACTAATCTAGCACTATAATTATTGGGAGGCTTAGGGTCCAGGCCTTCCGGTTTGGAGTTCTCACAACCATCTTATAAAATCGGCATTCTAAGGAAGTCAACTGGCTGGACTCCCCTTCTTTCAGTCTCTCAAGTGGGTTGTTTGCCCACTGATGGTCCTGGGGAGTGCAAGGCCACAGTCTCACAAGTGGGTGGTTTGCCCACTGCTTGGTCCTGGGGAGTACAAGGCCACAGTCTCTCAAGTGGGTGGTTTGCCCACTGCCTGGTCCTGGGGAGTGCAAGGCCACAGTCTCTAAAGTGGGTGGTTTGCCCACTGCCTCGTCCTGGGGAGTGCAAGGCCACAGTCTCTCAAGTGGGTGGTTTGCCCACTGCTTGGTCCTGGGGAGTGCTAGACCACAGTCTCTCAAGTGGGTGGTTTGCCCACTCCCTGGTCCTGGGGAGTGCAAGGCCACAGTCTCTCAAGTGGATGGCTTCTTCCACTGGTTCTGGAGGGGGCATTGTGCCCAGTGTGCTTCATCCTGCGAAGGATGCGGTGAGTGGATGCATTTCTCCACTGGTTCTAGAGGGGGCATTGTGCCCAGTGTGCTTCATCCTGGGAAGGATGCGGTGAGTGGATGCCTTTTTCCACTGGTTCTAGAGCGGGCATTGTGCCCAGTGTGCTTCATCCTGGGAAGGATACAGTGAGTGGATGCCTTTCTCCACTGGTTCTCGAGGGGGCATTGTGCCCAGTGTGCTTCATCCTGGGAAGGATGCAGTGAGTGGATGCATTTCTCCACTGGTTCTCGGGGGCTTTGTGCCCATTGATGCAGCACGTGGGGGGTGCCAGGTCACAGCCTCTCAGCTGTGTGTCAGACCCACGAGATTTGCAGTGGCCAGGATGCATGATAGTCCATGGAGGCAGGGGAACAGTCCATCCTCTGGTGGCTACGGCTGCACAGTGGTGGTAGTGGTGGTGCTGGTGGGGGTGCTGTCAGTGGTGGGGGGAAGCTCCAGCCCTTCCCCGACAGCCTCAGGCAGCTGCCCACTGGGGCTGCTGCTGCTGGCAGTGGTGCCACTTTCAGCGGTGCAGGTGGCGGTGCTTGTGGCAGTGCTTGTGGCGGTGCAGGTGGTGGTGCTGGCCGTGGTGGAGGTGCCGGTGCTGCCAGTGGTGGTCGGAGGGTCCAGCCCTTCTCCTGCAGCCTCGGACGGCTGATCACTGGGGCTGCTGCTGCTGACAGTTGTGGTGCTTGCAGCGGTACAGGTGGCAGTGCTTGCGGTAGTGCAGGTGGCAGTGCTGTTGTGGTGCAGGTGGCGGTGCTAGCCGTTGTGCTGGTAGCCACCAGGCCTTCACCTGCATGCTCGGATGGCTGAAGTGCCTTGGCTGGTGTTTTGTGCCCCTTCCTGCCCTTGGCAGATGGTGGTGTCACCTTGGGTCTGGCAGCTGGAGTCTTTGAGGTAGCCTTGCTGAGTGGTTGTGGCTTCTTCCCCTTACTGGATGCTGTCCCCTTCTTCACTGTGCCAGATGACGGAATCGTCTTTACTGTGGCAGGGGTTGGTGGCACACTGGCTGGCCTGACGGGTGTCCACTTAGAGCCTCTGACAGCTGCAGGAACTACCCGGACGTGGACTTGGTGGCTGAGGTGCTGGGCTGGGTTTTGGCCACCCTGGCCCAAGGGGAAGGACGAAGGAGGGTAGACAACAGGTCAATGTTGGCTAGGACAAGCTTCTTAGGGACATTGGGGCGGGAAGAGGGTGAAGGTTTGGGAATGGAGGAAGAGGGAGTGGTTGTTGGAGGTGTCAGTCTGCTGTGTTTGGGTGCAGGTGAATGAGCTGTATGCTGTTGTGAGGTGGATGGCTGTTGGGTAGGTGTGTACTTTGGGAGGAGGGGTCACAGACAGTGGGAGAGTACACAGGGGATGTGTGCATGGATGTGGGGGTGGTGACTGCCAGTGAGGGGTGTGTAGTGATGGGCGTGCTGGTTATGGAGGTAGTGGATGAGGATGTAGTGCATGCAGGCGTGAGTGGAGACGCTACTGAGAGGGAGGTGGAGGACGAGAAGGAAGGGGACACAGTGGAGGCAGTGGATGTTGGTGTGTCTGCATGGGGATGGTGCATGTGTGAGTGCCTGTGAGATGAAGTGTGGTGCCTGTGTTTGCCTGAGCCACTTTTGTGTGTTGATTTGGGTGAATGCTGGTCTGAAGGTGTGCTTGGGATAGGCTGGGGTTGTGGGGATTGGGACTGGGTAGAGGAAGTTGGAGGGGGGAGGCTAGAGACAGCGACAATGGCTGCCATCAGTGCGGAGGCCAGAGCCTGAAATTTTCTCTTTTGGGCCCTCCAGGTATGCATTTGTTTGTTGCAATGCCTCTCAACACCTTGGATGGCATTCAGAATGGTTGACTGCCCCAAGAGTGAGGGATCTCAGGAGATCAATCGTCTCCTCGCAGGGCTGACTGGGGCAGTGTCTGAGGTGCCTGGGGCAAAGGAGATGTCCACCCTCCTGGGTGAGCGGGATGGGAAACACCCTGAGTGGCTGCAGGGAGGGCAGTGCTAGTAGTGGGGGTGGCGGCTGTACCTGTAGTTGGGGTGGGTACAGAGGTGTCTGCCACCACTAGGGCGCTTCCATCGGAAGAGGAGTCACTGTCTGTAGTGTCCCCTGCAGTCTCCGTCGTGGTGCTCCCCTCGCTCTCCGTCCCACTGGTGCCCTCACCCTAAGTGAATTCGGCCTCCAGGCCCGTGTGGGAGACAGTTCCCTCCGTCGCTGGTGCCTCTGCTAATGCACACAAGGACAGGGTGACGAAACAAAAAGGGGGGGAGAGACAGAGGATACACTTGGTCCATGCCAGCAACAACACTACTGTTGGCGTACACAACACATAGGAGCTGCCCTATGCACTTGGCCATGCACTACCAGTTACAATGCTAGTCACCAGCCAATGGGGGACATGGCATAACGCCATCAGCTGCACACCTGAAACCAACAGGACCCTGCCCGATAGTAGTTGCCCACTAACACCATTGGGTTTGGAGTGCTTCAGAGCCTGCCCAACAAGGGACCTACTCTGCCATGTTCGCCCTAGCCAAGAGGCACCCACAGTCCACATCCCCCACCCAGGTAAAACCTTAATGCATGCCAACTCATGAATCTGAATTTGTACTCACCCCATTGTGGTTGCTGTGATTCCCTCAAGCGCCCATCCAACTCCAGATAGGCCACCGCCAGGATGCGGAACATTAGGGGGGGTCAGGGTACGACAGGCAACCCTACCTCGTTGGGAGGCCATCCCCAGCTGGGCCTCCGCTGTCTTCCTTGCCCAGCCGCGCAGGTCCTCCCACTGTTGGCGGCAGTGGGTGCTCCGCCTGTCAAAGACCCCCCAGGGTCTGCATCTCCTTGGCGATGGCACGTCAAATACCCTTTTTCTGATGGGCGCTGACCTGCAGGAAAAATACAGCAGAAAAGGGATTAGTGATACCGTCCAGACCGTCACACTCATGGCCCACCATATCCCTCCCATCCACTAACGCACATACATTGACCACCATATCTGTAGCACCCTGCCAAGGACACCTCAGCCCTCCCTACATGTGGCTTACACACACAGCACTCCATACATTCATGGCCCACGCATCATGCACACAGTGTACTCACCTGTTTGTCTGGAGGACCATAAAGTAAAGTGTACTGGGGTAGGACCCCATCCACCAGTATCTCCAACTCCTCAGCAGTGAAGGCAGGGGCCCTTTCCCCAGACACATGAGCCATTATCGCTTCCAGACACAGGTCACAGCAGCACTTGCAGTGTAGGTCCTCCCCTGTTGAAGGTCAGCTAGCAAGTGAGTGAACAGATAGAAAATGACGGTCACGTCCGTGGCGGTGCGTACCGTCACCACCGGCGTCCATTGCCTTTGACTCCTGGAACCCATAGGGCCCAATGATAACCAATGCGAAGTTGCGGGCGGTCATCGACCACCTACCACAACGGCGCACTACGCCAGCGGAATTACCTCATTTACAATTGTCCCCCCTCACAGGTCAGGCAGTCGCCATTTCAGGGGGGCACAGGCGATGGCACCTAACTGCGTCACAGTAGACATTGGCACATTAACTGACTTTCAGATTCACATACTGGTTCTGTAAATGAAGAGATGCATCATTATTGCAATTGATGTGTGAATAGGACCCTTTGCCCACTGTTTTCCTTCCTAGACTTCAACCGCTGAGGATGAATATGAGATGAAGACATCCTCCAGTGTACAGGCCCTGGTGGACCTTGCGACAATGGAGGACAGACACATTATCCTAACATACAGACTTGATCAGGCCTCAATACAAGAACTGTGTGCCCAATTGGAGCCAGACCTGATGTCAGCTATCCACCACCCCACAGGTATCCCCCCTCTAGTGCGGGTCCTGTCAGTGCTTCATTTCCTGGCAAGTGGTTCCTTCCAAACAACAGTGGCCATGGCATCAGGGATGTCTCAGACAATGATCTCCAGCGTGTTGACCAGAGTGTTGTCTGCCCTGCTGAAACACATGTGCAGCCACATCATATTCCCCCAAGTGGAGGATTTGGCCACAGTGGAAGCTGACTTTTATGCCCTGGGACATATCCCCAACATCATTGGTGCCATTGATGACACACAAGTGGCATTTGTCCCTCCCACCGGAGAAATGAATAGGTATTCAGGAATAGAAAAAGCTATCACTCTACGAATGTCCAGATGGTGTGTTTTGCTGACCAGTACTTCTCCCATGTGAATGCCAAGTATCCTGGCTCTGTGCATGGTGCCTTTATCTTGAGGAATAGCAGTATGGCATATGTGATGGCTCAACTCCAGAGGCACCGGGTGTGGCTAATAGGTGAGCCCATGGTCCCCACCCAGTTGATGTAGGTAAATGGGTGTGGAGTTCTCCCTAAGGGTGAGTGTATGTCTAACAGGTATCCCTCGAATATTTGCAGGTGACTCTGGTTACCCCAACCTCTCATGGCTACTGACCCCAGTGAGGAATCCCAGGACAAGGGCAGAGGAACGTTACAATGAGGCACATGGGCGAACAAGGAGGATTATTGAGAGAACCTTCAGCCTCCTGAAGGCCAGGTTCTGGTGCCTCCATCTGACAGGTGGATCCCTGTACTACTCACCCAATAAGGTGTGCCAGATCATTGTTGCATGTTGCATGTTGCACATTGCACAACCTGGCCTTCAGATGCCAGGTACCTTTTCTGCAGGTGGAGCCTGTGGACAATGAGGAAGAGGAGGCAGAGGAAGAAGATGCGGATAGCAGAAGTAATATCATACAGCAGTACTTCCAGTGAAACACAGGTAAGGCACTGTAACTTCACTTTTCTTTTCAGTTTTCCTTTTGACATTGTACATGGCAGCATGATTTCCCTATGTCTATGGCCACTTACTGTACCCTTTGGCATCTCTATTTTCAGATATCTGTGCCCCACTCTGGCTCCTGGTATGTTTACTGTTGCCCACTGCATGCCATACCAATGTATAAAGTACTGTACATAAGATTTGCAATGTTTTCAGAATGTTGTACTAATACATATTTCAATCAATTGACAGACTTCAGAACTGTATTTGTTTCAAGGGTGTTTATTTAAGTGCTAAGAAGTAGAAGGGGATGTCCAATGGGCTGGGGTGATGGTGGCGGAAAGTCCAGGGTAGCGTCCAGTCTCTTGGTATCACAGGTGCATTGACCAATGGGGCATAGGGAGCAATGGCAGTTAAAGATGGACAGGGTGACAGAGTGGGACAGAAGGGTGGCAATCAGGAGAGTCTTATTTCCTGGCGGGGGTCTTGGCAATGATCTCTGGCTTCTGCCTGGATTGCAGGGACCGTTTGTGGGGTGCTGGTGGCCTGTTGTTTCAGTGGCGGGGGCCTCCTGTCCACTAGTGCCGGCGGAGGTGGAGGGCTGTTCATCTCTATGACTAGTGTCAGTGGCCTGTTGTTGTGCCACTGCCTCCCTCATGGTGTTGGCCATGTCATCCAGCACCCCTGCAATGGTGACCAGGAAAGTGTGGATGCCTTTGAGGTCCTCCCTGATCCCCAGGTACTGTCACTCCTGCAGCTGCTGGATCTTCTGCAACTTGGCCAGTATCTGGCACATGGTCTCCTGGGAATGGTGGTATGCTCCCAGGATGTTGCTGAGTGCCTCGTGGAGAGTAGGTTCCCTGGGCCTGTCCTCCCCTGTCGCACAGCATGCCTCCCAGCTTCCCTGTTGTCCTGTGCCTCTGTCCTCGGGACCGTGTGCCCACTGCCACTGACCCCAGCTCCCTGATTTTCCTGGGTTTGTGGGGTTGCCTGGGGTCCCTGTAGTGGTGGACACACTGCTGATTTATGTGTCCTGGGGACAGTGGTATGGGCCCGCTGGGTGGGTGCTGTGGTGGTGTTTCCTGAGGGGAGAGGCTCTGTGGTGGTAAAGGGACTGTAGCAGGGTAACTGCCTGTCCAAAGGTCCCTGATGAACCAGGTTGGTCATCGTGATCCAAGCGTGCAGAGCTCCTGTCATCACTGTGGGCCTCTTCTGTGGGGGGACTGGATGTTGATGGCACCTCCTCTCCGGTGACATTGAGTGGGGGTCCTGTGGGGATGAAAATGCAGTGTTGTTGTATCTGCGTGTGCCATCTTGTGCATGGGTGTGTTTCCCTGTATTGTTGTGATTGCCCTGTCAGCTTTTCCTTGTGTGCGTGGTGAATTTGTGGGTTAGGTGATTCTCTCTAATGGGCATGCTTTAGTGATGGGTGTCCATGCAGGTCTGTGATGGGTGTCCATGCATTGGTGTTGCATGCAGGGCTTGGTATTGGGATGGGTGGGTTGTGATAGTGGGGTATTTGTGAGGTGGTGGAGTGATGGGGTGAGGGTAGGGGTAGGAGTTTGTGATGGCATGCAGGTAGGGTAGGGATATAGTAGTAAAGATTTGACTTACCAGAGTTCAGTCCTCCTGCTACTCCTGCGAGGCCCTCAGGATGCATGATTACCAAGACTTGCTCCTCCCATGTTGTTAGTTGTGTGGGAGGAGGTGGGGGTCCACCCCCAGTACTCTGCACGGCTACCTGGTGTCTTGCAACCACGGAACGCACCTTCCTCCGTATGTCTTTCCACCTCTTCCTGATGTCATCCCTTGTTCTTGGGTGCTGTCCCACAGCATTGACCCTGTTCATGACTCCTCACCATAGCTCCATCTTCTTTGAAATGGGCGTCTGCTGCCCCTGTGATCTGAATAGCTGTGGCTCTACCCCGATGATTTTCTCCACCATGACCCTTAGCTCCTCCTCTGAAAACCTGGGGTGTCTTTGGGGTGCCATGGATGTGGTGTGAGTGGTATGTGTGAGAATGTGTGGGGTGATGTGTTGTGGTGTGTGATGTGAGGTGTGTGGATGGTGTATGGGTGATGGTGTTTTGTGGCTCAGATTGAGTGGGTGCTCCTGGCTTGTCTCTCTCTCTGTTCGCAATCTTTTTTTTTTGTTGAAAGGGTTGTGGGTAATGTGGGTGGTTGTTTTTTAGTGGTCTGAGTGTGTGGGTGTGGTGTGTGTATGTGTGTCAGGTGTGTATAGCTTGAATTGTCCAATGTGGTGGAGTTTTGTTAGTGTGTGTGTATTTTGAGCACGACAGTGTGTACCACCAGTGGTTTACCCCGGTTGAAAGACAGTGGTGATTCATGGGTCCTGATGCTGTGGGCGTATTCCTGTTGGGGTAACAGTGTGGGTTTTGGTACCACCATTTCATCACTGACCTTTGGGCTGGCGGACTTGTGTGGGTGTCTGTATAGTGACAAATTTCTCTGTGTGTACCCCTAGCGGTATACCGCTGAGGTAACAGTATGTTGCTGGCGTTCAGCACACCGGTAGGCGCATTTACCGCCAAGGTTGTAATGAAGGCCTTACCTTTTTTTCTTTTTTAATGTTGCTTGTATTAAAAAGATTTTTGGTGATGCCTCTTCTAAGGTCATCATTACAAACAAAAAATATGGAGCTGTCCTTGAAGGAGCAGTGAAGTATAAATGAGCTACTGTGCCCACTCACTTATTGTTCACTTTTTACAATTTTTTGAACAATTTTCTGTGTGTCCCGGTCCCACCTGGGACACCAATTGTTTTTTTCTGTCAAAGGAGGCCGTAGGGGGAGCCCCAGGACCCTTGTAGCCTTCCAGCTCCCTGCAAGCGGGCTCATTTCATGGGGCCATGCAGGAGACATCACTTTTTTTTATTTAAGGGGTTCACCTGTGCCACCCCGGGGCACTCAACACCATTACACTTTTTCTAGGGTGTGGGGGAGCCCCAGGTCCGCTGAGGCCCTGCTGGTGCCCTGCTTCTGCAAGAGCTCATATGATAAAAGAATGTCATTATTATTTTTAAGTTGGGTGCTCTGGTGACCTGCTGGGGCAACCCTCAGCATGTCCCTTATTGGACACTGCGGGAGAAGGTGCAGGGCACCTACAGCCGCATGGATCCCCTGTCTGCTTCCCTCCAGTGTACAGTGTAGTGGGAGCAATTCATTATTTTTTTCCTATCTGAGATCATGGGCAGGAAAAGGTTTTCCTCCTCCACTGGCAAGAGTAGCTATGTGCTCCTATGGTGTTGCAGAACATTACTCTTTCCCTGCCCATGATCTCAGGCAGGGAAAATATGGTGTCCCGGGGATTGGGAACCCCAGAACACTGAGCGAGCCTCAGGATATGAGGGTCTCCAAAGCGATAAAGTGGCTCTGGGAAGGAGAGTCCTATGGTCCCCCCTCTTCATCTAGTGATGGGGTCTCTTGGGCCTCTCCAGGCTCTAAGAGGATGGTTGTGTGCCCCCTCCTCCCTTTTATTAAATATTAGTCCCAGGGAATGGGGTTTCTGGGGTCTCTTTAGAGGCCTAGGTACTGGGGCCATTCACCCTTCCCCTTAATGGTTATATTTCTCCAGGGGATGGGGTCCCCAGGGAATTTCTAGGCTCTAGGAGTAGGGCCAGGTGCCTCCTCCTGTTTAATAAAATATTGGCCCCAGGGAATGTGGTACTAGGGGCCTCTTAGATGCTTGGGGAGGAGTGCCACACCCCCTCCCCATTAATTATCATTGTGCTGTCCCCCAGGGCCCTACCCCACCTGGGGGGGGGGTCATTTTTTGAAATGCGTAGAAGCCCATTTAAAGAAAAAAATTACTGTGCATTCCAAGGGAATGAATGAGTATGAATTCTTCAGGAACACATAATACAAATTATGTGCCATCCTTCATACTTTTGGTGGGTGTTGCTTACTCTGCGTTTGTATTTTTTAACTATTGTTCATTTCATATTTCTCCTTCACTTTACCATAATTGTTGGTTAGAATTTTGTAGACAATTTGCAAGATATTGGAAACAAGGGAAAGAGGAGAAACTTGATATTAATTTGTGATCCCACTGAGAGATCTAGTATCTAGTAGTTCATATAGTTCATACACATTGTGAGTGGTTTTGATATCATGCTACATATGTTCACTTACAATAGTTCTCTCCACATTTTTCTGCAGATATGAAAAAATATGCTGTAATTGTTTTTTGAGACTGCTTATATGCTCATGAATTGATGGCATATTTATCTATGATTGATCCCAAATTCGTATGAAAGATCTTGAGGATGAACCATTTTCTTCCTAGTCATTCGCTTAAAAGGAGGTAGTTTTGTTACTACTACTGGAAATATACATTGGTTACAAAGTAAGACTCCCTTCCCTATCGGTACCAGTCTTTATATTGTCTTCTGAATCATTCCTCATCCCAGACTCTGGGCCTCATTACGAGTTTGACAGGCTGACTGCAAGACCGCCGCCGTGGCGGCCGCCAAAAGACCGCCATGTTGATGGTCATACAGACCGCCACATTACAAGTTACACAGCCAAGCCTGCCAAAAGACAGCCAAAATACTGACACCGCCAGGACTCTGGAGGGCGGGAAAGAGGCAATCCAACCACCAGCACCACCATCCCCATCTAACATCCACCAAATCTATTACAACTCACAAATCACAGTAGCAGTTCTTACATGGTGGAAAACCAATGGTGGTGCGAACCGTGGTGGTCGGCGGTCACCACCGTAATACACAACACCAGATTGGAAAGTTTGAATTCCATGCACCTGACACACATCCACAGTCACAACACACCTACAAACTGCACTATAAAACACACCTCTTCATACCGCACAATCCTTTGTCACCGGAACACCACACACAGCAAGATAGAGATCACAAATAGAAATTACAAACCATAGATTAGGCACCCCTCCACACTTCGAATACCACTCTTTCCACACCTGCACAACATACACAACACATAAATTAGTACCCTACACATCAGGCACCAACCTACACCCACTCACAACAGAGCACCCGCACCTCATCATCCGTTGTTTTTAATTTTTCCGTGTCGTCGTGCACCACCATGTCCCCACAAAAACATCCTTGTTTCACTGACTACGAGTTGAGGGTTATGGTGGACAAACTCATCAGAGTGGAACCACACTTAGTTGGAGCCCAAGGCCAGCAAACTACTGCTGCCAGGAAAATGGAGAGAATAGTCGACAGGGTGAATTCTGTAGGCAGCTATCCATGCACAAGGGAGAACATCAGGAAGAGGTAGAATGACCTCATGGGGAAGGTCCGTTCCATGGCCGCCAGGCACCAGCTGGGGTCAGCAAGACTGGTGGTAGTCCCCCTCCTCCTCCCTCAACATCATCCTGGGAGGAAAAGGTTTTGACATCCTGCATCCTGAAAGCTTCACAGGAATACCTGGGGGAGTAGAGTTGGGTAAGTCACAACACCTATGATGTTACCCAAACGTTTTGCCCTACATGCTAACCAATCACCTTTTGATATCTTAAAAGCCAACCCACTCACCACCCCTGTGTCTAACTGTCCGAATACCCCTGTCTGTCAACTAAACTCATCTGGGGCACAGTGTCTAGGTATGGCATGGATAGTACAGGGACTGACAGCACTGCAACCCCCAGCAGGCACTGTTCCACTATTAAGGAAACCAGAACAGTGTACCGCAATGAAGATTGCCTCGCATTTCAACTAAACAATAGACTAAACCTACCTGAATACTCCACAAGTAAAGAGTCTATGGCAATGTCAGCAACACTCTGGGCATCTACTAGTAAAAGACCACACACAGTAACAGATGTGTCCTCTGCTAAACTGTCCAGTCTGCCTCTCATCACCTTTTGAAATATACTCACCTGGGTGGAACACACATGTATGCAGTGTGCTGTACTTGGTGCAACCTGACACATATGGCCAGGCAGAAAGGTTATTCCAAATTTGATTGCCAAGTCAGTTTTCACATTACATTGTGCAGCTGTCTGTTGACTCAATACTGAACTACTGCTACCTGGGAGGTAACATGAAAGAAATAAAGCTACACAGCTGCCAAGACATGAGTCTATGAACAGACATCTAAATGCCAAGATACTCTGCCATCCTGTTGCAAGGTGTATGATTAAGGAGTTGTCTGTATCCCACATAGCTGTTATCCAGATTTGAAAGCAGGTATCGCTGTCATTTCGGGGGTTCAAGCAAAGCCTTTCTGTACATGGCTCAAAGCATTTCTACCTGCCAAAGTTTGATACCACATGTTGCATTACAATCTGCAACTGTCTATTCCACTTTGTCAACAGGTTTACTTGCCACTGGGACCATGGAGAGAATACATGAGACAGCCACTTACCCCCTGAATGAAGCCCTCAGTGATGAAAACATCACTGGATATGTGGACATTGAGGATGACTCTGGCCCTTCTGGGATATCTGGTAAGTCCACAACTGTCAGCCTCACCCTGCCCACATCGACTCCACCCAGCCTTGTTGCATCTACATCCCAAGCAACCATTTGCCCCATTTGTAGGGACACTGTATGTATCCCTACGACAGTTTTGAACATCTTGTGCCCCCAGTACAGGTACCAGGGTCACACCTAGAAAAGTCTGACAATGAAGGACCTGCCACCAGAGGCATTGGGCAAACTGTGCCAAGGGTGCAGGCACGTGGGGGTAGGGTGTGTGGGAGGGATGGTGTGGGCTAGCAGATTTAGGGGGTCATTCTAAGTCTGGCGGGCGGCAGAGGCCGCCCGCCAGACTTCCCCCACCAAAATACCTCTCCGCGGTCGAAAGACCGCTGAGGGTATTTTGGGATTTGCCCTGGGCTGGCGGGCGACCGCCAAAAGGCCGCCCGCCAGCCCAGGGCAAATCATCCTTCCCACGAGGACGCCGGCTCAGAATTGAGCCGGCGGAGTGGGAAGGTGCGACGGGTGCAGTGGCACCCGTCGCGTATTTCAGTGTCTGCATAGCAGACACTGAAATACAAAGTGGGGCCCTCTTACGGGGGCCCCTGCAGTGCCCATGCCATTGGCATGGGCACTGCAGGGGCCCCCAGGGGCCCCGCGGCACCCCCTACTGCTATCCTGTTCCTGGCGGGAGACCCGCCAGGAACAGGATGGCGGTAGGGGGTGTCAGAATCCCCATGGCGGCGGAGCACGCTCCGCCGCCATGGAGGATTCACAAGGGCAGCGGAAAACCGGCAGGAGACCGCCGGTTTTCCGCATCTGACCGCGGCCGAACCGCCGCGGTCAGAATGCCCTGCGGGGCACAGCCGGCCTGTCGGCGGTGCTCCCGCGGGGTCAGAATCACCCCCTTAGACTGCTACAGATACAAATGGTCAGGGCACCCTCCCCCGTGTCTTGGAAGCTTACCAACAGTTCCAGGGCGTTATGGTCCAGGTACTTGCCATGATGCAGGAGATAAAGCAACTGTAGAGAGACAACCACCAGGAAGTAATGCAACAGTGGGAGGTCTTCAATTCCAACATGGTTTCCTTAACAGGGGTGCTGAGAGACATCAACACCATTCTGAGCAGGGTCTATCCACAACACCAAACCCCTTCCACTGGCCATGGAACATCAGCCCTTTCTACATCTGTAGTAGCCAGTGGAGTGGAAGGTATAATGGAGGTTGTCTGGCCATTCTCATTCCAGGGGAACTACATGAGGGAAAATAAGAAAGTATATCTCATTGTGTCCCTTGTAAGTTTCAAAACATATGTCTCATATCATAAAGAGGCATGGCATATGATACAGTAGGAACATGGTACACAGCACAGATCAGTGCTAATGTTGTCAAATTAATTGAATCTCATCGCCTTCCCTCGATGACATGGAAAGGTAAACGCATGATTCAGCGAGCCAGTGTTGTATGGACATCTAACTATGCATTGCATAAAAAAGCCCCAAAAATTAAATTATCTAGCCAATTGTCAAGAGGGTGCTGACTCTGCCACTAAAAGTACCTTACTTTTATCTTATAAACATGCCAACATATCACTTCAATCTGGACATTCATACATGGTTAGTTAATGCCAGCACTCAAGACTATGCGGTAGACATGTTTCTGACCTTGTGACACATCATGAAATTAACTTTTCCGACCATCTAAGGGCCTTAAAATGGTGACTGATTGACTACTGTACTGGACAATAGGAAGTGACATGCGACCACCAGTGGAAGTCATCATGGCAATAGGCGCATACTACTGTGGTGGACATTGCCATTGGAACACATTAATGTTTATGGCGGTCCTGAGCCAATGGTGATGTCTACCGGTAGTGACAGTCCCTTACATGGCAGACGCGACCGCCATCTCATATTGCATCTTTCACTTAATTCCTGACAATGCTGCCAGCAAGACATCCACGACCTGAGCTGCTGTGTACTGTCTCTGGGTGCAATCATGCCACGTCCTACAGGTGAGAGGGCCCCTACCTTCTGACCTGAGGAGCTGGAGAAGCTGGTGGAGGAGGTCCTGTCCCTTTATGAACAGTTCTAATTTGCACCAGAGGAGCTGATCAGTGGACCACGTACACATATGTCTTATTTGCTCGACTATTCTTTGATATGCTACGCAAAGGCTGACAGGCAATATAAAGTCTTTCGGGTGCTAAAGTTGTGCTAGAATGGATGACTTCCTGGGCATGTACTAATGTTTGGTGACAGAGTTTGAGTCCGGAGACATTGTGGAGAGTGTTTCATGTTTGTTCCCCGAGCCACCTTGTTACTTTTGCACATAGTTAGTGAAGGTGTTATGCCAGTCTTTGCCTGAAAAAACTCATTCTCATATGTGTTGGGTGTCTGGTAATATGTGATAACACGACAGCTGGTGCTGGAGATGCATGATTGCACCCAGAGACAGTACACAGCAGCTCAGATCGTGGATGTCTTGCTCGCAGCATTGTCAGGAATTAAGTGAAAGATGCAATATGAGATGGCGGTCGCGTCTGTTTCCAGCTCACATGTGCCCTCACTGCATTTGATCATCTATCAGTGGAGTGGATGTTCAAGACAGTCTGTGTTTGGCTTGCTGATCTGACTTGTAAATAACCATGCTTGTTTTGGTGTGGTACATGTGGACATGACATTCTTTCTTGTCTTTGTCATCCATGCAGGACAACGCCCATCAGAATAAGGGGATTTGGTGTGCCATTGCCAAGTAAGTGCGGACCCTGGGGGTCCACAACTAGCGAAGCACCCAATGTCAGAAGAGGTGGGAGGACCTGCAACACTGGTCCCCGGAGACTGCAGAGGCCCAGCTAGGGATGTCCTCTCAATGAGGATGGGATGCCAATCAGACCATGATCCCCCCAATGGCCCACATTTTGGCAGTGGCCTACCTTGAGTTGGATGGGCATTTGAAGGCAGCACAGCAGTCACAAGTGCAGACCTAAGGCATGTTTGCCCCTTTACCATGTGAATGAGTGGTGGAACATATTGTTAGCTCTGAAAATATGGTAAGTGCAAAGTGTCACAGATCTCCTGTGAACACATTGATGTACAGTAGTCATCTATAGCACACAGCTGTGCACATACAAATGTATTTTGAAACATGGTACCCAACTATGTTGTCCCCTTAGTACAATAGCACTTAATGGTGCACATATGACTGCTTTTTCTACCCTGTTGGTTGTCAATTCCCACCAACAAGTCAACCCTCCCAATGTCATAATGGTAAGGTGTGTAGGTCCTTGCTCTCTGTCCTCTGCAATGTCTCAAGATACATGTCTATGTGCTACATAAAGTCAGACATAATCAAGTCATCTCTAGTTTTCTAATGGTTCCTGATATATGACAGCATCATGTGAGGCTGTGATGTCCATCTGACACGTCACATGACATATAAGGTTAACATCTTCACACCTGTTGCAAAGGTAATCCCCCTTGGTAAGAGAGGGATGTACATAGATACTTGTAATGTTTGATCAGATTGGACAATATGCATGTTGGATACCATTCAGGTGTTGAAACATTTCTATATGAACACATATATTGATATCAGAGGTAGGAATGTAAATACCATGCTGATGTTCTGATAGTATAAACTAGCCACACAGCTTTGTTCATAGGCATACTGGTGTAGGTATGATGCATAGTCAAAGGTAGCCTATTCACAGCAATGGCCCAGACAGTCGTTTGTCAACGTCATGTGTCAAAGGAAAAGTTCAGTAATGACTCAGCATTGATATTTGTTATTTGTACCTGCTGTTGCTATGAAGGATATGTCAAATGAGGCCTCCCTGTTTTGTAACCTTTGCACAAGACCTATTTGGTGAAGTTGTGGTAGTTTATATATACTTGTGAGTAGGTTGGTGTGTCCAGGCTGTTGGCTTGCATCATGGTTGGTGTACCAGTAATGTTATCATCACATAGGCCTGTGCTCTAGGAACCTTCCACAGCCATATGTCAGGCATGCCATGTCTTATGTGTGGGTAGTAATGTTGTTATTTAGTCAGTGGCCTACACTATGGATACTTACATTTTATTGATAACTTGTCATTGTGTGTGAGCTTACTTGGTCCTCACATGATTGATATTCTTCATTTTCTGTAGACCATTTTTCTATGTGCCTCCACACTGACAGCAGCCAGTCACCCCTTGTCTACTGCCCCACCTGCTCCTTCCTCTTCCCAGTCTGAATCTCCCTTCCCCAACTCAGCCAAAGCACATAAATAGACTTGCATGCATACACTTCAACAGACAAGGGAAGCACACACAAACATAAGCACCACAGGACACACCACTGGCAAGCACACAAGCAACATCCACCTGCAGACACACCAACAGTCATGACTTGCCCTGACACCCATACGACCCCTGGCATCACAGACACCACAACTGACACACCTGCAGGCACCACACTAACATTCACTGATCCAGCCACCATACCTATCCTACTTAGGCAGCACCCCAGCAGATCCTCGGACATCCACCCCAATCACCACACCTGCAGACACCACAACCACTACATGCAGCACATCCACCCACCATACCTGCAGTCATCACCCCGACACCCACCCACCATAGCATCCCCCAGCACCTTTCCCCCTCAGCCCAACACACGTAAGCCACTCACCCACCCAAAAGACACCCACCACCCATAACCACACCGCCCACAAACATGCACCCAAAAGATCAAACAACCACTCCCTCATCCTCCACACCCAAACCTCCTTCTGTTGACCGTCCTGTGTATCAAAGAAAGTTTTCCTTTGTGAGCTTGACCGTTTCCCTACTCTTCCACCAGTGACACCCCTGAAATGTCCATTACCCTCCCCAAGGCCATCCCTTCCACCTCCAAGGCATCCCCTCCTTCCTGCCAGCATCCATGCCCCTCCCCCCACCAAAAAGAAGTCCACCCCTCCCAAAAAGATCCAACCCCATCTCAAAGCAACACCTAAACACCCCTCCCAAGCCCAAACCCCGCTCCCTCATCTCCCTCAACAAGCCCTGAGGTGCCTCCCTGACCCCTTGATGCCCTTACCTGTGGAGGTTACATGGCAGTCAGGAGTCATATAGGGGCACTATTTTGTGCCTATGGTGCTATATTTGGGATTATGGACTGGCCTATGGCCTTGTACATACATATTCATTGCCTATTTTCCCCCAGTTAAAGCCAACGAGTTGCTGGCGTTATTGGTTACACCTTTGTCCTATATTTCCTTTCCTAGGTTTGAGTTGTTACTGGCTGGCATTTGTTGTGTGCCAGTATTTGTGTGTGTATGTGCTGCTTGTGCTTCATGCATTGTTTGAGCAGTATGTGAGGTTGTGTGCACTGCTGTTGTCCCCCAGGTATACGGTGTGTGTTGTGTGATGGGTATATGTATACCTGAAATGTTTTTGTCATGGTATTGTGTTGTGTTTGTGGTGATATGTGTTTGTTGTTGTGCTGTGTTGCTTTGTTTGTTAGGGCTGTTTGAGTCTACGTGTGTTAGGCATAGCATTATAGGTTTGATGTGCTGTGTGCATGTGTGATGTGTGTGGCAATTCCTAGGTTGGATGATGGTGTTATCGTGTGTGTTCCATCACAGATGGTTGTACATTGTGTTGTATGTAATTGTAATTGTATTTACATAGTGCTTACTACCCCTGATGTGTCGAAGCACTTTTCGGTGAGTAGCAAACTACTCTGGAACCCAAGAGGAATTAGTGGTGGATTAGTATAGAGAAATATGAGTACAGTATTAGCATTAGTATGAGTTAATTTGAGCAGAAGATGTGTGAGTTTGTTATTTAGATTGACTAGAGTAATGGAGGGATAGAGGAGGGATGAATCCAGAAGTTTATAGTAATATAGTAATAGAAGGAGGCTAGAGATGAGTAAAGGAGAGATGGAGGAGGGAAGAGTCTGTGGAAAGAGGTTAGGGAGATCATAGTAGTAGGAGGGGTTTTGGATGAGTCAAATGTGAGATCAATGAGGGAGAATTTGGTAGGGAGAGCTTGGTAGTAAACTGAGGTTTGGGGGGAGCTAGGTGCGCTGGAAGAGGGAAGAGCTTAGGCAAGTTTATCTTGGAGATGAAAGTAGTAGAATGGGTTTGGGATGAGTCAGAGTAGGGATGGAAGATAGATTGATAGAGACATAGGGTGATGGGGAGACACAGTAAAGCTTAAGAGAGAGTAAAATTTACATTTTTAAAATATATTTATTATTTTATTTATATTTTTTTATTTTTTTATTTAATTTAACTATTTATATTTTTAATTTCATTTATAGATTTAATTTTATTTATTTTTATTTATTTTTTCTCTAGTACAGTAGTACTAGAGTAATAAATAGATATATAAATACATAGTAAGGGAATATATGTGTAAGGAATATAATAATGGGTATAATAATATGAGAAGAAAATTAGTATTCTATGAACACAGACTTTCCAGATTTTTAACATTTGAAGATAATTAATAAGTGTACTTTTCTAACATTCATTTATCGTACCTCAATTTTTCAATAGCGGAATGCTTGCTGTTGAATAGTTAAGATAACATTTGCTCATTTTGATTAAAAAAAGAAAGCTGGGATGCATATATATATATATATATATATATATATATATATGTATATATATATATATATATATATATATATATATAATCCATCAAACAGTCCACCTTGTGGCGTACAAACTCACGGGTGCACACGTGAGGAAAGGACCATACCTCTACAATCTCCTAAACAAACAATTGCCAAGCAATTGACTTGTTGCACTCCAGGAGAGTTTATTGTTTTATCCAAAAGTGTACTATAAACGATACCACCACCAACGCGTTTCGACCTCTCGGTCTTGTTCGCAGTGTATATATATATATATATATATATATATATATATATATCACACACATATATATATAGTTATTCTAAAAATAAATATGATAAAGCTCACACACTCAGGACTCAAGGATAAAAAACAGAACTTTAATCACAATGCATTTCGACTGACACAGCAGCCTTGATCATGTCGTTTTTTAAAAAATCTTAGTATTACCGGCTTGCTCGTGCTGGTTTCCCGCACCACCCCTATCTTCCTGTTTGAGCCCAGAACAAGCATTCTGAGTTTTGAGATATATATACATATATATATATATATATATATATATATATATATATATATATATATACATATATAAATTTCACTGTGAGTAAATATACATTTGTTAAACAGGCTTAAAGAGTATGTATTATTATGAAATAGTAAAGATACATATTTCTGAAAGAACTATATATATCTAGACTATACACATAACCAGATTATAAATATTTATCAACACAGGTATATGCAGTCCATTGCTGTTTGAATATGGTGGTTATGAGGAAAAGAGCCAAATCTTGAGTAGTCTTCTGAAGGCAAGATTGTTAAACTTGCATCTTGTATTTGGGGATAATGAATTCCATAGTTTGGCTGCTGGAACAGAGAAGGATGTACCACCTATTGTCTTTTTCTTGTATGGTGGTGTTTTAAGGTAGGGTGCAGATCTTGAGCTGAGGTTTCTGTGTTGAATGCATTTGGTTATTTTGTTTCTGATGAAAAACGGTCCTTTTCCATTTATAGCTTTGTGGGTGATACAAAGCAGCTTGAATGTGGATCTTTTGGCAATGAAAACCAGTGTAGTGCTCTCAAAGCAGGGGAAATGTGGGTGTGTGGCTATACATGTAATAGTAGTCTGGCAGCTGAGTTATGAATATGTTGTAGTTTTTTTTATTTTTTATAATAGATAGAGATGATCCATGGTAGAGTTCATTGGCATAATCTAGTTTAGATAGTACAAGAGAGATAGTAGCCTGAACCTTGTGTGGAAATCTGAGGTGGGAGAAGATGTGTCACAGATTCTTGAAGGTGATGAAACTTGATCATGCTAATTTGTCCACTTTGGCATTCATTGTTAACTTGGAGTCCATGGTAAATCCAAGGTTTTTAACTTACTTGGATACTTGAAGAGGTGGTCCGAGATCGTCAGGCGCACAGTTGGTCATAATTTTTCCATTCACCACATGTGAGTATTTCCGTTTTGGAAGCATTCAGTTTGAGAAAGCTCCATGTCATCCACTGATCAATGGCTCTAAGGAAACAGAAGATTTGTGAGTTTTCAATGCCTTTGGAGCATTTCAATTTAAGTAGTATTAGTGTGTCATCTGCATAGTTGTAGCATGTGAATTGAAAATCATTGATCATTTCTGGTAATGACATCAAGTATATGTTGAAAAGAATAGGTGAGATGACTGATCCTTGGGGGACCCCTGCTTTTGTGAAGTAGGATTTTGACGAGAAGGGGGGAGAATAGATAATATTAGTTCTGTTTTGAAGGTAGGATGTAATCCAGTCAAGAGCAGTCCCTCCTATGCCGGTTTTGAGGAGTCTTTGAATTAGGGTGTCGTGGTCAACTGTATCAAAGGCAGCTAAGAGGTCCAAGAGAAGTAGTGCAGCAACTCAATTGTGGTCGACTGTGTTTTTAAGACCATCCCAGATTGTTATGAGTGCCGATTCAGTGCCTCTTCCTGGGTGGAATCCAGTTTGGTAGTCTGAAAGTATGGAATTGTCTTCAAAGAATTGTGACATCTGGGTGAATACTGCTCTTTCTATCACTTTTCTCAGGAAAGGTCCATTAGTGATTGGTCTGTAGTTGGTGGGGTCTCGTGGGACTAAGTTTATTTTCTTTAGTAACAGACCTATGGGTGCCTTTTTCAGATCTTCAGGAAAAGTTCCTGTAGTTAAAGAATTATTGATGATTCTTCTAACATGTGTGGCCGCAGAAGTAGATAGAAGAATGCTATTGAAGATATGTGGTGGACAAGGTTCAGAAGGGCAACCGGAAGGCCTGCTTGTTTTGACCAAATCCATAAATTCACCTTGTGATATTTGTTTGAATGAGTGCAGAGGCTGAGTTGGTTTACTCTTGCAGGGGGTTTTAGGAAACGGGTTGGTGCTGTTTTAAATAGGAGTCCAGTGTGTCTGCCTTGGTTGTGTAGTGAGTTGCCAGTTTGTGAAATCTTGAGTAGTGAGATGAGTTCCTTCCATGCATTTAGGTTTTCGAAATGCATTGAGAATTTTTTTTTTAATTCTTACGTTGTAGATTTAGCATTTAGAATTCTGTTGAGAAGTACCTTCTTTAGCTTTTTTGATTGATGATTTGTATATTCTTTTAAGTTTGTGTAGCTGATGTTTGTCTTAAATGTTGTTTGTTTTTTGAGCCAGGTCTGTTGCAACCTTCTGATTTGTTGCTTTATATTTTTAAGTTCTGTGTTTCTCCAAGGTGTTGTTTTCTTTTGTCCTGCTTAGATTTTCTGAGTGATATTAGGATACTGAAAGCTTCCTGTAGCAACTCATAAAGTTTTGGAACAGAATTATTTGTGTGTAGTTCTGTGTTGGCTGTTAGTTGTGTTTCTAAGTCTTCAAAATTGAGTTTGCTCCATGGTCGAGAGATGCATGTATGTAAGTTGCTCTGGGGTGTTTTGATTTGTAGTGTTTTATGTCGGAAAGTTATCAAATGGTGGTCTGACAATGTGATTGGCTTGATGTTTTTAACTATAACTAGTTTAGGCTTTGCAAAAATGAAATCTAGGATGTGTATAGTGATGTGTGTGGAATTGTGTACAGTGTGATATAGGTTCAACGTGACTAGGAAAGTGGTGATAGCTTTTGGATGGGGCATATTGGGTTTGTCAAACCATATGTTTAGGTCCCCAAAATGCTTAGTTTGAATATAATGTTATAAGGTTTGATACTGTATCTAGAAAAGTGTCTGGGAATGTTGAGTTGTTAGGTGGAGGTCTGTAAAGGAGGAGAAAGTTACAGGGGGAAGTAGGTGTAGGGTTGCATCTAGTGTGGAGGGACTCACAACCTTTTATGGAAATGTTGTCTTTTGTACAGAGATTTATTGCTTGTTTGAATGTATTAGCTGTTCCATCTTCTCTCTTGCCTATACAGTTTTGTCTGATGGTTTGATAGCCTGGAGAAACGGCTTCATGCAACACTGGGGCCATGTTATCAACCAATCATGATTCCGTTACGAATAGTAAGTCAGTTTGTGTGTCCGTGAGCAGGTTGTAGATGTGGTGATTGTTTTTTGAGAGTGATCGAGCATTTATGAGCAGACAGTTTAGAAAATGTGTGTTTGTGGTGGTGTTGTTTTGTTTTGGAGAAGGGTGAGCAGTATATTTTGAGCTTGTAGCAGGTGTTTTGATAGTTGTGATAACTGTGAGAGGGTCACAATAGTCCTGTTTTTTAATATAGTGCTCCTCTTCCAGCATGCTTTGGAAGCATTTTGTTGAGTCTGTGTGTGTTAGTGGAGGACTTGGTGGGTGAAAGTGACATTTTGAGTGTACTTTTTTTAGTAGAGTAGCCTTATTGTGCAATAGACAAGAGGATGCGAAGTTGTTAAGAGTGGCATGTTGTTTATTTTGTTTGTGTTTGTTTAACATGGAAGGAGTATGGGTTAGGGGTGGTGGAGGAGTATGTGGATCATAATGTAAGGCTCTAAATTGTGCAGTGGATGAGAGACGGGTGAATGAATTTTGCTGGGTTGGGGTGCTTGTGGTAGATGTTTATGAAGAGTGAGAATTTAGGAGTAAAGATTGGGCAGATGTTGTATATTTGTGTTGTCATGAGGATGGGAGTGGGTGTGACAGAAAGTATTATGAAGGTTTTTGTTATTTTGCTGTGCTGATGTGTGTGGTCTGTTTTGTTTTTGTGGAATAGTGAAAGGAGATATTGATGTAGTGGTTTTCTGTGAAGGATTTGTATGTGAATTAGTGTTAGTGAATGGTATTAGAATATTGCAGGGGGTGCTGATGTGTTTTGGAGAAGAGTGTATGTGGTGTGGAAGGGGGTGGATGTTGGTTAGGGGTGTTACTTCTTATCACTGGAAGAGATAAAGACCATCATTTTGACTTTGGCGGTCTTCCGCCTACCATATTACGAGTACTGCAGGATTTCTGCCATATTTTGGGCAGAAATCCTGCAGTAGTCGTGCTGGTAGGCGGAGGCGCATGGGCGGTTCCACCACCGGCCCTGCCCCGCCAAAAGGACTCCACCAGCAGTATTATGAGCAGTAATTCGGCCTGGCGGTGTCCTGATGGCGAGGCGCTTCCGGCGGTGGAAGCGTCCATTCCCGTTCCCTGCCAGACGACCTCCTCGCCAGAAAGGTAAGTCAGGTGTCCGATGGGGGGGAGGGTTGGGGGTGTTATGTGTGTGTGCTTTTATGTGTGTATGCGTGTGTGTATGCATGTGTGTATGGGTGTGTTTATGTGTGTGTGTATGGGTGTTTGTATGGGTGTGTGCATGTGTGTGTATTTATATGCATATGCATGGTTGAATGTGTGTATGAATGTTGAAGTGAGTTAGTGTATGAATGCTTGTGAGTGTATGCGTGTATAAATGGTTGTGAGTATATTCTTGTATGGATGCTTGTGAGTGAATGTGTGTATGTCAGTGTTGGTGTATCAGTGTATGCAAGGTGCATGAATGAGTGTATGCATTGTGCGTGTGGGTGTCTGTGTGAGTGTATGCGGGGGTGCCGGAGGGGGTGCTGTACTAGAGGGGGGTGGGGGTGCTATTCTAATAGGGGACTCTGTTCTGGTAGAGGGGTAGGTGTTCTGATATGGAGGGGGATATTGTGCTTGCTGGTGCGGTTGGGGAATCATCTGCCGGTGACAGGGAAGAAATTTCCTGTTACCAGTAGCATTTACGCCATGGTTTTCATGACGGTGCTAGCGTCGTGGAAACCTTGGTGGAAAGCGGGCTCATAATTCCTCCGGCAGTCTTCATTGGACCGTCAAGTCGGGGATGCTCATCTCAGGCCCGGTGGGTCTAACCACCCTGGCGGTCTGAGAGGGGATGTGGCAGGTTGGCAGAGGCCAACCTGCCACACTCATATTGTGGCGGTCTTCACCACCAGCCTGTCAGTGGTAAAACCGCCAATGTGGCACTGGCGGTCAGAAGACCACTAGGGTCATAATGAGGGCCAATATGTGTGGTGGAGTGTAAGGATTGTATGGTTGAGTGTAATTGTTGAAGAGAGGTGGTGGGTGTTTGTAGATGGTGTGTTGGAAGGCTGGATTTAGGTATTGTCATGATAAAAGGGGGTTGGTAGAAGCGGATAGTGCTGTTGGTTTGTATGAACAGGAAGTGTGTATCTGCATGGCTGAAAACAATGTATAATGTGGTTTTGTGTTGTGTGGACAATGGCAGGTTGTGTTAGTGGAAAAGGACAGAGTAGTGTTTGATATGAGAATGAAGGTCTTACTGTTTTAGGTGTGGTGGACATGTGTTTAGGTGTGGTATGTGGGTTTTGTGTTTGTTGATGCAACATTGCAATCTGTATGAGGTCAGTTTGTGGACAAGAGTTGGATGACTTGCTGATAATGAGTTTGCCTGTTGAATGATCCACGGTGCTTCGCAATCAAACAGTGCAAATAATGGTCTGACAAAGTATTCTATAAATCTCTTGAAAATGTTTATAACAGATTGACTTCATCACTACACATCTGTGGCACTTCCAAGTCAATGTACTACATGGAGATTTTACACTTACAATCTCCACATCTTGTCCATACTTCACTAGCAGAATTACTTCCACTATATGAGTCAATCTTTTGAGTCAAATCGTTGAAAAGACATGGTTTATCAATGAGACGGTTACTATTTCTGACTTACAAATACAGACAGGTATACACTCAATTAGTGACAGTTAGTGAAATACTAGTGAAGGCAGTGTTTTATGTATTCACCATAGAAAATATAATTATTGCTCCTCTATAGTACACCAGGGAAATGTTACCATCACTTTCTATATAGAATTCTACTAATGAGAGGAATTTACTGAAATGAAAATACTAGACAGCCCCAGTATAACTTTTAAAAGTCATGTATTGTTACCAAGAAGCCTCTAAATATCTTCAAGACCCCAAATGATTTTTTAATTTCGCCTGTGATTTTCAAATTAGTATGATCCCAAGTGGAGCCTCCAAATAGTTTCAGGATCTTCTATTTGACTTAATCAAGTTCAGCACTAAGATTTCTTCTTAACTCTGAAATGCTTATAGATGCTTGAGCAAAAACATTCACTGTTCCTGAATTACACAGCCTTTGTTAGTTAATAGTGATATTGTTCACTTTACTTACAACATCAATAGAGTATACAAGATGATGAGAATATGTGTCTACATTGAGAATACATTTGTATCTGGACCATTGGGACTGTCTGATATTGAGTCATAACAGATGTTAAGTACTCCCCCAAAAAGCGATACAGCTCAATCAGTTTCCCTTGGAGGGCATCAGATGGTCTACTTTTTCACTTCAAACCTTTTTGGCACATTGAACTCCATAGCGAGTGTTACTCTTTCTTCAGAGGCGGGTGAACTCTTTAGAACATGTGTCCTTGTTGGCACACAGCATATCCACTGGCTGGTTAGGAATTCAAAAATACTAGGGCCATATTTATGACCTGGTTTGTGTCAAGTTTGCACCACGCAATGTGGTACATGAGCAATGCAAACATTAAGTGAGATTTATGAACCCATGCAAGACCACTCTCTGTGCCCCAAAGTGGCTTCATAAATCTGAAGTAAAGACACACAGCGCAAATTCTTGCGTTGCATGAGTGTTCCCACACAACTTCTATGGTTGTTTACGCATTCCCATATTTACCAGTGCTGGTAAACCTGGCAATGCACCAAACCAAAAAGATACGCCTCCTAGTTTTTTCCTCTTTCAATGTGTGCTGCATTCTGCGGTACACATAGAAAGAGGAAAAAGCCTCAGGGGGTGGTGCAAGGTTGCCCGCATTGGCTCTAGGCTGCCAAAACAGTGCCAGTGCAGGTGAAAGGGCAGGAATGTGCCACTTTCTTTTAAACACAGTGCAATCCTGCCCTTTCCCTGTCACGCAGTGCAGCAAGGTGACTTGCTGTGCTGCACTACATGACAATCCCCATAAATATGCCCCCTTGTTCATACATAGCTGGATCCGGTCGGATGGACCATTTCTTTAATCTGATGGTATTCAGCTGTGAGAGGAGCTGTAAAATGAACCATCCTCACTCAAGTGATTCATATTCCAATATTGAGCAAGCAGGGGCACAGAATACTCATATTTTATTACTCTTTAGGAGATGACAATAAACATCCATCAGCATACGACATGGGCATTTCCTCATTGTTGGCTTTGTGTAGGAAATGGAGGGATGTTAAAATAATCAGTGCAATCCTGCCCTTTCCCTGTCACGCAGTGCAGCATGGTGACTTGCTGTGCTGCACTACATGACAATCCCCATAAATATGCCCCCTTGTTCATACATAGCTGGATCCGGTCGGATGGACCATTTCTTTAATCTGATGGTATTCAGCTGTGAGAGGAGCTGTAAAATGAACCATAAACGCAGTCACTCAAGAGATTCATATTCCAATATTGAGCAAGCAGGGGCACAGAATACTCATATTTTATTACTCTTTAGGAGATGACAATAAACATCCATCAGCATACGACATGGGCATTTCCTCATTGTTGGCTTTGTGTAGGAAATGGAGGGATGTTAAGATAATCAGTACTTTGTGATTCGTTTTCCATACCGTCATGACTCTACTACAATTCAGAACAAGCATTTGCAATGCAATAGGTCTCACATTTGCTTGAGTTAGAGCTACTGGCATTGTAAATTCATAGCTGGACTTTTCTTGCCACATAAATTGATCAACCGTGCCTCAAAATTTCCTGTTTTCCTGCCATATAATTCCAGTGGCCCTGCATATAACTAAAACACTTCTATTTACCTTCTTCCTCTATCTGCAGCAAAAAGTTTGCCATTTAGCATCCTAATTTAAATCTGCCATGCTAATTCCAGTAGAATACCACTTTCACTCCCCCACCATCAGAGCTGGTGGCTGGCTATCACAATTCCCCAAACAAAGACACAAAGGAGAAATAAACTAGAAGGGTCACTCAAACATATAGAGCGTGCTGAAACAGGCATAGTGTAATAAGGATGGTAAATTGGTCTGAATTATGGTTCTAATTGTGATAAGAAGAGATTATTAAAACGTATACAATTTTCATATAAACCTTTATCAGAAATAAACTTTTGCCATTAGACTATAATGCTCAAAACAGCCCCTAGAAAACCTTAAAAAGACAATGAATGGTGCTACTTTGTGTGTGTGTGTGTGTGGGGAGGGGGGTTTGGAGAGAGAGAGCATGAGGGAGAAAGAGCAAACAAGAGAAAGTGAAAAAGCGTGAGAAAGAGTGAGAGAAAGAGTGATTTTCTGCTCCTTCAACATCTATATTTGGTCTAGGCTATCATGTTCCTTGACTACCTCATGTTATTTGTTAGGCAGTTGGGCAGACCTGAATATTCACATTTCCTTATTTTGCAGTCTGTTTAATGCATGCAATAGACAGTTTAACAACTACTGTCTTGCTGTACAGCTTGTGGGATTGTATTTTTAAAAACAAATATCCAAAAGCATCTTAATACATTAAATAGCAAATATTTACTAAGGTGCTAAATGCAATGTACCTCTGGTTTATATTCTAAGGAATTAAAAAATGCTTTTAATTTTTTACGTAATATGTGGGAGTATTTAATAATTCTGCCACCACACCTATGAATACAAAACACTGGAAAAAACCCTATGTGAATCTACATGACAGAAGGAAAACCTCGGACGAGATGCACATTACATTAAAAACACGCCCACGAACCAATGAAAGTAATGGGCGTGACATGGGTATGGTTAAAAGCCCACAGAGAGATTACAGTAGGCTAGAGCACTTGCACTCTCAACCCGAAAAAATGGCTTTTATTAATAGCAAGCCGGTGCATGAGTAGTGAGCGTATACATCAATGGGTGCTTCAAAGAAGCAAAAACGCAGTGTTATTAAACAGGAACCTGCACACATGCACATGACATAAGAGCTAGCATGTTTCAAACATGGGCACCAGAGCAAAGGGATGTATTGAGCACTAATTGGTAACAAGCATTGGCAATTCAATATGTTTGAAATATCGGCGCTGAAATGAGAATGTCTCTTACTCGTGTTTTGGCTTGGAGTGCAATGGATGTATGTGGTGTGGAGTGGATTTATGGGGGTTGTATTGGAATTGTTAGTTGTGGAATTATATGGCGTGGAATTGTGTGGTTGGAGTATATTTGTGTAGTGGAAGTGTGGGGCATGGTGGGTAGATAGGGGTGAGAGCTGCCCAGAATAGATAGAAAAGAAGATAGAATGGGATAATAGTTTCTATAGGAAGTGATGAATGACCTAGAGACAGAAGAGGAGAAAGAGTGCCAATACAAACAAAGAAAAGTGGTGGCCATGAAGTGGCACACAAAATTACTACACAAGGGTTTATGCAGTTTGATCCTGGAATACATGCTTGAATCGGGAAACACTTATTGGCGCTAGAGTACTGAATAGTAATTGAAACCTCACACCCAAGCGCCATATGTACATGGAAATGTCGCACATAAGCAAGCTCAAAACTTGGCAGCTGTGTCCCATGATTTAAAATGTTTTGGGGTATACACGCTCAAGTGTTTGCAAACCTCTTAACAGAAATGAAGCGCGCAAATCACTACCAACCGACTTTCAGCACATAGACCCTGCTGTTTTTGGACGCCCCATGTTTTACCTCTTAACATTGCATTGTGGTGCCAATCATGAAGAACTAACATCACACAACCTCAGGTTTCACAGCAATGGAACAGAAAGGAGGCTAACAGGACAATCAAACTGCAGGTTCCCTTTGTAAGTGAAACACACGCAGCCATTTTGAAAGAGTAAAAAACACTTATGTGATAAGTCCGTCTGCAAACCATCATCCTCGCTGTGTTTGGAGTTACTGAAATATTCTGAAATTACTTTCACATTAATGTACAATGTTATAAATGCAGATTGTAGTCTGTTTTCATTTGGAAGATGCCCCCTCCTCCTCCACACCCTTATCGTTGGCATCATGACGTTCATGGGAACCCTTTGTTTCCCAGAAGTCGCACCATGTACCAGTTTCTGTATGCGTCCTTGTCTGTTTAAATGTGTGTGTGTGTGTGTACATGAGTAAGCGTGTGCCATACAGTGTGTACGTGTGTGTGTGTACGAGTCAATGTGTGCCATAAAGTGTGTGTGTGTGTGTACGAGTCAGCGGGTGCCATAAAGGTTGTGCACATGCATGTGTGTGTGTGTACGAGTCAACGTGTGCATAAAGTGTGTGTGCGTGCATGTGTGTTTGTGTGTGTGTGTACGAGTCAGTGTGTGCCATAAAGTGTGTCCGCGTGTGTGCATGCGTGCGTGTACTTGAGCCAGCGTGTGCCATAAAGTGTGTGTGCACGTGTGCGTGCATGAACTAGCGTGCACCAGGAAGAGTGTGTGTGTATTTGTGGGACACTAATGGTGTGCATCTGTACTTCGCACATCCCTCAAACTCACATGTGACCATAGCCGCCATGTGAGGTTAATGTGGGCTATTTTGAATAAAGCACTAAACAACCTCCTTTGAGTCATTCAGTCTGTATATTATTTTCAGATTAAAACTACAAGGTGCGGAGAAATGCAATGAGTGGGAGACATTGAAACAAGACAATCTCTTTCTTAAGGGCCATTTAAAAAAAAGAGAGTGAGGGCGAGGTGGCCCTGGAAAAGCCCCCCTCTGATGCATTTTAGAATGCAATGGTCTTGTGTTTGCTTGAGTTAGAGCTCTTAGCATTGTAAATTCAGACTGCACTTTTCTTGCCACACAGACTGAAAATAACAAGAGAAAGAGAGCGGGGCTAACCTGGCCAGGGAAAGCCCCCCTCTGATGTTGGTTTATGTTTACAGAGGGAGCTGGTGGGGAGGAGGGACTGAACAAACACCCACAGTGTAAGACAAACAGGCAAATACTAAAAACAAAAGTCCCTTACAGAAGAGATAAACAGGACATAGCATAATTCTACAGTACTTTGTGCTGCTCCCAAAGAGAAAATGGCAGGACTAAGAGGTAGAACTTACCACTAGCAAGCAAGGATTGTTAAAGGACACTGGAACCAACAAATGAAATTGATTGAATTTGCTTGAACCCATAATATAAGTATACTTAAAAGTATACAACACGTCAAACGCTACGCTCGACCTGAAAAGGCTGAAAAACATAACTCTTTAAGGAACACTATCCCAATGCAACAGTCTACTTTTGAACTTCCTCCCGTGATTGTATCCTTATGTCTTTAAATGTATGGCTATCTATTCAAAGAATACCCATATCTTCAGGATAGGGGACATTTCTGCAAATCTGTAAGCTGTCATGGTCCAGGCTGAAGAGGCTGACGTCCAGGTCCAAAAGATATATTTTCTTCATAAATGAAATAGAGAGACTGGTGTATTCACATACGATAATCACATATTCTCCCATAGGAAGAAACGCTGTTTCTCACGTTCTGTTTTTACGGTTCCATGCCCGGACCATAAACACTCATGGTCCATAAAAATGAGCTATAGAGAGGATCAAAGAGATTTCGCAATAGTCCTATTTAGAAGAAGAAAACTGAAGATGAACGTTTGACCTTCAAGAGCATCTTGTGTCCTGAAGATTCCATGGGTGCATGAGACCACAGCAATCCCCATTGCTACACTAAGCAATGGACACCAACCACATAAGTAAATATGTTAGCCATGGGAACCCAAAATGACATGAACCAATGTTCAAGCTCCAATTGACCTCCAAAGAGCCCCAGCTTAATTTCATAATGAGCCTGCTATCAAATTTTGGCACACTTGTAGCAAGCAGCAGTCACATCAGATACAAGTGCCTTTATTGATTAGCAAAATATCCTTCTTAGGTCGATACCTGTGCAAGAGAAAATTGGATAGTGTGAGCAGCTGTTGGTAATAAATATGAATTAAACATTACTGATCGATGGAGCTGTCACTGTCAGGAGATAATTGACAGCCTTATGATTTTTAGCCGTAATGCAAAACAAAGAGAGCATGAGAACTTAATATTTAGATTACACTGCATTCCCTAATAAAAAGACGTTTCAAACCTTCCATTTCCATGTGTAGAAAAAAATAGAATGGGTGGACAAACTGAAAAGCAGACAAGTAAATTAAACTCATTTTCATCTCTATTCCATGTGTGTGGCTAATAAATGAAAGACAATTACACCTCACGTCTGAAAAAAGTGATGTTTAAATTGTGACGTTTGTCGTCATCAGTTTGATATCTGTATGCATGCTTATTTCCATTATAATAAACATAAAATTAAACAAGAAAATCATATTATACAGTCTAAAATGTTAAAGAGACGATATCCATGAAAATGATTGTAAAGCACATGCTGCATCATTATCGATATAGAAGAATCAGTGTAATTTTAACCACATCCTATTTTTGTCTAAAATAAACAGAACGTTGTATTTTATTACATTATGCTATTGCTTTGACAAAAAAAGATGCAACATGCTGTACACGTTTATTATTTCCCTCCTTTAATATGTATGCATTTATGTATATATATATATATATATATATATATATATATATATATATATATATATATATATACACCCCCCACACCCATCCACACACACACACACACAATCGTAAATATTTCCCTAAACAATCTAAAGCTAAAATGGAGGTAAGGTTGACAAATACGTTTAAAGGGGCTTTGCCATAAATATATAAGAAATTCCGAAAATAAGGTACTACATTCACTTCATATCTCGTCTCTACCAAAGTAAGTAAACCTTAGCTCCCACCCCTGTTATAACCAAATAATGGTAGTTATTTATAAATGTGTTACAGGCTCTATGATCGGCTCATAATGTTTTTGAAGTGACACTTCAGCATGGTGGCTCTGTAGAGCACGATAGTTGATGTATTGGTATATGATCGTGGAGGCCCCTAGTAACCTGCACTACATGTGTCCTGGGCCTGTAAATTAAATGCTACTAGTGGAACTGCAGCAGTGATTGTGCCACTGACTCATGTAGCCCTTAAACATGTCTCAGTCCTGCCCTTTGCAGAACCTGTATGTGCTGTTCACTGCCATGTTGACTTTGCATTTAAAACCTCTTGTGAAGCCTTAAACTCTCCTTTTATTATATCTAACCTCACCTAAAGTAGGCGCTAGGTAGCACCTAGGGCAGACTGCTATGTAACTAAATTGAAGGACATGCACTTATACATTTTACAGGCCCTGGTAGTGAAATAAAATCGTTTTTCACTACTGTGAGGCCCACCCCTCTCATAGATTAACATTCATAGACTAACATTGGGGATTGCGTATTACATTTTAATAAGCTGTAATTCCTAGTTGAGATGGAGTAGATAAGTCATGTTTAGTACCTAAAGAATTGTACTAATAAATCCTCTTAAATGGTAAAGTTGAATTTATTGTTAGAATTTTGAAAAGGCTACTTTTAGAAAGGGAGGGCCTTGTCTGGCAGTTCGGGCTGGACCGTTCCCATGGAAAGCAGAGTCAAAACTGATTTGCAAATGGCTGGGTCCAAACTGTGTTAGTGTGGTGGTCACAAAAAAGATGGATTAAATGGATTAAACCCAGATCTCTTTGACTGGGGGTGAATGTTTGCATTGTTCAGCATTCCATTCATCATCTGTTCTTTTTGCTTTTGGCACCGAAAGTGGGAAGGGTATGACCGGACTGGGGTTCAGTGCTCACTGCACCACTGGATTCAAGCTAACTTGGCTGATGAAAGGTGATACCCCAAAACCAGTCCCAGGATGCATGTTTCTGGCCCAGGGAAGTTGCCCTAAGTGGGAATGGTATGCCCATAGAGGGGTCCCGTGCTCACTGTGCCACTGGATTCAAGCTTGCCTGACTGATGAAGGGTGATACCTTGAAACCGGTCCCAGGATGCTTGTTTCTGAGCCGGAGAGGACCTGGCTTGGCATTTCGGGCTGGACTATTCCCATGTGGAACAGGGTCAAGATTGATTTGCATATAGCTGGATCTAAACTGGGGTGGCATGGTGAGCAAAAGAACAATGGATTAAACCCAGATCTGTGACTGAGGGTGAGTGTTTGCATTGTTCAGCACTCCGTCCATCATCCTTTTGTGTTACTAGAGCTATTGCTCTCCCCAGGATCAAAAGTTAGGTACAAGAAGTGTGTTAACACATTTGTAATGGTGTCTGTGACCAGGACCAGCAGTGCATCACCATTACCAGCAAGAGTGCACTATGGGCCAGGGAGGAATAGAAGAACAACACATGGTGACTTGTCATCTGGCAGCAGTGGCCCACTACGCAAAGCTGCAAAGCTCCCCGGACCTAACCAGCTCCGTCCCCCTCAGAGCAGCCTTAAAGGGCTGGGTGAGATCCAAACAGAGAGCCGGACAACAGAGCCCCTACTGAGTCTCAATTTTGACAGACATGATAATCTGGGTACACAGAACTGCTCACTTCAGTTATGAAGCAGCCCTTTTCTCTCCAGCCTTTGCATTAACTTTCTTTGGGACATTCAAGTGTGGCAAATTAGTTGCCAAGTGCAAGAGGCATACCAACAGGCAAGCCCTGGCCATGGATGACCTTGCAGTAATGGGTGGGGCCCTGGAGATAAAGATCTGCGGATCCAAAAGGGACTAAAAGTGGCAGAGTAGGACCATTTCTTTTGGCACCCTTGATTAACCTGCTGGTTGCCCAGTGGCATTGGTTAGAGCATATCTGGATTTTCGGCCACCCACAAGGGGCTACCTGCTGTGCCATATGGATGGCACCCGACTCACTCGGCACCAGTTTAGTCATGTAATGGGGTCCTGCCTGAAACTAGCTAGTCGCACAACGAAACATTATTCAACACACTCCTTTGGAACTCATCAGCAACCTCACCATTAAAAGCAAGCCTTCCTGCAGATAGGATCATGAAACCGGGCTGATGGGAGTCAGATTGCTACAAGCTGTACATCAGGCCCTAGAGTATGTGAGATACTTAGGGGATGGTGGTACCCTTCATCCTGAAAAAAGAGCCACACACCCATGGTGACTGCTCCATTAAAAAGTTGTATTGTTATGAGTAAGGGTGATGTATTCCGTTTCTACCTTTCAGACTGCCTTTCTGCAAACATCAGTGACGGCTGGCAGCTTTAGGAGGGAGGGGGGCGGGACACACACACACACACACACTCATTCTTTCACACACAGACACACACGCACATCCATTAACAACACTCATACCATTCAAACATGCACACACGCACCAAACATTCATTTAAAACATCACACACACTCATTCTTTCACGCACGCACATCCATTAACAACATTCATAGCATTCAAACATGCATGCACGCACCAAACATTCAATTTGAAACATCACACACATACACACACACACCTACCTTCGGCCTCCAGGTCCCAGGAGGGTTGGGACTGCTGCCTTCCCTCATTGGCTGACCTTAGGTCAGCCAATGAGGGAAGGCAGCAGTCCCAGCCTCTTCACAGAGTGGGATGGGGTCAGTGAGACTGCTGACCCCACCCCACTCTGTGATGAAGTGTCACTGATTGATACTCGCCCTGGGCACTTCAGGGCTTAAACTGAAGCGCCCAGGGAAAGTGTCAATTGGTGACGCTTTCCTCGTCATCCAGGGGAGGGCCTCGAGGCACCTTTGCTGGGCTGAGGAGGTCACGCCCATAGGAGCTGTGATCTCCTCAGCCCAGCAAAGTTCAGCTCTGGCAGCCAGGAGTCTGCTCAAATCGAGCATGTCTGCTCCTGGCTGCCTGACCTGAACATGAAGAGTGTCTGTCAGGCTGAACTTTGTTCAGCCTGACAGACACTCTTCATGGGGGGGGGCAAAAGGTGGGTGGGCGTGGCCCCTCCGCCCTAAAGGATGGGCCGCCACTGGCAAACATACATTTTGTATGTGGGTTTATGCAGTTTATGTTTGTAGTGCACAATGTACAGTTTTGCATGACAAGTCTGGATATGTATTATAGCTATAAGAAGCTTTGTAGAAGATGCAGTCTGCAATTTAAGTACGCAATGAAGATTACCTCCATTTATTATTCAGTTATGATACAATGTCCTCTGCTTTATTTCTTGCTAGGTGTTAGCGTTTGGGTCATCGGCCACTCCTTCCTTGCAAGGGTGGTACAATGGCCAAAGTCAAGGAACTGGAACCATGGTTCCTTTAACACCCTCATAGCGTGGATTGGGTTCCCCAGCATGCAATGGGCTAACCTATTGAACAAGCTGCACAAACAGACTTTACAGTGAACCCAGGTGCCCCCCTATGTCAGGATCCTCTATTGAGAAAATTACTTAATCACTTTAGTGCATCACCCCTTGAGTCAGACTATTGTAGGAGTCATTGGATGATATCAGGAGATTCATGGGGTACTGAGAAATAATTTGGTCTGATATCACCCCTCGCAGCTGGTTGCAGGGAGCATGCTCAGAAGGTGCAATCGAGCTGTCTCACAGATGAATCAACAGCGCTATTCGGAAGTTCACAGAGCAAAGAAACTAGGGTTTTATGAGGCATAGCCTGATCAATATGCTCACCAAGGGTTATTTTTCAGATGATGGAGTCCACTTATCAGCTGAGCTGTGAGCATGGACAAATTAATTCAGGAGGTACTGGAAGCAGAAGGATCCAGGTAAATGTGGTGGCAGGGAAAAGAGGCAAGGCAACCTGGGGTGCAGAGCTGACGGTGGCCAGCTATGTGGCCTGGCAGTATTATTGGGCAATCCAAAGTGTTTTGGTGCCGAAACCAACCGTGGAGGGAGCATGAAAGGGGTGCTCCAGGCCAACTCCCAGGGAGTCTTTATGGCAGGATCTGGGATGAAAGCGACAGTGCCCCATTAGTTCTACAGGCAGTTGTAAACCTGAGCAGCTGGGGGCTTGTATCTTGTCCACTGCACCACTGTTCATGTCTTCTGTCCTATGGATCCACAGTGTGGGAAACACCAAAAGGTTTAGCTCCTGATGGTGTGTACTCCAGGCACTCATTGGCTAAACAGGTGGGTAGTCAGTTTAGGTTGCTCATCTGCTGGTCACCCCTGGATTGGTGCTATGCACCCTGCAGCCCAACTCAAGTGCTGCCCTGTCTGCATACCCACAGCCCTGCTGCGAACCACAGAATCATTGCATACCAGCTAATATAACACATGCTGAAAAAATGTCAAATTCCTTTATGAGATGATCATCACATCCCTGAAACAGTCATCAGGGGTGAATTAAGTTTTCTTTGTCAGCAGTACATTCTGCGGATGGAAACAAATGTGATCAGTGGGCAATGTCCGACATTGGGCAATAGACCTATGTGACTCTATGTATTTATATGATTTCTATAGCACAAACTAGCTGCAAAGCACAAGAGTTCCATACAGAAATGGGGCAGGCAGTAAGAGTGGCATAGGGGAGCATATGGTCACTGCCTCAGTCAGGAAGCTGAAGACAGGATGCTATGATAAACTAAGAAGGGGATCAAGATTAAGCGTAGCAACTAGGGTGAGGTTTTTAATGAAGAGGAAGTGTTTTTTCTGAATCAACCATGAAAGGGAGGAGTGGTTATTACAACTTGGAGACAGAGGGGGGTAGAAGAATAGGCATTGCGTTGAGCAATGGGAATTCAAGGGCCGTTCCTGCCCATGACTATGCCAATGAATTGTTCAACTAATTATGATTGGCAAGTATCCCATTCCATAAATACACTTTACACGACATTTTGCCAGAATTAGTTATTTTGTGACACAGACAGATAACAAATAATGTGATGCCCATTATATGCCCACACACTTGGTGTGGAAGCAATGCATGAGGCAGGGAAAGGACCAAACAAACATAGGGACTATGGAGAAATAAGACTAAATGGAGTTGCAGGACCGAGTATTTGCAGTCTGGGAATGGCCATTCTTCTGGTTCAGCTCAGATTAGTCTATTTTAGATTCCCACTTCTTGCACCCATTGGCTGATCCTAACAGGTAACATAGCACGTTCATTCAATCCGTAATGCAAGCGCCTGGGTGCTAGCTCTACTTCTTACCGCTGCTTGCATGAGGTAAGGCAGTCCCCGAGCCCGTGCATATCTGCCACAATTTTTGAGTCCTCTACTCTGATAATCTCCCTTAGTTTACACATTTTAGATGCATATTTGGAGAAAATGCGAAGGTTCCCCACACCACACTGTATATAAGTTTGAAGAGGCAACAAGTTATAAGTACATGGAAGCTTGACTCACATTTCGGAGCTTGGCGCTAGCAACAAGGCAATTCTCTGAAAAATAAATGAAAGTGTGGTATGGAACAAGCTATCAACCAATCCAAGTTCTGCACCAGGCTGAAGGAAAATTAAGGGTTTCGATAAGGAAAATACTAAAGGAACGTGGATATTGGCTGAGGATGGCTAACGTTATGATGAAATGGGAAACAAGATGGGGAAACGAGATAATCTGTTAGACAAGCAACAATCAAACAAGTGAGTGTGATGGAAAGGGCCCACTGAAAGGCAGCAATGAACAAAGAATATGCACCAAGAAGGATGTTCAATGTCAATTTCCTGTGGGGAATTGAGTAGTGTTCATGTGTAAAAGGGTTCACACCAAGAAATTCTGTTGTTTCTAAGGAATTGTTATAACAGCTCGCTTCTGAACGTTTCTCTGGTGACCCTGTCGTTTCCACTAAAGCAGCTGGCAAACTTTCTTTCAATGCAAAGAATTTCTTCCTGTCGCCCCGTTCCTATGCTTGATCCAAGAAGGTATATGCTTCCTCCTGACCCTATCACTGTAAAAGCCAGTTCAAAAGCAGGTTCTTGCAGTCCACAATGTATTGCGTATAACCAACGAAATGCTTTCTCAACATTTACACTTAAATGAGCATTCTTTTGAGAACAGTAACACCCGCTAGACATACAGACCGACGTCTAAGCTCAGTGCCAGGAATATGAAACCGCCCCCTTCCTCCATTGCAACAAATGACACTCTCGCAGTAGCAGAAAATGCCTTAAATGCACATGTAAGCCTAACCATGAATTTGCATTGCAGGTATTCCAGAACCCCAACCTTGGGACGAGGGGACAGAGATTCAGATTATGAGGTGTTAAATGCCTTCCACGGTTCCTCTAACTCATGGGTACTCACAAACTTTTTCTCGGGGGCCAAAATTGCAGTATGGTTTGCGGCCGAGGGCCGCACTGAAGTGACAGCGGGGGGCGGGGCTTAGAGGGGGCGGGGCTTAGAGGGGGAACAACCACCCCACCCCCTTTTTCAAAACAATGCCCCTACCCCAGTAACACACACAGCGCGCACACATACAGCGCCATCTGCTCTCACCCCTACCCCAGTAACACACACAGCGCGCACACATACAGCGCCATCTGCTCTCACCCCTACCCCAGTAACACACACAGCGCGCACACACACAGCGCCATCTGCTCTCACCCCTACCCCAGTAACACACACAGCGCCATCTGCTCTCACCCCTACCCCAGTAACACACACTGCGCCATCTGCACACAGCGCCATCTGCTCCCACCCCTACCCCAGTAACACACACAGCGCCATCTGCTCTCACCCCTACCCCAGTAACACACACTGCGCCATCTGCACACAGCGCCATCTGCTCCCACCCCTACCCCAGTAACACACACAGCGCCATCTGCCCACAGCGCCATCTGCTCTCACCCCTACCCCAGTAACACACACTGCGCCATCTGCACACAGCGCCATCTGCTCCCACCCCTACCCCAGTAACACACACAGCGCCATCTGCACACAGCGCCATCTGCTCTCACCCCTACCCCAGTAACACACACAGCGCACACACACACAGCGCCATCTGCTCTCACCCCTACCCCAGTAACACACACAGCGCGCACACATACAGCGCCATCTGCTCTCACCCCTACCCCAGTAACACACACAGCGCGCACACACACAGCGCCATCTGCTCTCACCCCTACCCCAGTAACACACACACACAGCGCACACACACAGCGCAATCTGCACTCACGCCTACCCAGTAACACACACTACATTAAAAACAAATAAATAAATAAATAACCAAAGAGCCTTACCTGACTCAAAGCACTGTAAAGATGCCACAAATGTGGAACAGCAGGCAGGCAGGCGGGCAGCAGACGTGGAGCCGGTGACAGGAAGCAGACGACCAAAGCCCCATAAAAGTTAGCTGCAAGCGCTGACTTTTATGGGGCTTTGGCTTCCAGGATCGTCAGGGCAACGCCATAAACAATGGCCGCCGTATGTAAACATAGAGGAGGGCCGCGGGAGCATGCTCCCGCGGCCCTCTTCTATGTTTACATACTGCTGCCATTATGATGTGGCGTTTGGTGTGCGTCTCGCGGGCCGCCAAGCTAGGTTCGTGGGGCCGCTGGTGGCCCGCGGGCTGTACTTTGAGTACCGTTGCTCTAACTGGTAGAAGGCAAACTTCCTGCAGCAGGCAGGACCGCTCCCTGCTTCTCCCAGTAAACGCTAGTCCTCTGAAGGACAAATGTCTTGAAAGGAGGGTTTAACAGTGCAATTAGAATTCAATTTAGGAGTGACCAGAGACACAAAGTATTATCCCTCAAGTTCCTCTTTCTTGAGATGGAGTGCAGCCGGTTCATTTCCAAGAGTCTCTCACATTTTGTAAATTCAACACAGATGCTTTTTAGCAAGTGAGACAGAGCTTGCTTCTCTTTTATCAGCTCAACCCACGATCCTCTCGGTCTTCCTGGCACCTTTCAAAGTCGCTTCCGTTCCACCTGAGGTCCGTAATAAGAGATTATTCTACTGAAAGTCAGAAGTCTGGGTGAGTCCACCTTCAAATAAACCTCGAGCATGAACAGAGACATTTAGATTCTCAAATGGTTATTTACAGCCACATACCATCCCTTGAAACCTCCCCAGAGATTGGGTTTTAAGAGGTGAGAGGTGAAATCATCTGATTTATCATCAGAAAAGTAACAATCCACATTTCAAACTATGAACCATAATACAGATAGGTCACATTTAGCTAAAGAAATGGGCCCAGAAGAAAATCTACATATAGTATTTAAGCTTGATCTCATTACATACCACTAAAGACTAATTAGTGTATTTGATTTCTTATTTCCTTTACATCAGACAGACCCATGACACAAATATTGGATGCCCTCTGAGTGTGGTGCTGGAATAACAATGGTGTGCCTATAGACTCACAACAGATTAAAATACACAAGGACAGTAAAGCTATACATTTAATTTTATATTACATTACCTTAGTTATTAAAATATGTAGAGAGAATGGTAATGGGCCTGTGTTAGCGATGGTGGCATTCGGAGAAAGAATAACAGTGGTTAAACATAGCACCTGTCTGAATCCTGTTCAGAAGGCCACATCAACAGCAGAAATAAGCAATCACCGTTTAAAAACAAATACGACTCCTCAACTGTGAAAGCTGTTAATTTTTCCAATGCTTGTTTGTTTTTCATCTGCACACACTGCATGTGCACACACTTATCTTCTCATGAGGTGCTACGAGGTTATGGAATACCTTTCCATCTTCCCCCCTGAGGTCTTTAAAGCAGAGATGAAACTCTACTCTTTCAACATTCCACAATACTTTGCTTATAAGTATACTCCTTCCATTTTATCAGCCTGTCCAGGATTACATAGAATTCCCTGTCATGGGTGGTTTTGCTCTTGACACCGTGTAAATTGTATAATAATGACAATAAACTCCCTGGCCCATGCTATTGTATCTTGTACACAGTTGTATATCTTACATTTTTAATTACCTACCCAATATAATATGTCTTCCCTTGATGTAGTAGTTTGTTCTGTATACTTTGTGTGAAGCACTTTGACATCTGCCATACGTGGGAGCCATCTTGGAATGACTTTCTTCTAAACAAAGAAAATTCAATAAAAAATGGCAGCTGCCTACGCATGTACCTTCATCCGCATGCATGCACGCGGATGACCATGTTGGCATGGTTTTAAAGCATTTTTAAATGGCCACATGCCTATGTAGAGGGAGGCATGTTAGGACTGAGGGTAAGCGAGAACTGAGTGTTAGTTTTTTAAAAAGAGTGGAGGGCATGGTAAGGTGGAAGGAAGGGGCTGGCCAGGAAGATGGAGAGGAAAGAGTACATGATCTGACGTCAGCAGTAGATGATTACATGCCAGTAAAACATAGTGAGACCGAAATGCTGCTAGGATGGAACAAACGCAAGAATATGAGGAAATGAATTGAATCAGGAGAAGAGAGGTGAAATAGAAAAGAAAAACAATGAATTATCAGCAAGGTCACTCTATGTCTTGTATTGATCACAATAAGTTGCTCATGATGAACAACCCAAAACTTTCTATATCCAGATTCATAAACCCAGAGGTCCAAATCGACCAAAACTAGGGAAAGATCAAAAGGCAAGTAAATTGTCTACCGCAACCGTTACCAACCAATGTTCAGCTCAATTTACAGGTTGTTTAATTTGAGTGGCAGCAAAGAACCACCTTCTCTAATCAGCGAGTTGCCACAGGTGTTTAGCTTCTTCATTTTGATCAAGGTATTTCTGAAAAGAATTTCAAGCTGTTTTTATGAATCATATCTTCATAGATTGAGTTAGCACTCATTTCTAAAGCAACGTTACATTTAGACCAGCAAATGTGTGTTCATCTCCATTGCTGGTATCAAAGCACTGTGAGGTTATAAAGTAATCTGCGTAGTTTGTTTGACAATTCCACCCAGAAAGAAACTGGGAGACAGTGCCAATGGCCACCATCCTGCTTATTCCTCCTGTAAGGGACAGGAAAGCATAACATTCTTGCTCTTCAACTATAAACCACAAGTTCTAAATTATGTCCATCATTTCATTTTTTTCCTCACTATCATTGGTCAAACTGTTTTATTGTTTTAGCCAGTTGCCATGTCTAAAACATCTTGGGCCACATATGGCAAAGTTACGATTTGCGACTCGAAAATTGCGAGTCAGAGCAACTCGCAATTTAAGACTCACAAATCCGAATGTAGGGTAGTGTCCTTGACACTAACTGTGACACGCAAGGGGGTCGCAAATGCGCACCTCATGAATATTCATGAGGTAGGTCACAATTTGCGACCCCCTTGGGAATGGCGGCCCGCACAGGGATGGTGGCTTGCTGGAGACAGCAGACCACCATGTCTGTGACTGCTTTTCAATAAAGCAGTTTTTTTTTTGTTTTTTTTTGTAATGCAGTCCGTTTTCCTTAAAGGAAAACGAGATGCATTACAAAAACAAAACAATGAAACGTTTTTGTTTCATTTTTTCAGAGCAGGCAGTGGTCCGTAGGACCACTGCTTGCTCTGAAAAAATGTTTTCGGTGACATTCACAAAGGGGAAGGGGTCCCAGGGTGACACTGGTGGTAACTGCGATTGCTTTGCGACTGCGTTCACGGTCACAAAACAATCCAACATCGCACTGCGAGTCGCAATTAGGAAGGGAACACCCCTTCCTAATTGCGAGTCGCAAAACCGTTTTGCAATTCGCTAAGAATGTTACTGAGTCGCAAAACTGGGTTTGTGCATCGGAAAGTGCTTTTTGCACGTTGCAAACAGCCAGATTCGCTGTTTGCGAAATGCAAAAAGCTTCGTACTTGTGGCCCCTTTTCTTAGCCAGTGGTTGTAATGTAAGAATGTTACAGAAATGGAGTACCTTTCTATCTGTTTGTACCTTGGAAACATTGGTGTACGTCAGAGAGCTTCCTGGCTGCTACTGAGGTAGGGTGTGCTAGTGTTGTAGATGCAAAGGACAAGCTTGAACAATTAAAAAACTATTTGGGAACAACCTGGTTTTCCTTAATCAGGAAAATCCAGATAAAGTCTGCTTTGCAGACAGGAAGTACAAGGAGCGACCACTCATACGAACTTTATTGATGCACGGTATTTAAAATAGATGGACTGTCATAGATTTCTGCAAGGTAAGTATGGAACGTGTGCAAGCCATAATGTCAAATACAAAAGGCCATATTTACTTACAATTGATGTAATGTAGGACAGTCACTAAAGAGGAGAACATTGCTGTATCGAATAAGATATGCGTTTTTTTCTTTCCACCTGTGAATTTTAGGCAGACTTGTACCAGGAACGCATTCTTTCAGTGCAGTGTGCAAGGGTGTGTATGTTGTCCAGTCTAGGTTTTGTACTGGGAGGGTACCCTTCCATTTGTTAATGCAATGCCTAGTCATAGTTTAAAACTTTTCAACGTTTTTATGTGTGCTTTAAATTACAGCAGAGTACATTACAGCATACATGCATAGTTGGAAAGGTTTGGAGAAGAAAAAGCTTTACTCCAATATTACAAAGCTTTACTCCAATATTACATCTGCCTCGAAAAGGAGTATGTTTTTAGCGCAAAGCTGTGACTATCGTTTAAGTAAATAGGGCTTTGCATAAAAATCCATGGGTGGTTGCATCATCATGCCAGGATACAACCTATGGTACACACCTTTGATGCAAAGCAGTGCAACATAGCACAGAGTGCTACTTTAGGTTACTTTAGGACTACTGTAAAGCATGAAACAAGTTTTGAAGTTTTAAATCCCAATTTTAGCGTTTACACTGATTTGTGTCACTTTTGTGACTCAACCCCTCTGCAAAGTGGTAGTAAATCTGAGTGAAAGTGCTTTTAACATGGATGATTTGGCAAATGGGAGCCATTGCAACCTGACAAATGGTTAAATGCAAACGTGCTGGTATGAACCTCAACCACAGTGCCATAGACTCAAGTTCATGGTGTTATTTTTATAGTTGCCACTGTAGAGATACCTCTTGCAAATCCAAATGCGCACGAGTTGAGTGAGGGAGAGAGTTAGCTATGTTAACTGTCTGACTAAAGCATCAAGGCTTTTATCTTACCATCATTGCTGTGTTCACATTAAATGATAATTTTATACAACGTTTATCTACTTTTAGCTTTCTAGCTTTTTTATATATGTACAAAGCCTGTCATTATGGAGTCAATCAGAGAACTTACCAATCCTTTGAGGGGCGATGCATTACTTTACAGGACAGAATAACTTGCAATACAGAGTATATGGTTTAAGTTTTAAAGTGCGAGTGCCATAAATTTTATGTGGGAAGCACCATTAATAAATTGAAATTAAGGATTCTGCAACATATTCGAGCTATTAAGAATGGTGATCAGAGTTATCCTATGGCCTGTCATTTTGAACAATTTCATGGAGGATCGTTGGCAGTCTTCAATATTTTGGGATCAAATGTGAAGGCTCACCCTCGGGGACTGACGAGGGAGAGGGAATTAAGGGGAGAAGAATCACTGTTGATCATGGACATGGGCATGGAGGTCTTTGGAGGCACAATATGAATGCTGAACTTCATGCCCATTAGTGAACATTAAAATAAGGACTTGATTTGGTGGGGTCTACATTGATGAGTGTATCCTGCAATGAGTAATACTGACCAATTGCCAGTATGTTGTGGGTGTGTTCCACTGACTACCGATTCCTCCCTTTCCTGTATTTTAGTCTTTTATGGTTGAATCCGATTGATAACTGGAAATATGAGTTTGTCACTTTATTGTTCGTAATTTGTAAATTGAACTATGATCCACTGAATTGCACATTTTAGAGTATGTTCTTGTTTGTTTAGAATTTGCATGAGTCACCTTAGAATGTAAATATCTGAATGATAATTATTAGGTTCCCTTTCATAATAATGGGGTGAACCATCAAGTCACCTATATAGGCATTTTTGCACTAGCACTTGACAAGGTATGGTTTGAACACACTCTTATACACATAGGATGGACTATCCTCAAAGTAGGTGCAACTGAGTAATATGTACGGACCTGCGAGCGCATGTTACTTTCTGCTAGTCAAAAACTTTTTCACCAACACATTACACTTTGTGGTCCTGAATATGATCTAATATGGGATGAATTACTTCTAAGAAAGAGTAATAGGATAATAATCATATATGCGTTTTGCGTGAACACATGACACTTTCTTATATTAAAGAGAGGGGATGGACCACTTAGCGTGTTGGATTATTGGGTGAGATCCCATATGCATCATTAGTATTGACATATGCCACTTCTCTGCTAGTCCTTTTATTTGTGGGACAGATTATCTACATGATTATACATCTGAGAAGTAGCCAAGGGCCAGATGTAGGTAGCCGTTTGCATGGTGCAAACTGCGAAAATCGCAGTTTGTGCCATGCAAACGGCCTAACGCGATGCACATTCACAAATTGCGAGTCGGTACCGACTTGCAGTTTGTGAGTGCGACTCGCAAATAGGAAAGGGTGTTCCCTTCTGATTTGCGACTCGCATCGCAATTCAGAATTGCTTTGTGACCGCGAATGCGGTCGCAAAGTAGCTCGCAGTTACCACCAGTGTCACACTGGTGGTAACTCATTCGCAAAAGGGAAGGGGTCCCCATGGGACCCCTTCCCCTTTGTGAATGTTGCCCACAATGTTTTTTCAGAGCAGGCAGTGAAAAAACTAAACCAAATGGTTTCGGTATTTTTTTCATTTTGCAACTCGTTCTCCTTTAAGGAAAACGGGCTGCAAAATGAAAAAAAAAAAACAGCTTTATTTAAAAAACAGTCACAGACATGGAGGTCTGCTGACTTCAGCAGGCCACCATCCCTGTGAGTGCAGGGACTCGCTATGGGGTCACAAAATGCGACCCACCTCATTAATATTGATGAGGTGGGTCTTTGCGACCGCATAGCGAGTCGCAGACGGTGTCTGAGACACAGTTCTGCATCCGAGATTGCGACTTAGAAATTGCGAGTCGGACAGACTCACAATTTCCGAGTCGCAGTCTCGGAGTTTGCTACATGTGGCCCCAAATGCGTAATTTGCACTTGCACTAATCACTTTCTATCAATTAAGAGTTTACATCAACTTAACCCAATGCTTGATCCTGTTGGCGAATGCACTATTTTTTGCACCAGTACTTCCCATTTTCTTGACAGCTTACATATTTAGGGAATTAATTCGCTGTGAAATATATACAACTGAGTAGCTGAAATATGCATATTTTGTACCTATACATGTCACTTTATCTTGGGCTCAAAGCTGTAGAAAGGTGTGACATACAAAATGTAACTAACAAGCAGTTATATGCATATTTTGCACCTGCACGTGTCACTTTACCTTGAGTCTGATGCCGTATGAAGGTCTGACAAATAGAACATGTCAATAAAATAACTTGGATGTAAATTGTATTAGAGAGGTTATGTATTTTATTTATGTAAATGAATGTTTTATTTGTAGAGGAAATTGGAGCAATGTCACACCACTGTCAAACTGTGAAAATTATTTGTAATTAGTTGACCAGGGTGCTTTATCATCAGAAAATGTGTTTGAAAATGGCAGGTGGATAAAGTCATAAAATTATTTGATCAACGTAATGACATGTGGGGAGGGTTAAGTTATGAGTTAAGAGTTGCATTATCGTATGGGGTGCATTGTAATCTGTACAATCTTTTTTCACTGTGCGACATGACAAACGCATTCTTGTAAAACTGATTGGTGCCTACTATTGTGTTGTTGAAATTGATTAGGACTTTTTGTGGAAAATAATAGTTGCCGTTCTAGTGCTCTGGGGGCCATGGAAATAGTGAAAGGACTTGGTATGTATTATAATAGTGTCTGTCATGACAGTAGGAGAGTCCCAGGGGAAGGCTTTTAGCTGAAACACGTCAGCCACTTATTTGTTTACATATTGAATGCACTTTATGAAAATTTATGTGAGTGGTTATTAAATAAACTTTTTTGTAATTTTTGGCACCAACGCTCTCTTTGTATGGTACTTTTATATGTTGCTGTACCACGGACCGGGATGTGACTGTGTGAGGATATATATACATATATTTATATATATATATATATATATATATATATATATATATATATATTCCTAGTGGCGGTCGCCACTAGGTAGTTATAGTTAGGACCTAGTTTCTATATGAAAAGCATTTTTTTACTTGCCTATATCTCTAGCGCCGCTGTCAAAGCGGCTCCGTGCTTGCTGAAGCAATGGGCACTGCGGGGGAAGCCTTAAGGCTTCCCCCGCAATGCCAACCAGCACATAAGGGATTTTTATTTAAAAATATATATATATATATATATATATTTATATAAATACATAAATAACTAAATAAATATATAGGGACCACGGAGGAGCCCTTGAGGGCTCCCTCGCAGACCCAGATAGTCCATAAAGGGCTAAATAGCATTATTTTTTTAAAAACCCATAGCGCAGTTTGAAGGTCGCACTGACCTTTGGGGATTCGAGCCCAGCTGGGCTCTTTTCCCTCTTTTTTTCTCTTTAATGAAAAAAAATACTACAGTTTCTTTAAAATAACAAATACATTTTTTATTTTAAATATAACACAAATATCTCATTCTAAATATATGAGATATTAAAGCCTAAAAAACTCTAGCTCTTGCCCTCTCACTTTCTTATTCTCTTTCTCTCTCTCTTCCAATCAATTTCTCCCACTCACACAACCACTCAGACACTTAAACAGCCACTCAGACACTCACACATTCACTCAATCTCTTTTTCAATCAATTTCTCCCACTCACACAACCACTCAGACACTTAAACACCGACTCAGACACTCACACATTCACTCAAAGACCCACTCAAACACTCACCTACACGCTCACAGACCCACTGACACCCTCATGCACCCACTCTCAGACCCGTGCACACACTGACGCACCCACTAAAACACTGATGTAGCACTCTCACACCCAGAAAGACAATCTGACAGCCACTCTCACCCCCAGATACAGTCTCTCACACATATTCTCACACCCAGAGAAGCCACGGCCAACTCCACCAGCACAGCAAAAGGGCTATGCACATCATGGGTTTGGGTGGTTACGGGGTGTTGGCCGTAGGGTCTGGCTGCAGGCCAGGTCTTGTGGGCAACCTCCCCCATGTACGGGTAAAGGCTGCGCATGGTGCAAGGTTGGGTGCTTATAGGGAGTTTGCCTCAGGACCTGGCCCTGTGCCCAACCACAGCCGTGCACAGACGAAAGTTGGATAAACCTATAGCAATTAAAATTAGTATACCTTAAAAACACATTGAAATTCACCTAAAAACCGAAAGGTTATAAGGATGTTTTAGTAAGGAAATATATATTTTTTTAAATATAGAAATTCACTGAAAAAAACAAAGGTTACAGGAACGTCATAATTAGCCTCACATTTTAAACGTACAAAACAATAGAAATTAATATGTGATAATTAGAGTTACCTCAAGTAATTATAACTCATGCCCTAAAGTAACTATAACTTGTGCCCTCGCCATGTATTGCTGATTAAACTACAAATTACGGCACTCATGACATCTTTGATACCATCATTGATGATATCAATATAATATTTGCAATAAAAATTTTAATGAAAAAACTGTCCATGGCGAGGGCTCGAGTTATAGTTACCTCAGGGCACGAGTTATAGTTACTTATATATAGACATACATATATATAGAAAGAGAGAGAATAGATAGATAGATAGATAGATAGATAGATAGATAGATAGATAGATAGATAGATAGATAGATTTTACTAATTTCATTAATCTTGAGTTATGTGAATATTCAGCAAATCCAAGTCATGCCATCTACATAAGTGATCACGGGTCAGAAAATTACTGAAAAAAAACCTCACTAGATACCAAGGCTGCTGAAAAACCTAAAAGAGTTGAACTTAAAGAGTGCTAGCGACGATCATACAATCAAACCCCATTTCAGCACTTTACAAAGGAAGTATTGAATAGCACATTTTCGACAAAGAATATTAGGGCTAAAGAACCAATAAATTAACATATAGTGTATATTCCTTTTTGCGGACTTTCGGGGTTTAAAGATAAATATGGAGCCACATTTCTGAATGTGTTCCCTTAACTCAGATGGATGTAAGGAAAATTCCAACCCTTATGTTACTGCGAATCCCTTATAGTGACAAAACCGAAGTTGGTTTGTGTCAATTGGATGTATGCCGTCACATATGAATTTAAGAGACACGCTGTTGTTGCATTTCAATCGCATAACTTTACAACCCCGTGCAGGAATTCGAATATGTGAGATTAGAAAGGCTTTACTCGAATTCCCCATCTTGTAGATGAGTTTGTGCTCCGACAGCCTTGTCTTCTTTGCTGGGCATACACATCACTCATCGTCATTCCTGGGGAGGTCACTCCTGTCATGTCAGGTCACATTAATTCCGAGTGTAACATGTGACACCCAAAGGGACATCTGCCAGGCGCACATTTTCAGGCGACAGAGAAGCGTATTCTGCTCTCCCTGCTTTCTCTCATTGGTGTCTCGATTCTGATCTCTCTCCAACATTCAGAGCGATGGAGATGCACAAGAACACATCAATGTGAGTTTGAAAAAGTGAACCACTTACCGGATACCCATGAGATGGTAACTCACTTATTTACAAAAAGTACAGACTTAGCCACTGAGCTTCGACTCAAGAATCCGTTGTGACTTCTGACACTGTGGCATCCATCAGATACTCACTTCTGACATCAAGTTTGCATCAAGTCGCTGACATTTTTCATGTAAAACGAAGTCGAGGTTAGTAAAATGTGTTTCATTGAAAGTGTGACGTGGACATATAATTTAATAAACCGAATTGAGTCAATGACACTCAAAATTAGTCTATGTTGAGCAATTTCTGAGAGGGGGTCAAAGGCAGTTCCCTAACTATACTAAGGCTTCCCAAAGCTGGGCCCTGACAAAGCCAAACAACAGATATTGAACCAGGGTCCCATGGTGCCCTCTGTTTCTGGTATTCACCAGCTGAATGAAAAAAACGACTTTCCTGCCTGTCGCATGCAATTGTTGGAACACAGTGCCAGCAGAAGTCCCTTTAGTGACACAGGATCTAAGTGACAGGTGTCGACTTTTGTTTACTATCGATGACCCAGGGCTTAAAGCATTATTTCATTTTAACTGAATAAAGTATAACCACTTTTTGGGTGCATGCTAATAAGCACAACTGCATTAACTTCCAACATGTGTCTGATTCACAAAGAACCCTCCTGTGGTGAAGTTGACTGACTTTCGATATAAGAGGGCAACCAATGTTCGTCGACCCCGTGGAGAAGACGGTCCGGTCACTCTGCTAGTTCCCAAGATGGGGGAAATGATGACAGCCTGCATGAAGTGGAGAAATGAAATGAAAAAGGCACTCTTCAGTTGAAAAAACAAAAATACCAACGCGAGCAACAAACCCCTGTAACATATCAGAAGTCAAATGCCTTCGCGTGAATCTGCATATGCTCTGGGAATTGAGAAACTGTGCCTTCATTTTTGGGTCACGGTCTGAAAAGTTTCCAGAGTTCTAGCTAATTGTCTAAATTAACATTCTGCCGGTGTGGCACCTTCTTCACGATGAGCTGTGAGTGCGACATTAACATTCCTGTCCTCCGCCAGGACCAGCCATGCATCTAGTGGCCACCTTGAGGCGTTCTCAGGTGCACTCTTGGATGAATTAATTATGTCGCAAAAATCCTAGGCTTCAAGTGTGAAAGGCTGAGATTGTCGTGCTTGAATTGTCAACAGCGACAACAAGCAGGCAATGCAAATCACCAGCAGATGCCCTGCGCGCGTATGTGATCTCTCTGAACTGCGTACACTTAGTCTTAAACTCAATTTATATGAAGGGGCGTTGGGACTAAAGGGGAGGCTTTTTCGTGGGAGTGGGTTTTTTAAACGACGGTTTATTATAATCGGCCTGGTGTGCTAATTTAAGGGTCCCTCTGTACACTGGGAAAGGCTGATCCCAGATGAGTCCCATAATTTGAAGTGTCAGAGTGTGCCGTGCATACTCGTTTTATCGCCGTTAGGTGGCAGTGTTGTAGGGTGTGATTCACTGACAGTTTCTCACAACTGAAAAGAGGGCTGATAGCACGCCAGAACAGTTCCTGTTTTTTTGCATATGATAAGTGTGGTTGGATGAAGGGGTCGATCGGAGTCCGCCTGATAAAAATACTATTCTGCTGCTGAGACAATGAGTTCTGAGAGAAACTTTAAAGGAGAACTGAAGCCGGCCAGAACTCTCAGAAATGTTTCTCACCGAGAGACCATCCCTGAGAACAGTCCTCTGAGACTGAAGGAGAACGCAAATGGCAGCCCAAATATTGAAGAGGCAGGTAATAGGTCTTGGCAGAATTATTTCTATTCACGCCTGACTGTATTTTCGTCCTACTATGATATCAATTTTGTGGATTTTTTCCTGGCTGATTTGCACCAAGTTAAACTTGGTAGAAAAGTGGTGTATGTCAGCTTGTCAAATAGCACAATAGTGCTGCTTGCACACCTTAGCATGGGGTAAGGCGTCCACTGGCAGTGTGTTACCTCTCATTCTGAGGTGTACAAACAGGAATCAGATGCAAGTTGCACGTGTTTAGTTTGGATGCTATGCATGTGCCAGCTAAGAAGGCAACATGCTTTGATTACCACTTGGTATCTAGAAACTTTGGACCTGGCATGAAGATCCGGAATATTTATACCATTAGTACCTTCCAGAAGACATGGCAAGGTTCCATATCGGCCCTTCGCTGAAAATCGTAGAAGCCCTTTAATAGTGGCATACCTGTGTAGTTCTGGATGAGGGAGAAAAGACGAGCTCACACAACCCCGCATACTTCTCTATCAATCTTTTACTAGAATGCTCATAATGCCATTAGGTCTGGGAGGAACCTATCAGGTGAGCCAATAGGACTTCCAGGTGGGTAGGCTAGGCCAATGAGAGAAGAAACAAATCTTAGAGGCAGAGGTCTAAGTCGTAACTATCCAGAAGTATTTATTTGATTAGAGACAGGTTGAGATATGTGAGATACTGGGTTGTCTGCAGAGCTGGCTTGAGGCACTTCCCACTGAGAGGCATATCTCAATTTATCCATACGGGATTATAACATGCATCAGTTGTGTCTATTAACCATTAATGGATGTTTGGCATTAAGGCGCATTGTGTCTGTGCATGTACGGGTGGTGATGCATTTTCTGACTGTTCAATATTACTGAAGGCCCTGAGTATTTATGATATAGCATATAAAGGTGAGTAGCAATCTAGCATATTTCTTGTTATCTTCTGCTGCTCAGGTGTGAGAGGATGCATTCCAATAACACCTGTGGCTTCAGCTTGAGGCCCTAGGTAGGAGAGAGAAGAATCCTATCGATCTGGACATTGTTATGCTTAAGGAGGGCACACGAGTACCAACGGCTGCAGCAGGCTGGTTAAAGTGGTCATTGTTTGACTATAATAGCCTGGAGTTTCGAGAAATTGTTGGTCAAATTTGCCAGAATCAGGCACTGGGGCACCAAGATGTCAGTTGTGATTCACACATCCATTCACAGAGGTGGTCTGGGCAGTGATGGGACACTTCTGTTTTCTTGAGTGGCGGCCAACAGTGCTTAATTTGTGATATAGTAAGTGCAGGTGCCCAAAGTTTTGTTTAGAAGCCCACAGCTAGCGCTATTGAAGGGTAGGGTACTGAATACCATGGCTGCATAGTCTTTAGTGTACCACCAGGCACTCCCTCGCTCTTTATCTCACTCTTTCAGGTTCCTTCACATCCTTGCTTTTTCCCTTCATCATAGTTTTTTCATATTTCTACTCCTCCTTCTTTCCCCTTTGTTTGTTTTCCTCTTATGCTCTGGGTGAAAGTCTGATGAGGAAAGTAAGCGCCACTAGGTCCCACCTTCAGCCACTGGTTCAAATGTAAGCTCTGGACAGGCACATTTAAAAGGGCACGATCAATATGGCCCCTGCCAGGCATGTCTAATTTAAGTAGACGCTGCATCACTGAAGGCTATTGCAGTTCCAGGTACATACCCATCAAGCCTGGCACCTGATTGACTATGATCCTACCTCACCTATGATTTTAAAAATGACAGCGTTTTCGGAAACTTTCCTGTACCTTGGGTACACCCAGACACAAATCTGTCAATTCAGAAAAGACTGCATGTGCAACGAAGGGACGTAGCAGGACAAAGTCATTCGGGCAACTTGGTACAGGTTGATGGCAAAACTACTCTAAACATTCAGTGGGAGCAGAGCATTTGAGGCATGTGGCCGGAGGACAGCTTTCACGCTCACCATGACAAATGACTTAAAATGGAGGGCATGCCTCTGCGTTTATCCACTGAATGCAGGGCCCAATTGGAAGAGAAATCCATTCTCAGATTGCTTGCTGCCACCAGCATTCGTTCTTCCGCCTTAATCCCTTCACTCGACTAATTCTGACATGCATATAGGAGCCATTAATAGCTCATAATAGGACTGTAGAATGGGTCTGTGCTCGTTCTATCCATAATGGCGAAATGCTGCAGATCCGGCATTGTCGGGGTCAGATTAACTTGAGCTGAGAAATAAAGCAGCCTAAGCCCCCTGCGTGTCTTTTCTTCCTTTGCAGCGGAACAGCTTGTGCTGTCACAAAGGCACCATCGTGCGACGCGTACAGTACAGCGCCTGCATGAAAAATTAGAGAATCAAAAACTCAGCCAATTCTTGCTCTCTGCGTGCAGACTGCGTTCTTGTCCTCACGCTCGCTCGCGAGGATCCACGTAGGCGTAACGAGGAAACAGGTCTCATGTAACGCGGATGCTTGGGGAGGGGGGATCACATCTGGCTACGGCCTGAAGGTAGCCACCTGCTAATCACAATACATACAGACATTCATTTCTGTGGCACCCAGGGCATTGTTCCACAGCCTACTTTTCTCTTCACATCTGGTGACAATATGAACGAGGGAGCTTTCTATCTAAAATCAAATCATAGATGTGCACCTGGGCTTACCCAGGTATAACACATGATGGAATATGACAGCCCGCCTCAGGTGGCAGAGTGTCTCCTGAATAAAAAAAAAGGTCAATGTAACCCATATCAGAAATTATGGATGGGTCACTCAGGGTCTTCAAGCACAAGTAAGCAGTATCATATGAAAATGTATTTCCAGGGGAGGTCTGGCTTCATGCTGTATTTTCAGAATATCACTATAACACACATTTACATTAAACAACTCTAAATTGAATTGATTTGCATTGCCAATGGTTAACCAAATGATCTAGCGTAGGTCCATCCTTCAAAAACTTAGGTTGTATCTCCCTGTTATAGGGAAAACGGAGGATTTACTGCTAAACCTTTATATGTTATTGTCTAATAGTTTGTATGCAGTGATTAATACGATGTTGACCCTATGAATTGATCCACATGAGATTCCTGAAGCCCTTTCGGATAATGCATTTGTAGGGGTGTGATAGCTTTGTTCCTTGGGGAAGTGTTGAAAGAGATGTATAAGATTTGAAGATGTACTTCAAACGAGGAGTAATGGTGGGGCAGGAATGTCCCCTATCCAGGGTTCCCAACTATGAGTACCTGGTTCCCTGATTTTCGATTTTGGCCCTAGCCTCAATCTAATCCTTTTAATGCTTACAGCCTAAGCCTGTCTCTTGACATCAGGGAGATGCTGGACGTCCCGTGACCTGGAGAGCAGACCAAGTACTGTTCCTGTTATCGGTTTAGCATGTAGGGTGATGGTGGCAGTGTACCATGTTTTGAGACTTTATAGCTGCAACCAGACTTTTCTTCATCTATGCTAATGACTTTCGGGCCTCCTGACCCACTCATGCAAATTTCCATTTCTATGCACAAACCCAGATCTTATCACTAACATCCTAAGTGTATGTTGTGCATGTTTGTGCATTTAGCCTGTATGGCACATGCATTATGTTTATGAGTAAGCAGAGTAAGGGAGGGGTAGTGGGTTACATGTTATAAGGTCCTGGCTTGTTCCTCTGCACAGGACGAAGGTGAGATTGTTTTCCCAGAAAGTGGAAATGTATTTCTAACATTTCTGAAGCTGGAGGAAGGAAAACTTGACACTGAAGTGGGAACAGAGGAGAGAAGACTCATTTAAAGTGTTAATTAGGCTTTTTGCTTTTTGCTTAGATGAGTTGCAAATTACTCTTACTATAGCACTGTCATTTGTTCAATGGTAGGGGTAAATGGTGGGTCTGAGGTCTCTGATGTTCACGGCGAGGCCAGAAATGTGTCCATTCCTTGATTACTGCTCTTCATGACTGTTGATTGCCAGATGCAGAAAGCTCATGTCTCTTTGAGTCTCTGCCATGGTTGTTCCACCCGGACAATAGCCTGCAGCAAGCAGCATCATGATGCACAGTCTGGTGAGCAGCATTGAAAAGACAACTAAAAGAAGAAGCAGCCCAAACCTCTTCTGAAAGTGCAGGCAGGGAACCCTTAATTCCTTTCTGCTTTGACTACATTAATTTGGGAATGTATTCCCTACTTGTAAGTTCTCTTTGACTAAAGAAGGAAGTACTCCCTGTAGGATCAGATAACTGGTTTCTAACTAGAGACAGGGTATCATTGACACCCAGCTTTCCAGAGACAAGAGTATATCACTTGAATTCTTGTCTTGTGGCGACTGTTCCTCTGACCTGAGTGCCTATATACTAGTTTGCCTGCTGAGGGAAAGAGCATGCCAATTCTGGAGGAAGTACAACTGTCCAGGGAGTGCAAAAACCAACGTGGCCTCATTGATACAAGAGTTTGGCAGATAAAAGGAAAAAATACTGCAAAATACTGGAGAGTGATCTGCAAGCCCTTGCAGCATGGGGCACTATGTCTCTGAAATCGCAATTCCTAATGGGAATTGAGGAGGCCGTTGCCACTATGACCAATAACTGGGCCTGAGACAACATCGCTGCTGTGACCTGAGTTTTGCTGAAGTACATGACAGCACTGTCACCAGAGTTGGATCTAGGTGGATTGTGCTACCTTAACTAAGACCTCATAGTGGTCCATCTGGTACAACTCACTGCGAGACCCAGAAGCTGGTCTGACATTCACTGTGAACCATTGCCGCAATCCTGTGCCTCCACTCATTAGTGAGAATATCTGGCAGTGGCCCCTACTGATGTGTTCTACTGTGGCCCACCCAGATCACTTGCCTGGTTTACAAGCAGTGCCGCTCCTTCCTCAGGCAGGTGTGAAGTAAGACCCGTTCTGGAGGTCACTGCCTGCCCTCGAAAAAGAGCACTGAAAACTGCATGATAGTGAGACTAAACAAAAAGGTTTCTTAATTGAGAACTGACCTGTAATGTACTGAAAGGTAGTATTCTGCATCTGGCCCTTGAAGCATGCTTATCAGACACTATAACTCATTGGGAGATCTGCTTAATTCACGAGAAGCGTGACGGAGGAGGGCACCTAGGAAAATGGACAGAACCCACAGTGCAGTAAGCCAAACACCTGCTTATTTGTTGCATCTGTTGTCAGTACCTGTGTAAAGAGGTAGATTAGACAATAATTTATTGCAATACTGAGTTACTATTGAACTCTGAGCTTGCACACCTCCAAACTACCTGTTTTCTGGGGAGGGGTGTGTGGCCCACCTTTTCAGAGCCTTCGGGCCTGGTAAATGGGATATCAGAGAAAAATGAACACAGCTAGCAGGGTTGAGGCATAGGACCTCCTGCATGCCACGTGACCACCTTGAATCGGGTTTGACAAACAGCAAGCAGGAAACTGTGCCTTAGCTTGATATGCTTTGGAGCAGTGAGCCTTCTTCGCTGTTGCTGCTGCAGGAGTGTGCAGGCATCTCTCCCGGACCACGTGAGGAGCTGCGGCCGGCCGGGTCATCTGAGGAAGGTGGGTGTCTCTCCCAGACTCTCCCAGGTTGGGGGTGGAGCTGCGGCCAGCTGTGCCTTTGAGGAGAAGGGAGGCACAGGCTAGGCGTCTCTCCCAGACGGGGAGTTGCAACCGGCCAAACCGGTTGAGGAGCCTGATACGAAAGGTTGAAGGGAGCGGAGGGACAGCACACTTTGAGATTGCGACCATTCCCCCCACACTGCCCGGGTCCGACACAGAAATAGCAATGGCTGACTATGCCCTGAATATACCCTGCAGAAGAAAACAGGAGGAAAAGTGGACTTCCTTTTCCGATTTAGGAGGATCTAGGAAGTGAGCGTGCCCTGCGGACTGTGCTTTGCCCTGCCGTCCACAATTTAAAATATACTGTGAACTCGCTCGACAGCTTTTTAGGGCAGGATGAAGTGGTGGGGGAGGAGTACGAGGTGCACAATGCTAAGAGGTAGAATTTTGGATGGGGATAGCAAGTTCCTCCGACAGATTTTCGTTGTAAAAAGCCCCTGAGCGCTGGGTGTGCGTGCTGTCCGGGGCCTATGACCGGTGTGCAAAAGGCACGTAGCTTTTGTAGGGAGACTGTCTGCTGCTATCTCAAGTTCTGTTTATTGGCCCTTTTAAAACAACTTGGTGAAAGAAAGGCGACTTGCTCATGAACACATCTTCCTGAGCATTACACTTAAATATTGGGGCAGTTTAGATCTATCGCCTTTCAAGCTTGGATCGACGAGCATTAATCAGAACACAGCGTGGCCATAAGCTCGGCCTTTGTGCACACAAGGATAAGTGGCAGTGGCCGTCATACAGCGCAAGCACTTTTGCCTCCCTTAGATGAGAAGTACTAGGGAAAAGAACACCGCTCATTAAATGGCTTGTGATTCTCGCCACTGACTAAAGGTGAGAATACTCCTCGTACACCATTAATACATTATAGTGAGAACTGTATTTTAGTCTGGAGAAAAGTGACCTGCCCCTTGTACTCTGGTTGAAACAGAATCATCTGCAGTTGATCTGAGAGTTACGGAGATTATTCAATTGAATAATGTATATTCCAACTTTGCTGCTACCACGTTCATACCCGCCACCTGCGTCTCCCTGTTCCTTGAGCCTCTGTGTGCCTGCATTACGACCCTGAGTCCGAGCTCACCTATTCTGGCGGAAGCCATAGTGTGAGAATAGAAGCCACTGTCTAAGCAGGTGCCTTCCTCTACCTACCAATTCCTGACGGCCAGGTGCTTATGCAAAGATTCATATTTGTAGTGGTCTATGAAAAACTATATGATTGCCCATTTGTCTTATTCTTGCAAGAATGGGCGTCCAGTGTTTTGCTGTTTGAGCAGAGTATGAGCTTCCACACATTTGCATCTTTTGTAAGGTGTTATTATATCAGCACAGGAGTTATTCCTGATCATAAAAATCTTGTTGAAAGATTTTATAAAAGAAAGGTTGTTACCATTCTGTGTTTTCTACGCACATTCCAGTGAAGGTGATGCAGGTAATAGAGGCATGGTAGTAAATCTGCAGTATCTTTTTCATTCTATACCAATGCATATCATAGTGATACTGCCAAATATCTACAACATCGTTTCCATTTTGTAGCAGTGCAGACTACAGAGATATGATACACCACTTTCATTCAATAGTAGTTCAGATTATAGGGATAGTAGAATGTATCTGCAATACCTTTTCTGTCTTAGAGCAATGCATATTATAGCTATGTGGTTTGATGCCTGCAAGTACTTTTTAAATTCTAGACTAATGCAGTTATTGAGGCAATATAGTATATCTGCAATGCCACTTCATTCTAAAGCAGCACTGAGCATAGAAACATGACAGTATAGATGGGATAAAGTACCCTCACCTAAATGTTATACAGCTATTGGAAGTCACTCAGGAGTTCCATGATTATAAAGATGAATGAAGCCAAAGACCAAGTTACTTCATAAGGTCAATGAACTCTGAGACCCTTGCAATATCCTTTTAACCTATCATAGAAAATATTTTATCTCTTATAATAGATGATCACACCATCACCCGTCCTGTAATGCCCTCAAATACTTTGGGGGTCATTATGACCCAGGCAGTAGGTGGTCATGTGGTGGTAGTTCCGCCAACAGTCTGCAGTACATATCGCCACATTATGACATTGGCGCGTTGGCTGCAGCCAACCCGCCAATTTACCATTCCTACCGCCATGGCAGTAGAAGCCGCCGGGCAGGAGGTAACAATCTCCAGCCCAGCGGCTGCTATAGTACCGGCGGCTGCATTTTGAGCCAGCCTACCGCCATGGTTTTCGTGGTGTTTGCAACGCCATGAAAACCATGGTGTTAGGCCCTACCAGTGATAGGGAATTCGTTCCCTGTCACTGGTAGGAGGCTCACCCATCCCCCCAAACACTCCCCAGCTACCCCCCACATCCCTCCATCCACGATCCCCCCTTCCGATCCTCCACCCCCCAATACACACACACACTCACAGATAAGCACCACGCATACACCCACTCACTCATACTGGCATAAATGCATTAAATCACGCATACATCCATTCATGCTCGCACACATCCGTACACACATTCACACTGACATGCAGACACACATTCACAATTCCATTCTTACACGCATTCACACACATGCATACACCCATGCAAACAACACTACACACACAGACACATTCATGCACACACTCACACATTCATGCACAAACCCCCGACACACACACACACACAATACCTCCCACCCCCTCCCCTGTTGGAAGCCCAGCTTACCTGCATCCAGGTGGTCTTCCATTAGGGAATGGGATGGGGCGCTGCTACCGCCAGCAGCGCCCACCAGCAGAACCCCGCCAGGCCATATCATGTGTCATGATATGGCTGGCATTGGTCTACTGGTGTGGCAGAGCTGGTGGTAGCAGCGCCACCTTACCACCATCCCCCAGTATGGCCACGGCCAGATTTCCGCCCTTCTTGTGGCAGAAGTCCGGCTGTGGTCATGATCTGGCAAAAGGATGGTAGCCGCGGTGATGGTATTTTGGTGGCCGTCACCGCGGTGGTAGGCGGTTTATACTGCCAATGTCTTAATGTGGGCCTTTGTGTCTTGCTCTTTTATTTGAAAGAAATAGTATGGTTGCAGCCACAAAGCATAAATGTAGAATCTGTTGTGCAAAATCAAATAGACCAAAAAGTAGTTAATAATTTGTGGTAATAAGATATTTAAATTAAGGCTCCTGGTTTTATATTTTTACAGATTTTTACACATAAACACAGACTGAAAGAAATGTGTTTCTTGATCTTTATTTATGTATAGAAGCAAAATAATATTGAAAAATATTCCCCCTGCATATGTAGCTTAAATACAAGAAGGTAAGTTAATGGCAGTAATTCAAGTTAGAATGTTTCTAATGGGACATTTATTTTCTCTTAGCTTGCACTCAATTAATAAACATGACCTGAAGTCATGAAGTGCTGTGAAGCTGTGTGACAAGTTGGGTTTGAAGTAGCCTGAAAGCATCTAGATTTAAAAAGAAATATGTGTTTTAAATTGTTGCAATTAAATTGGGATGCTCACTGCCCCAGTCCCTCTAGCCTTTCTGGTGCCCCTGAATGTCATTTACAAGGGTGTGTAAGAAGTAGATGTGGGATAGTCCAAACTTGCACATTGTAGATGTAGATGTGAGATAGTCCACGACACCGGGCTGGCCTACCTCAACGAGCGCTTCATCTTCCACATCCCTACACACCAACTCCGCTCCGCCAACCTCGCCCTTGCTACCATTCCCCGCATTTACCGCACCACACATGGCGGTAGATCCTTCTCCCACCTTGCCGCCAAACCTGGAACTCCCTCTCCATCAACCGATGTCTGACCCAGGACCTCCTGACCTTCAGGAAGCACCTCAAGACCTGGCTCTTCGAGCAGTAGCATCCCCCCCAGCGCCTTGAGACCCTGCCGGATGAGTAGCGGGCTTAATAAATCACTGATTGATTAATTGATTGATAGTCTAAACTTGCACATTGCTTCAGGGAGGCCAGAAGGGCTGAGGCGGCAAGTGTCACTGCTGAGAGCACTTCACCATTCACAGCAGCATGGATAGTGAGAGAAAGGTCTGTCTAAATGTATTATTTACAACTGACAATCGTATAATTTTCATTCTGAGAAGGATGCTGAGTTTACATGCATGTCAAGGGTTTTGTGAAAGCGATGCAGTTTTTTCGGTTGCCTTTATTCCCTAAACAAATCAGAAAGATCATCAGTGTCTGTAAAGTATCTTGAAATGTCTGTAATACTATTTTAAAGTTTTTGGAAGAGTATGATGTTTCTTCAGTTTACGTCTACATAAATATATTTAACTCACTAACAATCAAGTGCAAGTGCGCATTGACTGTTTCAATGTGAAAAAACACTACCAGGAGCAGTTCCTTTTCCCCACCAACAAAATAAACGTGGATAATTAAAGATAAAATTACTAAAAACAATATTAATAAGTACAGATGGAACCGTCATAAAAATAAATGCCATAAAACCTGGAACCCTCATTATCATCAGTTTAATGTGAATTAGATTAAACAATGTTGGGGCTCAAGATACTAGAAACACGCAGAAAGGTTTTTTTTTTCCTTTAATGACCTATTGCATGCAAAAATAACATGCTATCATAAATATCTTATTTCTGCTAATCACTGTTAATTTTAGGAACAGAAATCAGAAGAAGGATACATTCTTTCCTGTCTTCACTTGTTAAACTGCATTATAATTATCCCTGTGATCTGTCTTTTACCTTGCCTGTTAGCTCTAGCAGGAGGCCTTACGACATCACATCTCAACTGTAATAAATTATTTCAGTTTAGCAGCTATACCATTTTCTTCTTAGATGTGACTAGAGACGCCACAACGCGACTGTAACGAGTGAATTGGGGACAGGATTTTATAAACGGAGTGCAAGCTCGCGTGTTTTTTATCTACTATACCGCCTTCGCTGTATGGCTACGCAGATTACAGAAGCATGGTTTTATGTTATATGTATCTACAATGCCATTTATTGTCCTAAACAGAGCTGGTTATAAATTCGTGGTAGTTGGGACACCTCCAATATTTTACAGTTCTTAAGCAATGCAGGTTAGAGAGAAATGGTAGTCTGTCTGCAATAATTTTTTTATCCAATAGCAATGCAGCTTCCTTTATCTGGCCGTTCAGCCTGGTGAGGGTGCTGGTCACAAGAATTCCGCGCAGCGTCCATGCAAAGAAGTATAATCAGGCCTCGTGCTCAGCCCTTGAAACCTCTACATGTCGGCAGAATATATCTGAATAAAAAGCAGTATCTGGTGTAAGCGTCGCGGATCTTAGCAGGCAGAGGCAGCTGAATAACGCCGGGGTTTCACACACCCGCACTTCCAGCCGTCAGTTGTGATAAGCGCTCAGAGCACCGCGCTTCGCAGCCCGCCTGCTATATTTACTTCCTGGTGCTGTATCATCGTTTTTCATTGATAGCACGGGCTTTTGACATGTTTCTTAACTTTCTATTACTATTTGCATTTTTTCTCTGACAGTTTTCCGCACTTCCAGTGGTTCTTCAAGATCATCACAGAAGACGTTCAATTTTACCGGTTTAAAAAATGTATCCCGTAAGATTTACTCTTTTCATACTGAATGTTTAATGAAGATGTTCACGGCAGCAGCCTTTCCAGGGCTCGCCCGGCGAAGGAGTCAGTTTTGATTGGAAGGGACCTGAGTTGTGGGTGAAGGATGGCATGATGGCAGGCAAACCTTGCTTGCTGGGTTTCAGAAATAATGTAGGATCTGAGGATTTACTGGCTCCTCTACAAGCTCCGAATTCCAAAGGCGCATGGTGACGCTATGATGGATGTATTTTGATCATATTTAACAAATACAATTAATGCAATAGCAATGGAATCAAACACGGGAATCACGAGAATCTCAGACTGCACGTAAGCTGATCTTGGAACATGGCACCAAGAAACACTTTCTGCGCTGTAGCCTGCCCTCTGATTGGCTACCTGCACAACACGTACTCCAGGGTATCTGCCTCAAGGAGTTTTTTCCCTAGTTGTAACACGGTCAAAATGTAACACATATTGGACCTCTACAGAGCAAATCAGTCATCAGATGCTAAATTTGATAGATCTCAAAGAAGGCCTCTCCAAAATATGTTTAACACTACAGTTTAAATTGTGCATATCACATGTGTGTTGGGGTGTGGGTTTGTGGGGGTGTGGTTTGTCATGATGTAAAGTTTTGTCGAAGAAGTGTGTCTTCAACGGTTTCCTGATATGGATTGAGACCAGAAATGCTCTACAGAGTAAATCAGTCAGCAAGGGGAGTCAATGGAGATCAATCAGGATGGCGGGATGATGTGATCATATTTCTTTAGGCCCTGGATGAGACATGCTATTGCATATACAATGCCTTTAAAGAGGGCAGTTGTGGAGTCTTTTAGGCCATCCATGAGGGCAGTGTTTGAGACATTGTGTGTCTGGAGTGGAGGAATGGTTGTGTATCATTGGCACATAGACACATTTTGATAGTGTTCTCAGTCAGTACAGCCCTAACTGGCTCCATGTAGAGACTGAAGATACCAGGTGATACTAAAGAACTGTACAGGGATATACTGGTGAAAGGAGTCTTCTGGGATCTAGTGTTCTCCCACAGGTCTTGGTTGGAAAGGTAGGAGAGAAGCCAAAAAAGTACATAACCAGTGAATCCCATGCAGGACAACAGAATGTGAATGAGGGTGGGATGCTCAAGAGTGTCAAAGACAGCTGAAAAGGTCAGCATTATGAGAAGGCAGGACCATTTTAATCTGTGGTCGGGAGAGTGGTGTCTATGATGTGTATGGTAGATCTCTCCTTCCTGCAACTTGATTTGCTGCCTCATTGGCTGCCATGCAGGTAAATTGGGGCACTCATTTGATCTTGACGTGGGTCATAGATTTTTTTTTCAAAGATCTTGCCGATGAAGGGTGGTTAAGTAATGGGCTGGAGTGATAGCAAGGTCTTCATGTTCAAGTGTAGGTGTGGGAAGCTGACTTAAAGTGCTTCTATTAAAGTTCAGCATTCCTCTGAATGCCAGTTGATGCAGACTCTCTTTCCAGTAAGCAGTTTGGCTAAGTGCAGCAAACAAAGAAATGAAAAACCTACTTAGTGTCATTAGAATTCTTCACTATTGAGGAGTGGGTCAAGAGGGGAGCCCCTGGCGCCCACCACATCCTGCTGGAGTGGAGAGATTCAGTGTGTTAAGATTCTGACATCAAATAAATCTCAGTTGCTGGTTTGCGTATTGCTAGGGGCAGCAGAATCTGCAGCTTCTTGTAGAAGTACTTTGCGGATCCTATGGGGCATCCGAGGTAAGGTGGACCCTCTTTTGGTTGAAAACTATGGTGTGGCAGATGCACGATTCATGACGCCAATGACCTAATGGCACAGTGTTGACATTTTAGCCCATAGTGCATGGAATTTATTTTGGAACCGGTTGCCGGTACTGAATAGTGCATACCTTTCAGTCTGTAACATTCACACCAAGTTTTGCACGTAAGTTCTCTAAGATGCTCAAACCTACCTAAATTTAGCATAGAAGAAATTAATCATAGCTATTGGAGACATTTCCAAAATCTTTACATTGTATGTCAGAGCATGGTGATGAACACATCTTGTACGTTACCATAAGAGGTGTAAAGAATGAAAGAAAGAAGGGTGATGCACACCATGCATTGATATTTTATTATATATTTTTTATTGTGATTATTTTCTATTTCTGAATTATTTCAAGACTCTTCAAAAATACGTAAGGACCTCCAGCGTCATTTTTAGAATATCGAAAGGAAACAGTTTGGGAGTGGTCACAGTGGATTGAGAATTTTGAAGCCTAACAGGAAACAACAGGCATTCCTGGAGTGAGGAACATGCTAGCAGATTCTTTATTGATATTACTTATCGCTGAGTCTGAATATCATGAGAGAACAAATGAGGAAATCATGAAGAAGACAACGTGGTTTCTGTTTATGAAGTCTCTAAGAGAGAGTGGAAAATAATGGTGGCTTTATCAACTATTACAACTTGACACTCTCCATATCACAGAAATATGGTTCGCTGCCACATGCTAGATATTCTTGTTCTCTTAGGTTACAACATATACTGTGCAGGGAAGAGGGAAGGAGGCATCACTGTCTTCCATATATCCTCGTTGCCCTGCACCCTATGATGCCTCCTTCCCTCTGCTCAATGGATGTTGTAACCTGTGGGAACAAGAATATCTAGCATGTGCCAGCGAACCATATTTCTGTGATATGGAAAGTGTCAAGCTTGTAATAGTTGATAAAGTCTGCACTGGAGTGTAGAGTACTGCAGAGAGTGCATTAATAAGCATGAATTGGAATGTGTGTTCAGTAGTTTGAGGGTGTGTGGTGGTTATTGTGATATGCATGATGTTTGGTGTATGTATTGTGAAGATGCTATGTAAGTATTTCTGTGGTCTAGATTTAGGTGGGATTGTGAGGATGGGTAATGTGGGGTCCTGCTCAAGGAGCATGATTATATCTTACATTTGTAGGGTGCAGTGGGACAGGGGTTCTGGACCAAGGCTATTCCTGTCCCTAGCAGAAACATCTAATGCTGTTGTCTGTGTTTGCCTTTTGCTGGAGTGGTGAGATGCCATGAAGGTATTGATAGAAGAAGGCAGAGGCAGGAGTTAAATGCACCTTCTGAAGACAGTCGCAAAGTGTAGATGCACACGAGGAACTTTTCAGGAGTAAGGATAAGTGAAAGGCACTTTTCTGGACAATATTTTGAAAATATCTAGAGTTTCTTCCTTGAATACCTCTACATTAGCATCCCCTGTCTAGTTATAAACGCATCGGCCGTGCAATACAGAAACAATATTTCTCTATGACGTAGTTACACTATTGAGCAAACCAGTTGCCTGGCACTTGAAATTAGTAAACAATAAAATTTGGAACAACCTTTGACAGAGCATAAAAGTTGACATTTTGCATAAAAAAGAAGTTTACAAACTGCAGAGAAAAAATGTGTAAGTTTGAATACGAGCGCCGTCATGGAAACCCTAGTGATTCTTGAAGAAACAGGTTGCGGAAAACTATTGTTTGAAATCTTTTTCTGCTTCTCAAGTGCTCTTTAAAAGATGTTTCAATTGTTCCTTGGAACTGAACTTCGTGTGCAGAAATAAATTGCTGAGATGGGGCGAGGAAAAGGGGCATGTGGACAAGTCTGCAGTGTTGCATTAGAATGTCTTCTCAGTCCCCTTTAATATCGTTGACATTTTCCTATGCTTTACCCCCTGCTTCGATTTGCTAATGGGTTTCCACTTAGAGAAGCCAATCATCTTTGACACAAGGATACTTGACTGTCTTCTTCTCGCTTTTAAAGAAACACAATATTCCCGATTCATCCTCTATGACAAGCCATGCATATATTGCATGAATTTACATGTTTTGTAAAAATTTAGCTTAAAATTCAGCAGCGTGACAAATTTGTTATCGCCAATGACATTTTAGAGCGCAAACTTATCACCCTGGGGGGTATCTGCTGTCTTGATTGTGGGTGGGTTGGTTAATTCTTGAAGAGCCATGTCTTGAGCTTCTTCTTGAATTCAGTGAGGGTGGGTGTGGTTCATATAGTGGGTAGATCGTTCCAGTTTTTGGCTGCAAGGTAGGAGAAGGTGTGTCCTCAACTTCTGGAATGCCGGGTTCTTGGGATTCGGGCAAGGGAGAGGTGGGTTGAGCAGAGCTCTCTGTGAGAGAACCAGCATACCTCAACTACTGCTTCACCTTCTACGTACCCATCAGATATCTCTGTTCCTCCCAGCTCACCCTTGCAGCCATCCCCAAGATCCGGAAAAGTGCAGCAGGAGGAAAATCCTTCTCCTACCTAGCAGCCCGAACATAGAACACACTTCCCCTCAAACTCAGGCAGACTGCAAAACTGAAGCAGTTCAGGAAGGTCCTCAAGAACTGGCTCTTCGACTGAGCAGCACACCTTCACTCAGTGCCTTGACCCTATAGGGGTGATTAGCCGCTCTTTACAAGTCCTGATAATTGATTGATTTAGCTGGTGGAAGAAAAGTCTGTGGTTGATTTGATGTTGTGGAGGGCCTTGAAGGCAATCATGAGGGCCTTGAACTTGCACCTCTTGTGAACAGGTAGCCAGCAAAGTTCCCTGAGGTGAGGGGATGAAATGGGTTCTTCTGAGTAAGTCTAAGATGAGTCTAGCCACTGAGTTCTGAGTGGTCTGGAGTCTGTGGAGGAGTTGAGCAGTGAGTCCCAAGCACAGGTCATTTCCGTAGTCCTGTATGCTGGTGACTTGCTTTCCAGAAAAGTCTGCCTTTTTTTTGTTAATACATTTAGGAAAGTGCTTACAGTAACATCCAAGTCAGAGACCATACATAACCTTCAACACTCTGCTGGAAACCGCCTAAGACTTGTTCTTTTGCATTAACGAAGTCTACGTATATAGAGGGACTTAATACATGTGCAAACCCGTGCTCATTATTGTTCTGCCCCCTAACAGGTTCTGACTTCAGAAGTTACAAGCAATAAGAAAATATTACTTCTGTCTACAATAGCCTTGTTGCACTGGACTAAACAACTCAGTACTCGATAAGTATCTTGATCCATCTAGGGAATAGATATTCACAAACATTTTCACAGGGACAAAAAATTTTGGTCAGTGATGTGATCGAGGGCCACATTGATGCCAGTAGGGTTGCTGTCTAGGTAAGGTGGGTGTAAAGGACACAAATGATGTACATCTAGTGGCTGAATTGCATATGTGAAACCAAAAAGCCAGGATCAATCGTGGCTCCCCCACTTGCCAGAATTGTGTGATCCTAGGCAGTTGCTTTATTTCACTTTCTCTCAAATCTCTTCATTATCACATATAAGAGGACCTTCTAATGCATGACCTCAGGATGTACACTGCAAAACCTTCTCTTGTCTTTTATTTAATAAACTTAATGCTATTTATGTATCATAGCAACTCAGGCTCCCTAAAGGGTGCAGAAAACAATTGACTTGCCTCTTTGTTCACTCTTGCTGCCAGGGTGGTAGGAAGCATGAATTTATCTATAATCATGTTTGAAAACTATCACTTTAAAAAATACATCTCAGTGCACTGATACAATCTGATGTACCAGGGTGAAAAGCCTCTGCATGATAATGAAATACTGTCTTTGAATTTTGAAGACACATTGGGGGTGATTCTAACTTCGGCGGGCGGCGGAGGCTGCCCGCCGAAGTTCCCCCACCAAAATACCGCTCCGCGGTCGAAAGACCGCTGAGGGTATTTTGGGATTTGCCCTGGGCTGGCGGGCGGCCGCCAAAAGGCCGCCCGCCAGCCCAGGGCAAATCAACCTTCCCACGAGGACGCCGGCTCAGAATTGAGCCGGCGTAGTGGGAAGGTGCGACGGGTGCAGTGGCACCCATCGCGTATTTCAGTGTCTGCATAGCAGACACTGAAATACTTTGTGGGGCCCTCTTACGGGGGCCCCTGCAGTGCCCATGCCATTGGCATGGGCACTGCAGGGGCCCCCAGGGGCCCCGCGGCACCCCCTACCGCCATCCTGTTCCTGGCGGGAGTCCCCCCAGGAACAGGATGGCGGTAGGGGGTGTCAGAATCCCCATGGTGGCGGAGTGCGCTCCGCCGCCATGGAGGATTCTGCAGGGCAGCGGGAAACCGGCGGGAGACCGCCGGTTTCCTGCATCTGACCGCGGCCGAACCGCAGAATGACCCCCATTATCACATGTTTACACTTTGCTGAAGGATGACTTCAAAAATGAAGGTGCTACTAAAGTTAAGTGGTGGCGGACAACTTCTTTTCTGTCTTTAACATCTTTGTGAATGTTGGTGTTTAGTCGAGTAAACAGCAGCCCAGTGCTGGTGTTGACTAGGGGGCGGCATGAAAAGGTCAGGAGAGCTGCATGTAGCCCCAGGGCCATACTTTGTGTCACTGACTTAGGGAGTCATGCACCCATTTTCTGAAATATGACCTTGTCTACAATGTAGGAAATTGCTCAATCACTTCAAGTGTTTGGCAAGTAATTTGGATGTCATAGCCTGGAAACAAGGACCATGATCCCTTGGTCTGTGTTTTGGAGCTGTGCTGTATGCACTGTGGGTGCCAACTCGTAGAGTTACTGAGTTAGTGCATGTGCTGGAGATAGCTCAAATTCTTCGAAAGCAGGTGCAGGGTCCCTTTCTGTAACATTGTGTGCACACCTGCACACCTATCCAATTCACCCGAGCTTCTGCAGGCATCTGTTTCACTTGCCAAAAAAGTATTGACCGCATCAATTATTTTAGTTATAGAACTGTTTTCAACTGCTGTTATCAAAGAAGCAAGGTAAAGAGAGGTATGTAAATCAGGCAGCTCTAGTTTGGGAATTGGGTGTCAAAGGGACACATTGACAGAAACGTCCTTCTGAGGTCACTGCTCAAATCATGAACTAGATCAGTTGAATTTATTGTTTAATACACACTGATATTTTCTTTGGTGCTGTGTTAATGGTCTAAACGTTCCTGCTAACCTTTCCAACGGCTAACTTTGGCAAAGCCAATAGGTCTAGCCTTTTGCCTGTCCAGTGCTTTTTGCTAGTGCTGTTCAACACTGGTAAAGGAACAGCATCAGTAAAAAAAACACAGTGCATGTATGTATGTATATGGTACGTCTACATCGTGAACCTAACCAAAAGGCAGTGGATCACTATACAGGGTCAAAGACAAGCATGCCATTCAGTGATAGAAGAGGTAACTGGGTTGTGGAAAATGAATGGATTGTGATGAAGTGTTGTTGAAATGGGGTCTTTGGTTGACAGTCAGGTTACCCCCTGTTCAAGCAAGGACCCTCACTCTATTCAGGGTAAAAGAGAATCACCCTCAGCTAACCCCTGCTTACCCCCTTGATAGCTTGGCAGAGCAGTAGGCTTAACTTCAGAGTGCTAGGTGTAAAGTATTTGTACCAACACACACAGTAACTTGATGAAAACACTACAAAATGGCACAACAACAGTTTATAAAAATAGGAAATATTTATCTAAACAAAACAAGACCAAAATGACCAAAATCCGACATACGCAAGTCAAGTTATGAATTTTTAAAGATTAGACTAAAAAATAGCGCTTAGAAACACAAAATGCTTCATGATGTGTTAACACGGCGTCGTGACGGAGTCGTTCCCAACAAGCCGACACCAGAGGCGCCGGACACGGAGTCGTGTAGACCCCCAGGTACAGTACCTTTGGTGAAGAGTGAAAACAAGTCGATGCGCGAAGTCGGGGATCGTGGCATCTGTGTGAAACTTTGTATACGCGCTCTTCGAGCGGCGTCAGTCACGATGTGGTGCGGGGACTTCCACGGAGTTGCGGACTTCAGCGGGGCTGCTGTGGCATCGGGCCTGCGAAGGTCGTCGCGTTCCAGCGAAGATCACAGAGTCAGTTGCAAGCGGCATCACCGGATTCAGCAGCGGCATCAGTCCGAAGTCGTCCGAAGTCAATTTCCTTGGATTTCCAGCAGCTTTCCTTTCAAGAGCCCAGGGACTGGATAGGGCACCACGTGTTAGAGCAGGGGTCTCTCCAGAGACTCCAGGTGCTGGCAGAGAGAAGTCTTTGTAGTCCCTGAGACTTCAAACAACAAGAGACAAGCTCAAAATCAAATCCTTGGAGATTTCTTCACAAGATGGAAGGCACACAAAGTCCAGTCTTCGCCCTCTTACTCTGGCAGAAGCAGCAACTGCAGGATAGCTCCACAAAGCACAGTCACAGGCAGGGCAGCACTTTTCCTCAGCTCTTCTCCCAGCAGAGGTTCCTCTTGTTTCCAGAAGTGTTCGCAAGTCTGTGGTTTTGGGTTCTCTTCTTATACCCAATTTCCCCTTTGAAGTAGGCCTACTTCAAAGTAGTCTCTTTTGAATGTGAAATCCTGCCTTGCCCAGGCCAGGCGCCAGACACTCACCAGGGGGTCAGAGTCTGCATCTTGTGAGGACAGGCACAGCCCTTTCAGGTGTAAGTGACCACTCCTCCCTTCCTCCTAGAACAGATGGCTCATCAGGAAATGCAGACTACACCCCAGCTCCTTTTGTGTCACTGTCTAGTGTGAGGTGCAACCAGCCCAACTGTCAAACTGACCCAGACAGTGAATCCACAAACAGGCAGAGTCATAGAAATGGTATAAGCAAGAAAATGCTCACTTTCTAAAAGTGGCATTTTCAAACGCACAATCTTAAAATCAGCTTTAATAAAAGATGTATTTTTAAATTGTGAGCTCAGAGACCCCAAACTCCACATGTCCATCCGCTCCCAAAGGGAATCTACACTTTAATCAGATTTAAAGGTAGACCCCATGTTAACCTATGAGAGGGACAGGCCTTGCAACGGTGGAAAACGAATTTAGCAATATTTCACTGTCAGGACATATAAAACACATTACCATATGTCCTACCTTAACCATACACTGCACCCTTCCCTTGGGGCTACCTAGAGCCTACTTTAGGGGTGTCTGACATGTAAGAAAAGGGAAGGTTTAGGCCTGGCAAGTGGGTATACTTGCCAAGTCGAATTTACAGTTAAAACTGCACACACAGACACTGCAATGGCAGGTCTGAGACATGATTACAGAGCTACTTATGTGGGTGGCACAACCAGTGCTGCAGGCCCACTAGTAGCATTTGGTTTACAGGCCCTGGGCACCCCTAGTGCACTTTACTAGGGACTTACCAGTAAATCAAATATGCCAATCATGGATAAACCAATCAACCATATAATTTACACAGAGAGCATATGCAATTTAGCACTGGTTAGCAGTGCTAAAGTGCTCAGAGTTCAAAAGCCAACAGCAACAGGTCAGAAAAAATAGGAGGCAGGAGGCAAAAAGATTGGGGATGACCCTGCATAAGCAAAAAAAGTTCAACATGACCCCTTACCAGCCGAAAGCCGGGGAGAACAATCAATACCTTGATGTACTTCCCTGATTGGGGCGATAGAACAAGGACCCAGGCCCACAACAGCAGGGGCATGTTCCAGTTCTACGCCTTCCTGACTCCAGTTAGATCCCACTGTCCATACTCAGGGCCCACTAAGCTAACCCATGGGGAACCCTTCTCCACATCTGCAGATACCATCTGTGCAGCACCTAACTTTACCTTGTTCACAGATGTATCCCAATGGGCCGATAGTACCACCAGGGCCAACACAGTGGTGTTGCCCACTCCATCCTCGGGGTGTGACTCTCGTCCCCTCCCCAGGGGCAACTTTGTCCACCAGGACAGCAAGCTACAGTGCCCCCTGACAACTGTCAAGGATAGGAGCCTGACCTCAGGCCTCTCTATCGACTGTGACTGTGGAGAGTGTGGGGCGGTAGCCACAGGTGCCTGGCACCCTTTGACCTCTCTCCCTTCCACCAGGTCAGGGATGACAACCTGACCCTGGTCCTCCCCTATGGGGCTCTGTACCCTCCCTCTAGGAGCGGCACACCCAGAGTACAAAATTGTCAGGATGCTTGTAGAAGCAGTCGTGCACAATTCCTCCACCAGTGCAGGGATGTTAACCTGCAACTGGTCCTCCCCTCTGGGGCTCTGTACCCTCCCTCTAGGAGCGGCACCCCCAGAGTCTAAAATTGTCAGTGTGCTTGTTAAAGCAGTCCTACACAATTCTTCCACCAGTGCAGGGCTGTTAACCTGCAACTGGTCCTCCAACCTGGGGTCTGTACTTTCAGGTTGGGCCAGGGGTGAGGCTTCCGTCCCCCTGCCCTCCCCTACCCTCCCTTCTGGGGTCTTGCACCCCCCAACTAGGAGTGGCTCCCCAAGAAGACAACATGATAGGGGCACTGTTAGCGGTAGCCCCTTCCTCCAGGTCAGGGGAGACACCCTGCACCTGGCCTTCCAATCCAGGGTCTGTACCCTTAGATTGCACAGGGGTCAGGGGTGAGTCTCTCTCTCCCCTACCCCTGCTCTCAGGGTTCTGAACCTTCCCCTCAGGTAGAGTTCCCCTTGAAATCACACCAGGGGGGGTGATTGGGCAAACCGCCCCTCCCCCCCTTCAGGTCAGGGTTTACCCCCTGCATCTGATCCTCCCATCCAGGGTCCATACCCACAGACTGGACCACCGCATGGCAACCCAGGACTTCCTGGGGGGCATACCTACCCCCCACTAGGTCAGAGTTCACCCTCTGAACCTGGTCATCCAACCAAGAGTCACCACCCTGCGGTTGAACCACTGCTTGGCACACCAGAACTTCCTTGTGAGCACACCTACCCCCCATCAGGTCAGAGTTTTCTCCCTGAACCTGATCATTCAACCCAGGGTCACCACCCTGCGGTTGAACCATTGCCTGGCACACCAGGACTTCCAGGGGGGTACACTTTCCCACCTAAAGGGACACACCGTCCCCAAGGGCCACACAAGAGTCTGGCTGGCACAGGTCACCTGACCCCTGCCCATCTGGCAGAGTCTGGATTCCCCCCAACCCAGAAATAGTCTCACCAAGGTCATTCTCTCAGAGCTGATCCCTGACCCTCCAGGTTCTCCACTGGGGTTCGCAACCCCCTCTCAACCCTCTGTCTGGACTTCTGCACCATGCACCAGAACTGGTCGGACGCTGGCTACAGCCGTCTCCCCAAGCTCTCCTGACACTGTGGGGTCTCCCTCAACAGATGGCCCTACGGTACAGGCTAGGCTCTCCCCCTGGTGTTCCCTCATGGAACCCTCCAGGACCTGGGACCGGATCTCGGGCACCTTGGGCATCAGCCCATCCCCATTCCCTCTCCTCTGAGACTGGACATGGGGTCCCTCACCCATCCCGCTACACTGGGACCTACCTGGGACACTACAATCCTTCCCTACTTCACCTGGTTGGGAAATACCTAGACCACTCCTCTCAGGAGCACCCCCAAATGCCTCTTCAGACTCTCTGGTACTCACCCAGAAGTCTGCCTCCATTGTAAGCTCCCTGGGGTCAGAGAACTCACACTCTACCTGGTGTTGGCGTAGCTCTGGAAAATAAGGACTAGAAATATGCTCTCCAGCAATTAAATCACTTAGCCCCTCACATGAATTGACCAAAGTACCCTTCACTCAACCATCCAGTGACTCTGCTTTGAAAAAGCACCCCCACATCACCCTCCTGAGACTGGTGAGACAGTACCTGACTGTCCCTGACACTCAACCCACACTCTTCTGGGATGTCTTCACACTCCATAACCAGGACTTATACCTGGGGGGAACCCCTCTCCCTGTCACTCACACCTAGAGTCAGTAGAGTGTCCCTCCCACCAGTGGGAATATAGCTCCCCATGCCAGTTCCCCAATCCACCTCAGGGACCCTGCGCATCACTGGAGCTACCTCATACCCCTGAACCTCCTGGCGCGTGTTAACTCCCTCCTTCAAGTAGGGCACCACATCTCTGGGCATGTGCACTTCTTCAGCAGCACTGGATATAAAATTGTTGCTGCCACTATTCCAGCTGGACTCAGCCCTCCTGACTTCCAGCTCTTCCAGTTTTAGCTCATAAGCCAAAATCATGGTTTCTATCTCTAAGACCCTTTCCCACTCGTTGAACTCCCTTTGCATCCTCAACTTTTCTGCCTCCAACCAGTGAGCCCTTTCTGCCTGTCTGTGCTGCACATCTTTAGGAGTCAGACCCTTAGAGGACCTACTGCTACCACTCCTGGAGAACCTCCCCCCAGGTGTAACAAGTACCTCTACTACACCACTGTGTAGACTCTGCACTTTCCCATCCATAACTTCTGTGTGCCCCCCAGCTTCCTTGGCTGTCACCCAGGCCCTCAATGCCTCTTGCAGCACCCCCTTCCTGGCGGAGCTCTTAACGGGACATGCAAGATCTGCACAGAACTGTTTCAATTGAGCAACTGAGTACCTCTTCAGTTTCCCTAATTCAAACACAGCTCCAGCTGTTGCATCTCCAGATTGAGACATGATGGCAACAAATGCAAAGTTCCAACAGCAAAAAAACAAGTTCCCAATGAAGTGAAAAGAATCTGTCAAGGGATCAGCAAAATCATGGAAGTAGAACAAAAAGGAGTCCCAAAGAGAAAAATGAAAGATCACCAAACAAGTAGTATGTGGTCACGTAGTGATCTGAGATCAAAACAGTAGTGTACACTTAATCACTGTATGTCAAGTACAAATACAAGTCAAAATCCCAACCGCTGATCACCAATGTTAGAAATGGGGTCTTTGGTTGACGTGTTATATGGAAAGGTACACTGTTCCAAAAAAACAATTAATAAATGCAGGGACAGAGAGTGTCTATGATATCAGGAGAGCCCTCAAGCACCCAAAGGGTGACACGTGCTGCAATGTCTGGCGGACCACCCCGGCAATGGGGGTGTTGCTAAACTGGAGGCAATTTGCCAGAAAAAGGTCTGAAACGAATACTGACTTAGTGGATAGACAGGGTGTACGTGTGTAGGAGAGAGAATAAAATTAGCTCTGTGCCTCTAACATCACTTTAATGAATCAGGGAAAAGGCGCAGGCCAAGATTAAAAATAGTCCAAGTGTTGGTGGGAATAATGTCCCACTGAACTCTATGGGGAAGAAAAGGTAGTGTGCCTAATCCTGCTAATTTTTGGTCAACATGTTTCGCGTCTTCTATGGGTCAATAAATGATCCCGCAACGCTTCGTCAGGACCCGGAAAACTACTTCTCCTATTTAAATAAAAAATTACTAGGGTGTCACTTACAAACCGCAGACAAGTTGTCAATGTCAGTTGGTCAATCAGTCGCCCTGCATATAAGTGAGAGACAAATAAATATTAGTGCAAATGTGCAGATAAGCTCAAAAAACAGTGCAATCACAGTAGAAACAGCAAAAGACAGCAACCCCAAAGTGCCACAGAGTAAAATGATAAAGTGGCTTACCATCCCACATTCGAGATTGGGCATCCTAGGACCGCGCTAGCCACAATCAAGGAGGTAATACTAGGTATAGAAATGACACGGTAACAGACACATGTACATAATGATAGGTCACAAAGGAAGTGCCAAAACCATCACTACAAAATTGGTCAAGTAATACATGAAATAATGGTTATCAATGCCAGAGTGTCAAACATCGATGAGAAGAAACTAGACCCTTTCTGCAAGGTCTATTTACTGTATGGATACTAAGCCTAACTCAAGTTAAAAATAATAGTAGGTCCAAGGCTCCAAGAGTAGACCGAGGGTCCTATGTGTATAAAAAGGTACATTCCTAAAAAATGCAGATGGCAGTTAAAAATAGTAGTGTAGAGGGTTTGGGAAAATCAGAGACTCTCAGGTTACAAGTAAGGCATATGAAAACATCCGCGTATATGTCTGTGCACAATGATGTATTATTACTTAATAACAGGTCATGAAGGCAACAGACCACTTTTCCAAGCCCCGTGTCAAAGGGTGCACTTACTTATATTTCTCCTTGGTTAAACCGAGAACCTGCCCGTGAGCCGCGCGCCTGTAGACGGCTGAGTGGCGTTACGAGGCAGTTTAAATATAGTTACCAAGACGCGTCTTTGCCGCGTCCCGATCCGGAAGGATCCGGCCGGTAACTATGGAGGAAGAAATAGAAAGCGGACCATCGTTTGAGCGGCGGCCATCTTAAGAAAGGCTGCTCGAACACCTATCCACATGTGTTGAATGGCACAATGTTGTGAGAAGGGGCCCAATCTGATTCTGCCTCGAGTGAATCCCAAAAAATAAAATAAATAAAAAATAAAAAAAATATTAAATAGACGCCAAATAGGAAAACGAGTGGCATTTAAAACACACTCATCCACGAGCAATGTCCTCATATAGTGGTATAGCAGGAAAATCGATATTATAGCCATGGGCATGAAAATGGGCGTAGGACAACAGATGTGTAAAGGGGCGGCCATTTTACTGGTAGTAATGCAGCCTGCAGTTACAACAAAAGCCATCCCAAACAAGGTTTTATTGAGAGGTAAGTGTAGGAAAACACCCCTTGGGCCACCTTGTCAAGAAAAGTGAGTTGCATATCTAATTAGTCCACAGGCGGGGTATCCAAATCCATACAAAAAAGGGGGACTTTACAGCCTGGATATTGAAAAATAGGACCGTGCCAAGGTCAAAAAATTGTGAATGTTATTGGTCTTGTCAATGGTCGTAGACAGATCAGGAATCATCATCGGTAGTCAGAGAATTAAGAATACAAAATTGTCGACATCTGTACACAAAAGTAGAAAATGCGCTGGAATAGTGTACTAGGATGTCAAAGAATTCCAGGGGATCATTCAGACCTAGAATATGGGTCTTGAGTCTGTACACCCACCTTTGTTCAACTTTAAATAAAAAGTTGGGATCGTTGCTGTTATATCTTGGTACCTGTAGTACAATCCACCACATATCATCAGGACCATGATTGGCTTCAATGAAATGCGAACTCTATTTAGTTGTAATCCGGGAGCATCTGATATTGCTCCGGTGTTCATTGATTCACTGTTTTACCGGACAGGATGTCATACCGATATATTTCAAGTCACAAGGACAGGAGATCAGGTAAATACACTGTTGTGTGTTACAATTGGTATGTTTATTCAAATGCCAGGTCCCGACATGATCAAGGACCACTCTGTCAGTGTGCTTGGTAAGCGGGCAAACATTACAAGAGCCACACGGGTAATGTCCGGTGACAGGAGGCAAACTCCATAGAGTGGTTTGTTTGACTGAGTCAGTTCGTGCACGGGGGCGAGTGTGAACAATTAAATCTCGTATATTGGGAGATCTTTTAAAGGCAGATAAGGGCCTCAGGATCTGGACGCCGCCACTCTGTAGAATGTTCCAACGTCTATTAATGAGTTTCTTTACAGAGTTGGATAGCAGGGTAAATGTGGACACACATGTCAGTCGATTCTCTGGTTCCCTGTGCACCGGTTCCAGAAGAGCATCGCTAGGTTTATTACAAGCCCTTTTATACGCAGATTAAATAATCTTTTTGGGATAATGACGAATGATAAGTTTCTGTTTGGGATCAAGGGACTGAGTATCAAAGGCTTGGGCCGAGCTGCAATTGCGACGTAACCTAAGGAATTGTCCAACAGGTAGATTGTCACGTAGCGCCTTAGGATGATGGCTCTCATACAGAAGTAAACTGTTACGGTCAGTGTTTTTGTGGAAAATGTTAGTTATGAGCTTGCCATTATCGATCTTGATCTCCAAATCCAGGAAGGAGACTTGTGTCGATGAAGAGTGCGCTGTAAATCTGAAAAAAGGATCCAAGGTATTGACCCATAGGATAAAGTTGTCTATCTCCTCATGTGACCCTTGCCAAATGATGAGCATGTCATCAATGTACCTCCGCCACAAGGTGAGATTCTCATGAAAGGGATTAGATGGTGGTAGTATGAATGATCTCTCAAAATTGTACACATACAAACAGGCCAAACTAGGTGCAAACGTGCTACCCATAGAAGTCCCTTGAATCTGATGGAACAGGGAGTCTTCAAATTGAAAGAAGTTCTTCTTCATAGCTAATGTCGCACATTGCATCACAAAGTGGACTGGGGTTGGAGATGACCATGGGCTGGCCAAAAGTGCTGACTCAACAACTTGTAAAGTAGCATCTTGAGGGATATTGGCATATAAAGCCTCTACATCTAGGGTGATAAGAGCTTGCACGTCAGTGTTGGAGTTGATGTCGTCAATCAGGTTTAGGACATGAGTGGTGTCCTTAAGGAAAGTAATTGATTCCCTCACAAGAGGTTGGAGAAAAAAATCACAAAATATAGAAAGGGGTTCTAACACTGAACCAATGCCTGATACAATGGGGCGGCCTGGAGGGGGAGGGGTGCCTTTGTGTATCTTTGGCACGCAATAGAAGTAAGGAGTGCAAGGGTGTGAAGTGTCGAGGAACTCTGCCTCTTTGGGAGAGATCCATGCGTTGCTGCGGGCCTCTTCGATCATACTTCTGATCTGTGTTTGAAGATCACATGTAGGGCCATGAGCAAGGGGAGCATAGTGAGTCGTATCACTCAGGAGACGTAGGCACTCATGTCTGTAGTCAGAAGAATTCATGATTACAATTGCACCTCCCTTATCTGCTGGTTTTATCATTATCGACCGGTCTAGAGATAACTCTTATAGGGCCTTCCTCTCTACAGATGGTAAGTTCATAAATGGCTTCTTAGGGCGGACTAGGTCTAGGTCTGCCATGACAGCTTTTTCAAAAGCCAGAACCTCAACTGGGAGGGAGTGAGATGGAGGAACAAAAGTGGATGGTTTTCTTAAACCAGTGTCATCGATGCCCGGGACCACAGGGCATTCCAAAAAGAAAAAATGAAGTTGTATTTTCCTGAAGAACTGGGAAAGTTCACAGTTCAAACGGAAAGGATCCGCAGATGGTGGTGGGATAAAACCTAAAACTTTTTTCAAGGCTGCTGACTTGGTGGAGGGTTCTTACCCTGGCTCCGAGTGACTATTTGTGGTTCTTCCCTGTTCCAATGGACCCGTCTGCCTCTGCCTCTTCTTATGCCTCTTCCTCTGCCCTGGCCGTGGCCTAAAAAAGGCACATAGGGTGGCATAGGGCAAGGTTGAAAGAATGGATAAGGAGGTTGCACGAAGAAAGGTTGGTTAGGAGGATATTGTGGCGGATTATAAAGAGGTTGTTGCATGCTCTTGTCAGTGCTCCGTCCATCAGATGAAGAACTGCTACTGTAATTGCGAGTTTTTTTGTTCGATACACTGGAATCATCGGCTGAACGGGATTGAGTATCAGCGTCAAACTCTTCCTTAATATAAGGATACACTTTTTCTCGATCAAATCTCCTATTGTCTTTTTGCAATTTTGAGATTTTCTTTTGGGTTAGAAATTCTTTTGTTTCGATAAGTTCAGTATTAATTTCAAGGAGACGGCTCTTAAATGCTGACAACGTGACTGTTGTCTTTATGGTACTCTCAATGCAATTGATTTGTACCGTAATAGATTCCGCTAAACGCTTTGAAGTATTAATGATCAAAACTAACCAGTCTCTGGTGCACTTCCATGCGATCTGGGCCCAATCTCTTCTGAACGCCAGATCATGTAGGAAAATCCTGGGCATGTTGGAAACCAAGAGACCGTTAGAAGCAATATTTGCTCTAAGATATTCCGTCATTATGGTGCCATGCATTATCCTCTTGATCAGTTCACGTTTTAGCGAGGAAAGTTTATCCCAGTCCTCTTTGAGACTTCCGTGAGGATTAGAGCCTTCATTGTTAAGAATCGAGGGGGTTTGTAGGATCGCGGATACTATCTCATCATCATAACTGAGACCTTGGAAATTTTCCATAGTCAAAAAAAGGGGATAGGAGTAAAGAAAAAATGAATTAACTGAAAAGGTTCGTAACTTGAACCAGAGGTTCAAACGTTCAATACAAAAGAGGGACGGGGAGATTACTGGTCCAGTGTACGGTCTCCCAAAGTAACCTGTTATATAGAAAGGTACACTGTTCCAAAAAAACAATTACTAAATGCAGTGACAGAGAGTGCTTATGATATCAGGAGAGCCCTCAAGCACTCAAAGGGTGAAAAGTATCATCACTGGGCTGTCTCCTCGTCAGACCGGTGCTGCAATGTCTGGTGGACCACCCCGGCAATGGGGGTGGTGCTAAACCGGAGGCAATTTGCCAGAAAAAAGTCTGAAGCGAATACTGACTTAGTGGATGGATAGGGTGTACGTGTGTAGGAGAGAGTGAGAGAATAAAATTAGCTCTGTGACTCTAACATCACTTTAATGAATCAGGGAAAAGGCGCAGGCCAAGATTAAAAATAGTCCAAGTGTTGGTGGGAATAATGTCCCACTGAACTCTATGGGGAAGAAAAGGTAGTGTGCCTAATCCTGCTAAATTTTGGTCAACATGTTTCGCGTCTTATATGGGTCAATAAATGATCCCGCAACGCTTCGTCAGGACCCAGAAAACTTCTTCACCTATTTAAATAAAAAATGACTACGGTGTCAGTTACAAACCGCAGACAAGTTGTCAATGTCAGTTGGTCACTCAGTCGCCCTGCATATAAGTGAGAGACAAATAAATATTAGTGCAAAGGTGCAGATAAGCTAAAAAAACAGTGCAATCACAGTAGAAACAGCAAAAGACAGCAACCCCAAAGTGCCACAGAGTAAAATGATAAAGTGGCTTACCATCCCGCATTCGAGATTGGGCATCCTAGGACCGCGCTAGCCACAATCAAGGAGGTAATACTAGGTATAGAAATGACACGGTAACAGACACATGTACATAATGATAGGCCACAAAGGAAGTGCCAAAACCATCACTACAAAATTGGTCAAGTAATACATGAAATAATGGTTATCAATGTCAGAGTGTCAAACATCGATGAGAAGAAACTAGACCCTTTCTGCAAGGTCTATATACTGTATGGATACCAAGCCTAACTCAAATTAAAAATAATAGTAGGTCCAAGGCTCCAAGAGTAGACCGAGGGTCCTATGTGTATAAAAAGGTACATTCCTAAAAAATGTAGATGGCTTTGGTTGACAGTCAGGTTACCCCCTGTTCAAGCAAGGACCCTCACTCTAGTCAGGGTAAAAGAGATTCACCCTCAGCTAACCCCTGCTTACCCCCTTGGTAGCTTGGCAGAGCAGTAGGTTTAACTTCAGAGTGCTAGGTGTAAAGTATTTGTACCAACACATACGGTAACTTGATGAAAACACTACAAAATGGCACAACACCAGTTTATAAAAATAGGAAATATTTATCTAAACAAAACAAGACCGAAATGACAAAAATCCGACATACACAAGTCAAGTTATGAATTTTTAAAGATTAAACTCAAAAATAGCGCTTAGAAACACAAAATGCTTCGATGAGGTGTTAACACGGTGTTGTGACGGAGTTGTTCCCAACAAGCCGACACCAGCGGCGCCGGACACGGAGTCGCGTAGACCCCCAAGTACAGTACCTTTGGTGAAAAGTGAAAACAAGTCAATGCGCGAAGTTGGGGATCGCGCTGTGTGTGTGAAACGTTGAATCCGTGCACTTTGAGCGGCGTCGGCCACGACGTGGTGCAGCGACTTCCATGGAGTCGCGGACTTCAGCGGGGCTGCTGTGGCATCGGGCCTGCGAAGGTCGTCGCATTCCAGCGAAGATCACAGAGCCGGTTGCAGGCTGCGCCAACGGATTCAGCAGCGGCGTCGGTCCGAAATCGTCCGAAGTCAATTTCCTTGGATTTCCACCAGCTTTGCTTTGAAGGGCCCAGGGACTGGATAGGGCACCAAATGTCAGAGCAGGAGTCTCTCCAGAGACTCCAGGTGCTGGCAGAGAGAGGTCTTTGCTGTCCCTGAGACTTCAAACAACAGGAGGCAAGCTCTAAATCAAGCCCTTGGAGATTTCTTCACAAGATGGAAGGCACACAAAGTCCAGTCTTTGCCCTCTTACTCTGGCAGAAGCAGCAACTGCTGGATAGCTCCACAAAGTACAGTCACAGGCAGGGCAGCAATTCTCCTCAGCTCTTCAGCTCTTCTCCCGGCAGAGGTTCCTCTTGTTTCCAGAAGTGTTCTAAAGTCTGTGGTTTTGGGTGCCCTTCTTATACCCAATTTCCCCTTTGAAGTAGGCCTACTTCAAAGTAAAGTCTCTTTTAAATGTGAAATCCTGCCTTGCCCAGGCCAGGCCCCAGACACTCACCAGGGGTCGGAGACTGCATTGTGTGAGGACAGGCACGGCCCTTTCAGGTGTAAGTGACCACTCCCCCACCCCCAGCACAGATGATTCATCAGGAAATGCAGACTACACCCCAGCTCCTTTTGTGTCACTGTCTAGTGTGAGGTGCAACCAGCCCAGCCGTTAAACTGACCCAGACAGGGAATCCACAAACAGGCAGAGTCATAGAAATGGTATAAGCAAGAAAATGCTCACTTTCTAAAAGTGGCATTTTCAAACGCACAATCTTAAAATCAACTTTACTAAAAAATGTATTTTAAATTGTGAGCTCAGAGACCCCAAACTCCACATGTCCATCCGCTCCCAAAGGGAATCTACACTTTAATCAGATTTAAAGGTAGCCCCCATGTTAACCTATGAGAGGGACAGGCCTTGAACAGTGGAAAACGAACTTAGCAATATTTCACTGTCAGGACATATAAAACACATTACCATATGTCCTACCTTAACCATACACTGCACCCTGCCCTTGGGACTACCTAGGGCCTACCTTAGGGGTGTCTGACATGTAAGAAAAGGGAAGGTTTAGGCCTGGCAAGTGGGTATACTTGCCAAGTCGAATTTGCAGTTAAAACTGCACACACAGACACTGCAATGGCAGGTCTGAGACATGATTACAGAGCTACTTATGTGAGTGGCACAACCTGTGCTGCAGGCCCACTAGTAGCATTTGGTTTACAGGCCCTGGGCACCTCTAGTGCACTTTACTAGGGACTTACTAGTAAATCAAATATGCCAATCATGGATAAACCAATTAACCATATAATTTACACAGAGAGCATATACACTTTAGCACTGGATAGCAGTGGTAAAGTGCTCAGAGTTCAAAATCCAACAGCAACAGGTCAGAAAAAATAGGAGGCAGGAGGCAAAAAGATTGGGGATGACCCTGCATAAGCAAAAAAAGTCCAACAAGTGTTCTTTAAAGAGGCATGTCTTCAACTCTTTCCTTAACTGGTAGCAACTTTGGGGTTATCCTAGGTACATATGTGGAAAAGTCAGCTGCCTTGATTTTTACACATCTTAGTCTGCAGTCTAATGGTGTTCTGTCTACCGATGTTTAGAGAACCATCAGAGATCAGGAGCTACTCTGCAAGATAAGTGGTGGGCTGGTCATGATGGTTTTGCAAATGATTCAGCTGGTTTTGAAGATGGTGATGGCCGGCAAGGGGAGACAACTCTTCGGGCACTGAATAAGAAGTGAAGATGCATGCAGGATGCCCTTAAAGCACACAAATGTGGACTCTTGGAGGCCATTGAGCAGGGTGTTTCTACTGTCCAGATACAAGAGTACAAGGGCTTGAACAGCAGTTTTGAAGTCTCTTTCTGGAAACAAAAGTTTCACTTTCTTTGGAAGTGAGAGCTGGTACCGGGCTGCCTTTTTTTTTTTTTGTGGTAATGTGTTCCTTTAAGGTGCGATAGATGCCTAGCATAAATCAAAGTGACCTGGAATTCAGTGAAAGTTGTAGTTCGAAACCTTCAAGGTTTCATACCATTGAGCCAGATTTGTACTGTATCTTGGTTTTTGTTCCTGTTAGTTAACAGAGATTCTTTTTTGGTTGGGTTGAGCTTCAGGTAGGGAATGGAGATCTAGGTCTGAGAGATGTGCACGCAGTGTCTGAGGCATTGGATGTCTGATGCCTATCATTGGCATATTGGTAAATCGTGATGCTGTTGCCTGTAAACAGGACACCAAGTGGTTCCATGTAGAGGTCGACAGTAACAGCAGATAGTATGTAATCCTGTGTGGCTGAATAGGTGATAGGCATCTTTTGAGACTTGCAGCGGCCCATGTGAACAAACTAGGGTTGACTAGAAAGGTAGAGGGAAAACCAGTGGAGGACATTGCCAGTGAATTTAATTTGAGACTCAAGGGTAGCTTATGAGGATGGGATGGTCAACTCTGTTGAAGATAGTTGAGAGGTCCAGCAATATCCGGAGGCAGGAACCATCTTGATCTGTGGTCAGGAGCGTATCATCTACAATGTGTAAGGTAACGGTCTCTTTGCTGCAGAGAGATCTGAAGTCATACTGGTATTCATTAAGGACATGGGTGGCTTTGATGTGATGTTGGAGCTCAACACAGAGTTCTTCGTTAATGATTTTGCTGATGAACTGTAGGTGAAAGATGGGACAGTAGTTAGCAAGATTATCAGCTTCTAAGGCAGGTGAAAGCAGGACACAGAAGAGAGAGACAAATAGCAAGAAAAGAAATGCATCCCAAGGAATGATGAAAGCAAAAGAAAATGTCCACCTGTATAGCCAATGGAATGAGACAAGTCGTCTGGTCAAAAGGATGGTAAAGAAGTGATGATCTAGGGGAGAGAGAAACACAAGTAGAGGAAAGAAGCCCATTGAATAAGAAGCACATAAATAGGATTGACAGAAAAGAAAACTAATGATAAGCAATGCAAGGATACCAAGCGCAATGTAATTGTTGGTTTGGTAGACAATAGGCCTTTCAACAGAAAACATCTAAAGGTTGTTTGTTGTTAGAGAAACCTAAAATGCTGTTCAATCAATCAATCAGGAATTTGTGAATTTCGGCAAACCCTGTGGCTGTGCCTGGGGCATCAACATTGGAGTTGGCTCAGTCTGAACTAACATCGGCCTCGGAACCACTTGCTCCGTAACAACCACTACGTTCGAGGTTGTCTCGAGTATCGGTATCTCTGGATAAATTCTCTGTACCGGTGGTGGGTGCATCTGTGTTTGGACCACCAAAGGAGTCACTGCATTCGGAGTACTTTGCACTAACCCTTGTACCTGTCCATTATCTGTTTGCATGGGTCCCACTGTCCCCGACGCTTGAGCTGGGGCAGTTGGAGCAGAACCAGAACTTTGACCCCCATCATGTTGGCATGCCCGGTCCTTAATTAGTAAACTTATAAGGGGACGCGTATAGGTCGATTAACCTTCTGACTCGCATGGAGTATCCTAGCTACAGTGTAACCAATGTGCATCAATAATCAGTGCACAAACCAATAACCAATAAGCAAACATTAGTCAGTAGTTAATAACGTCAACATTCATGAAAAAATCACAACTCAATATACGTTTTAACAATTTTATTTCCCTATTAGTTACAATACTAAATCATGAGTTTAAATTAAACTTTATTGAAATCAACTCAAGATTTATTCATTAGTGACCACCAATAACATAACCTAATCAGAACTTGAGAAAACATGCATTCTAATGCTTCAACTTAAGCCAATAACAATAAATATGTTAACATGAGTAACAGAGTTCAGCAAATCAGTCCGTCAATCATTTGTCATCGTATATGTCAACGTCTCGGAATAAGAATTTACCTAACCCAGATTAGCATTAGCATGTGGGGCTTCATGCGAAAACAGTTTAGAACATGAATTTGGAAAAACATCTAGCTTAGGAGAAAAACTATTTAGACAGCGCAGTTGGTACCTAGAAAGAAAAGGCACCAGGAAATGTGGTCACATTGTAATAGCTACCTATCCACGATATGGATCAGCAACAAAGTCCGTCTTCATCTTCCATCAGCATCACATAAGGCTCTCAAGTGCGTGAGCCCAATGACAGAATCTCGAATCTCTTCTCCCCCAATATTGCAGCAATTTCGGAATAAGGTCTGAAGATTTTTCCCTCTGTCACGGCATCATATCAAAGTCACCTAGTCTATCCCCCAATTCCTAATTGATCAAATAATCACCAGTTATTGACTCTGTCCAATTGTATGTTTACTCCAAATCTATGAATTTTAATATTGTACAGTTCTCAGATTGCTTATTGGTTCCCCTTGTGATGTTCTCATCATCCGGCTCGTCAGGTATCAAAAATGTTGCATCTTCTTCTCTTGTCAGTGTCTCCATTGTTCGAGTCCTGAGAACTACATCCTGTATGCTTTACACCAATTTGGTTGCAAACTTTTATTCCGTCATCTCCTGTTCATCGGTTCACACATAGGATTTTTGCTGAGCATATTTTATTAAACAATAAGCTGTTCATGATGAGTCCAGCACATTAGCTTCTCTTCATTGCGTTAATAATGCAGCTTCTGCATGAGGCCTAGCAAGATTAGGCCACAACTTTGGCTAAGTTAGCTCTACAATATAATGCAAAACATACATTATCTCAATATGACATGACATACTACTACATTATTCAATACGTTTTTCTATATTTCATACATGTTATTCATTTTATTAGTACATTTGTGAATCTTGGTGATCGCTCTCCGAGGGCACATTTTCAAATGTGTACATTATTTTTATTTATTTCTACATGGGTGTTATTCAACATACATAAACATTAATTAATCATTTTAATTATCATATCTACTTTAGCAGTCTCAAGGCGCTGAGGGGTGGGAGGGGACTGCCAGGTCTTGAGAAGTTTACTGAAGGTAAGGAGGTCTTTGGTCTGGCACAAGTGGGTGGGAAGAGTGTTCCACGTTTTGGCGGCCAGGTGTGAGAATGAGCTTCCGCCAGTTGTAGTTCTGAGGACGGGTGGGATGATTGTGAGGGCAAGGTCGGCGGTGTGGAAATACCGGGTCGGGTGCAGAAGGAGCGCCGTCTGTTGAGGTATTCTGGTCCGGTGTTGTGCAGTGCTTTGTGAGCGTGGGTGAGGAGTTTGAAGGTGAAACTCAACACTTAAAAGTGAACTCAGCAGAGAGGCCTGTAACTGACTTTTTAGCGAGTTTGAATTCTCTTCTGAGGTGCCTCAACAGATTTGGCGTGTGTCACTGAGCGATGTGAGTAATTTGGTTGACTATGACACTTTTCTTTGGGCAATGTTTTAATGTGTCCGCTTTCAGGAAAGACCCTTTTGTCTCAGTATGATAACCTCTGAAAATTACTCAAGGTGCAGCAAAGTACTTGTGCTTTAAATTGTGCTAAAAGCAACGAGCTACCATAATTTTTATAGATAATTGTATCGAGGCACAGGAAGAAAAATCACGTTGTCAAAGATCACACATTTTGATAAAAGGGAAGCCTAGAAGTAGAATGCATACATTTTGGTTCGATAGCCACCACTAGACCGCATTTATGATATTAATGTCTTGCTTTTCTTGATTTTTCTCTTGTTCATTGGTCTGTTTTGTCTATTGTTTTACCAATTTTAACAGTACGCCAATAGCGTGGGTGTATTTTACTACCTTCCATTTTAGAAAATGTAAATTTCACTTTATTGAACTAACACTTCCCTATCTGTGACATTTGTTTGTGCTTGTCATCAGTTTAACTCCTTTATCACGCTTCAAAAGGAATTGCATTCTGCCAATTAGCCCAGACCAGGGGGTGAATTCTGGCCTCCTATCATAAAATGGGGACACGCTATATTACAACAGGGTCGAGGCACTTCAAGCTAAGTGAAGAACACGCACAACCTATTTTGCCAATAATGGAGGTACCAAGGTGCGGCAGCACTTTGCATACCATCTTCCTTCGATACTGTGGTGGCTCATTTAGATCTCGAAGTCTATAGACTGTGTATAATGCCAAGTGTGTACTTTGCTACATTAGATAAAGTGCAGGAATCTCTCCTTGAAAGTGGCTTCAGGGCGTGTTAGAGAAGTCTATCCCGTTGAATGAGACAGTTATGTGGAGAATAAAAAAGTATGAGTTCTTCAGACACTCTGGTAATAAGAAATCGGCATTGCAGTACGTTTTCTTGATAATCTCGATTGAGTTTAAAGCACAGAAATACAAGGAGTTTAAATAAAACAAGGCTTTAGTAGTACCTTGAGGTCCCCACTGATATTGAGTGCTATATGCATTTTATGAGGATGACGATTAGCAGCAAGGTCTTGGGAATACCAAGTGTCATTGCGGTCATGGTAGCGAGGAAGACATAATAAACTTATTTTTCTGCACCTAGAGTGCAGCCTTAAAACAAAGAATCTTAACTCCAGTTTTAAATTAGGTGAATGAAAAATTCAGGTAGGCGCTTTGGTGCCTTTCCTATTTTCCCATGACCACATAGTCTGATTTGATTGAAGCGAATAAAACAAATGGCTTTTTGGGTACAAGGGAAGATAAAAACCACCGTTTTAGTGAGGAGCTCCTCAGCGTTTCAAACCATTCAATCGACAGAATTAGGTAAGTTTTGGGTGCCTTCCTGAAAGAAATATGCTGTTCTGTTTTCCCAATCTGCAAATGGAGATTATTGCGAAGTCTGTATCCCCAGACTCAGAAAGATCTATCACCAAGCCGTTCGTGCTTGACTGGACACATCTTTAGTAGTAACTTTTGTGAGCAGATTATCTGGAAGGGAGCTGTCAGAAATTGGGTCTCTAGTTGGCAGAGGTTTGCACTCTGCTCCAAATAGGGACTACAATCCTAGACAGGGTAAGTAAGATACACACTAAACGTTTATCTGTGCTCACCCTCTGGTAGCTTGGCAGAGAGCAGTCAGGCTAAAGAGGCAATGTGTAAAGTATTTGTGCACACACACAGTAACACCATACCAAAATGACTCTATACCATTTCAGAAAAAAATGATATTTATCTGAGTCAAGCAAGACTAAAAGAACAAAAATCTAACAAACACAACTCAAGTTGTGAATTTTTAAAGGTTCAATCAAAATGCAGTGCTTAAAAGACAAGAGCTCCAACCAAAGCTACCTGGTCTCTCTGGTCCACAGCAAATTTAAAATTGCAGTCTGACTGCGATGAAGCATGGGCCAGGTACAGGAGTCACCCAGACCCACTGACAGTACCTTTCTTGCATTGATCTAGAGGAGGGGATGTTTTGGGCTTGCAGGCGAGGCATCATTTCCTGATCCGGTAGCGTTGTTGATGTGTTGATGTTCAGAAATGATGAGTACTGGTTCTGATGCACTGATGCTGTGTTGGCCAAACTGGGGCTGTGTTCTAAGTCAGGGCTGTTGCGTTGCGCAGTCGGCAAGTAGTGTCCACAGCTTCTGTGCGGGATGTGGCAAAAGAGGAGTTCCGGCAATGGGACACATCGGTTCCAATTTCCTGCTGGTGTCATTGCTTCAGTTCTTGTGGTAAAGCAGTACACTCACCTCCAAGGGCCCATGACTGGATTTGGCACCACTTGGCAGATCAGGACTCAGAGCAGAGGAGCCCAGATGCTGGTAGAAAGATGCAGGTGAAGTCTTTGGAACCCCTGAGACTTCAAAAACAGGAGGCATTCTCAGTCAGGCCGTTGAGAAACTTTAGATTGCAGGATATAGAGTTAGATCCAGTCCTCTCACTCCCAAGCAAGAAGTAACAGGACAACACAGCAGAGCAAATAGAAAAGTGGCAGTCCTTCCTGACAGAACAGTGGTCCTTCTTCCTGGTAGAATGTTCTAAGTTCAGAAGTGTTCTTAGTATATGGTGTCAGAGGCCCAGTACTTATACCCAAAATGGCCTTTAATGCAGGGGTAGCTTCAAAAGAATTTGAAGAAGTGCAAAAGGTTCCCTTTCTACCAAATCCTAGCTCCAGACTACCTATAGGAGTTAACCAGCCCTTTGTACGAGGGCAGGATATAGCCTATTCAGATGTGTGTACTGCCTCTCCCACTTCCTCCCTGGGATGACTATCAGTGTGCAGATGAATGCAAATGTATCTCCTGTCACATCCAGTCCTTCCTATTTGTGGATGTCTGGTGAGAATTCACAAATTTAGCTGTCACCTAAACCCAGACATGTATTCAGAGACAAACTAAGGCACAGAATCGTTAAAGTAAATGCTTTCTTTCTAAAAGTGGCTTTTTCAGACCTGCAATTTAAAAACCACCTTTACCAAAAGATGTATTTTTAAATTGTGAGTCCAGAGACAGCAAACTCCATATGTCTATTTTTTCCCAAATGGAAAATACACTTAGACGGTGTTTCAAGGTAACCCCAGTGTTAGCCTATGGGAGAGATAGTCCTTGCAATAGTGAAAATGAATTCAAGTGTTTTTCACTACCTGGACATGCTAAACTTAAACATGCATGTCCAACTTTTTAAATACACTGCACCCTGCACTTGAGGCTAACCAGGACCTGCCTTGGGGGGACTAACATGTAATAAAAAATAAAGTGTGGGCCTGGCAAGTGGGTGCAAGTGGGTACACTTGCTGGGTCGAAATGGCACTTTAATCTGCACACACAGGCTCTGCAATGGCAGGCCTGAGACATATTTGAATGGCTATCATAGTATGTGGCACAACCAGTGCTGTTGGCCAACTAGTAGCATCTGACTTACAGGCCCTGGGCACACAGTACACTTTACTATGGACTTATTAGCAAATCAAAAATGCCAATCACGCAGAAGCCAATATTACCATGTTTTAGACACAGAGCACATGCACTTTAGCACTGGATAGTAGTGGTAAAGTGTGCAGAGTAATAAAGCCATCAAAAACAATGTTCAGCACACAGTCAAAACAGGAGGTCAGATAGCAAAAGTCAGGGGAAACTATGCCAAAAGATACCAGATCTAACAGGTCTTATGGACTAAGGTATTGATTAGACCTGGCAACATTGGCGTGGTTTTGCCTTCAACTTTTTGCCTTCAGACTTCCTGTTTGCTGACTCCATTTTTGCTGGCTTTTGGACTCTGCATACTTTATCACTTCTAACCAGTTCTAAAGTGATTTCTCCTTAAAACGTGGTAGAATCGGCTTATACCTAATTTGTACATTTAATTTACCTATAAGTCCCAAGTGAAGTGACACTACTTCTGCCCGGGGCCTGTAAATGAAATAATACTATTGGGCCTGCAGCATTGATTGTACCAACCACCCAAGTATTACTTTAAGCATGTCTCATGCCTGCCACTCCAGCCTGTGTATGCAGTTTTAAACTCCTATCTCAACCTAGCAAAATAAACATTTTGTCAGGCCCAAACATTCCTTTTTAAGACATTTATGCCACTCCTAGGGCAAGCGACAGAGAACCCAGAGTGCAGGATGCAGTGTATTAAAAAAATTGCACCTGTAATTTTAATTTTAACATGTCTGAGTAGTGAAAAACTCTTACATTCATTTTTCACTAATGCAAGGCCTACTTTTCTCAAAGGAAAACATTGGGTTTACCTTATTATATTTAATATGCTGTAATTTCCAAATGGGAACAGGTACACATTTCATATTTGGCATTTCCCTGCCTTAGCAATTTGGTGCCTGCAGCCTCTCTCTGGTCACGATTGGGTGTGGTTGATAGTTAGGCTTTGTGTAATTCTCCTAGACAGCCACGCATAAGTACTTCTAAAAGGGCCATCACTGTCAGGATGTGAGGGAGGAGCTGGGCCCAGCCCCACTTACACATGAATGGGGTATGTCCTGCCTCCACACAAAGAGACACATACCCCCTGTAGTTAGTCTGGAGCCAGGGCAAGAAAGGCAGGGTACCTGTGCACTTCACAGCATGCCTCTAGAATCTTCTCCGCCACTTCAGAGGCACAACTAGGTATAAATACTGGACCTCAAGCACCAACTCTTCAATACACTTCTGGACCTGTGAATACTCTGCCAGAAAAAAGGAATCCTGTGCTGCTGAAAGGACTGCCACTCTGCTGGACTCCTGCTGTGAGGGACTGCTGCCTTGCTGAGCTGGCCTATTGCCCTCTTGCTTGAGCGAGAAGGACTGGACCTGTATCTGATGAACGCACAATCCCACAAGACCTACATCTGTTGAACCCAGGACCACAGAGTTGCTTCAACGCTAGTTGGCTGGCCTCCTGACCAGAGACTCAGAAAAATGGCTCGACCTCAGCACCAGGACTCTTCCATCTGCCAAGTGTTGCCATCTCTATTCCTTGGATGTGGGCTTAAGGTGCTCTGCCAGTCTCTAAGGATCTAGAGGACCTGACACATCTCCCTTACTGTGGGGCACAACCTCGTACAGAACTGGCTCATCACCAGTGGATTGGCCTAATTGCAAAGATCCATATCTCCTACACAGCCTCTTCAGAGCTGCCACTGTGTGGTGCATCTTCGGTGTAGGTCCTCGCATCCCTTGTCGACTGCAGCCTCAACGGTGATGCTGGACTTTGCAGCGTAGCCTCAAAGCTCTTTGGAACTGACACATTGCCTTGACTGTGTGACGCATCCTCCATACCGGACTTCACCCCACAAGCCCTTGTCAACGGGATCCTCGACGATGATTGAGGACCTCCCATCACAGTCTTGCTGCTCCTCGGAACCGACACATCGCTTTGGCTGTGTAATTCATCTTCGACGAGGATCCTCTCAATGCTCTGCAAACCTGGATTTAAGGTACTTTGTTCAGCTAGCCTAACTGGGTCTCTGTATTCAGCCTGAACTTGTGACTTTGACCTCATCCAGCGAGACCAGATATTCACAGTTGCCACTTGGTGCTTTTTGGAGCTATTTTTACTCAAATCTTTGCAATTGCATATCTTTGGTTCTACTGATTAGAAAATTGTAATTTTGGTGTTAGTTTATTTACTAAAACTCACTCTATTTTTTATCTTGGTGTGGGTCCTTTTTTATGCAGTGTTTTATTTTTATTTTATTACTATTTGAAGTGTTGCACAAATACTTTACACATTACCTCTAAGTTAAGCCTGACCTCTCTGTGCCAAGCTACCAGGTGGTTGAGCACAGTTTACTTTAGGGTTGGCTTATGCCTCACCGTGACAAGGATTGTGGTTGCTGCTTGACCAGGGCCTACACTCCAGTCAACCAACAACCCAATTTCTTACAGTATGTATATTTTGTTAGTCTGGCTTTGAGGATCAGAGAATCGTTGTAACTAATTCAAGAATGATTATGAATTAAGGCAGTTTAGGAATCCGTTGGTATGTTTTATATTTGTTTGTGGGTGTTCTTTACCATTTGCACATAACAAAAGCTGAAGAGGAGGCTAACGGAATTTAGGGTCTGTCCTATGGCCAAGTGCCGATCTTGTTCCTACCTTAATGCAAACAATATATCTCATGTATGTGGCCTTTTGGAGACAGAATGGATCAGTGCTAAGGCGGTTGCAGGTATGATATAAAGTCCCTGCAGCCAC